>NC_064614.1:1146470023-1147095023 GCF_023898315.1 Schistocerca nitens | reverse complement strand
CCGGCGGGAATCACTGTTCAGACTATACCTGGACTCGTCCGTGAACATAACCCGGTACCACTGTTCCAATGACCATGTACTGTATTCTGTGTTCTTGACACCAGGCTTTATGGGCTCTCCTGTGACCAGGGGCCATTGAAATGCACCTTGCAGGTCTCTGGGCGAATAAACCATGTCTGTTCAGCCTTACACCAGGCTTTATGGGCTCTCCTGTGACCAGGGGTCAGTGGAATGCACATTGCAGGTCTCTGGGCGAATAAACCATGTCTGTTCTGTCGTCTGTAGACTGTGTGTCTGGGGACAACTGTTCCAGTGGCTGCGGTAAGGTCCCGAGCAAGGCTATCTGCAGTACTCTGTGTTCGTCTGCGGGCACTGATGGTGAGATATCGGTCTTCTTGTGGTGTTGTTCACTGTGGACATACCGTACTGGGCACGTTTTCTGTCTGCTGGAATCGTTGCTACAATCTTGAGATCACAATTTGTGGCACACGGAGAACCCGTGCTGCGACCTGCTGTGTTTGACCAGCCTCCAGTAGCCGTAGTATTCTACCCCTCATAAAATCATCGAAATATGTGTTCTTTGAGTCATTTTCAACATACAGTCACCATTAGTACGTCTGAAAACGTTTGCACACTTACTCGATGCACCGTATTCTGACATGTACCGACACACCTCTGCGTGTGTGGACTGCTGCCAGCGCCACCGTGCGACGACTGCAGATGAAATGCACTGCATGGTCCTACCCAGAGGTGATTTAAGCCCGCAATCCGCCCAACAGAGCATTGTTTCACCATGTATCAGCATTATCCTTAATTTATGAGTATGAGTGTGGAATGACATCATACAGGTAATGCCACGGAAATATTCCCCAGACCATAACGCTGCTTCCTCCGTCCTAGACCCTTCCGATGACTGTTGTAGGGTGTTTTCCATCTGTCGGAAGGAGCATGAAACATGATTCATTCGAAAAGGTCACATGTCACGACTCAGTGGACGTCCAGTTGTGGTGTTGGTGTGTAAATTCCAGCCTACGTAGCCGATGAACAGTAGTCAGTAAAGCCCATCTCACATGGAGCAAGGTTCGCCGTAAGTTTGCGAGATGGCGTGCATGCCTGCCGGCTTGCAGGGATAGGAGCCGGCTATCTTCCATGCCGAAGCTCTCCCACGGTGCAAGATCGACAGCTAGTTGTGTTGTGATCGGCTGCATGCTGTATCGAACGAAGATGGCTGCTTCAGGTACAGATGTTCAGAGCAAACTGGCGTTATTAGCTGTTTTGGTGCTAAACGATGCAGAAGTGCATGCTAATGAGAGAAGAAGAAAGAAAGAATGGACGAAAAACTGGATTAAGGGGAGAAACGCTGGAAAATGTGTGCTCTCCATGCTTCATAAAGAGTTGAGGTTAGTTCGCGTAACACCTACTTTTGTTTTAAAAGTATCACCATTTAATTACTGTTTGACTTTATAAATATACCAATAATGACTCTTATATATGACTTTATTTTATAGGACAGCACTCCTTGCTCGTCGTATATGGTCGAAAAAGACACACGGCACTTGCAACTCTTTCGAGTGCTTCTGCACGCAAGTGTTTATTATAATAGTTTGCGCTTTTCACGACGTACAGACACTGTTCTTCCCTGTAAATACATATCAATGCTTCAATCGCTTCCTTGGACCACTGCGGTGCCATTATTTAATAATTATAAGAACTTCCTACCGCACCTCACAACAGCACAAAAGCGACTATCAACAAAGGCTTCCCGCCAAAGCATTCCGCGTCTGACGTCACAAACGAAACGTCTCATGATTGGCCAAAGCAGGTAGCACGCAGGGAACCTTACAAGAAATATAGCACCGGACCTATCCTGGAAATCTTACGAGGTTCCCAGCAAGGTAGCCCGCTAGCAGACGACGGAGCCCGCAAGGCATCCGTCGCGCGAGGCAGCAAGGAAACTTGCAGCGAATCTTGCTCCGTGTGAGACAGGCTTTAGGGTGCATCAATCAGCCGCCTGCTGCGGAGGCCTACACGCAGCCGAGTTCGTTGAGCAGTCGTTGAGTAGATACTGTTGGTAGACTCTTTATTCATCTGGGCGGTCAAGTGCTTTTCAGTTGCACGTCTATTCATCCGTACTCATCTCCGCAGCCGTCGTTCAGCCCTGCCATCTGGGATCTGTGGTGCATCACAGTTGCCTTTGTGCCTCTTTTGGATAGTGCCATTTTGCCATGCACGATATGCTTCAACAATGGCGGCACACGAACAGTTTACAAACTCAGCCGTTTCGGATTTGCTTTCACCCTAGGGCCGAAAGCCAATGATTATGCCCTTTGGGACGTCGGATAAATCGCTCCGTTTCCGCGGACTCCACTGTTGTCAGCAGCCCACCGACACGTTTTACGTACCCTCCACTGCTAGTGCTGCCACTTGCCGTCTGTGAATGGTTATGTCGAACACAGGCGGTAATCGCATTAGCAGAGCTGGACTGTACATGGTGAAAGCAGTTACGGTAATTAGGAAAGGAAATTAAAGTTCATGAAGAAGAATAGTTGAATGGAATGGACAGTGTCGTCAAAAGAGATTTTACGATGAATATTAACAAAAGTAAAACAACGGTAATGGAGTGTAATCGAATGAAATCACGCGATGCTGAGGGAACTGGATTAGGAAATGAGACGCTAAAAGAAGTACATGAGTTTTACTACTTTGGCAGCAAAATGACTGAAGACGCACAGATGAAGAAATTGCACAGGATAGACTAGTATGGAGAGCTGCGTGAAACCGGCCTTAGAACTGAACGCCAAAACAACAATAGCAACACAACAATCCTGCTCTTGTTCTGACCGCCTGGTTTTCGCTATTGGTATATGCCTATACAATGAAGAGCCAAAGAAACTGGTAGACCTGACTAATATCGTGTAGGACCCTCGCGAACACCCAGAAGTGTCGCAAAACAACGTGGCATGGACTCGACTAATGTCTGAAGTAGAGCTGGAGGGAACTGACACCATGAATCCAGCACCGCTGTCCATAAATCCGTAAGAGTACGAGGGGCTGGAGATCTCAACAGCACATTGCAAGGCATCCCAGATATGCTCAATAATTTTTGTGTCTGGGGAGTTAGGTGGCCAGCGGAAGTGTTTAAACTCAGAAGAGTGTTCCTGGAGCCACTCTCTAGCAATTCAGGACGTGCGGGATGTCGTATTGTCTTACTGGAATTGCCCAAGTCCGTCGGAATGCACAATGGACATGAATGGATGTAAGGGATCAGACATGATGTTTACGTACGTGTCACCTGTCAGACTTGTAACTAGACGTATCAGGGGTCCCATATCACTCCAACTGCACACGCCCCACACCATTACAGGGCCTCCACCAGCTTGAACAGTCCCCTGCTAATATGGAGGGTCCATAGATTCATGATATTGTCTACATTCCCGTACAGGTCCATCTGCTCTATACAATCTGAGACGAGACTCGTCCGATCAGGCAACATGTTTCCAGGCCAGAATGAGATTGTCACTCTGCAGCGGAATGTGCGCTGATATGAAACTTTGTGGCGGATTAAAACTGTGTGCCGGACCGATACTCGAAGTCGGGCAAGTGCTCTACCAACTGAGCTACCCTAGCACGACACACGACCCGACCTCACAGCTTCAACTCTGCCATTACCTCGTCTCCTACCTTCCAAACCTCACAGCAGCTCTTCCGCGAACTAGGTCACAATTTCGAGTCTCTTTTACCAATCGTTTGTTCGAAGTGACGCAAAAGTTGTGACCGCTCGCGAACCTTAGCGATTTATGTGTCAATGAACTACGCCCCCTGTTAACCGAATACTACAACCATCAGACGCACCTTGTTGTAGCTGAGCTTTAATCGGCGTCGTAAACAACAGGGATAGGCTTACGATGTCTGGACTACAAAACTTGCAGGGTCGCGCACGCCAGTGCAGTTCCACTTCTAGAATTTTAAACTTTCCTGTGGAGAATCATAGATACGTGATGTGGTTGTACACGTAGCCCCGGACAGGGAAGTGACGACTAAATCATTAGCCACATCCGATTCTAGTCCTATTGAAACGTGAGCCATTTATGTTAGGGTAGGGGATGGCGCTGCGGGAAGAGTCCTCAAAGACAGTCCGAGGGCCTGGGGTCGAGTCTCAATATGGATACCTTTTTATTTTAGGTTTTTAAGTTACTTACAGTACAAATACAAAGAAAAATGCTCAAAATATTGTATTTATTAATATTTTCATAAAATACAAAGTGGAAAATTTGGGATTCCAAATAAAATTCCAGGAAGGGATTGTAAATGTACGCGATAACTTCGTACATAAAACTAGAAACTTCTATTATTTTGCAACTGATGATTTACACGTGCTGGGATGATATTTATCGTAAAAACAGGGTAAGCGGCAATTTATTCGGCAGCTTGCACACACTATAAATGTGGACGCCTCACAGTCCATTCCTGGAAATTATTTGCAACCCCAGAATTTCCTTTGCTTTTCTTGTTCATGACTTTTAGAAAAATATTTGAAAATATTATAAACGCGATGTATTAAGCGCTATTTCGCTTTATTTGCAGCGCAAGGGACGTAAAAATTGAAAATAAAACGTTTCCGCTTCGGCTCTCTACCCACGACCATCGGATTATCAGTCTATTTCTTCCATTGTGCAATCCGCTGCCTGGAAACTACACTAAAATAAATGGCTCACGCTCGGCCGATCCGCGCCAAAAATACTTCTTTTTTTCTAAACCGTTGGCCATCTGAAGTTCCCACTTCCGCCACTTTCATTTCTGGCCAAGCCCAACATATACGTAAATCGATGAAGACGAGTAGGCGCGGTCCACTTGTAAGATGCCTTTACAGCATCTGGTTTGCTGGGGAACATGTCAATTTCGTGTCCGGAAAACTACCATTTTCTGATTTTTTGATTTAGATTCTCTTTGTAATACATAAAAACCATCGCTGGGTTGTGCAAATAATTTTACTACTAATACATCTCTGAGACCATCTGTGGAACCAAAATTTTGTACAGATCGCTCGATGCTGTTTGCTGTTATCCAAGCGAACTCTTACAGCTTCAGAAACTAGACATCATTTCACCGGCCTCAACTAGTCAAGTGACCCCTACGCTGCCATTTAAAAATTAACAGGCCATTTTACGGCCAAACATTGATCTCTTATCCTATGCCTCACCCGGAAGACTTGTTAAGAAAACTAACTGGGGGCCAGTATCATTAAAATTTGATTTAAAAAACACTTCACATCGCTTAGATAATTAATCAAACCAGTTACTGGTCTTAAAGATGCCATTTGACACGTACAAGCGTGACTGTTTACCGTTTGAGGCTGCTAGTGCCTCAGTCCTATTCCAAACATATTAACAGCAACTCATTTATGATATTCTACACTACGTTCACTATTTAGACGATATCGTTGAAACAGGGGTGACGAACGCGGAATATAGCAGGAATCTCGAATGCCTTTTCAAACGGTTGTTGGAAATCAGCTTCAGCTACGTTGTCAATTAGACAAGTGCAGGAGTACCTGGGACACATCCTCAGCAGCAAAGTTATTACGCACACTCGCAACCACATCGACCCAATAACAAATATGCCAGCGTCCAGTAACCTGAAACAGCTACAGTCTTTCTCCGTAAAGCACTTACTATGGAAAGTCTTTATACGAAATAGTGCAAATCGCGCAGCCGTCAATCACCTGCGAAAAAAGGCGTCAAGTTTGTGTGGTCGGCTTCCTGTCAACAGATTTTTCAGCATCTTCCTGATTGATTCAAAACAGTGGAGTGCCTGGTACTGTATACAACGGACCTGCGGTTGACACAGCCGCGGATGCATCGCTCTACGCTATTTTGGCGATTTTGTCCCATAGATTGTCAGACAACTCTCGAAGACAAACCATCTACACCTCCAAAACATTAATAGCGGCATAATTAAACTATTACCAAATTGAGAAACAGGATTAAGCGATAATTTATGGCGTAAAGAAGTCTTTTTTTGTATTTGTATGGCAGAAAATTTCACCTGTTAACTGGCCACCGTCCTTTAATATCGATATTTGGGCATAGGTCAAGCTAGTTTCTGGAAAGCATAACCTAGTATCTGCGGGGGTGGGCGTTGTTCTTAAGCTGTTATAAGTAGAAAAGAAGTTTTAGCCTACCATCCAACATGCCAATGCACACAGCATGTCCCTCGTTCATGCTGGTCCTAATGCAGAGTTCCATTACTAGGAAATGGTTTGCTCTGCACTCGATCATCACTTTGTACCTGCTGACAGCAAACGAGGTAGCCACAGAGTACGCCCGCTACCAATTCTGCACAAATTTTTATCAACAGAGCAGTTGGGGTCGTCGAGCAGTTACTGGAACATTTCGTAACCATTTTCCGATGTGACACATGCTGGGACCTGAAGAAAGTACACTGGTAAATGGTCCGAGTGGGTCGTTTCTGTGGAGTAACACTTGTATGCGGCAACAGAGTGATTCGGTGAAAGTTTACTTAATTATTGTTAAATAAACAGTGATTTAACAGATATAAGTTTATTTTATCCTCGTTTAGTTAAAGTAAGATTGCACTGATTTTGCTCATACATATTTACCTTGGTAACATAAAGACAGCAATTACACTCCTGGAAATTGAAATAAGAACACCGTGAATTCATTGTCCCAGGAAGGGGAAACTTTATTGACACATTCCTGGGGTCAGATACATCACATGATCACACTGACAGAACCACAGGCACATAGACACAGGCAACAGAGCATGCACAATGTCGGCACTAGTACAGTGTATATCCACCTTTCGCAGCAATGCAGGCTGCTATTCTCCCATGGAGACGATCGTAGAGATGCTGGATGTAGTCCTGTGGAACGGCTTGCCATGCCATTTCCACCTGGCGCCTCAGTTGGACCAGCGTTCATGCTGGACGTGCAGACCGCGTGAGACGACGCTTCATCCAGTCCCAAACATGCTCAATGAGGGACAGATCCGGAGATCTTGCTGGCCAGGGTAGTTGACTTACACCTTCTAGAGCACGTTGGATAGCACGGGATACATGCGGACGTGCATTGTCCTGTTGGAACAGCAAGTTCCCTTGCCGGTCTAGGAATGGTAGAACGATGGGTTCGATGACGGTTTGGATGTACCGTGCACTATTCAGTGTCCCCTCGACGATCACCAGTGGTGTACGGCCAGTGTAGGAGATCGCTCCCCACACCATGATGCCGGGCGTTGACCCTGTGTGCCTCGGTCGTATGCAGTCCTGATTGTGGCGCTCACCTGCACGGCGCCAAACACGCATACGACCATCATTGGCACCAAGGCAGAAGCGACTCTCATCGCTGAAGACGACACGTCTCCATTCGTCCCTCCATTCACGCCTGTCGCGACACCACTGGAGGCGGGCTGCACGATGTTGGGGCGTGAGCGGAAGACGGCCTAACGGTGTGCGGGACCGTAGCCCAGCTTCATGGAGACGGTTGCGAATGGTCCTCGCCGATACCCCAGGAGCAACAGTGTCCCTAATTTGCTGGGAAGTGGCGGTGCGGTCCCCTACGGCACTGCGTAGGATCCTACGGTCTTGGCGTGCATCCGTGCGTCGCTGCGGTCCGGTCCCAGGTCGACGGGCACGTGCACCTTCCGCCGACCACTGGCGACAACATCGATGTACTGTGGAGACCTCACGCCCCACGTGTTGAGCAATTCGGCGGTACGTCCACCCGGCCTCCCGCATGCCCACTATACGCCCTCGCTCAAAGTCCGTCAACTGCACATACGGTTCACGTCCACGCTGTCGCGGCATGCTACCAGTGTTAAAGACTGCGATGGAGCTCCGTATGCCACGGCAAACTGGCTGACACTGACGGCGGCGGTGCACAAATGCTGCGCAGCTAGCGCCATTCGACGGCCAACACCGCGGTTCCTGGTGTGTCCGCTGTGCCGTGCGTGTGATCATTGCTTGTACAGCCCTCTCGCAGTGTCCGGAGCAAGTATGGTGGGTCTGACACACCGGTGTCAATGTGTTCTTTTTTCCATTTCCAGGAGTGTATTTACATATGTGTAAAATACGCCGCGCAGGCGCTCGCGTTACGAAAATTCCGCTCTAGGGTTAAAAAGAGATTACACAGACAAATTCCTTTGACAGAACACAGAATGAAGGAGTATCTTGTATCAAGGTACCTCCCATTAGGAACGTGGGTGCACTGAATGACTGTGATATGAGTTTCAACTGACAGAGCACAGCAATAAGTCGTCCTTTTCTTGCAGGTTTTATACGGCAGATCTAGATTTCGGCTAGTGCCTGGCTATTATCAATGCAGCATTTGATAGTATCAGTGTATGTTCTAGTACGTCTAGTACGTACAACAGGGGGCTGACCTACTAGAACATGCATTGATACTATGAAATGGCGCTTTCATAATGGTGAGGCTGTAGCTGAAATCTAGATTTGGCTAATAAAACCTGCAAGAAAAGGATGACTGATTGCTCCGCTCTATCGTTTGGAAGCAGGATCGTGTAATTTACTGTCTAATGAGTGTAGTGCATACTCACTGTGTGTGTAAATAGCCTCCTTACAAGGGAACATCCCCATCGCACCCCCCTCAGATTTAGTTATAAGTTGGCACAGTGGACAGGCCTTGAAAAACTAAACACAGATCAATCGAGTAAACAGGAAGAAGTCGTGTGGAACTATGAAAAAAAAAAATATACAAACTGAGTAGTCCATGCACAGGACAGGCAACATCAAGGCTAATGTAAGCTCAGGAGCGCCGTGGTCCCGTGGTTAGCGTGAGCAGCTGCCGAACGAGAGGTCCTAGGTTCAAGTCTTCCCTCAAGTGAAACGTTTAATTTTTTATTTTCAGACAATTATTAGCTGTCCGTCCGATGCGATCACTTTTTTTGGGAGTGGTTATCACATCCACAAGAAAACCTAAATCGGGCAAGGTAGAAGAATCTTTTTACCCATTCGCCAAGTGTACAAGTTAGGTGGGTCGACAACATATTCATGTCATGTGATGCACATGCCGTCACCAGTGTCGAATAGAATACATCAGACGTGTTTTCCTGTGGAGGAATCGGTTGACCTATGACCTTGCGATCAAATGTATTCGGTTACCATTGGAGAGGCACGTCCTTTCGTCTACTAATCGCACGGTTTTGCGGTGCGGTCGCAAAACACAGACACTAAACTTATTACAGTGAACAGAGACGTCAATGAACGAACGGTCACATCATAACTTTGCGAAAATAAAAAGTAAAATTTTCACTCGAGGGAGGACTTGAACCAAGGACCTCTCACTCTGCAGCTGCTCACGCTAACCACGTGACCACGGCGCTGCTGGGCACACATTTGCCTTGATGTTGCCTATCTTGCACATGGACTACTCAGTTTGTATATTTTGCTTATTTTTTTCATAGTTCCACACAACTTCTTTCTGTTTTCTCGATTGATCTGTGTTCAGTTTTTGAAGATCTGTCCACTGTGCCAACTTATAACTAAATCTGAGGGGGGGTGCGATGGGGAGGTTCCCTTGTTAGTATAGGAACTCCTTAAATGGAAACAGTGTGTAGCGCGTGGAAGCGCGGCTGACCTTGATCCAGATGAGAACGTAGCAGAGCGAGATGAGGGCGAAGGGCACGACGTAGAAGAAGAGCAGGTTGCCGAAGAGGAAGTAGAGCGCGCCGTCGGCGGGGTCGGGCCACACCTCGACGCAGACGCGCACGTCGTCCAGCACGGACACCAGGTCGAAGAACAGCGCCCACGGCAGCGTCGTGGTCAGCGCCATCAGCCAGATGGCCGCGATGATGAGCCGCGCGCGCCGCTTCGTGATCTGGAACTTCAGCGGCCACCAGATCGCCAGGAACCTGCCGGCAAGGGAACACCTGCTGCAGCGGATTACTTGCAACAAATGTCAAAAGTGTATGAACTTTTCCACAAGCTTTAGTGCAGCTTTTTTCCTTGCTTTTGTTTCATCTCCCCACGCACCATGTGGCCGGGGGGGGGGGGTAGAGGGGGCTATAAACGATACAGGAAATCTGGTCTTGATGTAAGACGTCTATATTTCTATTGTCTATTGTCAAATCACAATTTATGAAAGATGTTTATATTTTATTAATAGGATTAAGTAGGAATAATTAATATTTGTCATTTTGGAAATAATTCTGGTACCAGGTAATGTCTGCACCAAAGTATTGTTGGCAAGAGGGATCGCAAATTGATATAATTTTAAAAAGGGCGGGAGAGACCGCGTATGGATACATTTTAAGAAAAGAGCGGGAAAGACCACGCATTGATACATTTTGTAATGTTAGCAGGGACTGTCTGCACCAGAAAGCATTGTTGGCAGCAGAGACTGCACTTTAGCGTTCGTAGGAAGTCAGTAGTAAGCGAGAAGTGAAGCGAGTCGGTAGCAGGTCTGAAGCGAGAGGTTGAGAGGAGCGGTGTGCTTGCCAGCCACTAGCTATGATTTACAAGACATTATAAACGGATGTACAGAGACATCAGCTAACTATTATAATAAGAGGAACTAATATTATTGAATTAATTTTTTGAGAAACTCAAGGTTTGCGCGTTACTAGATTATTGTAAAAAGTAAGTCCCATTTGAACGTTTGTAAAATCATTTCATTCAGAATATAATTAACTTTTGCCAGCAATATTGCATTTCTAATTAAAATCCATCCCAAGAACCATCAACGTAAAACTTTGCAAAATTTTGTTGTTGTCAAGAAAAGGTGTAGCTATGAATTATGTAACTTCAGTCAAATTAATTACAGAATAACGTCAGCTTTGGTAATAAATACACCCACTTAATATGACAGCCCACCAGCAGTTAATACAGTAAACCAGAGTAAGTATATTCATGTCGCAGTTCGATGTAGCAGTCACATGGCGATCCAGTAACAGTAAAAAAAGGTAAGGAACAGTTTTGGGTTATTGCAGATAACGACTGAGGGCCACGACGACGACACATTCTATGTTTCGTCGAAATAATCAGAAAATCACTTTTAATAAGCAGCAATCAAATTTGTATGCGAAGATTGAGATAGAGAATGAATTTCAAAGGCAAGATTTCATTTGTTATTATTAAGCAAGAGATAGAAATCCTAAGGGAATGTTTCATTGGTTATTGTAAAAGGGAAGGTTATCATTAACAAAAGAGGTATACAGGAGACGGGAAGGTTTCATTGATAGTAAAATTTAATTACATGAAAAAGAAACAAGGTACAAAGGAATTTAAAACTTTTTTGAGGGGAAAAATAAAACAGAAGTTTTTGGATATAAGAGAGATACCACCTTTTGCACTAGTAATTAAAAAATAATAACAATAAAACGTACAACGAAACACGAGAACCGCATTTTTAAAAACATTTATAAGCTGATGCCACTGTACTGACATTTAAAAGAAGCCTTTTCTGTCATTAAGAGGCTGAAGGATCTGCCCTGGTACAGGGAGGCTGTTGTTGAAGTGGGAAACGTTGGGCAGTGAGGGAGGTCTGGCACCGAGCGCCACAGAATTTGAATCCGCGCCAGACGTCATGGACGTCGAAGACCCATAGAGGTCTCTGCACCATCGCGCCGTAAGCTGTGGCGGCGCGCGCCTCCTGGCTCGCATTTAGAGTGAGGGCACCACAGTGGAACACGTGGTTCCAATGGCCAATAGCGGCGCCCGCGATAGCGTACTTAAGCGCCTGCCTCTCGCTCAGCCAGCCCCGCCCCCTGCCACATCTTCACCGTTGTGTCCCCCCTACCCTCCATCTCTACACCCTACATCTCCTTTCCCAAGGTGGCTTCCATCAACTCCCCCTCCCGGATGATGCCCTCTCTCGCTCCATTTATCCCTCCTATCAACTCTGATCCTCACTCCCCCTCCTTTCCTCTGTCCTTTTCCCGGGCTTCCTCTCCCCCCTTCCATCCTATTTCTTCCCCACCTCCCCTCTCTTTGCCCCCTTCTCTCCCCCGTGTCCTTTTCCATTTCCCTCCTCTCATTCCCTCTCGCGTCTGCCCTTCTCCCCTTTTATTAGTCCTCTCCCTCCTTGGTTCCCCCCCCCCTTTTCGTTTCTTTTTCCTCTCCCCGCTCCTTGTTTTTCCCCCTCCTGCAGGTCCACCTCCCCCATCTGCCTTTGGCTCGGGAGTGTCATCTTCGTGCTGCCACTTTCGTGCAGTGTTCTCCAGTGAGTGTTCTACAGTGCGTGTTTTACAGTGAGTGTTCCGTGTTGTGTTTTTTGGGACTTGTTGCGAACGGCCATCATACTGTCGCTGGGTGTGCCTTTTATCTCTTGCGAACAGAAACCAGACTGTCGCCATGTTTTTTAATTGTGTGTCTACTATGTTACTTGTCTGATCCTGTGTATTTTATCTACATTGCCAACCCCTTTTGCTTTCTGTTTTAACTTTCCGCATTTTTACGCCATTTTACACTTTAAATCACCATTTTATCGCCTGTTTTACCTTGTTTCTTTCTTCTTCCTTTATTTAAAAAAAGTCTGTAGGCTGTAGAGCAGCGTAGTAAGCTGCTGCCAGCCCGTCCCCTTCGGGGGGAATTGAAAATCAATAAAGAAAAAAAGAAAAAAAAGCTCAGCCAGCCTCATCCGCCCTATCCTTTGTTACGCCCATCCGGCCTGGATCTCCGCCCCCCCCCCCCTACCTTTTATAAATCCCTACAAATCCTTGAACGCCATGCTCTCCGCCTTGCCTATCGCATCCGTCTCCCCTCCCCCACGCGGATCCTGTATGATCTCATCCCCTTCCCCCACCTCCTCCTTTTCCTTGAAAGGATACGGAACCTGTACACCTCCCGCAAACTCGATCCTCCTCATCCGCTTGTCTCAACCATCCTCTCCCACCCCCGCTCGCTGCCGCACCTGTATTCCCACGTCCCACCCAGTCTCCATCTCTCCACCCTCCTTACCCTCTCCCAAGGTGGCTTCCGCTAGCTCCCCCTCCCTGATGATGTCCTCCTCCCCTCCATCTACCCCTCCTATCAACTTTGATCCTCCCCCCCACTTCCTGTGTCCTTTCCTTTAGGCACCCTCCCTCCCTTCTCTTCCCTTCCCTTCTCTTTCCTTTTCCCCCGTCCCCTCCCTCCTCCCCTTTTCCCCCGGGCTTCCCCTCCTCCTCCCTTCCCCCTATCTCCCCTACCCATGGCATTTGCTCTCCCCTCTCCCTCTCCCACCCCCCCTCCTCCTCTCTTTGCAGGTCCCCGAACTCGTACACGGTTAGTGAACATTCGCGCGCCGGAGATCAACGCCTTGTGTTCTGTGTGTGCCGTCGTTTTGTGCTTAAGTGGTTCAGTGTTATTCGTTTTGTGCACCTACGTTCACGTGTGACAAGTTTCGTCTCTGACTGTGTCCAAGTGTCTGAACAAATTTTATCTTGGACTCAACGCCCGTGAACGGCTCCATGTACTTTAAAAAGCGTTTGTCTCCGTTTCTATGTCCACCATGTTTTTTTCTCTCAATGTCTTCATTTGTATCTTTTGTGTTTGTCTGAGGCGAAAGAGCTGCGTAGTATGCTGCTGCTGGCCTGCCTGTCAACAGGTTTGAAAATAACAATAAAGAAAAAAAAAAGAAACAGCTCATCCAGCCAGTCTAATCACGCGTACGTCGGTTGACACCTCGCCTCACGTTAGACAGTTTACTTCCTTGTTCTGTGTATGAGTGGACGTGTTTGTTTCCTTGTGATACCGTTGCTCCATCTTGTTGTATCCGTTCTGTCCATCGTTGGTTGTGTCCGTCCTCTCCCTTTGTGTTGTTGTTCGCGGGCCTCTTCACGGGTCCCGCCGCGCTTTCCGTCATTGCTACCCCGCGACCGTCCCAGTCGCAGGAGCATGACATAACTCTGATTGAGAGTGTCTTGCATTATCTCGCTCCTCAGAACCCTTCACTCACAGAAGGTTAAAGTTACTTCCCTGCAACGTAAAATTATAAAAGCGAAAATTTAGACGAAAAGTAGCGCAGGCAAGAGAATTTTTATACCCCCATCTTCGCTTAATCCTGTACGTTTTAAACGCGTACAGTTCTCGCTGAGCTTAAGATAAGCCATGGCTATAAACGAAGTCCACACACTGTGTTTTTTGAGCATGGACCTTAGAGACAGTTGCTTCTCGTATGGCCAAGTCTTCCTGGCTCTCCCTCATGTTTATGAAACAAACAAGCTCTTCGTTCATGTCTCGATCATACTACAGCAAGCTCTGTATACAAAGAAGCTATACAAGTCAAAAATAAATCCCACACATACGAAGTCTCCGGCACAGCTATAATAAATACCCCAGAGACGCTGGCTTTCCAGCTTTTTCTGTATCTAAGCAAACATTATATGCTGTCCTGCCGAAGTTAAGGATGCGATAGGATAGATGAAGTATCAAAACACATTACTACTGTGTAGAAATGAAAGAAAGTGCTAGATCATGTTGCCAGAGATCTCCCAGTCGTGCGCAGAAAAGAGGGCGTCATATGGCGTGAGGTCAGCGAGACTGTAGCGCCAAATGAGATTGGCACCGCAAGGCGAGTCAGTTGAAGGAATGGAAAAAGACAATGTGTGTGTGTGTGTGTGTGTGTGTGTGTGTGTCTGTGTTTGTGAATCACCGAAGGGTTACGCTGCTCTGCGGTGGTGTTCACTACATCATGGGCTGGAGACAACATTTAGGTAACTTTGCATGGGAAAGAGTCATCAAAAAACTGGAAGAAAGACGAAGTGTGATGAGTGTAATCCAGAAGTTTGCTATTGCTGACAGCATTGTTTCACACGCATGGAGAATTTTTCGAACCACAGGCACTGATGCCCGAAGGTGAGGATTCTGATCGTACATAAAGCACACCAGTGGCAAGACGCAATCAATACCTTCACTGCGCGATAACAACGGTGAAGTTATTAAACACGGTTTTTCGAAACTCCTTCACCAATGAAGACAAAGTAAATATTCCTGAATTCCAATCAAGAACAACTTCCAAGACGAGAAACATATAAGTAGATGTCCTCGGAAGAACGAAGCAGCTTAAACCACTTACTAAAGGAAAGACCTGAGGTCCAGATTATATACCAGTCAGGTTCCTCTCAGAGTACGATGATAAAATAGCTCCATATTTAGCAATTGTATACAACCGCTTGCTCACAGAAAGATCCGTACCTAAAGACTGGAAAATTGCTCAGGTCACACCAATACCCAAAAAGGGAAATAGGAGTAATCCGCTGAATTACAGGCCTATATCACTAACTTCGATTTGCAGTAGGGTTTTGGAACATACACTGTATTCGAACATTATGAAGTACCCCGAAGAAAACGATTTATTGACACATAGTCAGCACGGTTTCAGAAGATATCGTTCTTGTGAAACACAACTAGCTCTTTATACTCATGAAGTAATAAGTGCTATCGACATGGGATGTCAAATTGATTCCATATTTTTAGATTTACAGAAGGCTTTCGACACCGTTCCTCACAAGCGTCTTCTAACCAAACTGCGTGCCTACGGAGTATCGCCTCAGATGTGCGACTCGATTCGTAATTTCCTGTCAGAAAAGTCACAGTTCGTAGTAATGGATGAAAAGTCATCGAGTAAAACAGAAGTAAAATCCGGCGTTCCCCAAGGGAGTGTTATAGGCCTGATGTACATTAACGACATAGGAGACAATCTGAGTAGCTGTCTTAGATTGTTTGCAGATGATGCTGTCATATACCGTCTTGTAAAGTCATCAGATGATCAAAACGACTTGCAAAATGATTTAGATATCTGTATAGTGCGAAAAGTGGTAATTGATCCTGAGTAAGGAAAAGTGTGAAGTTACTAGATGAAATTTTCACTCTACAGCGGAATGTGCGCTGATATGAAACTTCCTGGCAGATTAAAACTGCGTGCCGGACCGAGACTCGAACTCGGGACCTTTGCCTCTCGCGGGCAAGTGCTCTACCGACACACAGTTTTAATCTGCCAGGAAGTTTCAAAGTGTGAAGTTATTCACATGAGTACTAAAAGAAATCAGCTAAATTTCGATTTCGCGATAAGTCACACAAATCTGAAGGCTGTAAATTCAACTAAATACTTAGGGATTACAATTACAAATAACGTAAATTGGAACGATTGTGGGTGGAGCAAACCAAAGACTGCGATTCATTGGCAGAATACTTAGAAGATGCAACAGGTCTACTAAAGACACTACTTACACCACGCTTGTCCGCCCTATTCTGGAGTATTGCTGTGCGGTGTGGGATCCGCATCAGGTGGGACTGACGGATGACATCGAAAAAGTACAAAGAAGGGCAGCTCGTTTTGTATTATCGCGAAGTAGGGGAAATAGTGCCACAGACATGATACGTGCATTGGAGTGGCAATCATTAAAACAAAGGCGTTTTTCGTTGCGATGGGATCTTCTCATGAAATTTCACCAGTTTTCTCCTCCGATTGCGAAAATATTCTGTTGGCACCCACCTACGTAGGGAGAAATGATCATCACGATAAAATAAGAGAAATCAGGGCTCGCAGAGAAAAATTTAAGTGCTCGTTTTTCCCGCGTGCCGTTCGAGAGTGGAACGGTAGAGAGACAGCTTGAATGTGGTTCATTGATCCGTCAGGAACTTAATTGTGAATAGCAGAGTAATCACGTAGATGTAGATGTAGGTTGTCGACCGTGTCAACTACAGCTGCAGGTGAACGCTATATCGTGCAGCAGGCAAGAAGGAAGCCAGGTGTAGCTGTAAACGCATTTAACAGGAATGCGAGGCACGCTACCTCACGCTCCACAGTGGCACGGCGACTGCATGGGGAGTGCTCTCTTTGCCTGATGACCAGTTCGTTGTGATCCGCTGACAGCTTCACATCGGCGGCACCGTTTGCCGTAGCGCAAAGACCACAGGAACAGGCCAAGAAGGAATGTGGTCCCGTGCTCTTGACAGATGTGAGCCGATTCAGTCTGAGTAGTGATTCTGGAGGTGATCCTTATGTGGCGAGAGGTAAAAAAACTTAACTCCTCCTGAACAGGCCGCCGTGTCATCCTCAGTCCACAGGCGTCACTGAATGCGGATATGGAGGGGCAAGAGGTCAGCACACCGCTCTCCCGGCCGCATGTCAGTTTCCGAGACCGGAGCCGCTATTTCTCAATCAGGTAGCTCCTCAGTTTGCCTCACGCCGCTTGCCAACAGCGCTCGGCAGACCGGATGGTCACCCACCCAAGTGCTAGCACAGCCCGACAGCGCTTAAATTCGGTGAGCTGACGGGAACCTGTGTTACCAATGTGGCGAGGGGTGGGAACACGTAATGCACCCTGGAACATTTTCGAACATGATCGTTTTGATGGTCCAAATGCTATGGTGTAAGGATGCAGAATGTTGTAAGGCGGTACTGACGACCAAATCTTTGAACACGACACACTCACTGGGCAATGTTGCTGTGACACTGTACTGCACCTCCATGTGCGTCTTGGCAGGCGTATATTCACCCTTCATTTTTATGGGTGAAAATGAGCGACTGTGTCAAACAGCGCAAGTGGAGGAACTTCTGTAACGAGAGGATACTCTGCGAATGGGCTGGCCTGGTCGTTCAACCGACATAAATCCCATCGAGTACTTGTCAGAAGCGTTGGGGAGACTATTTCAGCACGCCACATGCACCATCGACCGTCCAGCAGTGGTCAGCCGCATTGGTGGAGGAATGGACGCAGTACCACACGAACTAGTTATCAACTTTATGGACAGCATGAAACCACATTCCAGAGCGTTAAGAACCATGTCCCACCTTTTGTAATGTTCAGCGGACCATCAGAATTATGCTGAATTACGTGCATGATTGTCTTTGAATAAAAATGTGTCTTTTTTTGTCTCATTGCGTACTTTTTTCAGTCATTGCGTATTTTTTCAATTACCTTCTGTACTATATTGTACCAGTTCTTTCAATGTAAGGTCTAAGTTTCATCACATTATGCGAAAGTTATTTTCGTTCTCAGATTTTCACACTAGTGCACAAACGCCTCGCAGTTCAGTATTTTCAGCATCTCCGTGACATCCTCCCATTGCTGAAACAGACTCTGTCCATTAAAATTCTCCATCTTTGTATGCGCTAAGTACCGCTTGTTAGCCTTATTTTATGCGGGTGTCACACGATTGAGAAATGTTCTAGGACGGTTGCATGAGGGTTTTGCAAGCAGTTTCCTTTATAAACTTATTCCAATTTTCTATTTTCCTACCACTGAATCGAAGCCTACCATCTGATTTTCATACGACTGAGTCGATGAGATCTTTCCATTCTATATTCTTACGGATTTTTACACCCGGACATTTGTATGAGTTGTCTTATTCTAATCGTTACCCACTGACATAATAATCGTAGGATAGAATGATTTTTCGTTTCGAAAATTGTACAGTTTTACGTTTCTGAACATTCCAAGCAACTAGCCAATTCTAGCACCACTTCGAAATTTTATCAAGATCGGATGGAATATTTGTGCAGCTTTTCTTGCACAGCTTTTGTAAGACCATGTCATGTGCGAAAGGTGTGAGGTTACTACCTTTTGCAAGGTCTTTAATGGGGGCTGGGTTGTTAGGGGTAGGAGACCAGACAGCGAGGTCATCGGTCTCATCGAATTAGGCAGGGACGTGGAAGGAATTCGGCCGTGCCTTTTCAAAGGAACGAGCCCGGCATTTGCCCGGAGCGATTTAGGGAAATCACGGAAAACCTAAATCACGATGGCCGGACGCGGGATTGAACCGTCGTCCTCCCGAATGCGAGTCCAGTGTGCTAGCCACTGCGCCACCTCGCTCATCATCATCTGTGTTCTGCTTAAAGGCAGGTTTTCACATGGTACTTCTACAGGCTGTCCGGTCTTCTGCCATCCTCTTCAGGTCTGCATAATTTCCTCTTCCCTTTATGTCGTCTATCATCTTGTATCTCCTTCTTCCTCTCAGTCTTCTCCCACAAACCAATCCTTCCAAAGCATCTACTAGCAAGCACTCCCTTCTCAACGAATGTCCCAACCAGTTGTTTTTCCTTTCTCTTACAACCCTCAGCAGACATCTTCTCTCACCAACCCTTTCCAATGCTATTTCATTTCTCACTCTTTCCATCCAGCTTATTCTCTCCATTCTCCTCCACATCCACATCTCAAATGCTTCAAACCTTTCGTCATCCTCTCGTCTCAGTGTCCATGTTTCTGCCCCATATAGTGCTACACTCCAGACAAAACATTTGCCAAGGCTTTTCCTTAGTCCTTTATCTAATTTGCCACATAAGAGTCTCCTCTTTCTTTTGAGTGCCTCCTTCGCTATGGCAATTCGAGTTTTCACCTCCTGGTGACATCTCAAGTCTTCAGTTATTGTGCTTCCGAGATATTTAAATTCACTTACTTGGCTAATGGTAGATTGTCCTATTTTAATATTGGACAGTCTGCGTCTTGTACTGATGACCATACTCTTTGTTTTTGCTGTGTTTATTTGCATCCCATATTCCACACAAGCACGTTATTCACTGTTCGCTCACTTTCTGCCACTAATACCATGTCATCAGCAAATCTTATACATTCTATTCTCTTTCCACCAATACATATTCCTCTTTTCCTATCGAAGCTTTTCGCAATAATCTCTTCAAGGTATACGTTAAACAACAGTGGGGAAAGGTAACAACCTTGTCTGACACCTCGTCCAATGCTGCTTCCTTCTGACATTTCAATCCTTATCCTTACTTTCTGGTGTAAATATATGTAGATTCTGTATCAGTCGTCTCTCTTTCCCATCTACTACTTTCCTCTTCAAGATATCCATCAGCTTGTTCCACTGAACTCTGTCAAAAGCCTTTTCTATAAAAACAGCGAAGATATCTCTACCCTTTTACATATACCGGGTGATCAAAAAGTCAGTATAAATTTGAAAACTGAATAAATCACGGAATAATGTAGCTAGAGAGGTACAAATTGGCACACATGCTTGGAATGACATGGGATTTTATTAGAACCAAAAAAATACAAAAGTTCCAAAAATGTACGACAGATGGCGCTTCATCTGATCAGAATAGCAATAATTAGCATAACAAAGTAAGACAAAGCAAAGATGATGTTCTTTAAAGGAAGTGCTCAATATGTCCACCATCATTCCTCAACAATAGCTATAGTCGAGGAATAATGTCGTGAACAGCACTGTAAAGCTTGTCCGGAGTTATGGTGAGCCATTGGCGTCGGATGTTGTCTTTCAGCATCCCTAGAGATGTCGGTCGATCACGATACACTTGCGACTTCATGTAACCCTAAAGCCAATAATCGCACGGACTGAGGTCTGGGGCTCTGGGAGGCCAAGCATGACGAAAGTGGCGGCTGAGCACACGATCAACACCAAACGATGCGCGCAAGAGATCTTCCACGCGTCTAGCAATATGGGGAGGTTATAATAAAACCCCATGTCATTCCAAACATGTGTGTCAATTTTTACCTCTCTATCTACATTATTCCGTGGTTTATTAAGTTTTCAAAATTATACTGACTTTTTGATCACCCGGTATCTTTCACCTCGCTCGGTAGTCTTTAATGTACAACATGAACAGCAAGCATCCCGACACACTTCCGTGTGACACGCCTGACGCTACATTCAAATCAGCGGACGACTCGTCATCCAAAAGAACAGCTGCGTCCTTCCTACCAAGAATTGCTCTGTACAACCACAAACACCGTGTTGTTCACTATAACTTAGCGAAAATCAAACCTAGGCGTTTTGGCTCCTTCTGGATGTACTGGGGGTGGTGTATCTTAACTGCTTCATCCTGGATGTAGCAAATGGATACTGCAGAAGGCCACAACGGTAATTTGTTCAGAAATTCTGCTTATTGTTCTTTTTGAGCATCACCGACACTATTACGCCTTGCAGCGCGTCTCTATCGACACTGAGCGCGGCGGACGATCGATACTCTCGGTATCGATCAGGGAGGCACTAAGAAAAACTGAATGCTAGCTAGAAAAAGGAGCTCTCCTCTACGCCGGGTCAGATCGATGATCCTCCGGTGAGAAGTCAGGCGTCCGACCACTAGAGGGAGTGCTTCTCTTTATTGTAGCGGGGCGGCTGCCGAAACGCTAAACAAAGAGAACGGGGCCACAGCGGCGCCTTCCCTTTGCTCACTTTCTCGTTAAGCCTGCGAGCAGGGCTGGACAGGGCGGGCAGCGCCCCTTCTGAGGGAGGCGGGGAGAGACGCGCCAGAGGCCGGCCAGCCGTGAAGGCAGGGGCCTCGAGGGCGCCGCATCCCGCGATTGCAGCCCGGGCTACTGTCTCCTCTTTAGCAACTACAGGAACTTCTGAAAGACAGCTGTAGAAGCACACTTTCGTTACTGATTTATTCACACCCATACTAATAATAAATCTTTAAAACCGTCGTGTCTGTCGGTTTGTCTTTGAACACCTTCATCTCCAAAACCTCTGCACAAGCTTTCATGGGGCTTTCGCAGGTAACCTGAACACAGTCTGGGGCACCGTATAGGCCTTATTTCATCAAAATCAGATAACTATGAAAAGATATCGTCATTGAAAGGTCTAGTAAAACATTGTTATCTGTCTGTCTATCTGAACACGCTGATCAACAAACTTACCAGACAGATTTTATGGGGTTTTCACTCATACCTTCAACGTAATTACGGGTACCGTATACACCATATTTCATAAAAATCGGATCACGAAAAGGGAGTTAATACACTGCTGCCCATTAAAATTGCTACACCAATAACAGATGCAAATCATAAACATGTATTCATTGGACAAATATATTATACTAGAACTGACATGTGATTACATTTTCACGCAGTTTGGGTGCATAGATCCTGAGAAATCAGTACCCAGAACAACCACCTCTGGTGTCCAGGTACAGCTGCCCATGCAGCTTCAACACGATACCACAGTTCATCAAGAGTAATGACTGGCGTATTGTGACGAGACAGTTGCTCGACCACCATTGACCAGACGTTTTCAATTGGTGAGAGATCTGGAGAATGTGCTGGCCAGGGCAGCAGTCGAACATTTTCTGTATCCAGAAAGGCCCGTACAGGACCTGCAACATGCGGTCGTCCATTACCCTGCTGAAATGTAAGGTTTCGCAGGGTTCGAATGAAGGGTGGAGCCACGGGTCGTAACACATCTGAAATGTAACGCCCACTGTTCAAAGTGCCGTCAATGCGAACAATAGGTGACCGAGACGTGTAACCAATGTCAACCCATACCGTCACTCCGGGTGATACGCCAGTATGGCGATGACGAATACACGCTTCCACTGTGCGTTCACCGCGATGTCGCCAAACACGGATGCGACCATCATGATGCTGTACACAGAACCTGGATTCATCCGAAAAACTGACGTTTTGCCATTCGTCCACCCAGGTTCGTCGTTGAGTAAACCATCGCAGGCGCTCCTGTCTATGATGCAGCGTCAAGGGTAACCGCACCCATGGTCTCCGAGCTGATAGTCCATCCTGCTGCAAACGCCGTCGAACTGTTCGTGCAGATGATTGTTGTCTTGCAACCGTCCACATCTCATGACTCAGGGATCGAGACGTGGCTGCACGATCCGTTACAGCCATACGCATAAGATGCCTGTCATCTCGACTGCTAGTGATACGAGGCCGTTGGGATCCAGCACGGCTAACAGTCATTGGATCTCCACCAACGCGAGCAGCAATGTTACAATACGATAAACCGCAATCGCGATAGGCTACAATCCGACCTTTATCAAAGTCGGGAACTTGATGGTACGCATTTCTTCTCCTCACACGAGGCATCACAACAACGTTTCTCCAGGCAACGCCGGTCAACTGCTGTTTGTGTATGAGAAATCAGTTGGAAACTTTCCTCGTGTCAGCACGTTGTAGGTGTCGCCACCGGTGCCAACCTTGTGTGAATGCTCTGAAAAGCTAATCATTTGCATATCACAGCATCTTCTTCCTGTCGGTTAAATTTCGCGTCTGTAGCACGTCATCTTCGTGGTGTAGCAATTTTAATGTCCAGTAGTGTAGTATACAGGCTGTCCCATTTATCTCGACCACACTAAATAACTGTTTGTCCAGATGCAAATCACAAAATGTTTCAAGTAAATGTTCTTTAGCCGTCAGGGGTACATCAATCAGCATGATTGTCTTCGTCGTACCTTTGTTTTTTACAAAGATATGAACAGCGGTATGACTTTTTCAAATGACACTCTGTATTTTTTATTCGCTAATTCATTTCCTCTCCTATAGACATATTAAAAAATGTATCACAGTGTACCATTCTCTGAAACACAACGTTATTAATTACATAACACAACGTTTGCTTTGAGCCCAGGATCACAAACTTGTCCACTTGCTGGAGTTGTCATAAAAAAAATGAAAACCAATTAAAAACACTACACAAAATTGAGTTTGACTCTCATGTACCATTGCCCAGGAGTAGAACGTTCAAAGGTGCTCAAATTGGTGACCCTGGACACCGATACACTCGTTGAATGAAAGAATTAATTACTGCTTACAGTGTTGCCTGCTGAAGAGAATTACAAGCAAGCACGATACGTTCCTGCATGTCCTCTGGAGTTGTTGGAATATCGCGATAGACAACGTCTTTAATGCATTTCCAAAGAAAAAAGTCCAGAGGATTTTTGTCAGGAGACCGAGCAGGCCAAATAACTGTTCCTCCTCGACCAATCCATCCGGCACGATACCTTCGGTTCAGAACAGGACGTGCACGCAATGCACGATGTGCTGGACATCCATCGTGTTGATACCACATAAACATTCTGGCTCTTAGCGGCACCTCATCCAGAAGAGGAGGAAGAATTCGTCTGAGGAAGTTGGCATACGCAGTGAGGTTTAGACTACCATTCATGAAATAAGGGCCAATAATTGTAGTGTCAAGCATCCCACACCTGACGTTAACTCTCCATTGACACTGATGTTCCACCCGTCTAAGCCATCGTGGGTTGTCACTGGACCAATAATGCATGTTCCTTGTATTTACCTGTCCTTTGTTTGAGAAGGAATATTCATCGACAAATAGAACATGGGAGAAGAAGTACGGGTTGCGGAGGATTTGCTGCTGTGCCCACTGACAGAACTTTACACGATTCTAGAAATCATTCCCATGCAATTCTTGATGTAGGTGTACATGGTAAGGATGGAACCGGTGACGTGTAAGAATACGATGTACACTGGTTTTAGGAATGCTTACCTCGTGTTCAAGCTGTCGTGGGCTCACATACGGATTCATAGCAACGGAAGCGAGAGCAGTAACTTCGGCAGCTTCGTCTGTGCGAGTGCTACGACGATTGCGTTGTCGTGGGTTGAAACTTCCAGTTTCCCGAAGCGTCGCAACAAGGCTACAAAACATCCGTCTGGAAGGTGGGTTCTTGTCAGGATATCGCTCTCTGTACAGTTCCGCTGCCTGCGTAGCATTTCGCCTAACTTCAACAACAACAATAAAACAAACGTTATGTCGATGCAGTTTGTAGGAAGAACAGCCATTACTGTATGCCTTCTCCACACAACAGTATTTAAAAAGACTAAATTACTGTACTAAATGTACCCTTACATAAGAAAACAGTATTGCAATTACTGTTGTGCTAACTTACATTCCCCATAGATGAGTAGCTCAAATGGCTCTGAGCACTAAGGGACTTAACATCGGAGGTCATCAGTCCCCTAGAACTTAGAACTACTTAAACTTAACTAACCTAAGGACATCACACACATCAATGCCCGAGGCGGGATTCGAACCTGCGACCGTAGCAGTCGCATGGTTCTGGACTGAAGCCCCTAGAAGCGCTCGGCCACCGCGGCCGGCAGATGAGTAGCATTTATACCTTCTGTTCGTTGGTGTACATTCTACTCATACAACTCTTCAACTGATGATGGTTGGCGGAATTACGAGTGTGCATTCTGCTTATCTTTACATTTGTCCTCTGTCAACGTCAGCACGTGGATGTGTTCCATTGCTCCGAGTACCTACACTAAACGCTGGGAGCGTCAACGTGAATATTGTGTTATGTAATTAATAACGTTGTGTTTCAGTGAATGGTACACTGTGATAAATTTTTGAATAGGCCTTTAGGAGAGGAAATAGTAGGTAATCATGCTGATTGATGTCCCCCTGACGGCTAAAGAACATTTGCTTGCAACTTTTTGTAATCTGGGTCTGGACAAACAGTTATTTAGGTTGGTCAAGATAAATAGGACACCCTGTATATTATAAAACCGCGGGAGGTTCGAGTCCTCCCTCGGGCATGGGTGTGCGTGTTGTTCTTAGCATAAGTTAATTTAAATAGTGTGTAAGTCTAGGAACCGATGACCTCAGCAGTTTGGTGCCTTAGGAAGTCACACACATTGGAACAGTTATTATAAAAGCGTGTGTATGTTCCACATCTCCTGTGAAACCATTCGAACGATTTCAACTAAACTTAGTATACATTTTACATACTGTCTGGAAAGAATCGCTGTGGGAGTAAGAGCCACCTATCTTTCAAACGGGTAAAGGTGGTGGTGAAAAAGAACTGTAGCCCACGATACGAGAATACCCAGATTTTATTCACCCAATATTTGAGAACGAGAGCACAGTGACTTGCAACAAACTTTACACACTATTTCAAACGTTCACAAAAACTTTTCTCGCTAACAAATCCCCCGGCCCCCACATAATGATGAAAGGAAAAAGCTCTATCACGTCCTTCATTTTCGCTGTTAATTATGGCATCAGGGATGATACTTTAATTTATTACTTTTTCTCTACTATGTTCACACGTTTTATACACAGGGTTCACATGTAGCACTGAATATACGTGCAACACTATATCACACAGTTCGGAAGATAAGACGTTATAAACACTGAGATGCGTGAAAAACTCCACATTATGCATGACGTTTGAATTTATTACTTCTCTGGTACTAAATCTATTATCATTGCATGTTCCAGATAGTATCCACATTCCACATACACTGCCCTCCATAAGTTTGGAAACTCCATGCTGCGCATTACAACGGAGCAAGATGGAAGCGATCTATGTCAATTATTGGTTAGAGTATGGAAAAGCAATCTCAAATAACGGTTAATAATGACACGTACAGTACTTACACTTAATTATTTTACATATACATACATATTGGGACATACTAGTATTGCTCCGTTTTATGTAAACTGACTTTACCTGTCCAAGCGGCTCTACTAAACACGCCAGCTGGCGCGAGTAGGCCGGATGGCTATGTAGATGTACGATGTTTACATTTCTGTTCACTTGTATTTGCGTTTGCAAAAAGGTATAACATGCCGCAAAAGCAATTCAAAAATGGTTCAAATGGTTCTGAGCACTATGGGACTTAACATCTGTGGTCATCAGTCCCCTAGAACTTAGAACTACTTAAACCTAACTAACCTAAGGACATCACACACATCCATGCCCGAGGCAGGATTCGAACCTGCGACCGTAGCAGTCGCGCGGTTCCGGACTGAGCGCCTAGACAAAAGCAATTGAAAATGGCCCCAGAGTGCCAGATTCCTTATGAGTCACGGGTAATGATAATCAATTTCCACCAAGAACGCAATAGTGTCCGACAAATAGCAAAGAAACTGATGATTTCCATCAGCGGAGTTATCAAAACCATGCACCGGCATGGAGAAACAGGCTCCTATGGAGATCGTCCTCGCTCAGGAGCACCCAGGAAAATATCAGAACGCCTGGAAAAGTATTTGGTAGTGAACAGTAAACGTAACAGATTAAAACTATCTGTGAATTGACTGCTGAACTAAACGCAACGAGGGATACACCGGTGAGTGAGTCAACAGTGAGATGACGCCTGGCAGACAACAACCTCCGAGGTTAGGTAAACAAGGAAACCACTGTTGCACCCTCTTAACAAGAAGAAAAGGCTTCAGTGGGCTAAGACACACCAACATTGGACAACGGTGTATTGGGAGAGTCTTGTTCACTGATGAATCCAAGTTCGAAATATTTGGAAGTAAACGCCGTCAGTTTGTATGCCGTTTACCCCATGAACGCTTGAATCCTCAGTGCGTAATTCCAACTGTAAAGCATGGAGGGGGTTCTGTGATGGTATCGGGATCCTTTGGAGGGAATAAAGTCGGAGATTTGGTGAAAATAGATGGAAAACTGAACCAAAAGGATTATCATGCCATTCTCCAGTGACATGCTAAGACATCTGGTTTGTGTCATTGGGAAAGGGTTTGTCCTGCAGCAAGACAACGACCCGAAACATACGTCTCGCTTATGTCAGAACTATGTGAAGTCTCTAGAGGTTCGCAAAATATTGAAAAACATGGAATGGCCGCCCCAATCCCTTGACTGTAACCCAATCGAGCTGCTATGGGATGAATTGGACAGGAGGATGCGAACACGGGAAACCATGAGTGGGTCACAATTGTGGGAGGTCATGCAGCAAGAATGGAGATTAATTGCAACTGAAACCCTGCCAAAACTGACTTAACGCATGTCGAGAGCGTGCAGGGCAGTGATGAAAGCAAAGGGTGGCTATTTTGAGGAATCGAAAATTTAATTTTTGCAGCTTCCTGTCTATTATTTGAGCTTAATAAACATTTGGAAAACAACAAAATGCATTTTTATACTGTATTTATTTTCCATTGTCTATAATTACTAGGTGTTTCCAAACTTATGGAGGGTAGTGTATGCCGCTGCAAGTACCTACAAAATCCTATCATTGTACGGCACAGAGAGAGGGAGAGGATGAGATGTACAGAGAAAAGAAATAGGTGGTGTTGTACAGGGAGAGAGAGAAGAGGAGATGAACATAGGAAAGAGGATGAGATGGACACAGAGAGGGGAGGAGGGAATGGACGAAGACGGGAAACTAGCAGAGGGACAGAGAGAGGGGCAGGAGGAGACGGACAGAGAATGGGGGTGGAGAAGTGGGACAGAGGGTAGGGGGACAACGCTGCGCCCATGACTGCCTGCTGCAGGTCCTCATTCAACAGGAACCGTTGACCCTTCAAGGCCTTTTTTTTTTTAAGGGAAAGCGTGATAGTAATCGCTTGGAGAGAGATCAGGACAATAGGAGGGCCGCTCGAGTGTCTCCCACTTGAGATGGTGTAACTTTTGCGTTACGAAATTTGCGACATGGGGACGTGCGTTATAAGGAAGCAGCAGCACCCTTTGGCGCACCACTCCACAACGACGGTTTTCGACAGACATGCTGGCGCATACACATTCTTCTTTCTCCGATGGAGGTCTGTAATGCTGTTTGACCTACAGCAGCCAAGGAAAGAATAACAGCACGTTGGTCCTACCTGAACGCATTTGGTAATAACGTTGCAATCGTTCACGTTTCCGGTTTACCGCACGCACGGTGGAAAACACAAACGCCATTCTAATCCCTTGGCTACATGCCGGTGCTTTTATACGCTCATCGGAGTTGCGCTACGTTGCTGTAATAGCCTCGGGCGGTAACTTTTTGATCATCCCTTATATAGCAGTATAAGGGGCGTTGAAAAAGAAACAAGCCGGAGGCATAATTACAGAAACCATTACCTTTATGTTACAAGTATTGACGCTGGCTGTTAAGATACTTGTCTCACTATAACACAAGATGGTGAATGGCTGTCTCATAAAATTCCTGTGGCTACAATGTGAACCAGTTCCGCATGTACGGCTGGACGTCGTCGTCCACATGAGAGCAGGGAAGGTTGTGCTGACGTTATCCTTTGACCAAGATGGCCCCCTTCTGATTCGCTTCCTGCAGCACGGGACAACAGTGAATGCCCAGCGTTATTCGCAAACCTTGTCCACCCTTCGCAAAGCGATCAAATCAAAACGATCAGGAAATCTCCCCCGTGGGGTCATTCTGGTCCACCACAAAGCAAAGCCTCATACGGCCAACACAGTCGCAGCACTCCTGCAGAAATTCAAATGCGAAGTTCTCAGCCACCCTCCATACAGACTGGACCTCTCTACCTGTTATTACGCCATTTTTGGCCCCCTTAAAAAGGCTCTCAGGGGCAAACGATTCACCTCGGACGACGACATCCAGCTGTACGTGCTGCACTGCTTAACATCGCACGCCGAGAACTTTATGAGACAGCCATTCATCGCCTTGTGTCTCAACAGCCAGGATCAGTACTTCTAACATAAAGGTATTGTAATAATGCCTCCGCCTCGTTTCTTTTTGAACGCCCCTTTCATATAATATAACATGTTTGTAGCCTCATTCTTTTAGTGTTCATTGTCTTCTTCTTGATGAAAACAACGTACTTTAAAACATCAGACAGTATGAAACGTCTTCTGCTGCATCCTCCTCATGTTCTTTACATACTGGGGCCGGCCGGTGTGGCCGAGTGGTTCTAGGCGCTTCAGTCTGGAATTTCGCGACCGCTATGGTCGCAGGTGAAAATCCTGCCTCGGGCATGGATGTGTGTGATGTCCGTAGGTTAGTTAAGTAGGTCTAGGGGACTGATGACCTCAGATGTTAAGTCCCAAAGTGCTCAGAGGCATTTGAACCATACTGGGTGATGTGCGTATCTCTTCAGATAATTTCTGATTCGCGAAAGGTATTTGTAATGTGGTTTCACATCCACAAGTTGTAGCATGGGCCACATCAAATCCTAAGCACGAATCATATTCTTTGTCCAACAAGACCGCATCCAAATTAAGTAACAAATTGGAATGCAGTGCTTCCCTAACGAGCCTCCACTATTTTATGTGAATTGTCAATCGAAGCGCATTCTCCAGCAGTACATTCCTGTAACGGCAAGTGACACTGTAGGCAAACGCCGACGTCAAAATACACCGTGACGCTGGGTGCATCGCGTGCTTCTTGGGGCCGTTAGTGTCTCTCTGAAGTGCTACCGATGTATAGACGTAGCTAAGTGAAGCAAAGCACATTATGTGGTAAGTTTTTACGTTTTACCGGTTTCGTCTTGTCAGAGGTCACCTTGAGATGCACATCTAATTTCTGAGACTCGCAGTGTGTCATCAGAGCGACACTTCAGTTAAGACTAAAAAACGTTCGTCCTGATGACCCACAGCGATTCGCAATAATTAGATGTGAGTCTCAGAGTGACCTTTGACAAAAGTCGCAACTGATAATCCTAATAAACATACAAGGTGCCCCAGGCGGTGTTTGTCTTTTTCACTGTATTAAAAGTGGTCACGGTACGCTCAGACTTCATGTTTCCAGTCAAGGAGGACAGTGACTAATGGATAAGAAGAATACATTAGAGTTATATATAATGCGGCACGCTAGCAAAACAGAGCCACTGACAGTATGTCAGGCAGCAAAGAGTTATCGGACATAGTCATCTAATGAGACGATCTGCCCAGTTGCATGGGCAATCGCGAACTGCTCGCTGCACTCGCTGAGAGTACTCAGTGATTAGCTGTTTACATTGGCCAGCCGCGGTGGTCTAGCGGTTCTAGGCGCTCAGTCCTGAGCCGCGCGACTGCTACGGTCGCAGGTTCGAATCCTGCCTCGGGCATGGATGTGTGTGATGTCCTTAGGTTAGTTAGGTTTAAGTAGTTCTAAGTTCTAGGGGACTTATGACCTCAGCAGTTCAGTCCCATAGTGCTCAGAGCCATTTGAACCATTTTTTTTTGTTTACATTGCTTGGAACACCTGCGCTGGGTTAACTGTTAGCTTCAACTACTTCAAGTTTAAATTAAACAGGCACTCTATTGTGCTAGGAGGTGACTATGATATCATTACAAGATGCAATCACTATAATTTCTGGACAGTTGTATTCGGTTGTGCAGTATATTTATCAACAACATATGTAAGAAACTGTAACAACGAGTTGTGCAAATTCCCTTCTGTGTTAATCACAGGTTACCGTTTGAATATTAAAAAAAATAAATACTGATGTACAGAGTAGGAAGAAAATGCAGACTTATGCTTTACTGTAAATAAGAAAATTAAAAACAATTTATAGATATTTAATGAATTTCAGACAAAATACCAAGGCTAGTTTCAATAAAAGCTATTAAAGCTCGAGAAAAAAATTATACAAAGGGAACCTGCAAAATTATTAATAGGAATTTAGCGAGACAAGACAGTTTCCCGAAATTGAAATCATGGTGTAATTATTCTCCTGGAGAAGAAAGATGACCGAAACGAGATAAAAAACTATAGAAATCTCAGCCTTTTCTACGTAACATAGAAGATATTCACTAAATTACCACCAACCGCATACTGTAGTACTGAATTCTAATGAAGCAGGGGAACTGGCTGTCTTTGAAAGCCGATACGCCTCAGTAGACAATTTGCAAGCACTGAAGAAAATAGTGGAACGAAGTAGTTTGTCTGGTGTCGATATTTTAAGAAATCGTTTGAGTCAGTTTCAAAAAAATATTTTCTAACAGTCTGAGGGGCAAAGCGTTGCTCCAACCTGTAATAGAATTAGCTGCAGGCTCCATTGTACCTCATCAGAAAAGTGAGAAATTGAGATTCCGTAGGAACAAAACTATTTTCAGCAGCCGGCGAGGAAGTCTTCAGACAACTGACCCTGGAAAAAGTTTAAGGAGAAGATGTTAATGGAACTTATCTGAAATATATTAGTTTTGCTGACGTCAGTGTGCTGTGTCTCTAGTGGAGATGATCTGCAATAACTAATGGAACAACGTAATAGGACAAGTTTGGAAGTAGTTTCCAAAACGTATTATTTTCGTACTAAAAGAATTTACAAACAATATATTTTACACCAAATATTTGAAATTAACTACGACGTCATATAACCTGTAGGTGAGATTATTTATATTTATAACAATGAGGGCAATAGCTGAATAGAATAGTAAAAAGTAGAAATAAACAGCAACGTAAAATTTAACTTCAGAGTAATTGGTAAACAAAATTGGATTTTCAAAACTAAAAGCTTTGGCAATGCTTAGAATCAGTAGACATTGCCAGTTTTGATTTACAATATTAAGATATGGATTTTTAATTCGTAAAATATTTAGTAGCTGAGGGATACTTAGGGAGAGATGGAGAAATGAATTTTGGAAATCACTAGGAACTACAGGAAAATTAATGAGAGAACGAACTAGACTGGAGAATGTTATTAGAGACATAATGTTTGTTGACGGGTCGTGGCGACATTCGCCATCCTTCGTGTTGATTACGCTCCTGAGAGGCAGCAGGGATAGACGCTCTGCAGCACGTGTATGCCTTGTGTCTTGGCTACAATTCCAAAATCTGCTATGTGCGAAAGGGAGTAGACCCAGAAAATCTAAAGTTCGTAATTCGATTCTAAAATATCTTTCCCTGCCTTTAGGTTTTCCTACTGCAAATCTATCACTTTATTGGGGTAGGTCGTATGCATACATCTGGTTGATAGGCACCGCTTGTTCTGTGAAATCTCGTCGTCCCAGACTAGTGAATACTAAAGAACGCTTAGCGTCACTCGGAATCATCTGTGTATATTTTATCTCCAACGAAAGTTGTTCCCCTTGACGTGACGTGTCACCCACACATGTTAGATGCACATACTTTGAAACACCCTGTATCTATGACAAAGAACAGTCTGTATATGAAGCAGGTCAACGAATAATCATCTGATACCCAGAAAACGTGAATAAATATCGTACATTTCGTGATGGTGAAAGGCTGCAAACATTTTCTTGTACATTGATGAGGCAAAACATTATGAGCACAGTCCACGACAGACTGTAAGATGGTTAATGGTGTTGCGGGCACGTAAGTGGTGAGAAAGTACGAGGGCAGTTCAATAAGTAATGCAACACATTTTTTTTCTGAAACAGGGGTTGTTTTATTCAGCATTGAAATACACCAGGTTATTCTCCAATCTTTTAGCTACACAACACTATTTTTCAACGTAATCTCCATTCAATGCTACGGCCTTACGCCACCTTGAAATGAGGGCCTGTATGCCTGCACGGTACCATTCCACTGGTCGATGTCGGAGCCAACGTCGTACTGCATCAATAACTTCTTCATCATCCGCGTAGTGCGTCCAACGGATTGCGTCCTTCATTGGGCCAAACATATGGAAATCCGACGGTGCGAGATCGGGGCTGTAGGGTGCATGAGGAAGAACAGTCCACTGAAGTTTTGTGAGCTCCTCTCGGGTAACAATCTTTGACAAGAAATTGTCACCCTCAGCCACATGACGAGCAAGCAATTCCGCACAGATGGTTCTCCTTTGCTCTTTATGGTGTTCGGTTAGACAACGAGGGACCCAGCGGGAACAAACCTTTGAATATCCCAACTGGTGAACAATTGTGACAGCACTACCAACAGAGATGTCAAGTTGAGCACTGAGTTGTTTGATGGTGATCCGTCGATCATCTCGAACGAGTGTGTTCGCACGCTCCGCCATTGCAGGAGTCACAGCTGTGCACGGCCGGCCCGCACGCGGGAGATCAGACGGTCTTGCTTGACCTTGCGGCGATGATGACACACGCTTTGCCCAACGACTCACCGTGCTTTTGTCCACTGCCAGAGCACCGTAGACATTCTGCAAGCGCCTATGAATATCTGAGATGCCCTGGTTTTCCGCTAAAAGAAACTCGATCACTGCCCGTTGTTTGCAACGCACATCCGTTACAGACGCCATTTTAACAGTTCCGTACAGCGCTGCCACCTGTCGGAAGTCAATGAAACTATACGAGACGAAGCGGGAATGTTTGAAAATATTCCACAAGAAATTTCCGGTTTTTTCAACCAAAATTGGCCGAGAAAAAAAAATGTATTGCATTACTTATTGAACTGCCCTCGTATCAGTGGAGCAGAGATGAACGCTCTTTCTAGTAACAATACACAGGGTGAATGGGAAAATCCACCTACATAAATGATCTTGGAAAATGGCAGATTTTTTTGGACCGGCGTTTTGGGGCGAGCCTCTCGGAAATTCGGCTGTTCGCATGCTAACGTCGTTAATGTCAGTGCCAAGTAATTGACGGAGGGTGAAAACACGAGTAGGCGACAAGGAGTTGGACGTCTACGCCTCATCACAGAACGTGGATGTCGGACGCTTGTCCGCTCCGTTAATCAGGATAACTGGCAGCCAGTGGGAGACATGACGACAAATTGCGGTACTGGTACGGGCACTGGTGTTTCGGAGCATACCTTTCGACGCACATTACTGAAAATGGGGCACCACTGTAGACGACACCTGTTTGTTGCCATAGTAACCCAACAACAATCTCAGTTAAGATTGCAGTTGGCACGAGATAGTCGAGAATGGACAGTGGATCTATGGAAACGTGTCGTTTGGCCAGATTACTCACACTTCTCGTTTCATGAGGTCGATGGTCGTATTCGGATACTTCGTCATCCAGGTGCACAGCTGCTTGAAATGTGCATTGCATTCGCAGACGCAAGCCAATGGTGGCAGTGTTAAGCTATAGGGTTCACTCAACTGGACTAATCGAAGGCGCCATGACAGCTGAGGATAACGTGAACATTATTATAGACCATATGCAGCCTTTCATGCATGCCATTTTTCCCGATGGCGATGGCACCTTTCAGCAAGGTAACTGTACGTGTCACAAGGCCAGAAGCATGCTGCATGGATTTGATTGACGTCTTGGCCACCAGAATCGCATGATCTAATCTCAACGGAACACCTCTGTGACGCTATTGAGTCTCAGTTCCGCAACCACAAACCACCGACCCGAAATTTACCGATATTGCGTGAGCTTTGCGTAGACCGCTGGTGCCACATACCTTCGGAAACCTATCAAGGACTTTTGGAATCTGTTTCATGCAGAATAGTTTCTGTTTTGCATTACAGTGGTAGACCAACAGCCTAGTAAACAAATCTTTTGGCTCATTAGCGGAGGTCACAAACAATTAAAAATTCGAGTAAAAAGTATACCTGCCGTCACGGGTCATGATTTAATTTACGTTTCGAGCACTGGAGGCTCACCTTTAGCTGCTTAACGCCAATATTTCTTAAGTGTTTATACGTAGCAGTTATCAATAACCCCATTACAGTAGATGAGTTGGTTAAAAGATGGTATAATTAGGACTAAAATAGTTATTTTCACTAAAATTACTTTTTACTCTAGTACCAATTGCGCAAATATGAGAGAGACGTAATTTATTTGGAATAACAGCTTTTGCACATTTCAACGGCTTGCTTGCACATCTTAATACTTTTAACACACACACATGCTATCGTAATACACTCCTGGAAATGGAAAAAAGAACACATTGACACCGGTGTGTCAGACCCACCATACTTGCTCCGGACACTGCGAGAGGGCTGTACAAGCAATGATCACACGCACGGCACAGCGGACACACCAGGAACCGCGGTGTTGGCCGTCGAATGGCGCTAGCTGCGCAGCATTTGTGCACCGCCGCCGTCAGTGTCAGCCAGTTTGCCGTGGCATACGGAGCTCCATCGCAGTCTTTAACACTGGTAGCATGCCGCGACAGCGTGGACGTGAACCGTATGTGCAATTGACGGACTTTGAGCGAGGGCGTATAGTGGGCATGCGGGAGGCCGGGTGGACGTACCGCCGAATTGCTCAACACGTGGGGCGTGAGGTGTCCACAGTACATCGATGTTGTCGCCAGTGGTCGGCGGAAGGTGCACGTGCCCGTCGACCTGGGACCGGACCGCAGCGACGCACGGATGCACGCTAAGACCGTAGGATCCTACGCAGTGCCGTAGGGGACCGCACCGCCACTTCCCAGCAAATTAGGGACACTGTTGCTCCTGGGGTATCGGCGAGGACCATTCGCAACCGTCTCCATGAAGCTGGGCTACGGTCCCGCACACCGTTAGGCCGTCTTCCGCTCACGCCCCAACATCGTGCAGCCCGCCTCCAGTGGTGTCGCGACAGGCGTGAATGGAGGGACGAATGGAGACGTGTCGTCTTCAGCGATGAGAGTCGCTTCTGCCTTGGTGCCAATGATGGTCGTATGCGTGTTTGGCGCCGTGCAGGTGAGCGCCACAATCAGGACTGCATACGACCGAGGCACACAGGGCCAACACCCGGCATCATGGTGTGGGGAGCGATCTCCTACACTGGCCGTACACAACTGGTGATCGTCGAGGGGACACTGAATAGTGCACGGTACATCCAAACCGTCATCGAACCCATCGTTCTACCATTCCTAGACCGGCAAGGGAACTTGCTGTTCCAACAGGACAATGCACGTCCGCATGTATCCCGTGCCACCCAACGTGCTCTAGAAGGTGTAAGTCAACTACCCTGGCCAGCAAGATCTCCGGATCTGTCCCCTATTGAGCATGTTTGGGACTGGATGAAGCGTCGTCTCACGCGGTCTGCACGTCCAGCACGAACGCTGGTCCAACTGAGGCGCCAGGTGGAAATGGCATGGCAAGCCGTTCCACAGGACTTCATCCAGCATCTCTACGATCGTCTCCATGGGAGAATAGCAGCCTGCATTGCTGCGAAAGGTGGATATACACTGTACTAGTGCCGACATTGTGCATGCTCTGTTGCCTGTGTCTATGTGCCTGTGGTTCTGTCAGTGTGATCATGTGATGTATCTGACCCCAGGAATGTCAATAAAGTTTCCCCTTCCTGGGACAATGAATTCACGGTGTTCTTATTTCAATTTCCAGGAGTGTATAAACATCTCATATAGTAACTGCGTACAAAACAATCCGTTCTTTTGAGCATTAAAGTGTATCTGTCGTGTAACTAGGGTCTCCTGTCGGGTAGACCGTTCGCCGGGTGGAAGTTTTTTGATTTGACGCCACTTCGGCGACTTGCGCGTCGATAGGGATGAAATGATGATGATAAGGACAACACAATACCCAGTCCCTGAGCGGAGAAAGTCTCCGGCCCAGCCGGGAATCGAACCCCGGCGCTTAGGATTGACAGTCTGTCACGCTGACCACTCAGCTAACGGCGGCGGACTTTTGGGCACTTAAAAGTAACTATTGATAAAATAACAGCTTCATGAATGCTAAGTACTCAGAATACACTGCAGCTCAACATAATGAACTAAAACACTCATTCTGAATGAAATAAGTAGATCCGTTAGAACAGCTTGATTCATTTTATACAGTATTATGTGTTGCGATAAATTTTAAATGAATAAACTCAATTCAGCATCTGTAACTTTACAGAGGTACTATTTAATAAACAACTGTGATGTCTCAGAACAGAAACGAATACCTTTGCATGTAATTACTGTTTGACTTGTCTAAATTTTTATAATGTGTACAGAACCTATTCAGAGACTTATTTATATCGTATGAAAAGCATGTATATTTTTGGACCAACAGTTACTATTAAACAATATTTACTTTACTTTGCCGTAAATATCTACTTCTTGCAGACATTTTTTGACAGTTTCACTGTATATATCTTGGAAAGGAATTTATGAAAGTAACTTCAGTCGAAAATAATGAACGTACAATCAAACTGTCAAAAGTGTTTCCAAGAAGTAGATATGTATGGTAAGGTGATGTAAATATTGTTTATTAGTACCAATTTAACCAAAACTGGAATTGTTTTTCACATATATAAATGAGCCAAAGGGAGATAAAGGAGCTCTTTAACAACTGAAAGATATAAATATAGATATATATTACTTTCAGTTGTTAAAGAACTAAATTATCTCCCTTTGACTCGTGTTTGCGACCTCAGTTCAGTTGTGAATTAGATGTTATTGTTGTGCCGCATTTTTGTGATTTTCATCATTTTTTATATTTTTCTATGCATGTCGTCTGCTAGTTTCGCGGGAATTTGTTGTCTAACGTCCACAGAAATGAGACAGAGACGTATACAAAACGGCGCGAGGCTGCAGCCTAACGTAACGTGAGGATAATACATCACAATAGCGGTCAGACTGGGCGAGAGGAGCCTGCGTTTCGCCGGGAGCATCCCTTATTCATGAAGTGGCAGTGGGATAATACATTCTAAATAAAATTACGGGCACGATTTGTTACTCACTATGATATACTGCGATAGCCAGTTGGAAGCGGAAAAATTATATTTTGTTCTCGCTTGAAAGAAACAAATCTGTTGCTGCATTAATGGTTAGGAGACTTGTGCGAAGCAGTCACATCGTGAGACTGGAATTTCTAACTTGATCATAAAAGTTCTATGTATGTTATTGTACTATAATGCGTAAAGGCACTCTGTGTACACCAAAATAATGGTATTTCAATTCGAGATAGGTTTTACAACACACGTGAAAGATTCAACAAAACCGTGGTGTGACCAAGAACGTTGTGAAACAGCATGCTTTTAAAAGTTTTTGAAATGCTTTCCAAATTCGTTTACTTTGTGGAACTACAGTTCAAATGAAAACCCACGTGAATGAAAAGTATTACCATTGAAATGTGAAGGTACAGCTACTGGTTGACCTAATGATGGCATGAAAATAAAGGAGCATGCGGATCACGTCGTTTCGAAACACAGTTGACGCTGTCTGCATTATCATCTTACATATAGGATCAGTTTCAACAAAATTCTTCTGGACGTCTGACCACGTCATGTGTAGTGAAATTAGAGGTGTCTCGGCTGCTATTGCACAGTCCTTGTTAGGGTTACATGTCAGTCTGCTTGCTACTCATAGGACCGAGCGCCATAACCTCTTTGAAAACACTTTTTCATGAAAACGCAAACCCGAGAAAGTAATGATGTGACTGAGTGCACGTCCCATGACGTTGTCACACGTCCGCTGCAAATGTTTTCCAAGTATTGTGTTTACAAACTGTTGCATCAACACAGAGATCGTGCTCCAAGACTTCCTAGGCTGTGCACATTACCCACGTTCCACAAAGAAGTTGTGCCATTGAGACCTATGGTTAGTTCTATTGTACCTAGTCAACTGTCTAACCAAGTTAATACTGTGATAGGTGGCCACTCAGAGCATAACATCAAAAGCTCCCAGAAATTCAATGAGAAAATCGGACACTCTAATATTGACCAAAATGTTATTTTAGTCTGACTGGACGTGGTCTCACTTTGTATAGAATAGTTCCTGTGGAGGACACGTTAAAACTGTTCGCAGAGAACTTTCCTCCCGAGACAATAAAATTTCTCTTACATCTTATGACGATCACATACTTCTTGAATGGCGACATATTTTTTGACTTGTTAGAAGGAATGGCTGTGGGCTCTGTATTGTTTCCAGCAATGGCCAACTTCTGTGTGAAACATATATGTGTATTTTATCGTTACATTGACGACAATAGCCACATGACGTTGAAGCTCTTGAATAGTTCCTCAGAAACATGAATATCATGCACCCAAACATCCAGTTCACTGCCGAGGCAGAGAGTAAAGTAAACTTGTCATTTTTTGATGTTTCGATAAAACGGAGTCAGATGTCGGATGGGCGTTGCGGCTAATGTGTGTATCGCAGGCCGGCGCACGCTGACTTATATCTCAATGCGCAGAGTTTTCGCCATGCAGTCCAGACGAGAGTCGCTTTAAGTTCGTTGATAAACACTGATGTGCCGAAACATTATGACCATCTGCGTAATATCTTGTTCATCCGCCTCTGGAAGGAAATATACCATTGATTCTGCTTATCAGGAATCCGATAGTTTGTTGGCAAGTTTGTGGAGCTATGCGGCATTAGATGTCTAGGCACAGGTCATGTAATTCGAATAAATAAAGGGCCGCTGGCTTGTGTGCATGGTGATGGCGCCCAATAGTGACCCTGATGGTTACAATGGGATTTACATCAGGCGAATTTGGTCACTGAGAGATCAACGTGATTTCACTATAATGCTCCTCAAACCAACGTAGCATAATTATGCCTCCGAGGCACGGACCGTTATACTGCTGAAAGATGACACGCCGTCGGGGAATACTTCAAGCATGAAGAGATGCAGGTGGTTCGCAGCTGTCAGTGTGTCTTCGATTACTACCACAGACCCCAAGCAAGCGCAGAAGAATGTCTCCCATAGCATAATACTGTGGTTCAAATGGTTCAAATGGCTCTGAGCACTATGGGACTTAACATCTATGGTCATCAGTCCCCTAGAACTTAGAACTACTTAAACCTAACTAACCTAAGGACAGCATAATACTGTTCCCACCAGCCTGCATCCGTAGCGCGCTGCACGTTTCGAGACGCTGTTCACCTCGATGACGACGTTTGTGGAGACGACTATCGACCTAGTGTAGCAAAAATGTGATTCAACCGGAGAATCGACACGTTTCCATTGATCGACGGTCGAATTCCGATGGTCCCGTGGCCACTGAAATCTTGATTGACGATGTCATTGGGTCAACATGTGAACACGTAGGGGTGGACTGCTGCAGAGCTCGAGGTCCAACAATATGCGATGAGCGGTGTACCCCGAAACAATTTTGCGTGCACCATCATTGCACTGTTTCGGCAGAGATGCCGCAGATCAGAGCAGACAATCTTCCGAACCCCACGTTCTGTGAAGAGACCTGTACGTCCAACCATTTAGCACCTAGTGGTAGTTTCACTGTCCTCCTACCTCTTTCTGTAGCACGTGAACACTCGACCAACTTTGCCATTTTCGAGATACTCGTTCACAGGCTCTGCGTAATAATAATTTGCCCTTTGTCAAAGTCGGTTATCTAGTGGATTTCCCCATTTGCACCCATATATTCTCTAGGATGAACCCCCATCCGGCTCTGCTATGCTTACACACTTTTTTTCCCGCGTCACTTGCCCGCAACGTTAGCAGGTTGCATCCAACGTCGTGGTGGCTAGTGATCATGTTTTGGCTTATCAGTGTACAAAGCTTGAACTGTTGCTGACTTGGGTGACTTGAATTCCGAGAGAAACCATATGAAGTACAAGTTCCGAAAGGACGGCTATGGTACACGCTATATGAAGTCGGTCCTCCCGGAAACGCGGAAATATCAAACAATTAAGTAAATGATTTACGGTATCTCCCGTGAGTGCGGAAGGAAATACATCCGTCAGTCCACCCGTACCGTTTCCGACCGCCGTGTGAAATAACAACGGCACGTTAAAAATCGGGAACTTCAGAGCTTATCACAGCCTTTCAGTTTGATGATAGAAAAGTTTCATCCCATAGTTCTACAAACTGGGATTCTGTTATTAATTAAGGGGTAGAAATAAGAACGTGGTCTTATCCCAGTCTTCTACATCTTGTTATTTTGTTATTAACCCAATGACATCGTAATTAAGAACCCCACAATTGATGTGAAAAATTTAATTCATATCAGATGGTATGAGTGCTTTAAATATCAGCCAGTATGATTGAAGATTACAGTAGGCCTCAAAATGTCTTTTAAATGTAGAACAATACCACACTTTTTATACTGTCATGCACTACAGCGAGAAGAGCAGCATTCCCGAAACAAACAAATGCTGGTGCGTGATTACAGTGGCGCTGTAAGCGGAGCGGCGCTGAGCGAAACGAACATGTTTCTTTCAGAGCACGTCGACCAGAGCGTCCGAGTGGCTCCAGCTGCGTTTGGGCGGAATTCCGGTGTCGTTGCGGATAACACAGTCTGTGCTGTTGCTTGCGCTTGTGTTTCTTTTATTGCACTGTTGAGACAATGGCATGTACAGAAGCCCTGATGGCAGATGTTTTTACTTGGCGTCCTCTATAGAACCAGCGAAACAACTATCATGACAACTCATTCACTTGGACAAGTAATCTGGTGATGTGGCTGTAGAACTACAAACCACAAGTGCAGAACACTTTTCCTTAACCTCTTATTTCTTTCATTGTATAAAAACGAGAGGCGATAATAAAGTTGAAGTAGCATAACTGATATACACATGAAAATCTTGTGTCATGTGTTTGTCAGTTTTGCTATTTCGACTTTATTATTGCCTCTCGTTTTAGCACAATGAAAGAAATAAGAGCCGGCCGGTGTGGCCGAGCGGTTCTAGGTACTACTGTCTGGAACCGCGCGACTGCTACGGTCACAGGTTCGAATCCTGCCTCGGGCATGGATGTGTGTGATGTCCTTAGGTTAGTTAGGTTTAAGTAGTTCTAAGTTCTAGGGGACTGATGACCTCAGAAGTTAAGTCCCACAGTGGTCAGAGCCATTTTGAAAGAAATAAGAGTCAGATCCCCTGCTATGCCCGCAGGACAGGACAGATAGTTTAGTTTGTGGAAAGGGGCCAAAATGAGTGGCTGTCAGTTGCAATCGAACATACTACTTTATTCATTTGACAAACATTACAAGAGTAAAGAAAACACTAAAAACAAAGCAAGCCAAACGTTAATTTTAGAACTTAATTCCCGGCTAAATGCGCCATTCAATCTCACGCCTCAAGGGCAAAACAAATTTAATTTAAAACCGGCTGAAAGCCAATAACTTAAGGCTCAAAACAGGAATTTGAATTTTAGAAGGCATAAAGCCTTAGCCTAAAATTTCTTTAAATCAGGCTGAAGGCCCAACCAATTCCACGCCTCAAGGGCAAAACAACTTTAATTTAAAATCGGCTAGAAGCCATACATAAACAAACAACAAGAACAAATAAGAAAAGACAGCACATCAAACGGCGCTCAGAAGTTTCCAAGGGTCGGCCTGGAATTCGAACACTAACGCTTGCTTAGGTGAGACAGGCATTCGGCCCAACAATTCTCAGTTCGACGGCAACCCAACCGACAGACAATCAACGCACCAAGCGACAGGATAACTTCCGCTCCACCCGACCAGCACACAACAGGGAGTTCAATGGAACAACGCAGAAAGTATCGGCTCCCGCAACGAACTACACATTCAGCTGTCAAACTACACGCCGCGCTGGACAGCCACAATACGACGAGGAAAATACACTGCAGGATTTTTACGTCAACGGCCAGGGCAGGTAACAGGAACGTTAACGGCCACAAGGCAGAAGATTCCGCTGGTGCACTTCAATTCAAATACCCAAGTACAGTTAAACTCCACCGGAGAATGGCTAAAATTTGCCAACTAGAAAACACACGTTGTTGCTCGCGGGAATGTCCCATCAGCCCACAACGAAATTCAAAGGACACAATGTGAACAGTTGCGGCTGGCTGGTAGATTAAGTAAAGACTCAACTTTACTGTCCGGGATCGGTGAGCCACGGACCTCGTAGCAATGGGAACAGCCCCTCACAATCCGACAGCGCGTCGACGCCGCCAGCGGCCCGGCCAGACACGCACCACGGAGACTTCGTCGCTGCTCCACGCCAACCACCCAACTGCCCGCACACGGCACAGCCGGAAACTATAAGCGCGAGGCCAAAGAGAGCACTTCTTGAATGAGATTTTCACTCTGCAGCGGAGTGTGCGCTAATATGAAACTTTCTGGCAGGTTAAAACTGTGTGCCCGACCGAGACTCGAACTCGGGACCTTTGCCTCTCGCGGGCAAGTGCTCTACCAACTTGGTTTGGAAGGTAGGAGACGAGATACTGGCAGAAGTACAGCTGTGAGGACCGGGCGTGAGTCGTGCTTCGGGAGCTCAGATCGTAGAGCACTTGCCCGCGAAAGGCAAAGGTCCCGAGTTCGAGTCTCGGTCGGGCACACAGTTTTAATCTGCCAGGAAGTTTCATAGTACTTCATCTTCTTCTTTCGTTACTGCCTTTATCCCGCACTGGACGCAGGGTCGGCAGGGTTAAGTACGGATTTGGCATGGTTAAGTTAAGGGGTGGCCGGATGCCCTTCCTGCCGCCACCCCATACCCCACGGAACGGAATTAATGTACCCCAGCTGCCTGCGTCTAGTCTAAATCGTGGAATAGTGTGAATGTTTTTCAAATGTCTGCGAGTCGTGTAACTGAGGCGGGACGTGGGGACCAGTCCGCTATTCACCTAGTAAGATGTGGGAAACCGCCTAATAACCACATCCAGCCTGGCCGGCACACCAGCCGCCGTTGTTAATCCGCCGGGCGGATTCGATCCGGGGACGGCGCGCCTACCAGAGTCCAGGAAGCAGCGCAGTAGCGCTCTCGGCTATCCTAGGCCAAGGGTGCGAAAATCGATACACGATGCTGCTGCGACTCGCGGAGAGAGAGAGGATAACAGCATAATCGCGATAACCGCGGGAGACTAATCACAGAATAGCAACCAAGGTCTAATGCAAAGCATAACACGAGCCAGACACGGCTCAAAGAGATTAAGGAAATGTATTTGTAGTTGTAATTCTATTGCCACATGAATGTGAGAAAATTTTTTCAAAACCATCTTATCTGGTCAGCGTCATTTAAAGCTCTTTTAAAATTTCGTCCTGTCTAATAAATTTCTTTGTATAGAAGGTTCGATTTCTACTGTATGTAGCTCTTCAACACACAGGAGGGATCCTTCTATGTCTACGACAGTGCAGTGGAGAACATGCGCATTTCTCAATATCGTCAGTATATTCTGGTGAAGTTTTTATTGTCTTCCAAAAAATATGTCCACTTAGCGCACATTATTCCAAAAGCATATTCACTTAACCGTCACGTTCTGAAAAAGTGTTCATTGAAATATTCTTTCCTTGGACCTGAAACCTATCGATTGTAAGACTGTATAACATGCTTCAAGAACGGCTACGCCTCAACTCCAATGAATATAAAAGGCAAGACGACTGAAGCCCTTGGTACTGAGAGTCTGCCGGTATATTAAGCTTACTTTCTTGTATCAAACGAAACACACGAAAATGAAATCTACCACCTCCGCTTTCCTTCCCGTATCCCCCAACATCGATTCTAACGAATTTCCATGAAGATCTGCAACCACTTGTAGTACGACTGAATTAAAATATTTATAAGTGTAAGACATTGTACCAGTATTTTCTGGATATTGTAGACGAATCTGGTTCCTGCCAGCATCACCGACTGCATTTGGAAAGTTATGTATGTTGTATAAATCATTTACAGCATTTAGAAAATCATCTTCGGACGCACTCTGATGGGGAATTGGCTAGAGGCAATCCCATACACTTTGGTACCTGACTCCACAATTCTTACAATGGTTGTGAATCCTGTTATGAATGTCAGAGCCATGATCCGAAAACTTCTTCCAGTTTCTAGTAACCTGTAACAATTCTCGTTTGACCGACTCTCGATCACTCTTAAAAAAATTACAGTATTCCATTGAAAAAATCTGTAGTATACAGGGTGGTCCATTGATCGTGACCGGGCCAAATATCTCATGAAATAAGCGCCAAACGAAAAAACTACAAAGAACGAAACTTGTCTTGCTTGAAGGGGGAAACCATATGGCGCTATGGTTGGCCCGCTAGATGGCGCTGCCATAGGGCAAACGGATATCAACTACGTTTTTTAAAAATAGGAACCCGCATTTTTATTACATATCCGTGTAGTACGTAAAGAAATATGAATCTTTTAGTTGACCACTTTCTTCGCTTTGTGATAATGGCGCTGTAATAGTCACTAACATATGGCTCACAATTTTAGACGAACTGTTGGTAAGAGGTAGGCTTTTTAAATTAAAATACAGAACGTAGGTACGTTTGAACATTTCATTTCGATTGTTCCAATGTGATACATGTACCTTTGTGAATTTATCATTTCTGAGAACGCATGCTGTTACAGCGTGACTACCGGTAAATACCACATTAATGCAATAAATGCTCAAAATGATCTCCGTCAACCTCAATGCATTTGGCAATACGTGTAACGACACTCCTCTCAACAGCGAGTAGTCCGTCTTCCGTAATGTTCGCACATCCATTGTGTCAGGCGTTGTCGGTGGATCACGATAGCAAATATCCTTCAACTTTCCCCACAGAAAGAAATCCGGGGACCTCAGATCCGGTGAACGTGCGGGCCATGGTATGGTGCTTCGACGACCAATCCATCTGTCGAGAAATATGCTATTCAATACTGCTTCAACCGCACGCGAGCTATGTGCCGGACATCCATCATGTTGGAAGTACATCGCCATTCTGTCATGCAGTGAAACATCTTGTAGTAACATCGGTAGAACATTACGTAAGAAATCAACATACATTACACCATTTAGATTGCCATCGATAAAATGGGGGCCAATAATCCTTCCTGCCGCACCACACATTAACCCGACAAGGTCGCTGATGTTCCACTTGTCGCAGCCATCGTGGATTTCCGTTGCCCAATAGTGCATATTATGCCGGTTTACGTTACCGCTGTTGGTGAATGACGCTTCGTCGCTAAATAGAAGCCGGCCGTGGTGGCCGTGCGGTTCTAGGCGCGTCAGTCAGGAACCGCGTGACTGCTACGGTCGCAGGTTCGAATCCTGCCTCGGGCATGGATGTGTGTGATGTGCTTAGGTTAGTTAGGTTTAAGTAGTTCTAAGTTCTAGCGGACTGATGACCTCAGATGTTAAGTCCCATAGTGCTCAGAGCCATTTGAACCATTTTTTGCTAAATAGAACGCGTGCAGAAATCTGTTATCGTCCCGTAATTTCTGTTGTGCCCAGTGGCAGAACTGTACACGACGTTCAAAGTCGTCGCCTTGCAATTCCTGGTGCATAGAAATATGGTACGGGTGCAATCGATGTTGATGTAGCATTCTCAACACCGACGTTTTTAAGATTCCCGATTCTCGCGCAATTTGTCTGCTACTGATGTGCGGATTAGGCGCGACAGCAGCTAAAACACCTACTTGGGCATCGTCTTTTGTTGCAGGTCGTGGTTGACGTTTCACATGTGGCTGAACACTTCCTGTTTCCTTAAATAACTATCCGGTGAACGGTTCTGACACTTGGATGATGTCGTCCAGGATACCGAGCAGCATACATAACACACGTCCATTGGGCATTTTGATCACAATAGCCATACATCAACACGCTATTGACCTTTTCCGCAATTGGTAAACGATCCATTTTCACACGGGTAATGTATCACGAAGCAAATACCGTCCGCACTGGCGGAATCTTACGTAATAGCACGTACTTATACGTTTGTGATATTACAGCGCCATCTATCACAATGCGAAAAAAGTGGTCCAGCTAAAAGATTCATATTTCTTTACGTAATACTCGAATATGTAATAAAAATAGGAATTCCTATGTAAAAAAACGCAATTGATATCCGTTTGACCTATGGCAGCGCCATCTATCGGACCAACAATAGTGCCTTCTAGCTAGACGAGTTTCTTTCTTTGTAGTTTTTTCGTTTGATGCTTATTTCCTGAGATATTTGGCCCGGTCACTATCAATGGATCACCCTGTATAGCGCTAGATAACGAAGCTATGCATGGTAATCATATGGCAACATAATGTCCTCTTTGCGCGCTACCATTTGACAAAATATTGTTTCGATATCTCAGATCATTTATTAGACACAAAGGTGTTACAAATATTTCATTGTCGCTTTATCTTCTGGACCCTCTAACGGAAATGAGCGCGCTATACATCATCCGTTTTCTTGAGTTTGGCTGGTTCAAATGGCTCTGAGCACTATGGGACTTAACATCTATGGTCATCAGTCCACTAGAACTTAGAACTACTTAAACCTAACTAACCTAAGGACATCACACAACACCCAGCCATCACGAGGCAGAGAAAATCCCTGACCCCGCCGGGAATCGAACCCGGGAACCCGGGCATGGGAAGCGAGAACGCTACCGCACGACCACGAGATGCGGGCATTTCTTGAGTTTGGTATGAGTTATAGATCCCATCCCAAGTTAAAGAATAGTCAGTATGCTATGTTGATTTGGTATACAGAAACATATGTCCTAACATGCAAAAAACGCAAATTCATAGTGACTTCTACTTTTCGTTATAAACTATTCGACTTTCTTAGAGTAGCTTTGCTTAATTTGGGTATATTGAAATAACTACATACATCATGAAGCTGACGAGTAAAGCTGTGAGATGCGTGAGAATCAGATTTTTTCATTGAGTAGTTTTTTTTTTTTTTAAATCGTTTCATAAAGTTTGCAGATAGACCGGCTTGTGGGCCTGCAGTAAAGCCAGCCTGCCAGCTGCCGCGCGGCTCCCTGGCTGCACTGTTTGTGGGCGCGGAGCAGCACTGCGGCACCCAGACGCGCAGCTTCACTCTGCTCTGTTGCGCCGCCCCTCTATAATCCGGTTCTAACATCGGCGAAGACGTGACACACGTGGCCTGAGCTTCGTTTCAGAATACATTTCAGATCCGACTGTTAGCTCGAAACTGAACTCCGTGCAATGCGAGCAGAGCTTAGCAACGTCTTGCGACTGCAGGTCGTTATTTTATGCAGTTGCGTTAAAGCAGCGATAGAAATAAGAATATACGGAAACAACTTCAACCGGGACGGTGGATACAATCCTAGTGGTGCGCAGAAGCGAAGTTGCGGCGCTGACAACAAATGGAGAAATTCGCTACATTGCTTACGCTCGTATGGGAACGGTGGTGCCACGAGCAGACGTCTGTGACGTCTGTGACCATTCAGAAGCCGTCCACCGTCTGTATAAGGCCACCGCGGGCCGTGATCATAGAATGGGCCACTAGTTGTCACACTCAGTGGCAAGCCACGACACGTAGTAGCTCCTAACGAAGGTGACACTGTCAACTGGTGGAACCTTCGGGTCTTAGCCAGAAACTGCGAGGCAAGTAGTCTGAGAACATTTTATACAAGAATGTGGTCGCGAAAGACTTCGTTCTCATGTTGCCTAACCTGTATTTAGGCGCTCACTGTTCACTCTGCCGTGAAATAATGTGATTAAGAGTCACCTACGAGACATAGCAGAAGCGACAGGAGTTTCTGGTCAGAATTATACACACATCAAAAAAAGTTTTGCATCACGTCGGTTGCGAGAGATCCGGAACCTGTACAGAAAATTGCAATAGAGATCAACATAGACATCATTTCCGCCCATTTGTTGCTCATGAAAACCACACATTGCATATTGTACCAACGTACACCGAAACCTTCAGAGGTGGTCATCCAGATTGCTGTACACACCGGTACATCTAATACCCAGTTGCACGTCCTCGTGCATTGATGCATGCCTGTATTCGTCGTGGTTTACTATCCACAAGTTTATCAAGGCACTGTTGGTCCAGATTGTCCCACTCCTCAACGGCGATTAGGCGTACATCCTTCCGAGAGGTTGGTGGGTCACACCGTCCATTAACAGCCCTTTTTAATCTATCCCAAGCATGTTCGATAGGGTCCATGTCTGGAGAACATGCTGATCACTCTAGTCGAGCGATGTCGTTATCCTGAAGGAACTCATTCACAACATGTGCATGATGGGGGCGCGAACAGTCACCCATTAAGACGAATGCCTCGCCAATATGTTGCCGGTATGGTTGCACTATCGATCGGAGGATGGCATTCACGTATCGTACAGCCATTACGGCGCCTTCCATGACCACCAGCGGCGTACGTCGGCCCCACATAATGCCACCCCAGAACAGCAGGTAACCGCCACCTTGCTGCTCTCGCTGGACAGCGTGTCTAAGGCGTTCAGCCTGACTGGGTTGCCTCCAAACACGTCTCCGAAGATTGTCTGGTTAAAGGCATATGCGACACTCATCGGTGAAGAGAACGTGGTGCTAATCCTGTGCGGTCCATTCGGCATGTTGTTGGGCCATCTGTACCGCGCTGCATGGTGTCGTGGTTGCAAAGATGGACCTCGCCATGGACATCAGGCGTCAAGTTGCGCATGATGCAGCCTATCACGCACAGTTTGAGTCGTAACACGATGTCCTATGGGTGCAGAAAAATCATTATTCAACATGGTGGCGTTGCTGTCAGGGTTCCTCTGAGATGTAGGTAGCGGTCATCCCATGCAGTAGTAGCCCTTGGGTGGCCTGAGCGAGGCATGTTATCGATAGTTCCTGAATCTCTGTATCTCCTCCATGTCCGAAAAACATCGCTTTGGTTCACTCCGAGACGCCTGGACAATTCCCGCGTTGAGAGCCCTTTCTGGCACAAACTAAACAATGCGGACGCGATCGAACCGCGGTACTGACCGTCTAGGCTTGGTTGAACTACAGACATCACAAGCCGTGTACTTTCTTCCTGGTGGAATGACTGGAACTGATCGGCTGTCGGACGCCCTCCGTTTAAGAGGCGCTGCTCATGCTTGGTTGGTTACATCATTGAGCGGGTTTAGTCACATGTCTGATTAGTCAAAGGGACTGTGTCTGTGACAGAGTATTCACAGTCAACGTCTATCTTCAGGAGTTCTGGGAATCGGGGTGATGCAGAACTTTTTTGATGTATGTATGTACAACAGAAATGTGGATTATATTCATTATGATCCATCAAGGTGAAACCATGCCTCGTCAGACCAAAAAAATCGTGTTGATGTGGCGTTGCAGAACATGAACCACTAAAAGAATGCTACACGGTTCTAATGTCACACTTGCGCAATGTCTTAAGGAATGGAGAGAGGAGCGAGGTTCCGAAGGCGTGACACAGTCTTCGTAGGACTGCAACTTGCACATCGATTAACTTTTTTGCAGTCAGCACTTTCGATTTACCACTTTTCGCAGCTTCCGCTCCATTGCCTCTCTTCAGTAACTTGTATATCCAAATGATGGTGAATTTCTTTGATGTATTCGAATCGCATTTTTCTGTAAAGGGTCTCTGAATCTCTTGTAATTTGTAACCAATTTCCCCTTCAATTAAACTAAGATCGGACCTGTAGCAAAATCTAAATATGTTTCCTCTTGTTTGATCTCTCATTTGGGCAGTAACTGCACTATGTGACAAAAAAATGAAACACCCAGAAGACGTGGTCAGATATTACAGATATGAAACAAGGAAAAGGAAAGAACATCTAAAATGCAACGAGGCAACTGTTAAGGCGAAGGAGCGAGTCTCAAACAAACGGTATATGATACAATTTCCTGAATCAAACAAAACTATTCGTACAAGCATTCGAGAGGAATTGAAACCAAAGACTAACCGGATAGAATATTTGTTAGCTACTAGAAAGAGCAAACTTTTCGCTGTGGAGCGCTGTGGATAGTTTGGAACTGGTACCAGGGGTAATTTGACCCTCCACCGATGAGTTCAATCATGGTAGATACGTGGTGTGTATGTCACCGTCGGTTGTACGGAATCATCGCACTAGTGAGGCTCAACGTGCAGACGAGAGAGAATGGCAGAGAAGAGCTATTGTTCCGACGACCACAATGTGAATGAAGTTGTCCTATCACTTGCAGCCGGCAGTCACGTAATATGGCTTCAGAACAGCGCTCAGACAGGGACCAGAGACCTGTGTCACGTCTCTCCAATAGTGATCAATTCAAAGCAAACAGCAACTCCTACTGTCAGTGAATGCACGTCCATTGAGGCCATATTTAATACTAGGGGCGGTGTTACACTGTATTAGCGTGATGGGCCCGGTGTTATCATATTCTGTCATTACGTTTGATACTTTTGTTTCTAATTTACCTGTTACAAGCTGTAAAGACATACAATCGTTGTGAGCTGCGTCTAACTTTTTTTTCAAACAATGGAGGTACTGTGCAGAATGTCACTATCCTAGACCACTTTCGAGATGCAACCGATCATAAACAGGTGTTGGTAGCACTGGTAGGGGAAAAAAAAATAAACGATTGTGTGAGAGAGAGAGACTGGGAGCTGGCAACTTCTCTATGTTTTTTGTTAGTTTTAGGCGATTACGTAGTTTATACCCTTACAGAATAACCATAGCATTTTATAAGCAATAAAAATTATCCGATCGCGTAGCTTCTGCGTTTTTATGTAACCAAAGCAATTACTTTTGATTCAAGTATAGTCTAAATGCAACAACATAAAATATATTTCATTATTGTTATTTTTTTTACTCAATGCAACGTTCTTCATCATGGTCAAATGTGATAGTTTCTTGTTATTATTAATAACTGCGAAATTTGTTTATGAATAACTGGAACATGTTTTATACATGAATGAAATTTTCACTCTGCAGCGGAGTGTGCGCTGATATGAAACTTCCTGGCAGATTAAAACTGTGTGCCCGACCGAGATTCGAACTCGGGAACTTTGCCTTTCGCGGGCAAGTGCTCTTCCATCTGAGCTACCGAAGCACGACTCACGCCCGGTACTCACAGCTCTACTTCTGCCAGTATCTCGTCTCCTACCTTCCAAACTTTACAGAAGCTCTCCTGTGGAGAGCTTCTGTAAAGTTTGGAAGGTAGGAGACGAGATACTGGCAGAAGTAGAGCTGTGAGTACCGGGCGTGAGTCGTGCTTCGGTAGCTCAGATGGAAGAGCACTTGCCCGCGAAAGGCAAAGGTCCCGAGTTCGAATCTCGGTCGGGCACACAGTTTTAATCTGCCAGGAAGTTTCATATCAGCGCACACTCCGCTGCAGAGTGAAAATTTCATTCTGGAAGCATCCCCCAGGCTTTGGCTAAGCCATGTCTCCGCCATATCCTTTCTTTCAGGAGTGCTAGTTCTGCAAGGTTCGCAGGAGAGCTTCTGTAAAGTTTGGAAGGTAGGAGACGAGATACTGGCAGAAGTAGAGCTGTGAGTACCGGGCGTGAGTCGTGCTTCGGTAGCTCAGATGCACTTGCCCGCGAAAGGCAAAGGTCCCGAGTTCGAATCTCGGTCGGGCACACAGTTTTAATCTGCCAGGAAGTTTCATGTTTTATACATGTTCGACGAAATATTGAAGTGACGCTTGATATATTGTTGTCTTGCACTTTCTTTCGCTGTTTGTTGAAAAAATTGCATTTTCCAGCGCTGTATGATAAATCTGTATTAATTTATTTATTTTTACTACAACATCCCTGTGTTTTGCGTTGCAGATCAATAATTTTCGAATAAAACTTTAATTTTACAGTTTCGATTTTGCTATAAATACTGTTTATTTTTAAGTAACAGACAGGAGGATAATTATGTAGTACAAAAGTGTTCCGTAGGCTACCCAGTCCTTTTTGTATCCTCACTAAGTTTCTAGGCAGTTCACTATTTTCTGTTTTAAGGGAATCTAGTAAGACACTGATCGCATGGGTAAAGAAAACGACGGTTATGCAGTAACGCGAGATGCGTTCCGGCGTAAAAGTCAAGCGCCTGCACGACAGACAGGAACGATAGAGTAGAGAAGGCCGTGAAGAAGATATCAGCCAATAGTCCGCTGACCGACCCCTCTCTAGGACGACACCGAGACAGCACAGGCCTCTAGGCGAAGAGAAAAGAAGCGCCACACCGCCTGTCCGTGGCCCAGTTGAAGACTAGCCGTTCCTACGAGCTGTACTGCAACGATTTTTTAGGAACTGTATTGTTTCACTTGTATTACGCGTTGTGTATACTAAACAGATTTTCTTCTTTTGTCTGTCGCCCATTGCTTGCGACACACCAGTGCAGATTTTCAAAGTTAAGTATTGTCATTTATCTTACTGAAATAAAAATTCATTAATGCTATTTGCTTGATTTGTCATCTAGCGATCCGAGGAGGACGGTTTGCTAGGCACCCCATATTCGACAAGTAGGCAGGACACAAAATAGATATGTAACACACGTAACACATACATACGACTTTAACTGACCAAAGCTACTAGGAAGACTACCATAGTCTATGCTGACTTATGACAGTCTACGGTAGTTTTACAACTCTATAAATATATAATACGCAGAGTGAACATACACGTACATTCAAAGCTAGGCTGAAACGTACTCAGTGGGACTCTTAATTCAGAAATCTAGATTATCATAATTTGTCTAAAATGGGGTTCGCAGCTATTCATTATCACTGATTTCGTCAAAAAATGGTTCAAATGGCTCTGAGCACTATGGGACTTAACATTTGAGGTCATCAGTCCCCTAGAACTTAGAACTACTTAAACCTAACTAACCTAAGGACATCACACACATCCATGCCAGAGGCAGGATTCGAACCTGCGACCGGAGCGGTTGCTCGGTTCCAGACTGTAGCGCCTAGAACCGCACGGCCACTCCTGCCGGCACTGATTTTGTCCAAATTAATTTATATGCAGAGCTTTCCCGGAAATGAAAGTGACTGAGGCGGGAGCTCAGGATGACCAAGGGTTTAGAAAAAAAAATAGAATTTTTTATGTGGGTCTGGCAAGGCATGAGCCATTTATTTGAGTATAATTCCTAGGCATCAGGTGGCGCGACGAAACTGGTACAGACTGACAATCAGAGGATCGAGGGGTAGAGTCTCTACGCACAAGCCTTTTTTTTATTTTGGTTTTGCAGAAATAATCCTCAACAAATTGTATTTATTAATATGTTCGTAAAAGGCGTAAAAAAAGACAAAGGAAAATTAGGGATTGCAATAAATTTCCAGAAAAGGATTGTAAAATGTACACAAGAGTTTCGAATGCAAAATTCGATCCTTCTGTTATTTTATTGTTGATGATTTATACCTCCATAGGTGATATTGATTGTAAAACCAGAAGAAGCAGAAATTTTCTCTCAAACTTACACAGGTTATAAAGGTCGGATTTTTCCATTTACATTATTATTTGAAAGTTTCTATAGAAAAACAATATTCTCACTGTGTTGTCACAAAAAATTCACGATACTGGGTCACAGCTAGCAAGCGAATGAGCTCCCCAAAGGCCTATGGGCCAGTACATAATTGTTCACGTGCAGCTGTCGAGGGCTGCTCGAAGTCAAAGAGAAACTAGCGGCAAACGAAGTCCTGTCCGCATTAATTACAATCTCTTCTTGGAAAGTCCTACTCGACGGTGTGGGTAGAATTCTTTCTTAGATATAAATTAGCAATCGAAAATTTTACTTTGCCTTTCCTTTTCATGCTTTATGAAAATATTAACGAATACAATATGTTGGGCATTATTTCGGTACTTGCAGTGTGAATAATATAAAAATTTAAAACGAAAAAGAAACAAGTTTCTGCATTGTCACTCGACCGCACGGCCATAGGATTACCATTCTGTTTTTCTGCTGCACCCACCTCTGTCTGGAAACTACTCTCGTATATATGGCTCATAGATCACAGGACCCGAGCCAAAAATGCTGTTTTTTTCTAAACGTGTTTCCATCTTGAGCTTCCGCTTTCGTCACTTTCATTTTTGGCCAAGCCCTACACATAACATAAATTAAGACGGAATAGGTGGTGACGAGTAAGCGTGACTGGTAATGTACAGAGGAAGAAGCCCTAAACTGGACTCCTCCTTCCCCCCTCCTCCCCAACCCCCGTAAAATGGGCCCCTATGTACCTGACTCTACATTGTACTGTACTATAGCGGAACCAAGTACAGATACACTACTCGCCATTAAAATTGCTACAACACGAAAAGGACGTGCTACAGACGCGAAATTTAACCAACAGGAAGAAGATGCTGTGATATGTAAATGATTAGCTTTGCAGAGCATTCATTCAAGGTTGGCGGCGGTGGCGACACCTACAACGTGCTGACATGAGGAAACTTTCCAACCGATTTCTCATACACAAACAGCAGTTGACCGGCGTTGCCTGGTGAAACGTTGTTGTGATGCCTCGTGTAAGGAGGAGAAATGCGTACCATCACGTTTCCGACTTTGATAAAGGTCGGATTGTAGCCCATCGCGATTGCGGTGTATCGTATCGCGACATTGCTGCTCGGGTTGGTCGAGATCCAATGACTGTTAGAATATAGAATCGGTGGGTTCAGGAGGGGAATACGGAACGCCGTGCTGGATCCCAACGGCCTCGTATCACTAGCAGTCGAGATGACAGGCATCTTACCCGCATGGCTGTAACGGATCGTGCAGCCACGTCACGATCCCTGAGTCAACAGATGGGGACGTTTGCAAGACAACAATCATCTGCACGAACAGTTTGACGACGTTTTCAGCAGTATGGACTATCATCTCGGAGACCATGACTGCGGTTACCCTTGCTGCATCACAGGCAGGAGCGCCTGCGATGCAATGGTGTACTCAACGACGAGCATAGGTGCACGAATGGCAAAACGTCATTTTTTCGGATGAATCCAGGTTCTGTTTACAGCATCATGATGGTCGCATCTGTGCTTGGCGACATCGCGGTGAACGCACATTGGAAGCGTTTATTCGTCATCGCCATACTGTCGTATCACCCGACGTGATGGTATGGGGTGCCATTGGTTACACGTCTCGGTCACCTCTTGTTCGCACTGACGGCACTTTGAACAGTGGACATTACATTTCAGATGTGTTACGACCCGTGGCTCTACCCTTCATTCGATCCCTGCAAAGCCCTACGTTTCGGCAGGATAATGCACGACCGCATGTTGCAGGTCCTGTACGGGCCTTTGTGGATACAGAAAATGTTCGACTGCTGCCCTAGCCAGCACATTCTCCAAATCTCTCCCCAATTGAAAACGTCTGGACAATGGTGGCCGAGCAACTGGCTCGTCACAATATGCCAGTCACTACTCTTGATGAACTGTGGTATCGTGTTGAAGCTGCATGGGCAGCTGTGCCTGTACACGCCATCCAAGCTCTGTTTGACTCAATGCCCAGGCGTATCAAGGCCGTTATTAGGGCCAGAGGTGGTTGTTCTGGGTATTGATTTCTCAGGAACTATGCACCCAAATTGCGTGAAAATGTAATCACATGTCAGTTCTAGTATAATGTAGTTGTCCAATGAATACCAGTTTATCATCTGCATTTCTTCTTGGTGTATGAATTTTAATGGCCAGTAGTGTAGAAGTAGTTTAGGCTTCTGCCACGCTGTAACGGAGTGGACATGTCGACTGTTCTTGTTATTTATAAGTTCACCATTACTTGTTTCGACAATAGAAAGATTTTACACGATGCTACATTTTTCGATATTTTTCGTACGTATTAGCAGATGAGCCTTGCAACATACATGTGATCTTGAATACTAAGGTTACAGGATAATGGTTGTGACTAAACTATTTCATTTAGATGTTTGATTAAAATTTTATTTAGTTAACAAAATGTTGGCCGGAGCTGCGCTAACTGGACTCCCTCCAGATACTCAAACCGATGCCCTTTGTTTTTCATGTATAAAGTCTGCCTGTATTAGTCCACACTTTTTATTTTCTTGGTATTCTGTTGTAGATCGGAAGAGGATAACCGGGAAGCTTGCTCAAAGAATGTGGCTCCTTCTAAAATGACTACAGCTATTGATATATTTCTGAAAAGGGCCGCTAGACAATTTAATGTTCCAGAAACTACACTTATGACGCTGTCCAGTATGAAGTACGGTACACCGGAGGAAGTAGCACAAACTTAGTTGGTAGACCAACAGTTCTGGATAAAGGCATTGAAGAAGAGGTGGTTTAGTATTGTTATGGAAACTTCATTCTTTGGGTTGACTCGTAATGACTTGTGGAAAATGGTCGTACAGTCGGGAGAGAGATGACCATAACAATACTTTAAACACGAAATTGCTGGGAAAATGTCAGAAAGAAAGTTTTCAGGGCTCCTAGGTTCAGCAAAGAAAACACACATAAATTCTACAATCTTCTGAAAGGCGCTGTATTGTACCTAGTTTGAAACTGTGATTAAATATCTCTTCCCCAGCTTGCTTACTGCTATTTTGCGATTTTTCCTTTTTTTTCTACAAGCACCTTATTTCGGCCAGTATTTCCCAACTCGCAAAGTGTAAGGTTTCTGAAAACAATTTTTCTCAGCATAACTCTTAACGATATTGTTAAGAGTAAAATTGAAATGCAGTGCAATGGTATTAAGTAAATATTAAAAGCTTTTAAAACACTGTTTTTTACAAATAAAAAACAAAATGAATGTACTGTTTTGGGCACTTTTCTTTACCTAATTAAATAACAAATTCACCATATTTGAAAATGCACGTTGTGCAGACATTGATAAAACTGGCAGTTACTTAAAAAATGTATTTACGCAAATAGCAAAGGTGTTGTATCTTCATAACAAGTAAAATAAAGGAAAACGTCAAATGGCAAGAGGCAGCTATTAAAAATAAAGTGGGAGTTTCAAGCAAACAATAACATAAACACAATAAAATACTCTGAATTAAATTAAAAGGTTTGTAAGATTATTCGACAGGAGGAGAAATGATACAATGGAAATTATATATGGAATTGCTTGCTATAGAAGACATCAATTACTGTTCACTAAAGATCAACTTTCTACTACGTAATTTAAGCAGATGTAAGCTGTTCAATTAAAAGTCAGCAATAAATTGATGCCAGAGGCTAATAAGCTAGTGCTGTGTTCATGAACGTGGTGGAACTGAGTGTTTCTGTAGTCCAGCCTTGACCAGTGATCGAGAAGTTTCCTTGTCAAGAAACAGAAACGTGTTCATTACGCAGCGGTAGAGTGTAACGAGGTACAATCTCGAAGAACAGAGGAAAGTTAAAGACTCCTCTTAAACAGTTGCGCTAGTGGCGTCACTATGAGGATGTAAATCAGGTTTACTTTAAAGATGTGCTGTAACGGTCGCGAGCGTCAGTTATCTTTGAGATTGGACGTGGTGAGTTGACGTTAGTCAAGAATGACTTTAAGGCGACAAAGATGCCATAATCAACATCTCTCTCAGTTTGAATGAGGTCGTGTAATAGGGCTACGAAAAGCTAAATGTTCCTTCTGCGATACTGCAGAAAGACTTAATAGGAATGTAGCCACCGTACGTGACTGATAGTAGTGGTGGTCATGAGAATGTACAGTCGAAGAAAAACCGAGTTCCGGACTGCCACGTTGTATTAACAAGAAGGAAGACAATCGTCTTCGCCGGATGGCTATGGCGCCTCTCAATATATATGCAACAGCGATTTGAGCAGAATTTGGTACGATAGTGGCATTGTAACAAACCGGTTACTTCAAGGACAGCTCCGAGCCAGACTCCCTGTGGCGTGCATCCCACTGACCACAAACCACCACCAGTTTCGACTTCAGTGGTGTCAAGCGAGGGCTCATTGGAGGGCAGGGTGCAGATACTGAAACGCCTGGGCTAGCAGGACAGAGCGGATTAGGTTGTGGAAAGGGGCCAAAATAAGTTGCTGTCAGTTTCACTCAATATACAAACTTTATTCATCAACACACAATATTACACGAAGGATGCAACACACTCAACGCTTTAATCGACTTCCTTTGATCGACCTTAGATCGACTGAAGACCACACTCAAAATCCAAGACACAAGTCCTAAGAATGAAATTGAAATACAATGTTCTTCTGGATGTTTCAGCCAAAAATATTTTCTAAATCTTCAATCTAAACAGGCTGAACGCCTTAGCAATTTAATTTTAATGGAACTTGGCTGGAGGCCGCATATTAACCCTTTCAGACATGGTGGGTACAATTGTGTACATAAAGTTTGTTCACTAATATTTTGCTGACAAGAAATGTCAGGTGCATCCAATCTCGCTGTGCACATTTGTGTATGTTTCTTTTAGCCATGCTCCAGCAGCTGCTGCTCTCTTGTGAGCAGTCTGTGAACCACATAGAAAATGGTGTTCGTTGACTTTATTGCTATAATAGTCACGTTGTGGGTTTTTTAATGTTTGGACTTGATTATGGACATAATTGAAAATGGTGACGTTTCTGACATTAGTTTGAGTGCAGATGAGGATGACAGTGTACCACTTATTGAAAGGCAAGCTCCACAAATAGTGAAATATGTTGGAGCAGATAAAGTGGGCGTGAATGATGTGTGTAGAGACACCATATCTGAAGATGAAGATGATGGAGAGGTGGTGGATGCTAAAATGAATTTTTCTATACAATGAAAACAATCCAGAATTGAATAGCCTGAGTGACAACATGTTGGTGACACCTAAAGAATCCATGAAATGGAAATGCAAGCCTCTAAGTACCATGGCAGAAACATAGAAAGCTCCAAATTTTGAAGAATCTGTCTTGTGTTCTCCAATACAATACTTCAAAAGATATATACCAGTTGGTTTTTTCACTAGCATGGCAGCACATACTGATATTTATGCATTACAAGGCAAATCCTCATTCAAGCAGACAACTCCTCAAGAACAAAGGTGTTATTTGGTTTGCATATATTGACTGCCGCTTTGAAATTTCCCATATTATGAATGTATTGGGATACAAGCCTGAAGGTAAAAGTGTTTTGGGGAAACATGTCACGAGACAGATTTTTAGAATTGTGAACAAATTTACACTTGGTGAACAATCTGGAGAAGCCACCTGTAAATAAAGATAAAATTTACAAAGTCAGGCCAATTTACACAGCAATTCAAAACGCTGCAGTGGAATTCCTATAGAAGAGATTGTTTGTGTGGATGAAGGAATCATTCCTTTCACTGGGAAGTTTTCTGCAAAGCAGTATGTCAAGGGGAAACCAAGGTAATGGGGAATCAAAGTCTTCATGCTGTGTGGAAGTTTTGAAATCTCAAGGCATCTATGCAGCAGGCACTGTCTGTCAAAACAGATTTGGAAAGAACTTGCCTTTTTCAGATGATAAAACAATAATGAAACAAACCAGAGGTTACTATGAAGAAATCACTAGTGCTGATGACATTACCATGTGTAAGTGATTAGACAAAAGACCAGTTGTATTGTGTTCAAACTTTGTTGGTAAAGGCTCAGTGGATGAAGTTGAGCGTTGGGACAAGTAGAAAGACCTGAAATAGTGAGAAGATATAATCATGCAATGAGTGGTGTGGATCTATTTGATCAATTGATAAGCTACTGCAGCGTTTTCATCAGATCTCGAAAATGGCCTTTGAGTATGATTTTTCATGCTGTTGACTGTACCATCGTGAAAAGTTGGTTGGAATACAGATGAGATGCAGACAACCTGTCTATCCCAGAGAAGAAGCAAATGGGCCTTCTTTCCTTTCGTATCAGGGTAGCAAATGGATTGATACTGTGCCAGGAGAAAGTGACTAAAGAAGAGGGGGCGTCCTTCTGATGAAGGACTGGCTTCAGACATGAGAGTCATACCAAGAAAAAGAGGAGAAATATGACCAGCTGCAGTTATACAGTTTGATTCCATTGACCATTTGCCTTCGCATGATGTAGGAACTCCAAGTAGCTGCAAATTTCCAAAATGTACAGGGCGTTCTAGAATTCAGTGCAGAAAATGTAAAGTACATTTGTGTCTCCAAAAGAACAGAAATTGTTTTTTGCAGTTTCATACTAAACCTTAAAATCAGTGTGTTGACCATTTTGTTTAAATAAGAACTGTAATTTGGAATTATTTTTATTGTTTCTTCTATTTGAAAGTGAAATAAAGAGTGGCATACTTGATCCATACTGTTAACCTCCTTAATGTATGACATGAAGCTCGAGACCTGATGAACATGTCAGTCATTTTTTTTATAAGTGAATACAAAATCAGGTCTGATAGGGTTAAGCAATAAGAAGAGTTTGAATCAAAAGGCAGAAGGCCTTATCTTAAAAGCATAATAATCTTATGCCTTAAGGGCAAGACAAGAACATTAATTAAAGAGACATTAAAACTCGGCTGAAGGCCGCACACCAACAAATATGTTTAACGGCTTAAGGCCTAGAAAACGAGTTTCAATTTAAAAGGCAGAAAACCTTATGTTAAAACATCTCGTGTAAAACTGGGCTAAAGGCCCCACATAAAAGAATAACAATCTCATACCTTAAGGGCAATACAAGGATATTAATTTAAGAGGTATTGATACTCGACTGAAGGCCACACATCAAGCAAATAACTAAAGCCCAGACAGGGAAATTACTATCTAACACACAAGGAACGGCGCTCAGAAGTTTCCAAGGGTCGGCCTGGGATTGTAACACTAACGCCCATTTAGGTGAGACAAGCAGCCTGTGCAAAGGCTTCTTAATCTGAAGGCACCCCAACCGACAGACAGCCGACTGGCCAATGAACAAGATCAGTTCTGCTCCACGCAACCAGCATAACGACCACAAGATTTCAATATAACACACACAGAATATTGGCGCCCACAACGACCAACGACACCTCAGCTGTCGAACTACACGCCTTGCTGGACAGCAACAACATGGCGAGGAAAATAAACTGCCTAAAATTAAGTGAACGACCAGGGCACTGAACGTCAACGGCCACAAGGCAGAAGATACCGCTGGTCAACTTCAATAAAATGGAACAATTTAAGTTAAACTCCACAGGAAGACGACTGGAATCTTAGCTGACTTGAAAATACACACGTTGTTGCTCGCAGGAATGTCCCAAAAGCGACAACCAGGATCAACCGAGGAAATGTAAAAATCTGAGGCTCTATAGTAGGTTAAGTGAGGACTCTACTGTCATGTCCAAGATCGGTGGGCGGCGAACTTCGTAGCACTCGCAAGCAGCACCTCGCACTTCAACGGCGCATGCATGCCGCTAGCGGCTCCGGCCCGACACCGGGCGACCGAGACTTGCTCCACGCCAACCGACCAACTGCCTAGGCCCGGAAACGGTGAAAGGACCAAATACAGGGTGATTCAAAAAGAATACCACAACTTTAAAAATGTGTATTTAATGAAAGAAACATAATATAACCTTCTGTTATACATCATTATAAAGAGTATTTAAAAAGGTTTTTTTTTCACTCAAAAACAAGTTCAGAGATGTTCAATATGGCCCCCTCCAGACACACGAGCAATATCAAACCGATACTCCAACTCGTTCCACACTCTCTGTAGCATATCAGGCGTAACAGTTTGGATAGCTGCTGTTATTTCTCGTTTCAAATCATCAATGGTGGCTGGGAGAGGTGGCCGAAACACCATATCCTTAACATACCCCCATAAGAAAAAATCGCAGGGGGTAAGATCAGGGCTTCTTGGAGGCCAGTGATGAAGTGCTGCAGACAGTGCTTGAACCAATTTCAGACGATAAGGTTTCATAACTAACCTTTTTCGTAGGACTCTCCATACAGTTGATTGTGGAATTTGCAGCTCTCTGCTAGCTCTGCGAGTCGATTTTCCTGGGCTGCGAACAAATGCTTGCTGGATGCGTGCTACATTTTCATCACTCGTTCTCGGCCGTCCAGAACTTTTCCCTTTGCACAAACACCCATTCTCTGTAAACTGTTTATACCAACGTTTAATACACCACCTATCAGGAGGTTTAACACCATACTTCGTTCGAAATGCACGCTGAACAACTGTCGTCGATTCACTTCTGCCGTACTCAATAACACAAAAAGCTTTCTGTTGAGCGGTCGCCATCTTAGCATCAACTGACGCTGACGCCTAGTCAACAGCGCCTCAAGCGAACAAATGTACAACTAAATGAAACTTTATAGCTCCCTTAATTCGCCGACAGATAGTGCTTAGCTCTGCCTTTTGTCGTTGCAGTTGTGGTATTCTTTTTGAATCACCCTGTATACGTCGGCCGATGAGACGACCAACCGAACGACCAACCAACGGTCGTCCCGCTCCCTCCGTCGGACAGTTCATGTGTGTCGCCAGCAGTCGGCGAGCACTGGCTGTCGGCGCCTCACCGGCGCTCCGTCCCCAACTTCACTGCTGCTGCATGCCGACTGCACCGCTGGTCCGTTTCCACCTGCACTGCTGGTCCGTCTCCAACTGACTACCAGACACACGACGACCCGGAAATACTATCGGTCGCTCCAGAGATGGTACGACAGTGCACTTATCGATACGCGCTGCTGCTGTCACTCACGGACAAGTAATGCCAGGAAGTTAGTGACGCCAGTAAATGGAATAAGAAAAAGAAGCGGTACTACCATAATAGAAGATGACAAACAATTAATGTGATGAACACGAGCCAGGCGCGGCTCACATATCACGTTAACAATGCATGAATTTCCCCCAAAGTCGAACACACAAAACGATTCCTCTTGTGGTAGTCGTCATGTAGCTACAAACAAAGCGCAGCTGAGTCAAACTGTTTGAACCACACCCAGTCCACTGGCACGTGCAATGTATTTCTATCTTTTATAGTAATAAACAGCAGAAATCACGTCTTTCTTTTTGAATCACCCTGTGTTGAAATCTTGATAAGGCGTAGCGAAAGCCAAATACAGCCCTCAGCACCGCGAAGAAGCGAGGATAAGGGATATCGGATTCAAAGCGGGCCTCGTTTGCCTTTCTGGTACTGAGAAGAAAGCCTCTACAGCTGCGTGCCAGACGCGGGTCCTCGACAGCAGAGGCTCGGCAGCAGGCGCCGCCGTCTAAGGTTGCTTGTCGCGCCAGCTCGGCGATTTTTTCACACGGAACGACCATTAAGTACTCGAGTGCTACCTGTAGCTCACCCTTATTTCGACTTTCTCCTTTTGGCCAAATGAAATGATTTCCAAAGGTGGAAACCCGGTCTCGTGGGCGATATTCAGAATACCGCTACAGTTCATTTTATAATGATTCTTATCTAAGACTTCCACACCTCACAGAAAAATGGGAGAAATGCTTTGACTGCAAGGAAGGTGATGACTTTGCTGTGTATCTCATTAGTATGTAAGACATTTTGGTATAGACTGCTCCGTTATTTCACTCTAATTCTACATAACCTGGAACCTTTGCTAAAATGTAAATCGTAATATACTATAAACACATTTACTACTTCCAGAATGAGATTTTCACTCTGCAGCGGAGTGTGCGCTGATATGAAACTTCCTGGCAGATTAAAACTGTGTGCCCGACCGAAACTCGAACTCGGGACCTTTACTACTTGTCACATACACACAAATTATTAGAAACACACACACACACACGTACGAAGAGATACTTTAGGTGGGAGTGAAAGAGAGAGAAGACAGAGAGAGACAGAGAGAGACAGAGAGAGAGAGAGAGAGAGAGAGAGAGAGAGAGAGAGAGAGAGAGAAAGGAGAAAGTCTAAGAGCGTGGGAGAAAGAGGGAGCAGAAGAGCGTTAGGGACATCGAAAATACGAGAACGGGAAGCCAAACACGGAAAAGGAGTGAGTGGAGCGAGAGCAAAAGAAACAGCAGAGAGTAAGACACACACAGAAGAGACAATTAAGGCATTAGAATATCATGTAGGAAGAAATGGGAACTGTATCACAATATGAACCGACAGAACCTGGTAACAGAATTTCAGCTCAGACAATATGGCAGACTGCTGAATCATGGCATCAGACAGGGTAAAGCAATCCATGTCACCAAGAGAAACAATGCATTACACCAAGAGAATAGAAATATCTCAGAACAATTTTAAAACTATGTAGTCAGTTTTGAAAGATATACCGAGCTGGAATACGGGTACTCAGCACATTAAACCTCTGTTCTGCGAGACTGAAGTTGTTACTGTTCCGCCAGATTTGTGCAAAATATTTACTAATCACTTTTTGTCAGTAGTCGGCAAGTTAAATCAAAATTGTTTGTTACTGGTAAATATGTAAAACCCTTGTAAGTTGCCGTTCCGAGACAGCTATACCACATGATGCTACAGGAAATGAGTAAAGATAAAATAGGTTCAAGTATCACATTACGCAAGAAGTGACCCCATGGATGTGACAGACATTTTAAGTAGGATTATGAAAAGCAGTGCAACATACATTATTTATGTACTCAGTCATCTGTGCAAGGTGTCTTTCATGTGTGATAAATTTCCTGACAGATTAAAAATACTCATTGGTGAAACATCTTTATCAAAATGTGCGAGACATAAAGTACATAGTTACTGACCATTTTCTTTTCAGTCAGTTATTTTCAAGGAGTGGAACACTCTGGATTAACAGTGCCTTAATGAACTTGTAGATAGTATGCCACGACGAATACAGGAGTGTACCAATGAAAGAGGACGTGCCACTGGATATTAGCAGTACCGGTGTGTACAGCAGTCTGGACCACCACCTCTGAAGGTCTCGCTGTATGGTGGTACAACATACAATGTGTGGTTTTCATGAGCAATAAAAAGGGCGGAAATGATGTTTATGTTGATTTCTATATCCAGTTTTCTGCACAGGTTCCGGAACAGTCGGAATCGAGGTGTGTAGATGTTCGACGAAAGATTGAAATGATGTTTAATACGCTGTTGTTTTGCGTTTTTTTATTCCACTTTTGTTGAAGAAATTAAGTTTTATAGCACTGTATAACAAATCTGTATTGTGGCCGTTATTTGTACTACAGCATCCCTCTGTTCCACGTTACAAATCAACAATTTTCGAATATAATCTGAATTGAAGATGGACAAATTCCATTTTTGCTATAAATTTTGTTTATTTTACCTAAAAGACGGAAGGGTAACTATGTAGAACAAAAATGTTCAGTAGGTAACCCAGCCCTTTATACATCCCCATTCAGTTTCTAGATAGTTCTTCGCTCACGGTTTTTAGAGGAATCTAGTAAGACACAGATCACATACGTAAAGAGAGCTATGGTCATGAGCTAACGCCCGATGGGTATGCAACACATTTAACGTACAGTTAACGCGGGTAGACCTAAAATGAAGAAAGGTATCTGGATAACTATTGTAGAACACTTACGGTAGTCTACGGTAACCTACGGTAGTTTTACAGCTCTAGCGCATACTATCAAACCCGATTACGCAGTGACTCATGGTAAGCCAGCTGAAGTGCCCACACTCCCAGATGCAATAATATTGTGGTCGACTAATGTGCTGTTATATTTTGGGACAACTGTGTGCACTCACCAGGAATATTCTCGGCCCAGAAACTGTGAGTAAGAGTAAACTGCGGTGTCAGTTGGTGAATTTTGTGTAAGCCATTGTTCAGGCGTCTCGGAATTTTATCTCTGCCATCCACGTACTTACTATCTTATCGTCAGATTTGGTGTTGACATTACTGACTCATTCAAAAGAAACTGAAACGTTCGTTCAGTGAATACTAGAGCCAAAACTATATAATTTTATAATACTAAATAATATACTTTATAATACTAAACATTTTTGTATGTTTAACTGCATTCGTCTTTTATTGTATCACTATTGGTTTCTATAACAGTTATCAAAATTTAAAAGGCTGCTACACGTATTTTACCATCTGTATTTTCATCATATTATGGTTCATACGTAAATGGAGAATACATATAAGCCCACAGTAGCGACATCTATGAATCATATAGGTAAACATATATCTGGTAGCTATTGCGCTTCATTATGTTTTGTACAGTAACACCAGTTGCAAAATGACTGTGTGGACGATGTGGCCTATTTTACACCATATTTTAGTTCTACGCGACGATGCTTTGCTGAGTTTATTTATATGTTTTGACAACGCCATTACCGCTTTATCACACTAGGACATGGTGTGGAACAGTTATGCTTTACCTTATTTTATCTGTACATTCCCAGTTTGTATGAGAGTATATCGTGATATGAAATACTGTGTTGTTTTGATAGATAGACTGCCCTCGCCCCCACCCTCAAGTACCTTGGTGTCACCCTCGACCGTCGCCTCTCCTGGAACCCCCACCTCTGGACGATCAAGCCAAGGCACGCTCCCACATCTGTCTCCTCAAGCTCCTTTCCGGCCGTACTTGGGGTCTGGACCCCTCTACCATCCTCCATACCTATAAATCCCTCATTCACCCTATCATTTGCAACGCCCACCCTGCCTGGATCTCCGCTCCCCCTACCTTTTACAAATCCCTTCAGATCCTAGAACGCCATGCTCTTCGCCTCGCCTATCGCATCCGTCTCCCCTCCCCCACGCGGATCCTGTACGTCCTTATTCCCTTCCCTCACCTCCTCCTTTTCCTCGAACGGATACGGATCCTCTACACCTCCCGTAAACTCGATCCTCCTCACCCGCTGGTCTCTCCCATCCTCTCCCGCCGCCGTCCGCTGCCACGCCTGTACTTCCACGTCCCACCTGCTCTCCATCTCTCCACTCTCCACACCCTCTCCCTAGGTGGCTTCCGCCAGCTCCCCCTCCCTGATGATGCCCTCCTCCCCTCTATCTACCCCTCCTACCAACTTTGATCCTACCTCCCTCTTCCCGTGTTTGTTCCTATGGGCACCCTCTCTCCCTTCTCTCCCCCTTCCCTCCCTGTTCCCTTTCTCCCCACTCCTCCCCCGGGCTTCCCCCACCCCCATTTCTCCACTCCTCCTACCATCTCCTCTGCCATTGGCATCTTTGCCCACTCATCCCCCTCCCCCTTCTTCCCCTCTCGGCAGGTCCCCGGACTCACACACGCTACGTGGACGTTCGCACGCCGGAGATCATCGCCATCCGTTTCTCGTGTGTGTGCCGTCGTGTTTGTGTTTAGTGTTCGCCGTCAAGCTCCATCGTTCACATGTGCCATCGACATCATCAGTGTTTGTGCGTCGTGTCGACAGTTTGTAGTGTGGTTATTCGTCGAGTGTGAAGGGCTTCATGTTTTTTATGTTACTGTGTCTACTGTTTTTTACCTGCCAAATTGTTCAATCTCTTTTGTGTCTTCTATATGTTTTCTCGTTGTTAAATCTGAGGCTGAAGAGCAGCATAAGGTGCTGCTGCCAGCCTACCTGTTGCACAGGTGTTGAAATTGCAATAGAGGAAAAAAAAAAGATAGATAGACTGCCCACCAGTTGTATATTTTTTATATTGTAGAGCTGAATATCTACTGAGTGAAACCAGTCATCATCGAAGAACTTTATATTGTGATCAAAGACTGGACTAAAAAACGCTTGAAAACTATATACACCTGGATAACACTCCTCTAAACATTGTACAGAGAAGTGCGTGCCATATAGCAAGTTTCATTTTTAATAGGTTCCCAGCGGAACTGGAAAAACTGAGTGATAAATCCTAAGTAGGCAAATAAAGATGAAAGGCTTTATTGTCTTTAAGTGCTCCTATTCTATACAGAGGTTTCTCGCAGTAGTTGAGGACTTTTCTCTGTAATATGTTACTTACGCGAATGCCATCAGCTTTTCGTGTTTTGATTATTACTTTTGTAACTATTCTTCTACAAACCGCCGGCCGCGGTGGCCGTGCGGTTCTAGGCGCTCCAGTCCAGAGCCGCGCTGCTGCTACGGTCGCAGGTTCGAATCCTGCCTCGGGCATGGGTGTGTGTGATGTCCTTAGGTTAGTTAGGTTTAAGTAGTTCTAAGTTCTAGGGGACTGATGACCACAGCAGTTGAGTCCCATAGTGCTCAGAGCCATTTGAACCATTTTTCTACAAACCATGCACTGTCTCGTTCCATAACCAAGTAGCTGTGGCTCGAATGGTCACATGCAACGTGATAAACAAATACACTGAAGCGCCAAAGAAACTAGTAGGGCCATGAATATTCAAACAGATATGTAAACAGGCAGAATAGGCGCTGCGGTCGGCAACGCCTGTATAAGACAATGTCGCAGCTACTAGATGGTTTGCTGCTGCTACAATAGCAGATTAGCGATATTTAAGTGAGTTTGAATGTGGTGGTATAGTCGGCGCACGAGCGATGGGTCACGGCATCTTAGAGGTAGCGATGAAGTTGGGATTTTCCCGTACGACCATTTCATGAGTGTACCGTGAATATCAGGAATCCGGTAAAACATCAAATCTCTGACATCGCTGCGGTCGGAAAAAGATCCTATAAGAACGGGACTAACGACGTCTGCAGAGAACGTTCAACGTGACAGAAGTTCAACTCTTCCGCAAATTCCTGCAGATTTCAATGCTGGGCTATCAACAAGTGTCAGCGTGCGAACCATTCAACGAAACATCATCGATATGGGCTTTCGGAGCCGAAGACCCATTCATTTACTCTTGATGACTGCACGACACAAAGCTTTACGCCTCGTCTCGGCCCGTCAACACCTACATTGGACTGTTCATGGCTGGAAACACGTTGCCTGGTCGGACGGGTCTCGTTTCAAATTGTATCAATTGGATGGACGTTTAAAGGTATGGAGACAACGTCATGAAACCATGGACCCTACATGTCAGCAGAGGACTGTTCAAGCTGATGGAGGCTCTGTGATGGTGTGGGGCGTGTGCATTTGAGTGATATGGGACCCCCCTGATACCTATAGATACGACTCTCACGGGTGACACGTACACGTTCTTTCTGATAACCTGCATCCATTCATGTCCGTTGTGCATTCCGACGGACATGGGCAGTTCCAGCAGGACAAAGCGACACCCCACACGTTCATAGTTGCTACAGAGTGGCTCCAGGAACATTCTTCTGAGTTTAAACACTTCCGATGGCCACCAAATTCCGCAGACATGAACATTATTGAACATATCTGCGATGCCTTGCTACGTACTGTTTAGAAGAGATCTCCTCCCCGTCGTACTCTTGCGAATTTATGGACAGCCGTGCACGATTCATGGTGTCAGTTCCCTCCAGACATTAGGCGAGTCCATGCCACGTCGCGTTGCGCACTCCTGCGGGCTCACGGGGGCCCTACACGATATTGGGCAGGTGTAACAGTTTCTTTGGATTTTCAGTGTATATTTATGGTCATAGTTCAACTTTTAACTTAACACTAATACACATCACATAATGTGCAAAATAAAGTAGTCTGACAATTTTTTTTTTTTCAAGCCTTGTTCAGAATTTAAACAATCACGTCATTCCTAGTACTCATTACTACATACTTGAGATGCTTTATACAGGACTAGCTCAACGGCCGCTGCTTCGCTCGACTAGACTGCTGATCTGCAGGGATTTTTTCTTTCTCTTTAATCGAATATTTACGTTCTTCACAAATTGCAACACCCTCTTAAGTATTTACGCTAATTAAGGCCATGGAAGCATGGGATTCTCCGAATGCGAATGCACTAACCAAAAACCAATTCTGATAGCTGAAGTCCAAGGCTTTTGTTAACCATGATTTTGCGTTCTTGTGGTGATATTTCATTAGAAACTTTCATCCCCTAACACATATTTCTTTATATCCGACCGCGAAATAAAATACCTGTTTTATAGATTTATTGTTAGCTTCAAAATGTTTTTAATGTAATGAAATCTTAAAAATTTTCATCCCCGGTTTCACCCCGTACATAATATGGACGTTGAATTATTTCAATCAAGAATCGTCGGTAGCAACGATTCACTCATGTTAAGCATTCAAGTAATTATGGAATATTCACACCGCTGTAGTTCCTTCGTAAGCAAATGCAGTTCCTAAAACGTAATAACGCTTTGATATGTGTATTCAAATGATTTTATTTATGTAATACAAGAAAATATATTTCATAAATGTCTTCGTTTCTTCTGTTTCACGTCGAGAGTTCCAGCCACAGACGCTTGTGCGACAGCCAGCGATGGCAAGGAGGTGCCACCGTCTACTGGTTCCGACCTATGACTCCACTGTGGAGGAGAATAATTCATTGCAGAAACACTAAAATGAAATTGGATTATGTGTCTGTAATATAACACGTCCTGTTGTACTGCTCATTTATATTTGATATTTCGTTGAGTTCACATGCATTTCTCTTGCGTGTAATAGTATACTAGTATGTGCATATGCATCTGCGGCGTCGACAAATTATACTGTACTAAGTGAAGTTGTTTCCTTCCAGATACTACTTCCTGTGAAGAACAGAATAATTTTAAACATAATATGAAAATTTAATTGTAGTATTTCTGGCGAAAGCGGACTACCTCTTTAAAAAAAAAGAAAAAAAGAGAAGACGAGACCACTTTCAGAGGCACGTTGTTGATCTTTGAATGGGTACTACAAAATATTCTCTGAGAAAAAACAGTCAAACTTGTAATACGTAGAAGAAGGGACGTACTTTTTTCTTAGACAAAACGAACGCGCAACTAAATGAAAATAATTGTATTACATCCCGAATCTAGTGGATTAATGTGGCCTACACTCTGCTGGAAAATATCGTTCCGATCGCGTTCAAATTAGCAAGCAAAAATTTCCGGAACCCAATTGTAATGCCGCAATGTGTAACATTTATTTGTGCGATGATGATGATGATGACAATGATACAGTTGTTTACGCAGTAGACATCTACTTCTGTGGCGCCAATACGGAAGTCCGGTGATACCACCGTTGTTAAAATTACTAAAAAAAATAAAAATTTGACAAAACTAAATACCTGGTTACTACTAGAATGCCAATAGCATTAGATCAGGAAATGGAGACATGCAGTTTGAAAAAGTGAACACATTTAAGTATCTAGGCGTGGACATCACTTCGAGAAATGAGATTGAACTGAAGAAGAGATTACGGGCGGGAAATTCGTGCTACTTCTCACTGAATAGATTACTTTCATCACGGATATTGTCTAGGAATTTAAAGAAAAGAGGACAATGTGAAGGCTGATTTGAGGAGCCTAGGTATTGAAGGTGAATGGAAGGAAATAGTCCAAGACTGGGACAGATGGCGAAAATACGTTGATGCGGTAATGGATTCTCGAGTCCGGTATGACCAGTGAGTGAGTGAGTGAGTGTGTGTGTGATAAAAATTATATTACAAACGGGACTAAAACGAGGAGGTAACAAAGAACGAAGTACAAGACTACAAAGAACCGACAAGTTCGTCTAGTACAGATATAACACAAAAAATCCGTACCACGAAATGAAAAATTACATAATAACAAAGGGTTGACGACATAAAAGTTTCGGTCTGGCCGTGAATCTTGCTAGGATAGCCTAATGGTAAGGCGACCGCTCGCGATAAGCGGGAAATCCGGTTCGAGTCCGGGCCCTGCCAAAGTCTCATTGTCGTCATTCCATTACACAGCTGATGGGTGTCCGTATTCGCAACTGCGAATACACCTCATTTAATAAAGCAGATTTTAAAACAGAAGCTCTTTATGCATCTCAAACCATGATAGTCGGTGACAAACCGCAATTAAAAAGTTTTAAAAACAAGAAAGGAAATCTGCCACAAATATCTTGGGATCAAAACGCGAAAATGAAATTTGGAAAGAGATCATAGTAGGTCTATCAAGTTACACAAAATAATCACAGATACCAGCGGGAAACGGTGACTACAAAAAAATGGTTCAAATGGCTCTAAGCACTATGGGACTCAACTGCTGAGGTCATTAGTCCCCTAGAACTTAGCACTAGTTAAACCTAACTAACCTAAGGACATCACAAACATCCATGCCCGAGGCAGGATTCGAACCTGCGACCGTAGCGGTCTTGCGGTTCCAGACTGCAGCGCCTTTAACCGCACGGCCACTTCGGTCGGCACGGTGACTACAGTTCCATTGTCACATACATGGGAACCACAACAAGCTCGCTAAGAAAATTCTCAACTTAGCCTTAACGATTAAATACCACAACAATTAGGTGACAGAAGATAATGAAGGCCTATAAGAAGCGAAGGAGCCATGAAGGAATCATTCAAGGCAGAATAAAATTTTGAATCTTGACTGACAAGCAAAAATTATTGAGAATCCGACCCGACAAAATTCAAAATGAACCGAACCGTAAAAAGAAACATAGTGAACTAATGAAGAGTTACAGGAAAGAAAATAAGAAAAACTGCTAAATAATTTCAAAGGCGCTCCTTATAAAACGCATGTGTTGGATACGTCTTTCCTGTCGTCGATGACACTAGTCGAGTCGAGCCTTGTCCGTCAACGTAGGCCGGGTGGAATTAGATAAAGAATGACAGCAGTGCTATTTATACACATAAAGGAAATGTTTTCAGCGTTTACGATCGAACGAAGAGCCTTTGGCAACGCCACACTCTATTCTGTAGGCTCGACGCCCTTTAGTTTCTCGGACGAGGCCATTACGCGCCCTTTACGATTGTATATATAGCGTATAGCCTTCGTAAATGGACGCCTCTCTATGGAAGATAGCAGAGACATGGGTACTTGGAGAGGCACTCCCAAGTACACACACAGTTATGGAAAGAAAGGATGAGCAGACCAGAAAAAATAAAAAAAATAGAGAAAGACTAGTCGCTCTGAGATCAACAAGGCAAGGAAGAGGAAGTAGTTGGCATTACACACCGCTGACATTTATGGATGCTTTAAGGCCGGTTTTCAGAATAATTAAGTATAACTTAGAACCGAAATCAAATTTCACCTGTGGCTGGGCACAAGGTGGACTTCACGTCAACCAAAAGATGTACTGCAGGTCATAATTAGCACATAATAGGGTGGGCTGAAGAAAAACTCTTATATGTTTTATAGGCTTTAGTTACCAGCAACTAAATTAGCGTACTGGCTCACAATACATTAGAACTGCCGAACATTCCAGTAGGTCGATTATGTAGACTTGCCCGGCGTATTAGTACATCAGATTCTTGTCGGGTTTCCAGCCGGATCAAACTGTCATCTGAGCACAATATTTCAGCGCTTCACCTGGCCGCCATCATCAGGTGAGAAAAGCTACGCTGCTCTCGCCGATAACTGATTCCACTCGCAAATGACTGCACCTTTGTATGCATCGGAAGTACAACGACAGGTGTACTGAACATCATCGCCATACGCGATTATTACAACCAGATAAATCTTCGATGGCAGAGCAATACCTTACAGAGGGATACAGGATGCTATATAATGAGACGCAAGTAGTTGCAAATGCTTTTCCGTATTGGGATTGTGTTTTAAAAGAATCTGTTGAAATCAGACAAGCAGATAATATTATTAATCGTGATAATGGATACCCGTTAAGTAAAACGTGGAATCCTGTTTTATCAGACATGAAGAAACAACGGCATCTGAATAGGACGCCTATGAATAATCATTTGTAACGATATATCATTTTCAACAATATTCACCAACGAAGGCGCTGTAACTCTCTTTGCGCCAGGGGCAGCAGGTATCACTGAGTGCGTACGCACTGTATCTAGCGCATGCGCTCTTGTACATCGGATGCATATAAAGGTGCAGTCATTTGCGAGTGGAATCAGTTATCGGCGAGAGCAGCGTAGCTTTTCTCACCTGATGATGGCGGCCAGGTGGACCGCTGAAATATTGTGCTCAGATGACAGTTTGATCCGGCTGGAAACCCTACAAGAATTTGATATACCGATAGGTCGTTTCCTTCAGAAGAAAGCATTTGCAATTAAGATTGTTTAGGAGTCTAGAATTCAGTACGCTGTACTGGTCGGTGAATGTTCATGGACGGAAGAAAGGATGGGATTTAAAGCCCCGTCGACAACGAGTTCATTAAAGACAAGGGTGGATATGGAGGTGTGTTGATCGCTTGCTGTTCATGCATGTTGATGAACCTGCAGACAATATTAATGGTTATCTCAGTCTTTCTGCAGATGACGCAGTTATCTATAAAGAAGTACTACATAAAAAAGATACATAAATATTCAGACAGATCTTGATAAGTTTCCAATGTGGTGTAAACATAGGAAACTTGTTTTAAATGTATGACGCAGACTTCACAAAATCAAATTCTATGACTGCAATGACAATGAGTCGCAGTGGTATCAGTCAGCTCCTACAAATACCTGGTTGTAACAATCTGTAGGTATACACAATGGAGTGATTATAATAGGCTCAGTTATGGGTAAAGCAGGTGGCCGAGTTCGGTTCATTCGTATGATACTCACATGGGGATCGCACCTACTAGTCACCACCGATTTCGTACAAATTTATGGTATATTCAGGACTTGGCCAGAAATGAAAGTGACAGATGGTCAAGAGTTGAGAACAAATCGCATTTTCGGCGCAGGTCGGGCGAATCATGAGTCATTAACGTTAGACTAGTTAGGAGATAGTGACTGGCGGAGCGGAAAGAATACACAGCATTACTCCGAAGGTCGTGAGGTCGAATCCCTCTGCGGAAATTTTCTTTCCTTCTTATATTTCCCATCTTTACGTTACGCAGACTGCAGTAATATTCAATACATTGTATTTATTAATATTTTCATAAAAGGCATGAAATGAAAAGGTAACGGAAAATTTTGGACTGACAATAAATTTCACAGATAGGATTCCTCTCAAATGCACTCCGCTAGTACGATCCTGCGATGTCTATATTTATCGTCAGATAAACAATTGTCTCATAAAAATTCAAAACTGGTCTTACCTCGTCGAGAGAGAAAACGAACTCACATCCTGAGAAGACAGCATGAGAATACATCCCACTGTACTCCACCAGTTATTCGCGACAATATTTGGCAAAATGATAAGTTACGCGGGATTTAACGTCAAACTGTGAGATGAGAGAGAATCTTCTACTCATGTAAATAATTTTGTTTCTCTACAGAAACTTTAAAGCAACCATGTAATTGTAAAAAATGCGGTGTTTATAACGAGTGTAGTACACCGAGAAAGTTCCTGCTTCTTCTGTTTATACGATGAATATCACCCAACCAAGTATAAATCATCACCTGCAAAATACTAAAAGTAACAAATTTTACATACGAGGTTCTTGTTTACAGCTACGAATCCTTCTCTGGAAATTTATTTGAAATCCCAAAACTTTCTTTGCGTTTCCTTTCCGCGCCTCTTTTGAAAATATTAACAAGCGCAATATACTGAGAGTTAGTTCGGTGTATTTACAGCGTACGTGGCGTAAAAACTGAAAAATTCATAAAAAAGTTTCACGGGGGTGTTAGACCTCGAATTATCGCTTTGTACACTTATCAAGCCGGTGGTCTTGCGGTAGCGTCTTTGATTCATAATCAAAACGTCTTTGGTCCAGGGTTCGATTCCCGCAACTGCTTAAAATTTGATTAACCATCAGCATTACCGGCCGAGGACTTCTGCCATAAGAAAACACCCTCATTCTGCCAACGGCCTTGTCAAAGAGGGCAGAGGAGCCGACAAAGGTTCAGGGCACTCTCTTGTCGTAGGAGTGGGAAACTGCCCCTGAAGGTGGAAGAACCACAGATCAACGGCATGAGGATGCAGAATTCAATGGAAACCACTGCATTACAGACACTTATCATGTACCCACAGGACATGTGGCCTGTAATTAGTATCATGATGATCTCTCCTTTAGCAAAATATTCCGGAATAGTCCCCCATTAGGATCTCCGGGACGGGACTGCCAAGGGAGGGTTTACCATGAGAAAAAGATCAAATAATCAACGAAATTATTTCTACGAGTCGGTGCGTGGAATGTCAGAAGATTGAACGTAGTACGGAAACTACAAAATCTGGAAAAGGAAACGCAAAGGCTCTATCTAGATATAGTTGGGGTCAGTGAAGTGAAGTGGAAATATGATAAGGATTTCTAATCAGATGAATGTAAGGTTATATCAACAGCAGCAGAAAATGGTAACGGGAGTAGGATTCGTTCTGAATTGGAAGGTAGGGCAGAGAGTGTGTTACTGTGAACAGTTCAGTGATTGGGTTATTCTTATCAGACTCGACAGCAAACCAACAACGATTGTTCAGATATACATGCCGACGTCACAAGCTGAAGATGAAGAGATAGAGAAAGTGTATGAGGATACTGAAAGGGTAATACAGTACGTAAAGGGAGATGAAAATCTAATAGTCATGGGGGACTGGAATGCGGTTCTAGGGGAAGGAGTGAAAGAAAAGGTTACAGGAGACTATGGGCTTGGGACAAGAAATGAGAGAGGAGAAAGGCTAATTGAATTCTGTAATAAACTTCAGCTAGTAATAGCGAATACTCTGTTCAGGAATCACAAGAGGAGGATGTATACTTGGAAAAGGCCGGTTTATACGGGAAGATTCAGTTAGATTACATCACGGTCAGACAGAGATTCCGAAATTAGTTACTGGATGTACGGCGTACCCAGGAGCAGATACAGATTCAGATAACAACGTAGTAGTGATGAAGAGTAGGCTGAAGTTCAAGACATTAGTCAGGAAGAAAGAATACGCAAAGAAGTGGGATACGGAACTACTAAGGAATGACTAGATACCCTTTAAGTTCTCCAAGGCTATAGATGCAGATAGGTGGCACCTTCAGAGTGCTGAAACCGGTCATCTAATAAACGATTGAAGCGATGGTGGCTTTTCAATTATTTCAAAAACAGAAATAAGGAATAGCTCAGTAGGCAGTACAGTTGAAGAAGAATGGACATCCCTAAAAAGGGCGATAACAGAATTTGGAAAGGAAAACGTACGTACAAAGAAGGTAACTGTGAAGACACCAAGTGTAACAGAAGAAATAATTGATCGATGAAAGGAGGAAGTACAAAAATGTTCCCGACTCAGGAATACAGAAATACAGGTCGCTGAGAAACGAAATAAACAGGAAGTGCAGGGAAGCTAAGACGAAATGGCTGCATGAAAACTGAAGAAATCGAAAAAGAAACGATTGTCAGTAGGACTGACTCACCATAGGAAAGTCAAAACAACCTTCGGTGACATTAAAAGCAAGGGTGATAACATTAATAGCGCAATGGGAATTCCACTGTTAAATGCAGAGGATAGAACGGATAGGCGGAAAGAATACATTGAAAGCCTCTATGAGGGGGAAGTTTTATCTGATGTGACAGAAGGAGAAACATTTGTCGATTTAGAAGAGATAGGGGATCTAGTATTAGAATAAGAATTTAAAAGAGTTTTGTAGGATTTCAGATCAAATAAAGAGGAAGGGATGGATAACATTCTATCAGAATATCTAAAATGGTTGGGGGATGTGGCAACAAAACGACTATTCACGTTGGTGTGTAGAATGTATGAGTGTGGTGACATACCATCTGACGTTCAGTAAAACGTTATCCACACAATTCGGAAAACGGCAAGAGCTGACAAGTGCGAGAATTATCGCAGAATCAGCATAACAGCTCATGCATCCAAATCGCTGACAAGAACAATATACAGAAGAATGGAAAAGAAAATTGAGGTTGCGCTAGATGACGATCAGTTTCGCTTTAGGAAAAGTAAAGGCACTAGAGAGGCAATTCTGATATTGCGGTTAATAATGGAACCCAGACTAGAGAAAAATCAAGACACGTTCATAAGATTTGTCGACCTGGAAATAGCGTTCGACAATATAAAATGGCGCAAGATGTTCGAAATTCTGAGAAAAATAGGGGTAAGCTATAGGGAGAGAAGGGTCATATACAATATGTATAACAGCTAAGAGGGAATAATAAGAGTGGACGACCAAGAACGAAGTGCTCATATTAAAAGGAGTGTAAGACAAGGATGTAGTCTTTCGCTCCTACTGTACAATCTATACATCGAAGAAGCAATGATGGAAATAAAAGAAAGGTTCAGGAGTGGAATTAAAATTCAAGGTGAAAGGCTATCAATGATACGATTCGCTGATGAGTTTGCTATCTCGAGTAAAAGTGAAGAAGAATTACATGATCTGCTGAATGAAATGATGAGTCTAATGAGTACAGAGTATTGACTGAGAGTAAATCGTTGGAAGACGGAGGTAATGAGAAGTAATAGAAATGAGAAAAATGGAAAGATCAGGCAGGCTCTGCCGTACATTAAGGAATTTGGCCGGGCACTGCGAAAATGCAGTCCGTCTACAAAGGTGGTCACTTACAGAACTGCTTGACACTAGTCTTAGGGTATATGGGCCTCACACTAATTTAACTTAACAGAGTATATTGAACGTATAGAAATAAGAGCAGCTCAAATGGTATCAATGATACGATTCGCTGATGAGTTTGCTATCCTGAGTAAAAGTGAAGAAGAATTACATGATCTGATGAATGAAATGATGAGTCTAATGAGTACAGAGTGTTGACTGAGAGTAAATCGATGGAAGACTTATACGTATAGAAATAAGAGCAGTTCAAATGGTTACAGGTTTGTTTCTCCATGGGAGAACGTCACAGTGATGCTGAAAACAGTAAGCTTTTAAATATTTGGTGAGAGAGCAGAACCGTCCCCTGAAAGCCTGCTTACGAAATTTAAAGAACAATTTTTCAGTGAGGATTCAGGAACATACTACAGGCTCCTACCTACAGCACCCGTAGAAAAAGCGAAAAAATGATAAACAGAACATTCAGAGACATTTAAGCAAGCATCATTTAATGGAACGGTAAAAAAACCATAATACATGGTACAGTGTTTAGAATTCTCTGCCATGCAGTTCACGTTCGTTTGCAGAGTGTACAACGTGTTGGGGGTTTAGGTGCAGATATTGTGATCGTTGTTGTTGTTGTGGTCTTCAGTTCTGAGACTGGTTTGATGCAGCTCTCCATGCTACTCTATCCTGTGCAAGCTTCTTCATCTCCCAGTACCTACTGCAGCCTACATCCTTGTGAATCTGCTTAGTGTATTCATCTCTTGGTCTCCCTCTACGATTTTTACCCTCCACTCTGCCCTCCAATACTAAATTGGTGATCCCTTGATGCCTCAGAACATGTCCTACCAACCGATCCCTTCTTCTAGTCAAGTTGTGCCACAAACTCCTCTTCTCCCCAATTCTATTCAGTACCTCCTCATTAGTTATGTGATCTATCCATCTAATCTTCAGCATTCTTCTGTAGCACCACATTTCGAAAGCTTCTATTCTTTTCCAAACTATTTATCGTCAATGTTTCACTTCCATACATGGCTACACTCCATACAAATACTTTTAGAAATGACTTCCTGACACTTAGATCTATACTCGATGTTAACAAATTTCTGTTCTTCAGAAACGCTTTCCTTGCCATTGCCAGTCTACATTTTATATCCTCTCTACTTCGACCATCATCAGTTATTTTGCTCCCCAAATAGCAAAACTCCTTTACTACTTTAAGTGTCTCATTTCCTAATCTAATTCCCTCAGCATCACCCGACTTAATTCGACTAAATTCCATGATCCTCGTTTTGCTTTTGTTGATGTTCATCTTATATCCTCCTTTCAAGACACTGTCCAAATACGTTCAACTGCTCTTCCAAGTCCTTTGCTGTCTCTGACAGAATTACAATGTCATCGGCGAACCTTAAAGTTTTTATTTCTTCTCTGTGGATTTTAATACCTACTCCGAATTTCTCTTTTGTTTCTTTTACTGCTTGCTCAATACACAGATTGAACAACATCGGGGAGAAGCTACAACCCTGTCTCACTCCCTTCCCAACCACTGCTTCCCTTTGATATCCCTCGACTCTTATAACTGCCATCTGGTTTCTGTACAAATTGTACATAGCCTTTAGCTCCCTATATTTTACACCTGCTACTTTCAGAATTTGAAAGAGAGTATTCCAGTCAACATTGTCAAAAGCTTTCTCTAAGTCTACAAATGCTAGAAACGTAGGTTTGCCTTTTCTTAATCTAGCTTCTAAAATAAGTCGTAGTGTCAGTATTGCCTCACGCGTTCCAATATTTCTACGGAATCCAAACTGATCTTCCCCAAGGTCGGCTTCTACCAGTTTTTCCATTCGTCTGTAAAGAATTCGTGTTAGTATTTTGCAGCCGTGACTTATTAAACTGATAGTTCGTTAATTTTCACATCCGTCAACGCCTGCTTTCTTTGGGATTGGAATTATTATATTCTTCTTGAAGTCTGAGGGTATTTCGCCTGTCGCATACATTTTGCTCACCAAATGGTAGAGTTTTGTCAGCACTGGCTCTCCTAAGGCTGTCAGTAGTTCTAATGGAATGTTGTCTACTCCCGGGGCCTTGTTTCGACTCAGGTCTTTCAGTGCTATATTGTGATCATTATTACCGTAATATGTAGTCACTTCTGTGTGTTAGATTTTTCTTTGAGTCTAATTGTGTTCCCGCAAACACATCATGTAATTTACTAGCTGGCGTTTTATACACGATTGTAACTACACCGCGAATTCGACTAAACTTGTCAGTATCGACAATCCATTTTGTGTCCACGCATCCACAGTTCAATACCTGACCTGCTGCCCAGGGTAAAATAAACCTCAATGGCTTGCTTGTGTCATGCGTAATTGGAGGTACTACCCAACCTAAAAACATACTACTCATAACAACTCCTATTATCAGTCTGCAAACGAAGTGAATGTTAATGTAATGTTGTTCAGTGCACTGTTCTCCATCATCAATAGAAGTACCTGCACTAATCCCTAGCCAACAGACTTGCCCCAGTGGTAACACGTGTTCCCGTCGTATCTCCGAAGTTAAGCGTTGTCGGGCGTGGCTTGCACTTGGGTGGGTCACCGTCCGGGTCTTCCCATCGCAAGTGGGATGCACTCAGCACTTGTGAGGCCAATTCTGGAGCTATTTCCCTGAGAATTACCGGCACCGGTCACGAAAACTGACAACGGCCTGGAGTGCAATGTGCTGACCACATACCCCTCCGTAACCGCATTCGGTGACGATTAAGGGATGAGGATGACACGGCGGCCGGTCGCTACCGTTGTGGCTTCGAGGTATTTTCGGGCAGTGTTTGTTCAGTTTTTTTTTTTTCACCCACAACATCCTGCATATGTAGATATGGGAAACTCTGAGAATGAAATTGGTTGGAAAGAGAACAGCCTGGTATTGGCTTTAAGCTATTTGCGAAATCACAGGAAACTTCATTCTGGGTGGCAGGACGTGGGCCCGAACCACCGTCCTTTAGCCAGCGAATACAGTAAGCTAACCACTGAGCCAACTCGCTTGCTCTTTTGTGTGTGTGTCCCATGTGTTCGCAAATTCTGAGTGCATCTTTTTGTTATATCAATGTATGCTACACATATTAGGCAGGAGAATTATACGACAATACATTTAAAACGAAAATGATAATTGCATCATTGGGAGAGTTTTAATTCTACAAAACACAAAGCCGTTAACACCATTGCATCGCTTGAAAGAATAATGCAGTAATATGGAGAGCTATTTCTGAGATATTTAGGTTGATTGACCTGGATAGAAAAATAATTCTGCGATAAGGATGACACTTTGCTGACCTACCGCCGTTTGTTTGCGTCATGGAGTCAACTCACCGCACTTCCTTTCATTGTCAGATGGGAGCGGCTAATTCTAATTTACCAGCTCGTCTGTTGTTCTAACGGGGCTGAGTGTACTCCGTCCCAGCTATCCCAAAAAGGCAGTATCGAGAAATCAACGAGTATCCTCTGCTTGGCAGTCAGATGCGCTGGACATTCAGCTTCTAAGGTGGGATGAATGTACTAGTCAAGAATATATATCAGCAGGAATGAGCTGTGCAACAAGCCCAAGTTATGTTGACGGAAAATGGGGAATGGACACGGTGAAGCCTGAAAGAAATGTTATTAATACTAGGGCTATTCAGAAAGTGGGCAACGGCCTTGCCGCAGTGGATACACCGGTTCCCAAAGTTAAGTGCTGTCGGGCGTGGCCGGCACTTGGATGGGTGACCATCCGGGGCGCCATGCGCTGTTGCCGTTTTTCGGCACTCAGCCTCGTGATGCTATTTGAGGAGCTACTCGACAGAATAGTAGCGACTCCGATCACAGAAAACCATCGTAACGACCGAGAGAGCGGTGTGATGACCACATGCCCCTCCTATTCGCATCCTCAGCTAGAAAGTAAGTTCCGATTGATCGCGAAATGGAAATCACTTTGAAAATCAGAAATATTTTATCTGCAACAGTTAGCTACAGCTTCTAACCACTGCTCTACACAGTCTCCACTCCGACTTTGACATCTGTCGTAGCGTTGCACCAACTTTCCAATACCCTCGTCATAGAAGGCAGCCGCCTATGCTTCTCGCCAATTCTCTACGCTCATCTGTAGCTCTTTGTCTGTGCGAATATGTTGTCTTCATAGCCAGTAGTTAATGTGAGCAGAGATGAAACACAGAGGGAGCCAGTTACCGGCTGTAGTGCTGGTGATCAAACACTTCCCATCGGAAACGCTGCAGGAGGATTTTATTTTCATTGCCCCTGCAGATTGCGACCCAGAATTGTTACAAAGTAGGAACCGTATGACAGTTCTGTAATGTGGGCTGCATAACATCAGGTGAAATCCCTCACCAGGACCTCATACTTGGCAGGAGACACTATTTTCTAAGCATCTTTATGTGCTCACCGTGCACTCAGAACTGAAAAGAGCGATCTGATGTAACCGACAGGCATACTAGAGACACTCTCGAACACATATGTGCAAAGCTTTGTTAGATTTTCACAGTGTTCTCCATTTTTTGACCGATCGGAACTTACTTTTCGACTATCCCTCGTGTATCATACAGACGGCATGCCACATGCACTCATATTTCATATGGCTACGGACAAATTGTCTTGAACAATAATTTGTTGGGTTATATAACTTCCTAATTCTACAAAGTACTGTTACAATGTTGATGAAGAGACAATTTCATATACGCTTGGAGACTATTTCAGGCTACTTCCACCTAAAGGCGGTAAAATCAACTAAATGTCTAGGAATTACAATTACGATCAACTTAAATGAAAAGAACACATAGAAAATGTTGTGGAGAAAGCTAATCAAAGACTGCGTTTTACTGGAAGGGCCGGCCGGCGTGGCCGTGCGGTTCTAGGCGCTTCAGTCTGGAACCGCGTGACCGCTACGGTCGCAGGTTCGAATCCTGCTTCTGGCATGGATGTGTGTGATGTCCTTAGGTTAGTTAGGTTTAAGTAGTTCTAAGTTCTAGGGGACTGATGACCACGGATGTTAAGTCCCATAGTGCTCAGAGCCATTTGAACCATTTTACTGGAAGGACACTTAGAAAATGTAACAGGTCTACTAAAGAGACTGCCTACACTATGCTTGTCCGTCCTCTTTTAGAATACTGCTATGCGGTGTGGGATTCTTACCAGACAGGACTGATGGAGTATGTCGAAAGAGTTCAAAGAAGGACAGCACGTTTTGTATTATCGCGAAATATTGGAGAGAGTGTCTCTGAAACGATACAGGATTTGAAGTGGACATCATTAAAACAAAGGCGTTTCTCGTTGCGGCGGAATCTTCTCACTAAATTTCAATCACCAACTTTCTCCTCTGAATGTGAACATATTTTGTTGTCGCCGATCTACATTGGCAGAAATGATCACCATAATAAAATAAGGGAAATCAGTGCTCGCACGGAAAGATGTTGGTGTTCGTTTTTTCCGCGCGCTATACTAAACTGGGAAAATAGAAAATTGTGAAGATGGTTCGATGAATACTCTGCCAGGCACTCAAATGTAATTTGCAAAGTGTCCATGTAGATGTAGATATAGATTGTGCAAGACCAGTCGCGCACTACACGATGAATGGTCTGGATAGAATATTATCCTGTAGCAAGTCGATCATGTCACTGAGAAGAAAATTATGATATTTGTAAGGCAGACTCTTGCTCACCTTCCCTATAGTCCCGACTTGACACTCTAAGGTTACTAGAACACAACAGAACAGAAAGAAACTAAACGTTATGAGTTGCTAGAAGACGAACAGAAAGCGGTACAGTATATTTTCTTACTTACACCACAAGGGAATTATCAGACGTACAGAAGAGTGGGAGAAATTTACGCAAAGAACTGTGGACTATACTGAAAGGTATGCGTTGTTCATGATTTGTAGTGTGACCCACGTACATCTGAGTGACGAGTGGGGTTACCACTGCAGTAGTTGCCACCGTCCTTGGGGCACGCCCAACGGTTGCTTTTGTTGAACATCCTCCATCCATTATCACATACTGGATAGTGTTAGTCAAAAATTCATCGAGCAACCCACATACCTGTGAAGATGTTCCAGATGATGTTTTCCCACAAAAACTGATTATTCGGTGTAGATTCAATTTGAGTACGTCGGGGCAAAAGGTAAGATCACGAAGATCAGACTACCAACAAGCTACACGTGAAATCTAATTTCATTAAGTGAACCGAATTACCAGAAAGAGCGTCGGTTTAAAAAAAAAAAATAAACCGAAATGTGTGTGCAGTGGTGTACAACTAACTACTCGTTACTACGAAACTTGGGTATATCGTCATAATAACGAATGGCTGCAGATATGCGTAATTATAAAGATTAATTATGGCCAGTTAGTCGAATTTTTTACTAATGAAGAAATTGAAAGTTATATAAAATTTAATGTCAGAGGGAAATAGGACGGTTGGCAGTCCGATAACGGACAATTGTTTTGATACTAAGTGGCTTAGATTGAGTTTGAACTTACTCAACAATTAATGATATGAGCATGTGTGACAACGGTCACTACTTATGTGGGAAATTAATTGAAAGTGCCGGCTGTCACCAAAATCTGACTGGTAAATTACCATTCAACAGTTTAGATCCACCATTAACTGGGCAAGTTTGTGAGTGAAGTTCTACTTTGTGACAACGATGCGCTTCAGCTTTTTTTCCCCTTAAATTCTGTAACTCGAGTCAACATTGAACATACAGCTCTGCTGCAGTTTGTTCTTCCATAGCGCTGGCACTAGTGACGGAAGCTATAAATACGTACGTGCATTACACGTGAGCTGGTCAGAAATCCTTTTTGTTTGAAGATGCAAAAACGTGTTTGTAGATCTCTTGGATAATTTCTGTTACTAATAATCACTTTGAAGAGCTGACTAACTAAAGGTAAGTTGATATAGATAAGCTATATGTGTAAATAATTCAGTATAAGGGTTAAATTTTACAAAAATTTTCTTTGGCCATTGGGAAGTGGTGAAAGATATTTCCGTATATTACAGGAGTAGCTGTGTGTCAGCTCAAGCACCTACGGAAACAAGTCTAATAATCGAAACAGTAGAAAACAAGGCACGTTAATGAACATAAGGAAATTTGTGAATGGTTTAGTAAAAAAAAAAACTCTGATTTGATCCATTATAAATTGTTCTGAAACAAACCTATAAACAAACCTATTGTAATAAATGTCATGACTCTTTTCATATCACTGAATTTTAAGTACATGTCTAATACTTTGAACAAATAACTTTGCTATGAGGATGTCCTGTTGAATGTAAATGTTGTGACCTGTTTTTCTCATACGGTTCCACAGAACACATGTGAAAATTAGTATGTAAAAGATTTTTGTTTAATTATCTTGCTTAACGAAATTTACTTATTTTTTCATTCTCGTTTAGTTTCAGATAGAAAATACATATAAGTTTTTGGATTTTAAGAAAAGCAGAAAAATGAATCTCACCAAATTGGTGAATTCTGTGACAAATGTTTTTCTGTGAATGTATAAAACAAAACCCACAAAATTGGGCAAATTTATAATAAAGTTCTGTGCTTCGTAAAGAAAAACTACGTCAAACGATCTTATGACAGGTGAATTTAACTCTGCTTTCCCTGTCTTACACTCATGTTACAATGTTGTACCGAGTTGAGGCTGGAGGGGGGTTGATTGGGAGGGACGGAGGTGTAACTTTGTGCCAGATACTGTTCCACATTCCTAATACCTCACTGTACATGAAAACTTTATTGCCATCAAAAGTAAAGGATACAGATTATAAAATACATATATGTGGAAATTAAATGTCGCAGTACATATTTGTATAAGATTAGGTGTCAAAATGTACTAAAAGTGTCACAATGTTGTCCAGTTTCTTGGCGTTTAAAATTAAAACTGACTGAATTATTGACTCATGTGAAGTGGTAGTAATGACATTGCCCGGCCTCACGTTAGTGTCCACTGTCACAGATTTTAACTGAGCACTTCTTCCAAATAGCCAAAATTCGTTACCAAAAAACATAGTGTTGAAATATGAATGACATTACAAATAACAGCAATACACAAGGCGAAGTCAAATTAAAATGAGTCAGTAGGAAAAAAGTAAGTAGATTGATTATTACTTCAAAAGCAATCGCCTCACTGTTAGTAAGTTTATCTTACTGTGAGAAAACACGGCCAGTGTCTTCATGGTGAAATATTTGCGTTTGTCTACGGAACCATGACTGTACCCTGGCGAGCACCTCTTCGTTGTTGTTGTTGTGGTCTTCAGTCCTGAGACTGGTTTGATGCAGATCTCCATGCTACTCTATCCTGTGCAAGCTTCTTCATCTCCCAGTACCTACTGCAACCTACATCCTTGTGAATCTGCTTAGTGTATTCATCTCTTGGTCTCCCTCTACGATTTTTACCCTCCACGCTGCCCTCCAATGCTAAATTTGTGATCCCTTGATGCCTCAGAACATGTCCTACCAACCGATCCCTTCTTCTAGTCAAGTTGTGCCACAAACTTCTCTTCTCCCCAATCCTATTCAATACCTCCTCATTAGTTACGTGATCTACCCATCTTATCTTCAGCATTCTTCTGTAGCACCACATTTCGAAAGCTGCTATTCTCTTCTTGTCCACACTAGTTATCGTCCATGTATCACTTCCATACATGGCTACACTCCATACAAATACTTTCAGAAACGACTTCCTGACACTTAAATCTATACTCGATGTTAACAAATTTCTGTTCTTCAGAAACGCTTTCCTTGCCATTGCCAGTCTACATTTTATATCCTCTCTACTTCGACCATCATCAGTTATTTTACTCCCTAAATAGCAAAACTCCTTTACTACTTTAAGTGTCTCATTTCCTAATCTAATCCCCTCAGCATCACCCGATTTAATTTGACTACATTCCATGATCCTCGTTTTGCTTTTGTTGATGTTCATCTTATATCCTCCTTTCAAGACACTGTCCATTCCGTTCAACTGCTCTTCCAAGTCTTTTGCTGTCTCTGACAGAATTACAAAGTCATCGGCGAACCTCAAAGTTTTTACTTCTTCTCCATGAATTTTAATGCCTACTCCGAATTTTTCTTTTGTTTCCTTTACTGCTTGCTCAATATACAGATTGAATAACATCGGGGAGAGGCTACAACCCTTCTTCATCAGAAGAATATCGATGCTTATGGAAATCGCATGGAGAGAAGCCGGGACTGTGTGGAAGATGTGTAAGGACTTCGCAGGGAATCTCTACATCGTATCAGAAATAACCTTGGCAATATGTGGGTGAGCACTACTCTGAAACAGAATGATGCCCTCTGTCAACATTCCTGGGCGTTGACACTTTGCAGGCCCCATCTCGTCCCACGCGATTTCCAGATGTTTTGGAGCCCTGATGAAAGACATTCTTGGCCGTCGATTTGCTTCGGAGGAAGAGGTGCACGCCTGGGAACATGATCCGTAGTCAACCGCAAACATGTTTTCAAGAAGGCAATGAACGTCCAACGGGGGTAAATCAATTTACAGTTATGGCGCTTACTTTTGAAATAATAAACAGTTTACTTTCTTTTCTTCCCTATCTGTCGCTTTTTCATTTTTCCCCAGCGAGGTAGTGCAGTGGTTAGCACACTCGACTAGCATTCAGGAGGACGACGGTTTAAACCCGCGTTCAGCCATTTAGATTTGGGTTTCTTGTGATTTTCCTAAATCGCTCCAGGCAGATGGCAAGATGGCTCCTTTGAAAGGAAACGGTCGATTTCCTTTCCCTTCCAGTTCATGACACAATCAGAGTCTGCGCTCCTTATGTGATGACCTCGATGTCGACGGGTCATTAAACCAAATCTTCTTTCCTTCCTTTTTTTTCGGTTGACTGTCCCCTGTACTACAGCAACGGCGAAATCCAACCAAGAGACTGAGGCATAAAATTACGAAACACACGAATGAATAATATATTCGAATAAAATCATAAATATTAGTGTCATTTGCCAGATTCTGTAATTTCACCGTTAAAGGTTTGATATACCGATGTTGCACTTCCTAAAGGAAGAGTTTCGGAGATATCTTTTGTACAGTGCTTCATTCAAAATGCATACTTTTGTAATAAGTAAGTGCAAATATGAAACCTACCAAAGCACTGAAATCAAGGTTGGTCTGCACGATTTGCTTTTGTCAGCCAATCAGAGCACAGGACACGTGACCTCTACAGCCAATTACAGCACAGAGTACAGGATACGAGATCTAGTCAGCCAATCGAAACATCACTTTTTCGTCACGCGAAAACACAAATAAGAATGGTTACTGTTTTAAACTGAGATACGTGTAGTATAATAACAGCGAAAGCTAAGCTTCTACATATAATATTGATTGTAACAAACATTTACTCTTTTTCCCAAGCGTGTGATTAGGCAGAAACCCAAGAGCACAGCTTACACTAAGGTGGGACAGTGCACTGGTGGTGCTGTTATTTGAACTCAGGTGATTCAAGTGAAAAGGTTTCGGGCGTGATTATGGTCTAACAAACTTTGAACGCGGAATGGCAGTTGGCGCTATACACATGGGACATCCGATTTTGGAAATTGTTAGAGGATTTAATATTCCGAGATCCACAGCGTCAAGACTGCGCCAACAACAACAAATTTCAGGTATTACCTCTCACCACAGACAAATGCAGTATGCGACGATCTTCACTTCACCACCGAGGGCAGAGCGGCGGTTGCGTAAAGTTGTCAGCGGTAAAACACAAGCAGCAGTGCGAGAACTAGCTGCAGAAACCAATGTGGGACGTACGACGCACGTATCCGTTAGGACAGTACAGCAAACGGCAGACGCCAGTGCGTTTGCTAACAGAACTGTATCGTCTGCTGCGCCTCTCTTAAGTTAGTGACCATCTCGATCGGTCCCTAGACTACAGGAAAACCGAGGCCTTGTCACATGAGTCCTGATTTCAGTTGTTAACAGCTGATGGGAGGAGTCGAGTGTGCCACAGACCCCACGAAGCTAACAAGGGAACCTCCCCATCGCACCCCCGTCAGATTTAGTTATAAGTTGTCACAGGGATAGGCCATGAAAAACTGAACACAGATCAATCGAGAAAACAGGAAGAAGTTGTATGGAACTACGAAAAAAATAAGCAAAATATACAAACTGAGTACTCCGTGTGCAAGATAAGCCACATCAAGGTACGTGTACACTGATGAGCACCGTGGTCACGTGGTTACCGCGAGCAGCTACAGAACGGAAGGTCCCTGGTTCAATCCTCCCGCGAGTGAAAAGTTTTAATTTTTTATTTTCAGACAATTATCAAAGTTCATGCACTCGGACATGATCAACTTCGCTCTCCAAAATCCCAGGACATGTTCAGATTTGCTTGGACACATGCAGGATTTGACGGTCTACACACGGAAAAACTTGAAAACGTTAAAAACGTATGTTTTGACAGAGCACAGGGAAAACTGTGCGACTGTGAAACTTGCATTCATTTGTTGCCGTTTATGTGACAAACTCTTATGTTTTCATCAGTTTTTGGGAGTGATTATCACATCCACAAGAAAACCTAAATCGGGCAAGGTAGAAGAAACTTTTTACCCATTCGCCAAGTGTACAAGTTAGGTGGGTCGACAACATATTCCTGTCATGTGACGCACATGCCGACACCAGTGTCGTACAGAATATATCAGACGTGTTTTCCTGTGGAGGAACCGGTTGACCTATGAATTTGCGATCAATTGTTTTCGGTTCCTATTGGAGAGACACGTCCTTTCGTCTACTAATCGCACGGTTTTGCGGTGCGGTTGCAAAACACAGACACTAAACTTATTACAGTGAACAGAGACGTCAATGAATGAACGGTCAGATCGTAACTTTGCGAAAATAAAGTAAGTAAAATTTTTACTCGGGGGAGGACTCGAACCAAGGACCTCTCGTTCCGCAGTTACTCACTCTAACCACGGGACCACGGCGCTCCTCAGCTTACACAGTCCTTGATGTTGCATATCTTACACTTGGACTACTCAGTTTGTATAATTTGCTTATTTTTTCATAGTCCCACACAACTTCCTCCTGTATTCTCGATTGATCTGTGTTCAGTTTTTCAAGGCCTATCCACTGTGTCAATTTATAACTAAATCTGAGGGGGGTGCGATGGGGAGGTTCCCTTGTAAGGATCCAAATTTTCAGAAAGGCTTCATAACGGTGTGGGCTGTGTTTACATGGAACGGACTGGATCCTCTGGCCAACTGAACTGATCGTTGACTGGAAATACTTATGTTCGGCTACTTGGAGACCATTCGTAGCCATGCATGGACCTCACGTTCCCAAACAATGATGTCGTGCCACTGGGCCACTGCTGTTTGCGATTTCTTTGACGAACTTTCTGGATAATTCGAGCAAATAATTTGGCTGCCCGGATTGCCCTACATGAATCCCATCGAATATTTATGGGACACAATTGAGAGATCAGTTCGTGCATACCATTCTACAACGGCAACACTTTCGCTATTACCGACAGCTGTAGGGACAGCATGGCTCAATATTTCTACAGGGGCTTCCAACGCCGTGTAGGTCGACACCAAGTCGACTTGTTGCACTACGTCGGGCAAAAGGAGGACCGACACGATAGTAGGGGGTATCCCGTGACTTTTGTTACCTCGGTGTATCTGACTGTAAACAATGCAACATCCCTGAACCGCCAGTACGTCTACTTTACAAAATTTGTAAAATGATTGGCAGCTGTCTACATCAAACTAACGAAGATTACCATGGGGCATCACTGAAAGAGAAACAACGATAATATTTGCATTCGCTGATAAAAGAACAACATTGAAAAGTAAAAAAGAACACTGTGTCATAGTGTGGCATACTGAACTGAAGTGTTACGCTGTCAAGGTCAAATATTGCTGATCAAACTGGGGTTACCACGAGATCAGCAGTGGCTAATTGCCTGAAATGGCCATCTAAAACCACGACGATAGACATGAGCGCGTTCTTTGGCCCATTGGTACCAAGTGATGCAGTAGGAGGTAGCTGGGTTGTAATCTCCATGTGTCCATCCAGACTAAGGTTTTTCGCAGTTCTATGATGTGACGACGGCAGGTGGTTGGGTGGTTGCTCTGGAATGGAGAAGTCACATTTCTTCCCCATTCTGGTCCAGTTCGACTTTGTGCTCGGTGTCTATGTACTATGAAGGGACGTAGAACACAGTTTTCCTTTCTTCTTTTACCACTTGATATACAGCTATAGTGGTGTACAGATAACAAGGCAGGTGACTGGAGTGGAGTGTACTATGCGACGGCGTCAGTTTGTTCTCTGTCTCTGAGCAAAGCCACATGGACAACTGTTTCTCACTCCCTTTCAAAGTACACATTGCTTCATTTTGGCCTGATGCAGCAAGACGGGTTCAATGCTCCGAAAACAGAAAACAATCTCTGACAACTTTGGGTATCGCGCTGTTACCATATCTTCAGATTTCCTGAACAGTGGAGACCGCATTCCTGATGTTAAAACTTTTAAATATGAAGAATGCTGTCTTTGTTGTTGAAGATAATTTGAAGATCAGCTAACCGCGCGAAACGCGTCATTATTAATGAAACGCAACAGAGACTGTTTTTTACTTTTGGAACATCCCTTTCGAAAATTTATACACCCAGATAATCATAGCTATTATTCGTTAAAGCAATAGCGCTTCTTTGTTTTTGAGTCACCCAGAATGAAAACTACCATGCCTAAATTACCTCGCTATACCTACGCTAAAACGAAACTGGAGGCTGAATGTTTTACGCGAATGCCGGAGTGCACACTACAGTCAAACGCGGCAGAATGACCCTACCGGCTTCCTCGTCACGTGGTACTTAGCCTCTTGCCATAGCCCAATCTCAGCACCTGTTTTCTTACATGCACATCTCCCCAACATCTCTTTTCTAGCCCGTTGTGAAATTTTTGGAACGACTTCTGAAGACCTATTCTACAGTGCCGATGAGATTATTTTAATCAGCGCCATTCTGGCATATTTGCAGCAGTTACCAGTCCACTGTAGTACTCAGAACGACGGATCATAGTCTCAGTAAGTCAAATGCTGTTGTTAGGAACCGAGAATTCTGGGGCTCAATGTCCCCTTTCTCCTCTACATAAAGCTATACTGGATTCCCTCCGACAGTGTCCTGATGTATTTCTACGTTACGTATTTGAAGGTGTTATTTTGTAACGAAAACGGTTTATTTGCACAATATCAGATGTACATATTAAAAACGATGCCTCGTTTCAATTATTTAATGATCATTATCAAATCTATAAAAGAAAAATAAAAGTACCAATAAACAACTATTTAAGAAGATAAACAAAGAATTTTCCAGTGCTTTAAGTATTTTCAACTGATGCTTGCGTACTTAAATTAGAATGACAGAAAACAGTAATCATTTATATTACATACAACTGGAACTGTGAAAAGTAAACATTATTGTCAAACATGCTGTTTCAGTATCTCGCGCGAAGAAACGTCGATCATACAAAAAAGGATTTTATTTTTATTCTTCTGTTACTTCATATGCAGACAACTCTTGCGTGGAAGAATGACGGGAAGAACTCCAGGAATTCTTACACGCTCTTTCAATAACAGAGAAAATGTTTACTCAGTATTATTGTATTATAGTCTCAAGCGGAAGTATGACCACCCCAGTTACGCAACGGACGTGGAATCACGACATTGCATTTAAACAGGGTTGTCTCAAGCTATAACGTTGTTTCAAAAGTAAGTATCGCTTTGTACCTCTAGGTAGGCCCTCAACTTATTAGACGCGCTGTGTTGGCTGAAAACAATATCATTAAGAAGCTCCTAGGCAGAAATAGGGAGCCGTGTCTCAGAGTAATCAGCTTACGCCACGATACTTGATTTTTTTCTGCTCACGAATCAGCATCTCTGTCTAATTTAACTATACGTAAGAATATTACGAACTTCTCCTTTTAATAAGAATGTCTGCCAACTAACATGATGTTGCCACAAACCGAACTCTATGACAAGTACAGGAATCTGCGGATCGTAACCAGAGCCCTGACTTTTATCTAATTAAATATTGTTTACCTTCACTACTACGCACGTGAAAAGTGCAAATCTTGACGTTTTCTGTTACCAGCGTTTATATACTCGTATTTCATGTCATCGTTACAGCGTTGGAGCTCTGTAGCGAACAGTTCGCTGATACGTCGCACTCAAATTCCTTAATGATAGTTCGAAAGCGGTTTTTACGTGCAATGAGTGTTTGTGCGCTGCATTATTTCGGCTATTTAAGCGTTATACAGCATTATTTTGCAAATTTTACTTGTAGTAAACGAGTCTATTGCAGAACATGGCTGTGGGCTGTGCAGTTTATAATTAGCGAGCGTGTTTGCATAGCGTTTCACAAGTTTTATTTTGACAATCTGTGAGTTGTTTACGTGGCTGTTGACTGTGCAATGCATTATTTCAACAGTTTACAATTAGTGAGCATGTCTTCAGAGCATTATACGAGGCGTGTTTTTTAAGTAAGTACCGTTTTTAAATTAAAAAAAGACGTGCTAAGATATCTCAATAATTTTACATGGAAGCCTGTACCTTAATCTACTTTTCTACATAATTTCCGTCAATATTGAGGCACTTGTCATAACGTTGTACCCGGTTTTGAATACCCTCTTCATAGAAATCTGCCGCCTGACTTGTTAACCATTGCATCACCACTGTTTTGACTTCATCATCGTCTTGAAGACGCTGACCGCCCAGGTGTTTCCTCAAGTGCAGGAACAGATGGTGGTCACTAGGCGCAAGATCAGGGGCTGTACGGAGGATGATACAGAGTTTCCCATCGAAAAGATGTGATGAGATCTTTGGTCTGATTCACCACATGTGGACGGGCATTGTCTTGCAGCAAAACGATGCCCTTGCTCAACTTCCATGGACTCTTGCTTTGATTCTGGTGTGACGTAGGCCACCCATGTTTCATCGCCCGTAACAATTTGACTTAAGAAATTATCACCGTCATTGTGTTACCGCTCAAGGAAAGTCAATGCACTGTCTAAACGTTTGGTTTTGTGAACATCCGTCAACATTTTCGGTACACAACGTGCGCACAATTTTCGGTAATTCAAGTGCTCGGCCACAATGTCATACAAAACACTACGAGAAATATTAGGAAAGTCATCCCGCAAGGAGGAAATCGTAAAGCGTCTGTTTCTCTCACCTTATTGTCCACTTCCAGCACCAAACTTTCATTAACGACCGAAGGACACCCACTCCGTTGTTTATCAAGCACATTTGTGCGGCCATCTTTAACTGCTTTCACTCATTTTCTTACCATTCCATCACTCATAATGGTTTCTCCGTAAATAGCACAGTTCTCATGATGAATATCGATCGCTTTTAGACCTTTAGCACTAATAAAACTTATAACAGTCCATACTTCACAGTCGGCTGGACACACGATTATCGGAGTCATCTTAAACACTCAGTACACAACGTAAACAAGGAAGAATCAGACTGTAATGGCGATAGTGCGTAGATTAAGGACAGACTTTCACGTAAAAATAAAATTATTGAGATATCTTAGCACGTCTTTTTTTTTAAATTACGAAACGGTACTTACTTAAAAAACACTCCTCGTACATGCATTAATTTGAGAACTTACGAGTTGTTTGCGTTTCTGCACATCAGTGTACTGCATTATTTCGGTGATTTACGAGTAGTTTCAGGTGTGTAGGCGATTTACTGTGACCCCAAGCACGTCAGAGTGAGTGTTTTGCATAAGTATAATAAATAAACTATGTGAAATCCATCCCTAAGTAAATTGTTCCAAAATAAATAAAGTACACTCCTTCCTCTCTCCAGCAGCTGGATACAGACTGAGTCCTTTTCCCACCATTATCGCCCCGAGACCGCCATGGGGTTACAGTATGTACTAGGTCAGTTGGACTCTGGGCATCATGGTGAACACACTGGATGGAACTACTTCCTATGACAACTCAAATTGTTTCAATAAACACTGCATGCAAAATACTTACGTCCTTCCTATCCAGCAGCCCAGCACAGGCTGAGTACTTTTACCATCAATTCCAAGGAAAAGGTGGTGGTCGGATGACTTAGGTTATCGGACCATTTTTCCCACCATTTTCTTAGGTTAGTGGAGGTATCCCAAGTGACATTTTTCCCAGCAAAATTTGAATGTCCCACCATTATCTTGGGGAGGGAGGTGGGAGAGGCAAGGGGGTGGGGGAAGGGAGGTTAGTGGAGGTATCCCAATTGACATATTTTCCCGACAAAATTTGAACTTCCCACCAAGATGGCCTTGCGACGTTGCCACATCTATCGCCGATATCTTGGATCTGCCGTCTTGAATAAATCTGGCAAAAGTTCAGAGTGGGACGATGCCGCACTTGCCCTACTACTTGCGTGTAGTTTCATTGAGCGTGATGTCAGTGAGTAGAATGGGAGGCTCAATCGATCTGAGGCAGATTGTGATGACCCAGAGGCTCAGCTCAAGCATTTAGGAAAATACACGACTTCTTGGGTGCCCGAAGAGTGCCTTCAACACTTAGCGAAACAAAGGTGAAACGATGTCCAGACCTTGTGGTGTTGGGTGGGCACCTGCTCATTTCAGATGTCAGACTTCGTAGGCTGGGCAGACTGGCAAAACAGGACAGACGGTGAACTGTGGCGGAACTGACATCAGACTTTAATGATGGATGGAATACAAGTGTGTCTGAACACACAGTGCACAGAACACTCCTAAAGATGGGCCTCCGCAGCCGACAGGCCATCTCTGTGTGAATGTTAACACTACAACATCGTCAACTACGATTGAAATGGGCACGTGATCATCGGCATTGGACGCTGGCACAGTGGAAGAACATCGCATGATCTAAAGAATCAATATACCTTCCGCATCATGCCAATGGGTGGGTGCAAATCCTTCGTCTTCCAGAGGAACAGCTCCTTGACAGCCTGTGCTGCGGTACAGAGACAAGCTGGTGGCAGCTCCTTTATGCTCTGGGGAACATTCACGTGGGCCTACAAGGGTCCAGTGGATTTCGTGCAAGGGGTATCGTACAGTGGTTGCAAGCCACGTACACCCCATCATGACGATCACCTTCCCCGACGCAGTGGCGTTTTTCAACAAGGTAATGCGCCATGTCACAAGGCTAGGAGTGTGATAGAGCTGCTTAAGTTACTCAGTGGTGTGTTGATACATTTTCCCAACTAACCAGATCTGAACCCGATCGATCACGTCTGGGATGTCACTGAACGTGTCGTCAGAGCTCATTGCCCCCGTCCCCGCAATTTACGGGAATTAGATGACTTGCGTGTGCGGATGTGGTGCCGAATCCCTCCAGCGACCTATCGAGGACACATCGCTTCAATACCAAGACGCGTCACCGCTGTTATCCGTTCCAAAGGCGGATACACCGGCTAGATGGTCAAATGTTTTGTCTGGTCAGTGTAGAAGTTAGCCGGCCGTTGTGCCCAAGGGGTTCTAGGCGCTTCAGTCCGGAACCACGCTGCTGCTACGGTCACAGGTTTGAATCCTGCCTCGGGCATGGATGTGTGTGATGTCCTTAGGTTAGTTAGGTTTAAGTAGTTCTAAGTTCTAGGGGACTCATGTCCTCAGATGTTAAGTCCCACAGTGCTTAGAGACGTTTGAACCATTTTGTAGAAGTTATTGCGTTTCCCTCACAAGAATCCTTATAAATGAGAATGTCAAATGCTACGTGACAACCGTTAAAGGTGCTGTTGGTCAGAAGGTAGGGAATACGTTTGACACTGATGTAGCAAGAGAATCCCGGCTATCCTACTTTTGCTACTATATCTGCAATATCTTCAGGGGTGGAGAAGAAGACGCTTCAGCGGCCATCCTTCGAGGAATATTTTATCTCTTGTATTTCATATACTACAGTATGCACCATTTGTCAAGGGATACGGCGAGACCATTTTCTTCCTTTAAAGATACTCTGATCGGCGACAGCATATAACCGCAGAGAATTTTGAAAAGTACCTAGCACTTCAAAATGAAAGTTAAAGTTTCGTATGTTACCTTAATAAATTCAGTGTAGATGGAAACTTTAATAAAAAGATGAGACCGAAAATAATTTTCCTTTATTGGCGGAGTGGAGACACGCTTAAGTGCGTATTACGACAGTATATTATATGGTGGTGTAATTCGGTTGGTAATTTCAGTTGAAATTATTGTTTTATGTTAAACATGTAACAAAACATTTTCGTTGTATTAGATATCTTCGTTCATATTTTACCAATTTTCGTAACTGATATATCTACATATTCTGCACGTTCATGTTATAAAAAGTCATTGCTCTAGTCATAATAGAATGCAACAGATAGCGTTAACTTCCAGCAGGACGAAACAACAGACGACAAAGCAGTTTGATCATGATTTTGATGGATATATGTAGAGAATCAGATAAACTGGACAGATTGCCTTCAGTGGTGCTATTTCAGAAAGTAACGGACTTTCTGGTATGGAAATTGGGAAGACGATTAGCAATGGTAAGGAGGCAATTGGCATACTGAGCGCAGTATTATGCAGCCATAACTTCGTGAATACAGCGAAAATTGTAGTTTGTAAATCAGTTCAGCATCGCAATAACCCTCATGAAGCCCGAACACGGACCGTGAGGAACAAACGCTGAAACAAACTACTCGCATCTCGGACGTGCATCATCTTAAGAACGTGGGGGTGCAGGGCGCAAAACGTAATACCTGTAGTAAGAACAGTGTTGGCGGATAATGATGCAGGAGATACTTGTTTCTGAGCGATAACTCCGAAGTGCACAACGTTTTTAGGCACCAATGACTAAGCCGTAGAAGGAACCACGCGAACTCCGAAGAATGGAAAAAATATAACGAAGAAGCAATCATGATAATGACTGCAGTAAGAAGTTGAGGCTGTATTGTGTAAGTAAATGAGACACTTCCATTTATGTAAAATATCGGGTTCTAGTATGTCATGACATTCGTGTTTTACGTTATATTTTCTCTACAAAACTGGAAAATAGGTTCAATGATACTGAACTCTACAAAATAACTCAACATAATTTCTTACTTTTCTCTGTTCGTTCGGAGATCCGTATTTGTGACGTAATTTGTATTGTTGTTTGTTTCACGATTAAAGCCCTGTGTATCAATCGCGACGACCATACATGCCATAATAACTTTGGTAGGACAATAAAGTATTACAAAAGCTACAAAGCTGACTTGCTTTTACAGTTTCACTCCTAGAATTCTACTTGTATGTAATTTTTCGGGTTGTCGACGACCGACTCGGCGGACATTTCTAGTGGTGCGAGCTGTGTTGCTACCTGTATTCAGGGCTTGGACTCCAACCAGGCTGCAAAAAAATTGATAGGGTCTTGCTGCTAATTTTACTGAAATGAAAACAAGACACCCTATAAATTTCACGATGGATTTTTGTACAAACTTTAGTAGCAAAAGGAAGAGTGGGAACTGACCAGTGTTAGATATGTTTTGGCAAAGAAAGATTTAACTGCTTGAAATTAATCAAAGTAATTAAGAAAATCTTATCTAGGGACTATATGGGATATTAGACTGACCAGCGTGATATCTACTCTTGCAAAATAAATAAATAAATAAAAATTAATAGCTGGAAAGTAATCAGGGTAACTACAGTCCGATGAAAATTACTTAACAGCTGACAGTTTACGCTTTGTAGCTAGCTTCCGCCAATCAGAGCATTTAACGTCACGCTCGAACATTTCGTCATTGACAAACTGCCACAATAGCTAAGCGCTTCTAATTCTTTGTCCGGCTTTATTTCTTGATGTGTTTGGATATCGAATCCTAGATCTGACCTTATTTCTTACTTCATCACACACGACGACCACACCAAAAACCACACCCACACACACACACAAACACACACACACTCACACAGACACACACAAACACATACAGACACACGCACGCACGCACACACACACACACACACACACACACACACACACACACACAACGATGCTAAGGAAATACACACGTTTTGTGAACAGCACAGGCAGACCCTACTATACTCTTCCGGACAAGGCGTGATTCAGCGTCACATGTGCAGTTATTATAATCACAGAGATCGGCTTACAGTACTTTTTTCTGTGATGCCGAATGTCTGAAAGTTGCAATTAATACACTACTGGCCATTAAAATTGCTACACCCCGAAGATGACGTGCTACAGACGCGAAATTTAACCGACAGGAAGAAGATGCTGTGATATGCAAATGATTAGCTTTTCAGAGCATTCATAAAAGGTTGGCGCCGGTGGCGACACCTATAACGTGCTGATATGAGAAAAGTTTCCAACCGGTTTCTCATACACAAACAGCAGTTGACCGGCGTTGCCTGGTGAAACGTTGTTGTGATGTCTCGTGAAAGGAGAAGAAATGCGTACCATCACGTTTCCGACTTTGATAAAGGTCGGATTGTAGCCCATTGCGATTGCGGTTTATCGTATCGCGACATTGCTGCTCGGGTTGGTCGAGATCCAATGACTGTTAGAATATGGAATCGGTGGGTTCAGGAGGGTAATACGGAACGCCATGCTGGATCGCAACGGCCTCGTATCAGTAGCAGTCGAGATGACAGGCATCTTATCCGCATGGCTGGAACGGATCGTGCAGCCACGTCTCGATCCCTGAGTCAACAGTTGGGGACGTTTGCAAGACAACAACCATCTGCACGAACAGTTCGACGACGTTTGCAGCAGCATGGAATATCAGCTCGGAGACCATGGCTGCGGTTACCCTTGACGCTGCATCACAGACAGGAGCGCCTGTGATGGTGTACTCAACGACGAATCTGGGTGCACGAATGGCAAAACGTCGTTTTTTCGGATGAATCCAGGTTCTGTTTACAGCATCATGATGGTCACATACGTGTTTGGCGACATCGCGGTGAACGCACATTGGAAGCGTGTATTCGTCATCGCCATATTAGCGTATCACCCGGCGTGATGGTATGGGGTGCCATTGGTTACACGTCTCGGTCACCTCTTGTTCGCATTGACGGCACTTTGAACAGTGGACGTTACATTTGAGATATGGTACGAACCGTGTTTCTACCCTTCATTCGATCCCTGCGAAACCCTACATTCCAGCAGGACAATGTACGACCGCATGTTGCAGTTCCTGTACGGGCCTTTCTGGATACAGAAAATGTTCGACTGCTGCCCTGGCAGGCACATTCTCCAGATCTCTCACCAATTGAAAACGTCTGGTCAAAGGTGGCCGAACAACTGGCTCGTCACAATAGACCAATCACTACTCTTGGTGAACTGTGGTATCGTGTTGAAGCTGCATGGTCAGCTGTACCAGTACACGCCATCAAAGCTCTGTTTGACTCAATGCCGAGGCGTATCAAGGCCGTTATTACGGCCAGAGGTGGTTGTTCTGGATACTGATTTCTCAGGATCTATGCACCCAAACTGCGTGAAAATGTAATCACATGTCAGTTCTGGTATAATATATCTGTCCAATGAATACCCGTTTATCATCTGAATTTCTTGTTGGTGTAGCAATTTTAATGGCCAGTAGTGTAGTTGCGACTGGGTCACCAGAGTCACAAGTACTACAGTGCTCTGCGCAGTATTGGTGTAGTGCAGTGATTGGCGCATGAACATACAGCGTGGGAAGTCGTGGGCTCAAATCTCATCGAATGCACAGAATATTTTGTATTTTTCTAAATCTAATCGAGAGATTCTGATTATTATTTTTTTCATTCAATTGCTTTAAATGATTTTTTTAATTTTTAATATCTTGCCATGTCATTTTCATCATCGTATTGACTGATTTATTTGCCATTATTATTCTTTCTATAATTCTTTCTCTGTCTGCAATTTGCTTGTGTCACTTATAATCTGCAACCAAGTGCCAACCAGGACTTCTCATCGGCTGATAACGCGGAAGCGCGTGTAGACAGTGTAGGGATAGTTTCAGGTAACCAATGATAGCGAGAAATTACAGTTTGCATTTAACGTTGAAAATGAAATATTTTTGCCTTGAATTTGCTCTTAGAGGTTAACCTAAAACGCTTTGAACAAAACGATCGTGATTTTAGTTCTGCCGCATATTACTGATCGCCGTTTTCTCGGATCATTGCACATCACGGTGTCGTGGTACGTTAATACGTGAATTTAAATTCAGGGCTACAAAACGTGTCGTTTGCCGCAGTTCAGTCATTGGCCACCTAGAATTAGCTGCCGACAGAGCGCCTCCCATTTCCCTCATATCTCGTGACGGCCGCTCCCCACTGCTTTTGGGAAGTGACCCGTGTGTCGCGTATAACCGAGCGGTAGCCTGCAGCCTTTGTGGCAACACTGTAGCGGCAAGTTACAGACGTCAACTATCGGGTAATTTTAAGCAGACTACGAAAAGAAAAGTTGGAAACTAAAAAAAAAAATAATTGAGAAAGATGAATGGTGAAATGGTTTGTCCAAAATTAAAAAAATAAAAAGGATTAGAGAGATGTTTGATATGCCTTTGAATGATGTTCGAAATCATTCCCAGCAAATGAGACCCCGAATGAGAATTGAAAGTCCTAGAAAATAAATATCCCCTAGTTTAGATTCTGAGTTAAGCACTGTACCTTAAATCTCAGTAGGACTTAATTTTCTGCACATGATTTCATGCATCAATCAAAGGCACGTCAAATGTTTGTCTAATCTGTTTTATTTCTTACTTTCACACAAACCATTCCACGGAACATTTAACCATCTTTTTTTAAAAAAAAAAAATATTACAACCGAGCTCTACTCGCGGCTCTCTCTTCACCCACCAGAGTTGAAAAACGCTGAGAGGCTGTGTGATTCATGGATTAATGAAAAAAAAGATGATTACAGGTTATTTTCCTAAAACTTTTTAACGTCCTTCGTACTTGCCTCTTTTACAGTCACCTGACAATTCTTGTTGGATTTCTTAGAAAGCACAATTTTGTAAGTCTTTCCCTCCATTAAACTTTACAGGCTTTGTACTCTTCGTTCATATTCTGCTGAGTGGTTCGAGGATGTTTTGCCGGCGCATGTCAACATCATTACTGATCCAGCTTTTATGAATTCAGAAGCATCCGATCGAGGGTTTCATCTTTATCTTTCAGGATACGTCCGTAATATCGCTGTTTTAGCACCCAATAAATTCTCGCATCGCGTCTGCCCCTACGGCATCAATGGAGGTTCACGCGGCTCTCCCAGTGGGGCCTTTGTCGGTGCTTGCGTCATTGCCTCCGCTCGTACCCCGACAACAGTTTATTGCGCCTTTTTCAATCGAATGTCTACACAATATCGTAAGCATCTCATGAATTAACATCCAGTGTGCATTCCAGTCATATACTATCCCCCAGGAATCACATACTTTAAGTTCTGCAAGAGAAATATTTTTATAAAAAAAATGAGGGCAGTTCAATAAGTAATACTTCCAATAGGAAAGATGACGCCATTTTTGTTTTTGAAAAAGAAGTTATTTATTCTTTAACATACTCCACTTTTTTGAATATACAATTTTCCCAATACCTTGGCCGTTCTCTTTGTCTCCAAAAAAATTGAATTATTGAGAGTGCCATGATGGGCGAATCTTCAGATGCGGTAGCGTGTAATAACGCAGTCAATGCTATTTAGTGGCGACAACCCCGTACGAACGTGCAATCGTTATACTAAACTTCCTTCTTCGGCTAACGGCTGCCTTATTTCCTTCAGTTTCTTACTAAAGTGATTCAATATCTCTTTTTAGCATTGTCCAGTGAATATATTTCCTTTTGTCTATGAAGTATGTGAGTACGACGCCCACCGCACCCCAAAACATTGTCGCCATAGCTTTCCATGTCTGTATGGTCATCGTATCCTTTGGAGCAGATTCAACAGAAACAACTGCTTTGGCTGCGAAATCTTCTGCGATGGAATCTCCGGATACAAGGTTTTGTGGACGCTGTGCTTGATCAGCAGTGTGCATCGTTAGTATCTGGACAGCTATCAGTGGACATTAATGCCGTGTGTGTCCATCGTTTCCCTTTATGTCTGCTGCTGGCGGCACATTCAATGATGCGGCTGAATATCTGTGGAGGAATGGTGGTCCATTCTTCGTCAAGACTCGAAACCATTGAAGGTAGTGACTTTGGAAGGTGGGATATCTAGTGGAGTCGATGATCTATCTCGTCCCAAAACTGTTACATTGGGTACAGTTCGGGATTGTGGGCAGGACAGGCCGTTTCAGTAATGTTATTGTCCACAACCCATTACCACAATGATGCTGCTGAAAGACAGGGTGCACTATCATGCAGATCCAGAAAGACTTCTACGGACTGTCTCTCGACTCGACGCTCTATATAACACTGTAAAATGTGTTCATATCCTCTAGCGAGCAGTGTTTTCTTCAAGCGCAATAAAACGAAAACATTGTAGCCACGAAAAACACCCGTTACCGTAACACCACTTCCATTGTACGTCACTATTGGCACTAACATGTTGGTAGGTACTGTCCTCCAGACATTCAGTAAACATAAACTCTTCTACAGGCTTTTACAGTCATCCACTGTCCAATGACGTCGCTCTTTATACCGCCTAAAGCGTCGTCTAGCTTTGACTACAGAAATGTGTGGCTTATGAACTCCCGAACAGGCCATGAAGGCCCAAAGGTACCGACCGGCCGCCGTGTAATCCTCACCCACCGGCGTCCCTGGATGCGGATATGTAGGGCCATGTGGTCAGCACACTGCTCTCCAGTCCATACGTCAGTTTCCGAGACCGGAGCCGCGACTTCTCAATCAAGTAGCTGTTCAGTGTGCCTCACAAGGGCTGAGTGCTCCCCGTGTGCCAACAGCGCTCGGCAGGCCGGATGGTCGCCCATCCAAGTGCTAGCCCAACCCGACAGCGCTTAACTTCGGTGATCTGACGGGAACCGGCGTTACCACTGAGGCAAGGCCGCTAGCTGTGGCTTATGAGGATATGGTTGTACGCCACTCCTTTTAACTGTCTATGCACAGTCACTGTGCTAGCTGTACGGGACTTCCGATACCACTTTGGAACACCAAAGTGATTCCTTCCGCTGATTTCATACGACTTTGTACAACCGCCTTCCACTATCAGATGTTTTCTGCGGGCAATTGTCAGCAGCGGCTGCATGCTTCAAGAAACTCACGATACGTGACTGCATTAAAACAATTTGTTGCTACTGGTTTCGGCCCATGACCATCAAGTGAAACCCGAATCAGTGTTAAAAAGAAACAGAAATGACAACAAAACTTCAATGTACAAAACATCATAAAGACACGAAAATACAAAACGTAACTTACAAAATTGACTAACAGAAGTCACTTGTCACGCTGCATGTAAAATCGCATTAGCTGGCAAACTCACGAATAATAACACAGAAGAAGATTAAGTCTTATGCGTTATTGATATACAGGACATAAAATCTCGTCTGAGGCCTGCGATCATTTTTATGTTAATAAAAGTTGTCACCATCATAGTCGTCGACGTTGGCCATTCGGAGTAGTGCAGAAACGCGATTCGTCTGCGAACACCGTGCGACGCCATTCACTAGCAGCCCACGCTTCCCCATCGTGGTACCACTCCACACGCAGCTGTACGTTAAAGGCAGTGTACGAATGGAATGGTAATGTCCTAATCTGGCTCGTGGTAGTCTCCGGCCAATGGTGCGCGATGTCACAGACTGAAGCAGCTGTAGATTTTAAGGTCACGCGATATATTTGGAGTGTAATACGGTGATTCCCCTGTGCGGTGATAAGACATGGTTGATCGGAACCTTTTGAGGGCGAATATGTCTGTCACAGCTTTCCTGTGCAGTCCAAAATCGGGTTATTGTCACATCCCAGTGCTCCTAAAGTCCAGGTATTGCGCGAATCGACCAGCCGGCCTCGTGGAGACCCACATTGAGGCTCTTTTCAAACTCTGTCAGAGACTGGTAACGCTATCTCACATGAATGCGTCCTTTACAGCGATTACTCAACTCTGACGCTCTTCACAACCAGTATATAACCTAACAGGCCTGGTAACAACAATAAACACGAACCTTGCCTGAAGAAAGTGGGATCCGACTGTGTGCATGTTAAAGTCGTGTAGAAACACGTGTTGGCACGACGTTGACGAGTCTATAAAACTCGACTGAAACGCACTGAGGATAAGTATTCAACACCTGAAATCAAAATCGCAGATTAGATTTACGATTGAATGCCAAATTCGTTCCTTTCTTTAAATATATCACTGTCGCTGCGTACAACTGTTCCGATGGAATCAATTTGGGCTTCTTGTACTTTGTTGATTTGTTTATAAAAATCAAAGCCCCATCAACAGGAATCTCAAATTCCTAACGCTCATGGACATATTTATCTTCTGGTCGTTGGTTCGTCCAAGGTTGTGTATTGGCTGACGGATTTATTTTGCGTTTGAGTTGATTTTATCGCTTTCATTGCCAGCCACGTATGCCTTGCCGTTTTCTAGACGGGTGGACATTTTTTTTACTCGTTTGAAACCTACGTGTCCATCGCAAGACAATGAAACTCGATTAAGTCGGTTAATATACGTGATTTCGTATGTAAAAGCGGAAGAAATCATATCCTGTCATGTGATGGGATCGGAGGTCGACCGAATTTTTCACGTTCCATCAACTGACCGGTTGCCGGTGAAAGCGTTAAATTTAAAAATTATAAACAACATGTAAGCATGGTATTTGTTTGTTAAGGTTCAACGCAATACGAAGTTTAATTAGAGTAACTGTGTTACTGTCGTACTGTTTAACAGAATAGAATCACCAGAATCATTCTGTTAGTAACTGGATTATCTAAGTGACCACTCACCTTCTTCCTTTATCATGTGCGTTTTGATGACATTCCTACGGCGTCCAACACGCCCATCGTCTGAATTACGAATTGTTTCATGAATCAAATAAATATTCTGCAATTTCTAATGACGCAGAGGCCTTTTTTTGTCAGTAACACAGTGAATCAAAATAATATTCGGAGACCCTCAAAGATTATCGATTCTGACTATGAGCGAATCATGTTTATACTAGATGAATACCGTTTTTGCCTGGATATGTATGTATTCCTATCTTCTGTTAGTTCCCCCCCCCCCCTCATCCCATGTCCATCTCCTGCTCGCCCCACACTCTGTCCCTATCATCCTGTCCTTCTCCCTGTCCATGTGATCTTTCCCCCTCTCTTTGTACATCAACTCCTTCCCTTCATCTCCTCTTTCTCCTCTAAGTTCGTTCACTCATCCCTTCTAAGTCAAACTTTTCCTCCCCCATCTCTCTGTCGATCTCGTCATTCCCCCTCTCTCTACTCGTATCATCCCCTCCCTCTCTGTCTCTCTCTCTCTCTCCTCTCCTCTCCTCTCTCTCTTTCCGTCCATCTCCTCCTCTCTCTCTAGTTCCATCTCATCTTTTTTCCTTTCGCGATTCCTCCTCTCCCTCTCTTCGTCCACCTCCTCCTATTCCTTCCTGTCTTTGTTCAATTCTTCCTTTCCCTTCTCTATCCATCTCCTCCTCACCACCCTCTCTCACCAAGCTATCGCTCCCACCCCCATAGCAGGCTAGTGGTACTTACCCAACAACACTATGTCTTTCCAGATAGTAGGTGTAGCAAGTGATGTACCAAGTTCGGTTGAAATCGATCCAAGTGTTTAGGAGGAGCTACTTACTCACATCTTTGCCAGAGTACGCACATGTCACATATATTTCATGTATATTTAAAATATTTCACACATATTTGTACACATATTTCAGTTTATCTGTGCCAATCTCGGCCTGCAGATTAGTTTTCACGCAAGTCAATAGTTATGATGTTATGTCTATGAACTGTGTGTCGTACAATGATCAAATTTTGCAGGTACATTTAGTGGCATATGTGAACACAGTGTCTCGTATACGTTTAGTGGTAAAGAAGAAATAAATTAAAACTTCTTGCCTGATGCAACAGTTTTACAGCATGAACAGACAAAATGTAGTAAGTAGTAAGTGACTAAGTTTTTTTCCTTTCGTCAGCGAGGAAAAGTTTCATAAAGGTTTGAAATTACGTATTAAGTTCCTTGCAAGACACTAAGTGCTCTCATTCTCAAGTCTCAGAATTCGCGTGTCGTGAGCTACACTTCTTTGTCATCCTCACCTCCTTGATAGGTATGTGGTTCTTACCCCCATAGTCTTGTGTAGCGGTAAGTGATATGTGCGCCATGTTTGGTTAAATGGAGGTGTGGAACATACACACACATACAGACATTTTTATAATATGTATGGGCTGACTGAAACAGGTAATAGAGCAAAATCATACAGAAACAAAAATCACAACAAAAACTTCAATCTCAAAGAGTAAATTTTAATCGCGGATTACAAATCTGGACTTGGATTTTCACAGGCAAAAGTATCTCGTAAGTTGTCGATGTATCTGTTTGTTTTAACTAATCAGTATTAATTATTATAGTTTTGTATGGATGAAACAAATTACTTGTATTAACGTATTTCGAATTTTTACATAGACTATGATACAGTCAGTTACTTCAGAACACATATCGAAGACACTGCCGAATAGTAAATTGTGCAGTGCTCTCGTATCAGACTTTGAAGGATTAGTTAACAACACCTGTTATGCAACTGCGAATAAGAAGTGGTTCTGGCTTACAATACATGTTAGTAATGCAGAGGATCATATCTAAACGAGATGCCAAATACGAAATCTGCATCACACGAAGAACATTGGTAAATGCAAATAAAATGTTTGGTATGAGAAGAGATAGATAATTGCAAGCAGTGCCTGAAAGTGTTTGTTATGTCACATTAAATCAACTTTTACTGCGTGGAACTTTAGGTTTTGATGAATAGGGGTCTTTCTCCTGAAGTAATCGATTGGGAATAGATTTTCGATTTATCAAAATAAGAGCAAATTCAAAGGAGTATGACGCAGGATGTAACGAAGGTACGACCAAGCCATCAGAACACTTCTTGGCAGACTAAAACTGTGCGCCGGGCTGGGACTTAACATTTGGATCTCAGCAAAAGTCACAGCTTCGAGTCCCTGTTCGGCATGGAGTTTCGGTCTGCCAGGAAGTATTCAAACGCCGCGACTGCGCTGCAGAGAGAAAATTCACTTTGGAATCAGGAGAAGTTCGTTACAAATAAAAATAGAAAATACTTTTTATGCACAAGGGTCCGGAAACGCTTTATTTGCACGCTACAAATTTTCCTCATGGGAAACACACAGGAATAGAAAATACCAGCATACCACGAAATATTTTAGGATTCTACAAGAGATCGATGTCAGTGATGATGAACGGTAGTTTCATGGATCTCTTCTGCTACCTTTCTTATGTAACTACTGAGCACGCGTTTTATTTGGGAGGATCTAACTCGCAGTAAAGAGAACCTGATAGAGATTCTTTCGGGAAATTGGACCTTGTTAAATTTTAGTGATTTCAGCTTTTTCTGAACGTTAGTGACACTAATATCAATATTACTCATCTTTGCAATCTTACGAGCATTGAACTAGGGCAATACTCGTGTATCTTCGTTAGTAAAGGATCATTTGAATTCCGTTTTTCCTTTGATGTCCTTAATTCCAGTTCTTGTGTCGTTCTTGATTGTCTGGGCAGTGTCTTTGGCGCCATTCATGGCCTTTACAAATGGTCAGAATTTCTTTAGCTTTCGTGAGATGTCTTTCTGTAAGATTCTGTTACAACAGTCAGAGAAGGATGCATGCATTGATCTTTGACAGCCAGATACATTTCATTCAGTACTTCTGTACCCTTAGCCCTATGTTTTACACCTAGAGTGCAGTAGTCGCTGTTCCTGTATAGTCACTGCGCCTTGGAGGGCCGCTTCCATCATGGACTATTCCACTAACTTCACATCTCTCCAGCACTTGGTCAACTATTTCTCTCAAATAGAGCAACAATTATTGGTGTGCGATTAGGTGTTCAGTCAAGCTATTGATTCCATTTTATGCTCCATATTCAGACGATGAACCCTATCGTCAACTTCGGGTGCTGCGAGCTGTGTCATTAACACAGTCGGTAGACGAGCGTAGTGAATATATCTTAATGCGTGTCTGTGTTGGTGAATGTAGATACTAAATTTGTAACTCTCTTTAGGTGGCGCTTTAAATACCTCAACTGAAGCGAACCGTTATTTGTGGTGGCAGACGAGGACAAATTACTGGTGACGGAGAAAGCAAGAAGGATAGAAGAAGCAGACTACCGTAGACAAAGAATGCACTTCTACTTAAAAGGAGTCAGCTACTATGTCACATGAGCCCTGATTTGAAGATGAAATATGTGAAAATATACGTTTGGAGTACAGCATTGGATGAAAGTGAATCACAGGGCGTCAGAAAAGAAGGAATGAGTAAATCAGACCATTGAGAAAAAGCGTTACAAGACAGTGTCATGATTGTTTCGAACTCTACCTGCTTTAAACCTACTAAATTACCTATTTTAGTGTAATAATAATCGACATTGTGTATGGAATATTTCGATAGCTGCAAGAAGACTTCAAGTTATTGAATGACAAATTGTTCTTATACGAGTGAAGGCACATTGCAGCAACGAGGATCATGAAGAGACAGAGGTGTCTAATAAAACTAACTCCGTATCAAGGTTATAACGAAATTATGATCTTCCACTGTATACTGGACATAAAACAACAAAAAATCATATAAATGGAGTCAGAATAATGTTCAAAGTGCGTCATTTCGAATAAAAAATCTTTGTGCTTTCGACACCTGCTTCGGCCATATTATCAGGAGCAGAACTTCCGATTTGTAGGGCTGGCACGGTTTCCCGAAAGTATAGAAGGGGTAACAACTTCTGGAAACTTCCAGAGGATGGTCGAAGTGACGCATGCGCAGGAGAACGAGTCTGGCAGCTCCTGGAAGCTGTGGCCATCCACTGTCAAGTGCGTGGGACAGTCGTGGGCCATCTATGCTTGCATCCTTTCAGTGTCCAAAACACGGCCTCATATCTCACCTTAGTGTGTTACCTTTGATCTTGGTTAAAATTGTTGTGGTTTATGATAATATCGGTTGTATTATTTATAACGAAAACCCAATATATAACCGCATCGAGAAAGATCATTGTCTTTTCTTTTTGGACTTATCATATAGACAATGTTCAGCCACAGCAGCCTTCTAAAGTTCCTTTTTCCTTACAATGTCTGATCAAAAGTATCCTGACGCCACCATGCAATGCGGAATTGGCCACTAGAGGTCACGAGAGGAGGACCCGCCAGTATGAAAAGCCGCGGGGGTTATCGTGTAGTCAGTAGAGAAACACCAAGAGCAAATGGCGTCGCTCAGAAGAGGTTAGTGACGTCGACTGTGGACTAGTCACTGGACGAGACCTGAGTGATAGATGCCTCGGGAACACTTCAACCCTTCCAAAGGTGCTCACGTCGACTGCTGGTAATGTGTTTGTGAACCAGGACCGTGAAGGAATAACCGCAGCAAATCCAAGACCAGGCAGCAGACGTCATAAACTGACGTACAGGAACCAACAAGCAAAGCGGAGTGTTCAGGATATCATGACGCTTGGCTGCATCAGGACAGTTTATTCACTTGCTAAGGTTTTGGTCAACGATCATCATATGACACCTGAATCAGAGTTAAAATACGAAAACGACAGCAAATACTCAAAGAAAGAAACCCTTTAAAGCATCGAAAATACGAAACGTAACTTACGAAAAAGTGCAAGTCACATGTCAATCACGTTGAACGTAAAATCACTTTAGTTGTGCAACTCAAGAATAATAACGCACAATAATTGGCAACCAATGATGTACAATCGTAATGAAGTCATGAGATGTTAATTGACTCTTATATTAGAACATGTTACGCGTTTCGGGATTACACCCATCTTCGGACATCACAAACTTCAACTCCTTCCTAACCAACCAGCCGTACAGCCGTGACAACTCAAAGAAAATGTCGAATAACATATGACACTTTCATTGAGTTGTCTCAGTGTTTTGAAGAGGCACAGCGAGGTTCCTCCTGGTTTCATGGTATAGGGAATCATCGGTATGAATTCAGGTCACGGTTAGTAGTGGCTGAGGAAGCTGATTTCACAACGATGCGTCACTGACACCCTGCGTTTTCTTGTGTTATCGCTCATGAGACACTATCGCGACCCCATTTTAAAAGGACGATGTCCAAACATGACATGTGTCCCTGTGAACGGTCTATATGATCAGAATGAGATTTTCACTCTGCAGCGGAGTGTGCGCTGATATGAAACTTCCAGGCAGATTAAAACTGTATGCCGGACCGAGACTCGAACTCGGGAGCTTTGCCTTCCGCGGGCAAGTGCTCTACCATCTGAGCTACCCAAGCACAACTTACGGCCCGTCCTCACAGCTTTACTTCTGCCAGTACCTCGTCCCCTACCTTCCAAACTTTACAGAAGCTCTCCTGCGAGGCAAAGGTCTCGAGTTCGAGTCTCGGTCCGGCACACAGTTTTAATCTGCCAGGAAGTTTCTGTCTACGTGATGTTGAGGTACTCTCGTGGCCAGCAAGAGTTCCACAGCTGTCCCCGATAAACTTGTGTGGGGTCAGTGCCAGTGCCAGCATCCAACATATCGAGGACAGTCGCTGGCCAGTTTGCCTCAAGAGAGGACGTAGCGTCTTTGCGACTTTATTTCCAGCCGAATCAGTGCGTCCATCCAGGCGAGAAGAGGTGCAACATCATACTGGTAAGTGATGTCATACTGCCAAGATGGTTCAAATGGCTCTGAGTGCTATGGGACTTAATATCTGAGGCCATCAGTCCCCTAGAACTTAGAACTACGTAAACGTAACTAACCTAAAGACATCACACACATCGATGCCCGAGGCAGGATTCGAACCTGCGACCGTAGCGGTCGCGCGGTTCCAGACTGAAGCACCTAGAACCGCTCGGCCACAACGGCCTGCCTACTGCCAAGAACTTTGTGAATTCCTCTCGAAGCTGTAATCCCTGAAATAACGTTACGTATCATCTCAGTTTCATTTCTTTCCCTCTGACGTCCCGGGTACTTCAGTATTTTTGTCAGGCATTGTATAAAGGTGAGATAGATGTAAGAGCTGTGTAAGCCACTTATGATGACTCATATGCATGTGCTATATCGTGCCGGGCATCTTGTGCCTACCAATTGATATGTTGTAGAACAAACGATATGAAATCTAGCGTCAAGGAAAAGCTCACTTTGGTTCGAAGGACCTTGAGAACATAAAATGCATCTGGATAGAGGTACTCAAGATACCCTCCGCCACACACCGTCAGGTGGCTTGCGGAGTATGGATGTAAATGTAGGTGTAGATGTATAAACCGCATACGAGTTCGACTGACTTTCTGTGGTCCACTTCAGACCGATTAACTGCTGGAGTGTCACCATTCCAGCAGTTAACCACCCAGAAGAGGGCAGCAGCAAGTAGTCGGCATACCGGCAGATTAGTTCGTTCAGGATTTATAGTGACACAGCCTAATATAAAAAAAATATTTTATCCTGAATAAGCTGTTCGAATAATGACCCATGGTAGAGTGAGGGACTTTTCCGCCAGATAACATACGAGCTAATACTGAGACAGGGAAAGAATCTATTAAGAATATCTGGGAGGGAATTTTTTGTTCCGACATTTCCCTCACAACCAATGGAACCCTCCAGAAAACCTGCGTCAGAATCGAGCAATGAGACCCATTTTTAATTTTATTCTGGTACCATACGGGCCATAAAATGTGCTATAACGTCGAGGACATGCTGGACATGGGCAGTGTACCTACGTTGCTGTCTTTTCACGCGCACAAAATTAGAAATACCATTAGTTTCTCCTATCTTTGCACATTAAGTGACTGATTATATTTATTAGTGACAGGGGTACTGCATCCACATAATTGTGATATCTAATTCTAGATACGTTCACGAGGTATTTCAAATCCTCCAGCAGATACACTTAATCTGAAATAGTCTTCTTTCCTGGCATTAGTGTCTGCAACACGGCCTTTTTGTGTTAGCTGAAGGGATGCGTGTTTACTTAAATAAAAAAAATCTACACGTCCGTTTGCTATATCCCGTATAGCTTGCCAACCATTCGCCTTGGTCTTAATTAGGGCAACCTACGGTGCTTCTGCTTTTCGGCACTGAATTGAATGCTTGGACGTACACTATTTATATGGTCGATAGGCGAATGCAAGGTATCCATCCAGTGCGAGGGCATAATTTATGTGATGGTAAAAACGATGTGCGTAAAGGAGCCGATTTATAGCTCACTCTCCAGACAGCTGGGTAAACGACATCGTTCCAGCTTGTCAAATTGCATTACACACTGCTGTTCGCCCACTATGTTGCAGTACTTCCCATCACATGAGAAATATTTCACACACGAACATGCACAAAAGTTATACAGACAGTTGTTCAAGACGTTGCGTATAACACTCGAAAATTCAAGATTGCGAAACAAATGAAAGTCAGTGGCACACCTCAACCACACTATGGAGAGTCAGAAAATTACGAAAGATTTTTCGAAAGTGCCGCAATGTCAGGAAAGATTACAACTGGAAAACGCTAAATTAGGCAGTTACACATTTAACAACAATTTAGCTTCATTAGAACAACCAAAACTATACGTCAGAAGGCGTAGAAGTATCTAACAGGACAACTCTCCAACCGAACCGAAACAGCAACTGACGACTTAGTCAGTGTCACCGATATTTCTCTCCTTGTAACAGACTCTATCTTTCCAACACAAGGGCGCAATGAAGTTGCGTTACCTTGTTGTCTTAAAACCGCCACAGAAAACCACTATCTTTGCTAATGAGGTGCATTGAGTTACAGAAACCAGAGGACAGTTGGACATAGGTCATTGTAACTCATCAGTATACTGATACTGAATATTCCAAGCAAAAACTGATACGGTATGCATCAATGCAGGTGTCATTTATTGTCACTTGTTCGAAAAGATATCTGTATTACAGTTTACAATACAAATTGCACAAGGACTGTTGGGCAAAAATTATGTTGAAATTGAAGGAAGATGAGGTCATGGAATTTCAATGTATCACCAAAAGAAAATCCTAACATCACGAACAAAACAAAGAGGAGGAAAGGGAAGAATTCATCTCTACCTCTGGATGTTAGAATAAGCAACAGAAGAATGCACAGGTAAGCGTCTCTAAAAAAAACTGATGGGTGTAGTGACGTGGGTGCAGATATTATATTCAATCATGATGTTATGTAAAAAGTACCATGTGTAAGGTTTTCTTATGTTTGGACGAGGAAAAATTCATGTTCCAGTTTTTACTAGGATATTTCATCGAACTAATCCCTTCTGTGTGTATGTTTTTCCTAGTACTTTCTCTTAAGTGTCCGATCTTCTACAAAGCTGGTATCCTGATGACACTCTTGAAACCTCACTTGCAATTTTTTTTGTAAGTAAAGTAAGGAATAATTTTTTTAAACATCATTCACAGAACAGTGATCATGTGAAATATTTTTTTAAAAATTAATAGAATCTCGATCGCATATACAATATTTTTAAAAAAAATGATAATTAGCTTCAGTCTGTTTTTAAGACCATCTTCAGACCATTCTCAGAAATATAAGTACGTTTGCAGACTTAGAGCAACATCTAACAAGAAGAATTACAAATTGAAACATATGAACGTAAGAAAAATAAAGGGAAATACACCCCAAGGGGGTGCATGGTGGCAGGAGTAGGTCCCGTCTGTTGAGACGCGAATATCAACTGCTGTTTAGGGTCGAGGGGCAATGTGTTTGGTAGGAGAGGCTCAATCCACAGTATTACGTCAATAGCAGCCATTAAGGCACACAGTAAGTAAAAACGTTACAAAAATAATCTACGTACAAAGTAGCAGCATAAAAAAATACAAAAGGTGAAATCTAAGCTAAATAACAACAAGACCTAACTGCTAGAACAAGGAGTTTATCAGAATAGAGTCAATAAAATTACACGTCACAAACCAATAGCAATCGGTTCTGAGAACGAAAACTGCCCTCTATTGGCAGTTCGTAAACTCTGGATCGATAAATAGAGCATAACCACAGCAAAGTTAAATTATTATTTTCCACGGGTTCCACCTGTTGTATTTTTTTTATGCTACTCCTTTTTATGTACATCATTTTTGTACTGCTTTTACATACTGTACACTTTATTAGCTGATACTGACGTAATGTGGAAGGTGGTAGGCGAAGCCTCTCCTGCTCCACCTATAGCGTCTCCAACCTATCCAGCAGTTGACGTTCATGTCTCAAAAGCGGTACCTTTCCGTTCACCACCTGCACCTGTCACCATTGGGTATATTTTCTTTTCATTATTTTTACGTTTGTATGTTTCAGTTTGTAGCTATTCTTCTAGATGTCCCTCTAAGTCTGTAAACGTTCCTGTATTTCAAAGAATTGCCTGAAAATGCTCTTAAAATATACTGAAACAAGTCACCGTCTTTATAAATGTTTTTATGCAATCAACATAGTTTTAATTCTTATAAAATAAGGAACACACAATACTAAATAAACTGTTCTACTTTTAGTGGCTCCCCAGACTTCCCTGGTAGAGTATTTGATAGCTTAGCCGGGACAGGATTAAGCCCCATGATTGAAGGGATTGGCTCTGTAGATGACCACATCGTATTTCAGTTAGCAGGTGTCACTAGTCGTGTAGTCCACATTCACCTAACAAACGACCTCTAACGAGCTGTCCATTACAGTCAAAATAGTGCTTATTCATATGAAATTCCTTTTTACATATCTGAGTCTGACATAACTTTTAGTCTCCTGCTGCTTGAACACTGTTTTAACAAGTTTCTAAATGTTCTGACATCATTGTTACACTTGTGTCCTTAGTTTAGATTCTGCTCAATATCCAATGTTTGTTCTTTCTACCTTTTTGCAACTTTACTCATGGCAAATGATTTATTGAATCAGTATATATGCGAAAAGAGAGAAAGACATAATTTTGTAAATCACAAATTGCTTTTAGAAAGCGTGCGCATCCAGGTTCGAGTCCTGGTCTAGAGTACTTTATGTTCTTCCGTAACAAATAATACGTATGTTATCATAATATTAATACGTGAACAAGAAAACTGAAATATCGATTTGTAGTATTAATTACATAAGGAGAGCACTGAAACTTAGACAGTTCGATAAATAATTCACCAGAGATGTGCACAAAGAAAAAAATCGTGCATGCACGTAGCCGTTAAGAGTAATAAAAATAAATAGATGGTATCATATTCATAACTGTGATAATACCTTCTCTATAAAAGCATTAGAGTCTCTAATAGGTGAACATCGAAAACTGAAGTGCTACCAACTTCTGCCCTACGTACCGACCAGGTGCTATGATAGAAACGACACACGAAAGTAACAACGTTTCATGAAACTTTATTCCAGGGACGTTCATATTTACGTGGCTCACTTGGATTAACACACACATTATGGGCAGCTACAAAGTGACAACTGCTAGGTCGATAATGCTGGAGCCGTGGAAACCAAATATAGTAATAACGAAATCTGTAAATAACATTGTACACTGGCCTCGTTATTTCGATTACTTTTCTGTAAGAGTAACTTTGTGGCCATTTGACGCCGTTACCAAAAAATTTGAAGCAAGCTCCTAATTTTTAATTTCTTCATTTTGAATAACTACGACTTCCCACATCTCTCATTACACGGAAACTATATTTGTTTTAGTCCATGGCTAGAAGGAGAAAGCTAATTTATTTTTCAACGCACTTTATCAAGGATGCACTTCAAACGATCCAAGAATTCAAGAGAAACTAAAGAATTATTTGAATGATATCGCTGATCATCTGACATAATTGCAGTCACGAAATTTCATCTGTAATTAAGTTATTTCTGACCATTACTAATGAAGTGTCAGAACTTATAAGAACACACAGATAATTACTGGAAAATGACGACAAAACAATGTAGCCAGTAAACACACAAACAGCAATAGAATCGACGATATTGCATGGAAGTCGGGACTTGAAAACATAACCCGATGATGGCTGTATAGCTAAAACGGGTCTATACCTTAAATGAAAGAAATAATACCCATAGCAGCGTAACTGCTTGTGTAAAATTTATTGTGTCCTTTAAAGAGGTTTATTACGCAACAGGCCCAGAAGATTACAAACAGCATTTGTTATGGTCAGTTCATGTGTCAAAAATATCAGACATGGTTTTATGTGGGGTGTATCACAATGACGTTTTTTATCACAGGTCAGGTACAACGACTTTTACGCATGGTCTTTCACCATGTTATGTGGAATTATTATTTAAGACATCACTATAGACTAAATGAACAATCAAATCAGAAGTGCAATAATAATAGCAATGTCATGCATGAAAATATTATTGAAATACAATGTGCAAATTGTTTTGACCGTTTTTCACACCGGTGAAATATCATTGTGCAAGAGTCGAAAATGAAAATAGAAAAATTTGTATAATTATTTGGTTAATAAAAATTTAGACTTCTGGCGTTACAAGAGTGCAATTCAAACTGATGTGGGCTCTGCTCTTACCACAATTGATGGTGAACCACCATTCGAAAGAAATACGGTGTCTTTTCTAAGTAACTCTGATACAGTCAAAAACATCTCGGTTCTAAATTCGTCACTGGATCAGTTAGCATATCCATTATTATTTCCTAATGGAAATACTATGTGATATGTTAAGTTGTTCCGTAACGCACTAAATATGTCGCAACACACATGCTGTCGCCGTGGAGTCAAAGCATAGTGTTCAGGTAAGAAATAAGACAATGCATACGAATAAAAAAAAACTTGCGTTACTCTATAAACAGAGTTGGTCGAATTTCGACAACAGGCGATACTTGTGCAATAAATACGCCAATATACATGGGTTGGAAAGAAATACAGAAATACCAAAAACAAAACACATTACCGCGCCTCATGGGGTGCGGGCACCCGGTGTCTTTCAAAACAGTTTCCACTCGTCTCTGAATGGATAAATACAGGTCCTGCATGGTTTTCAAGGGAATCTTATACCGCTATTTCTAGAAAATAGTGGTAAGTTCAGGTAACGACGATGAAGGTGGATAGCGATCACGACCGTGTCTCCGAAGTTAGCCGCAAAGGCTTAATAGTATTGAGAACTGGTGACTGTGGTGTTCAGGGAAGACGCGACATTCCATCCTCGTGCTCACGAAACCAGTTCTGGATTATGTGAGCTGTACAAAAGGGCACTGCCGTATTGGTACACAGCATCACCGTTGGGAAACAAACACTGTAATGTGGGATGGACCTCATCAGCCTCAATGATCACATACACTACTGGCCATTAAAATTGCTACACCAACAAGAAATTCAAATGATATACGGGTATTCATTGGACAGATATATTATACTAGGACTAACATGTGATTACATTTTCACGCAATTTGGGTGCATAGATCCTGAGAAATCAGTACCCAGAACAACCACCTCTGGCCGTAATAACGGCCTTGATACGCCTCGGCATTGAGTCAAACAGAGCTTGTATGGCGTGTACAGGTACAGCTGACCATGCAGCTTCAACACGATACCACAGTTCATCAAGAGTAGTGACTTGCGAATTGTGACGAGCCAGTTGCTCGGCCACCACTGACCAGACGTTTTCAATTGGTGAGAGATCTGGAGAATGTGCTGGCCAGGGCAGCAATCGAACATTTTCTATATCCAGAAAGGCTCGTACAGGACCTGAAACATGCGGTTGTGCATTATCCTGCTGAAATGTAGGGTTTCGCAGGGATCGAATGAACGGTAGAGCCACGGGTCGTAACATATCCCAAATGTAACGTCCACTGTTCAAAATGCCGTCAATGCGAACAAGAGGTGACCGAGACGTGTAACCAATGGCACTCCATACCATCACGCCGGGTGATACGCCAGTATGGCGATGTCGAATACACGCTTCCAATGTGCGTTCACTGCGATGTCGCCAAACACGGATGAGACCATCATGATGCTGTAAACAGAACCTGGATTCATCCGAAAAGGTGACGTTTTGCCATTCGTGCACCCAGTTTCGTCTTTGAGTACACCATCGCAGTCGCTCCTGTGTGTGATGCAGTGTCAAGGGTAGCCGCAGCCATGGTCTCCGAGCTGATAGTCCACGCTGCTGCAAACGTCGTCGAACTGTTCGTGCAGATGGTTGTTGTCTTGCAAACGTCCCCATCCGTTGAGTCAGGGATCGAGACGTGGCTGCACGATCTGATACAGCCACTGGAGCTGTCATCTCGACTGCTAGTGATACGAGGACGTTGGGATCCAACACGGCGTTCCGTATTACCCTCCTGAACCCACCGATTCGATATTCTGCTAACAGTCATTGGATCTCAACCAACGCGAGTAGCAATGTCGCTATACGATAAACCGCAATCGCGATAGGCTACAATCCGACCTTTATCAAAGTAGGAAACGTGATGGTACTCATTTCTCCTCCTTACACGAGGCGTCCCAACAACGTTTCACCATGCAACGCCGGTCAACTGCTGTTTGTGTATGAGAAATCGGTTGGAAACTTTCCTCATGTCAGCACGTTGTAGGTGTCGCCATCGGTGCCAACCTTGTGTGAATGCTCTGAAAAGCTAATCATTTGCATATCACAGCATCTTCTTCCTGTCGTTTAAATTTCACGTCGGTAGCACGTCATCTTCGTGGTGTAGCAATTTTAATGACCAGTAGTGTAATTCTTGGCTGTAATGAGACCTTACAGAATAAGTATGGGGTCTATGGAATCTACATCTACAAATATTGTCCGCAAGCCACCGTATGGTGCGTGGAGGAGAGTACCCTGTTTCACTATACATTTCCTTCACTGTTTCAGTTGTAAATAGACCGACGGAAAAACGACTGTGTGTATGCCTTCGTAAGAGCCCTAATTCCTCTTATTTTCGCGGTTCTTACAGTGATGTGTGTTTTGGCGGTAGTAAAATCGTTCTGCACTCGGCATCACATGCTGGTTCTCGATAGTGTTCCTCGAAAGGAGCGCTGCCTTCCCTGCAGGGATTACAATTTGAGTTTCCGAAGTATATTCGTAATACTTGCTTGTTGATCAACCCTACCGGTAACAAACCCTTCAGCTGGCCTCTATATTGCTTCGATGTCTTCCTTCAGCCCGAGTTGCGGATCCCTAACACTCGAGCAGTACCCAAGAACGGGTCGTACTAGTGTCCTATATGCCGCCTCCTTTACAGATGAATCACACTTCCCAAAAATCCTCCCAATAAAATGAATAGGCCGTTCGCCTTCCCTACAACGACGTCTAAATGGTCGTTGCATTTCATATCGCTTTGCAGCGTTACGCCTAGATACACAATCGACGTGACTCTGTCAAGTAGCATATTACTAACGCCGTATCCGAACATCACGGCTTTGTTATTCCTATTCATCTGCATTAACTTAAATTTTTCTACATTTAAAGGTAGCTGCCATTAATCACTCCATCTAAAAATTTTGTCTACGTCATCTTGTATTCTCTTACAGTCACTCAACGACAAAACCTTCCCGTACACCACAGCTGCAGATTGCTGCTCATCCTGTTCACCAGATCATGTACGCACATAGAAAATAACAGCGTGCCGCTCATGACGATACCCTCGTCTCCGTTGAACATTTGCCGTCGAGGCCAACATACTGTTCCTTAACAAGTCTTCGTGCCACTCACACATCTGGGAACCTATTCCTACGGCCGGCCTTATGACCGAGTGGTTCTAGGCGCTTCAGTCCGGAACCGCGCTGCTGCTACGGTCGCAGGTTCGAATCCTGCCTCGGGCATGGATGTGTGTGATGTCCTTAGGTTAGTTAGCTTTAAGTAGTTCTAAGTCTAGGGGATTGATGACCTCAGTCCCATAGTGCTTAGAGACATTTGAACCATTTATTCCGTACGCTCTTATCTTCGTTAATAGACTACAGTGGGGCATCGTGTCAAATGCTTTTTGGAAAGCCTGTTGCCCTTCATCCACAGTTCTCAGGATATCATATGAGAAAAGGGAAAGCTGAATTTTGCACGAGCGATGCTTTCTAAAACCGTGCTGATTCGTGGACAGACGCTTTCCGATCTTAAGGAAATTTATTATATTGCAAATCAGAATAAGTTCAAGGATTCTGCAGCAAGCGATGTTGGCTGCAGTTTTACCCTTCTTATTTACAGGGGTCACCTGTTCTTTTTTCCAGTCCCATGGGTCTCTGTGCTGGGCGAGAGATTAGCGATAAATGCGAGCTAAATAAGGAGCCAATATCCTGGAGTACTCTTTTTAAAACGGAACTGGGATTCCATCAGGACCTGGCGACTCATTAACTTTCAACTTTTTCATCCCTCTTTGCCAGGGATGTTTATTATCATGTCCTCCATACGGGAGTCTGTGCGACGGTCGAACTACGTTACGTTTGCACGATTCTCCTACGTGAATGGTTCCTTCGATGGGAAATTTAATACTGCCACTTTCCTTTTATCGCCCCCTACTGTCACACCAGATTGCTCAACGGGTGATTGGCTAGACGCCTTAGGCCCGCTTAGCGACTTTACGTAGGACCAGAAAATACTCGGGTTCTCGGCAAGATCTTTTTCTAAGCTATGACAGTGGTAGCCGTATGCTTCGGGCATAGATCTTTCTACAGCGGCTAGAATTTCTACTAACTTTTGCCTGTCGTCATTTGTGCGTTCTCTTTTTAATCTAGACTGCAACAGCCTTCGCTTCGTCAGCAGTTTGCGAATTTCGTTGTTAAACTACGGAAGGTCTTTTCCGTTCTTAATCCACTTACTAAGCACATACGTACTTCTCCAAGCCACGATTTACAATCCGTTCCAATTTTGAACATAATTCTTTCTTGTCCGTCATACTGGAACTAAATGATGTAAGTTCATTGTTCTAAGGGAAATGCTAACAACTGCTTGTCGCCTCCATGATATGGCTACCGAAACCATCCCTGACATATTCACTTTTGCTACGTAAACTTGGACAGAAGTTGGAAACAGCGTGAAAGATGAACCACCTGACGGAATGACTTTCTTCCATTTCTCCATAGTCCAGGTTTTCTGCATCACTGATGAGTGGTTTTGGAGTTCCAGCTCGCCCTGTAGTTTCCTGCTTATGGATTTCGCTTCGTGTTTTTTTTTTTTTTGGTACTGACAGGTTTCGCGAGTGCGACATTTATTATGTCTGCGATGCATTCTACATCTTCCGTCCTCTTATTTTTTGCTGCAGTCTGCAACAATGACAGTATGTCACGATCGCTAAACACACGCCTTTGTCGCCGTTGCGGCTTAGTGGATGATGTTTTCCGCTTTTCCTGTGTGCCGTATAAATTTTCTATTCGGTTACCTTGGTTAAGGAAGCACTCACCAAACGATCACCATCAATTTGCCCCCGTTAGAAGCTATGTAGCTCCGACATAATGCACTAAAACCTATAAAAAATACTGTCCTGGCCACGATTGACACAACATATTGAGGACATTGCAAAGGTGCCGCTTGTGGTCAAATACAACAGCCGGAACCTGCATTCTTGTGACTTGACTAGCATCTGCATTTACATTCAAGCACGCGTTTTTTCGCGATGTTTCCATATTTTGGTCCAACCGCTGTACATACATAATCCACCACACACACCCTCACACACACACGCTAAACGAAAACTGAAGAAAGTAAATAAGAGGTAAATATAACGAAAGAAGAATTTTTCTCGAAGAAGCAGTTCGTGGAGGAGAAGAATGTTGCAAATAAGGTGCACAATAAACGCGAGAATGCGCTTGCGGAGTGAAAATATCCGTTACAGACAGAGCAGCAGAATGAGCTGAAATGTTCTCGGTGGACAAGAGGCACGGGACAAAGCAGAAGACAGGAGGCTCATTTCTCCGTAGAATGATGAGCACGCAGAAATAGAAAAGGAACCTCAGCAACTGCTGTGGCAGCTGGAACGATGAAAGCCTCTGGGTCGATAATAAACGGGAGCGCTTCCTGGGACCGGGGCCGCACTGCTCCGATGTTGCCTTATGAAGCCGTCGCTAATAATGGCTCGACGTACGGATCCGCGCCGCATTTTTCCGAACGGCGAGGGCTCTCAGCTGACAATCATTTGACGTCAACTCGGAGCAGCAAATACACTGTCGCGCGTGCACGCGTACGGCCACCGCTCAATACGCCTCTCGATGAATTAGATATTCCGGAGAATTAAGATTTTTAGCAATTATTTTGTTTGTTGATTGGGGTGTGGGTGGTGGGAAGGAAACCAAACAGCAAAATCATCGGTCTCATGATCTAAGAGGGCAGAAATCAAGACAGGAACAACACAAACAGCACATTCCAGTTAAGGAAAGGTATAACGAGAAAACAGAGGGAAAAGAAATGTCAGGGCAGCAGAAAGAGGAAAAAACAGGAGCGGGTGGATGGAAACGGAGAATGAAGGGGCGCCCCAAACACAGTGCGTGTGGTGGGGCAACAGCGGCATCGCCGACACGTCCCGACACCCACACCATATCTCTCTCACGATACAACTGGTAAAACACCAGGTGAAGAAGTCTCAAAAAAGGAGAAACAAAACTCCACAACGATTTGAGAAAATGCAGGGAAAAGAGGGGAGAACCTTGCTGGTGTGGAGCCAAGCTAAAGGCCTCTAAACCAACGTGTACGCTAACGGAGGGTCTCAAATTCCAGCCGAAAATTCAAAGGCTTAAACCTAAGTGGACAAGCCACTTTCGTTAATAAAAGCGAGAACAAACGTAACTATGTGACGGTCGTCCTCTAACACTCAATACAGGGAAACTGGGAGGCCATATGTAGTACAAAGGGCCAAAAGATAGGGGCAGTCCAGCAAAATATGGACCTCTGTGAGAGGAGCACCGCAACTATAAGGGGTGGGGGGTGGGTTGGGGGGAGTAAAAGAACATGGGCCGATACGAAGACGGCAGAGAATGGCAGATGCCCGTCAGGAGTGGCACAGGGAAGAACGGAATGTTGTGGGAGTTTCCTTGATTGCGAAATGTTTATTAGACAGGAAAGTAGCCTCCCAAAAGTCTATCCACGATTGAGCATACAGGGATTTGTTGTAAAGCCTGCACCAAATTTTCATTAACGACCGAAGGACACCCATTCCGCTGTTCATGCACATTTGTGCGGCAATTCTTTAAATGCTCTCACTCACTTTCTTACCATTCTATCACTCAAAATGTTTTCTCCTTAAACTTCACAGATCTCACGATGAATATCGATCGCTTTTACGCCTTTAGCACTAAGAAATCTTATAACAGCCCATACTTTACAGTCGGCGGGACTCACGATTATCGGTGGCATCTTAAACACTCAGTAGACAACGTAAACAAGGAAGAATCTGGCTGTAATGGCGTCAGTCCGTAGATTAAGGAACAGGATTTCATGTAAAAATAAAATTATTAAGATATCTTAGCACGTCTTTTTTAATTTTAAAACGGTACTTACTTAAAAAACACGCCTCGTACTATTATCCACCCCTTTTAAGCATGTTGTGAGCTCCGGCTAATGGTAAGAACCTAGCGAGTTATCATATTCCTTCCTGGAAGAAATTACAGCACGCTTTCTGTAGTGCTCTGTTAGCGAAGCTTATTTCCTAGGCCGTATCAGCTTATTGGGAACGCTCTATAAGTGCAGTGAAGGTTAAACCATAATTTTACATGTAGTGTAATACAGAAACTTATTTTTATTGTTTGTTAACAGCACTTACTAAGCTGCTGGGGTAGTGTTCGGCGTTGGCGGTTCTTGCCGCGAAGGCCTGGGTTATATGTGGCCGTTGCTGCTCTCGAGCATTTCCTGGTGGGGCTTGCTATTTGTATGCAGTCGCGCGTCCTGGCCGTTTGTGCTCAAGTTGAGTACCTTATGCTATCTTACATGGAGATACTGACAGATTTCAGATAGATTATATAATGGTAAGACAGAGATTTAGGAACCAGGTTTTAAATTGTAAGACATTTCCAGGGGCAGATGTGAACTCTGACCACAATCTATTGGTTATGAACTGTAGATTAAAACTGAAGAAACTGCAAAAAGGTGGGAATTTAAGGAGATGGGACCTGGATAAACTGACTAAACCAGAGGTTGTACAGTGTTTCAGGGAGAGCGTAACAAATGGCAGGAATTGGGGAAAGAAATACAGTAGAATAAGAATGGGAAGCTTTGAGGGATGAAGTAGTGAAGGCAGCAGAGGATCAAGTAGGTAAAAAGACGAGGGCTAGTAGAAATCCTTGGGTAAAAGAAGAAATATTGTATTTAGTTGATGAAAGGAGAAAATATAAAAATGCAGTAAATGAAGCAGGCAAAAAGGAATACAAACGTCTCAAAAATGAGGTCGACAGGAAGTGCAAATTGGCTAAGCAGGGATGGCTAGAGGATAAATGTAAGGATGTAGTGACTTATCTCACTAGGGGTAAGATAGATACTGCCTACAGGAAAATTAGAGAGACCTTTGGAGAAAAGAGAACCACTTGTATGAATATTAAGAGCTCAAATGGAAACCCAGTTCTAAGCAAAGAAGGGAAAGCAGAAAGGTGGAAGGAGTATATAGAGGGTCTATACAAGGGCGATGTACTTGAGGACAATATTATGGAAATGGAAGAGGATGTAGATAAAGATGAAATGGGAGATATGATACTGCGTGAAGAGTTTGACAGAGCACTGAAAGACCTGAGTCGAAACAAGGCCCCGGGAGTAGACAACATTCCATCAGAACTACTGACGGCGTTGGGAAAAACTCTACCATCTGGTGAGCAAGATGTATGAGACAAGCGAAATACCCTCAGACTTCAAGAAGAATATAATAATTCCAATCCCAAAGAAAGCAGGTGTTGACAGATGTGAAAATTGCCGAACTATCAGTTTAAAAAGTCACGGCTGCAAAATACTAACGCGAATTCTTTACAGACGAATGGAAAAACTAGTAGAAGCCGACCTCGGGGAAGATCAGTTTGGATTCCGTAGAAATATGGGAACACGTGAGGCAATACTGACCTTACGACTTATCTTAGAAGGTAGATTAAGGAAAGGCAAACCTACGTTTCTAGCATTTGTAGACAGAGAAAGCTTTTGACAATGTTGACTGGGATACTCTCTTTCAAATTCTGAAGTGGCAGGGGTAAAATATAGGGAGCGAAAAGCTATTTACAATTTGTATAGAAACCAAATGGCAGTTATAAGAGTTGAGGGGCATGAAAGGGAAGCAGTGGTTGGGAAGGGAGTGAGACAGGGTTGTAGCCTCTCCCCGATGTTATTCAATCTGTATATTGAGCAAGCAGTGAAGGAAACAATAGAAAAATTCGGAGTAGGTATTAAAATCCATGGAGAAGTAATAAAAACTTTGAGGTTCGCCGATGACATTGTAATTCTGTCAGAGACAGCAAAGGACTTGGAAGATCAGTTGAACGGAATGGATAGCGTCTTGAAAGGAGGATATAAGATGAATATCAACAAAAGCAAAACGAGGATAATGGAATGTAGTCGAATTAAGTCGGGTGATGCTGAGGGAATTAGTTTAGGAAATGAGACACTTAAAGTAGTAAAGGAGTTTTGCTATTTGGGGAGCAAAATAACTGATGATGGTTCAAGTAGAGAGGGTATAAAATGTAGACTGGCAATGGCAAGGAAAGCGTTTCTGAAGAAGAGAAATTTGTTAACATCGAATATAGATTTAAGTGTCAGGAAGTCGTTTCTGAAAGTATTTGTATGGAGTGTAGCCATGTATGGAAGTGAAACATGGACGATAAATAGTTTAGACAAGAAGAGAATAGAAGCTTTCGAAATGTGGTGCTACAGAAGAATGCTTAAGATTAGATGGGTAGATCACATAACTAATGAGGAGGTGTTGAAGAGGATTGGGGAGAAGAGAAGTTTGTGGCACAACTTGACTAGAAGAAGGGATCGGTTGGTAGGACATGTTCTGAGGCATCAAGGGATCACCAATTTAGTATTGGAGGGCAGCGTGGAGGGTAAAAATCGTAGAGGGAGACCAAGAGATGAATACACCAAGCAGATTCAGAAGGATGTAGGTTGCAGTAGGTACTGGGAGATGAAGAAGCTTGCACAGGATAGAGTAGCATGGAGAGGTGCATCATATCAGTCTCAGGACTGAAGACCACAACAACAAACATGGCGCTATAAACGAAATTTTGCTGTCGGCGAAGAGGCTTTCGATTAATTGGCTTTGCACAGTTTAAAGTTTAATAGGTATTATATTCTTGTACTTTTATTGCAGTTCTTTTCGGTGTAAATCTTTTGGGTAATCCCTATGTTATCTTTGTTAATATTTATCTTTGAGGTCTTCCTAATGTCCTCGAATTTGCTTGAAGAAATTTATCTAGAATTGTTTTAATTGGCTGGTTTGATTAAAACTGTTTAATTTTAAAATTCTAAACGTATTGTTAAAGTCTTATTTCTCGAATTTGTTTGAGGTAATGTTATCGTAACTTAACGGTTGTCTCGTTCACCATTTTGAATGCCTGTAATGGCAAAGTAACTTTAATTTTTCCATCTTTTTTTCAAAGGGGGTCTGTTGTTATCAAAAATATAGGAAAATACAGGGTGTTTCAAAAATGACTTTACAACTTCAAAAATTCATATAATTTTATATAAAGAAGATATAGAGCTGCGTTTAATGTTATTTTGTTGGGAAACAAATCAAGTTTTTATTTTTTATTTTTTTTACCTTAAACTAAAGATGTTGTATTTGGCTTCCGTTGGTTATCCTGCACACATCCCATCGGAAGTGAGTATCTTCCCAAACTCGCTGTAGCATTGCAGGCGTACCTTTTCACAGTGGCGGCGTAAATTCTTGTATTAACTTCAGGCAGAGAAGCCGGTACACGGGGCACAAACACAACATCCTTGATTAATCCTCATAAAAAAATTAAGTGGTGTCAGGTCTGCAATTGGCGTATCACGGCCAATCCATAGACCTGGAAAGCAGTCATTGAGGATATCCCGAACGTCAGCCAGGCAGTGGGGTGATGCACCATCTTGCATGCCTGGTCCATTTCGTAGGGCTGTTGACAAAACGTTGTCTCTCACAATGGCGTCGTCAGATGTGCTTGGACGACTTGATGATTTCCCATGGCTTACCGAGCACCCAGTTCCTACAAAACATTTTTACCACTCTTAAATTGTAGGTCGACTAGGAGGACCTTAGTGTACTTGATACGGTAGTTAAGCTCAACTGTTGTCGCCGACTTCGATCCTTCAAACCAAAACACACAGCTAGCACGCTAAGGTCCAGTGAAGGCAGCCATCTTTAACTTAACTGCCGCTAGCGCTCCTTGCGGTGCGATTCGGTGCTAGCGAACTACGCGAGACAAAACTTGATGTATTTCCCTACACATTGACACTACAATCATCTCTGTAGGTACTATGAATTAATTTATATGAATTTTGAATTTTTGTAAGTCATTTTTGAAAAAAAACCTGCAAATGTTGTTGTCCAAGGATAAATGATGTTAGTTAAGGGGCCTAGTCCTTCCATGTCATTTTCCTGGCTCTGGTAATTCCCGATTTTACTAAAATTTTTGGTTTTAAAATTTTCTTTGAAATTGTGTCATATTTGTGTGTAATATTTCGATTGCTTTGGAATATTGGGTTATTATAGCTATTGGGGAAAGCGATCAGCGTTATTTGAATAAAAATGCCTATAGTTAGAAACTAGCAACAGACACATGAAATCAAAATCATTAAACATTGCAGAGATGTCCACATTTTCCTGGCTCTGGTAATTCCCGATTTTACTAAAATTTTTGGTTTAAAAATTTTCTTTGAAATTGTGTCTTATTTGTGTGTAATATTTCGATTGCTTTGGAATATTGGGTTATTATAGCTATTGGGGAAAGCGATCAGCGTTATTTGAATAAAAATGCCTATAGTTAGAAACTAGCAACAGACACATGAAATCAAAATCATTAAACATTGCAGAGATGTCCACATTTTCCTGGCTCTGGTAATTCCCGATTTTACTAAAATTTTTGGTTTAAAAATTTTCTTTGAAATTGTGTCTTATTTGTGTGTAATATTTCGATTGCTTTGGAATATTGGGTTATTATAGCTATTGGGGAAAGCGATCAGCGTTATTTGAATAAAAATGCCTATAGTTAGAACTAGCAACAGACACATGAAATCAAAATCATTAAACATTACAGAGATGTCCGCAGCTCGTGGTCTTGCGGTAGGGTTCTCGCTTCCCGCGCACGAGGACCCGGGTTCGATTCCTGGCGGGGTTAGGGAGTTTCTCTGCATCGAGATGACTGAATGTTGTCTGTCTTTCATCATAATTTCGTCCTCATTCACTCGCAAGTCGCCGTAGTGGCGTTAAAGAACGTGGAGCGGCGGCTGAACCGCCTCGCGAGGGGTCTCCCGGCCACCAATGGCATACGCTCATTATTATTATTATTATTATTATTATTATTGCAGAGACAATGTACCTTTTGCGTGTGATGTGGCCTATAAGACCGTGCAAGACTTGCCCCTATCTGGTCTGTACTTGTATGGTAGTTTCTCGCTGTCGTTCTTGGGCATCAGTTGTATTGTAGAATGGTACTGTCTCTAGTTTTGAGGTATTTTATGCAGTGCAGTAGCAATGCTCCATTTGCTTTAAAAGATTAAAAACGTGAGAAGGTATAACATACTTGCGACCTCTTATAACGAGGAAACATCCAGAATGTTCTTTGGAACAAAAGATAAATTTCATTGACGGAGCTATATATTTAATAGCGTGCTATAAACTTGGGATAGTAGCGGAGCTCTTGGTTTTGTGTCTGTTTCGGGGCGAACAATCCGAGAGTGACGGTACAGCAACAACTTCTGACCCTCCGCTCCAGCTATCACTGCGCCCATTTACTTCACCTTCGCCGTCTTCCCTGGAGACACCGAGATTTGATTTCTGCCACGGTCCCAATCTCATATGGATCGTTATCGCCTATCCTTTCACCTTCATTATCCATCTTCAATCTTTGTTCGAAGCCTACATTTATTTCTCGAAGTAATGTCAACAAAAAATCAAAAATCGGTTATTTTAGAAACCTTTTATTTTGAGCGTTTTGTCAGTAAGATTAAACTAGAGACGAAAAGAACCGGTATAACAGAAAACCGGCTATTTGAGCGATAACGGCCATCTCTAAATATGATTCCTGCTCTTGTGATACTTGAATGATAAATCTGCTATTAGTACCTAAAAAAGTTGCAGAATGCAAGCAGTCTTTCTTCTCTCTCATTCCTACTGTCCAGCCGTTACAAGTATGTTTAGAATTTCAATTTTCATTTAGCTTTCACAAACGTTCAATGCGCCCACCATCAGCCGCACTATAGCCGGCCGAAGTGGCCGTGCGGTTAAAGGCGCTGCAGTCTGGAACCGCAAGACCGCTACGGTCGCAGGTTCGAATCCTGCCTCGGTCATGGATGTTTGTGATGTCCTTAGGTTAGTTAGGTTTAACTAGTTCTAAGTTCTAGGGGACTAATGACCTCAGCAGTTGAGTCCCATAGTGCTCAGAGCCATTTGAACCATTTTGAATCAGCCGCACTATAAAAATCCAGATGGCAATCAAATTACAATTAAATCAATACCATTAGCTGCTGACGGTCGTCGATATACATCAACGGAGACAGTTGAAAATGTGTGCCCCGACCGGGTCTCGAACCCGGGATCTCCTGCTTTTTTTCTTGCATTTTGTTCGCGGTTGATCGTTGGGTTTGGTCGATGCTGACGTCACATGACATCCGGTCAAGTTCGTTTGTTGATCCTTCCACTCAGTTTTTTATTACAGAGGCCAACCAGCTCTCTCTGAAACTTCCTGGCAGATTAAAACTGTGTGCCGGAACGAGACTCGAACTCGGGACCTTTGCCTTTTTCGGGCAAGAGCTTTATCATCTGAGCTACCCAAGCACAGTGCGACAGTAGGGAATTATCGTCGGCACGCTCCCCGTGAGACCCACATTCTCAACTTAATGTCCACACACTAAATTCGTAGTGCCCCTGCCATTATACCCATTACTCGAGGCAGACAATCCAGCGAATCCCGTAAGAAAAAAATGGCTCTGAGCACTATGGAACTTAACTTCTAAGGTCATCAGTCCCCTAGAACTTAGAACTACTTAAACCTAACTAACCTAAGGACATCACACACATCCATGCCCGAGGCAGAATTCGAACCTGCGACCGTAGCGGCCACGCGGTTCCAGACTGTAGCGCCTTTAACCGCTTGGCCACACCGGCCGGCAATCCCGTAAGAGTTCAGGCAAATCGTGTGCATCAGCACTGGAGATGGTCATCAGCCGGTTAGCCTTAAACGATATGAAGATGCCATCGTCATAAGATGACAATCAGGTTGATTACATACTTTCGCGAACGTGTCAAAAGATACTGCTTGAAATGCTCTTGCTGTGATCCATCGTAGTTCACCTAAAGGCGTTGGAAGAGGAGGTATACAGAAGGATTCTCACAGTCCCCCACAAAAGAAATCCCTTACAATAAGATAAGACGACCTTGGAGGTCATTGCTGCAATACGAAATCCGTACGGCCATTATTATGGCTGATCCATCATTGAGGTCGTACTCTCGACAAAAATGACGTCGCCAGTGTTGTAACTGAATTTCAAGACGCCTTTTGTGGTGTGTTATCGCCGTTTCTAATTGATGCACATTAGCCAAAGGTAGGGCAGGTTGACTGTACCAGGTTAACTGTACTCGTAAGTGCTTGAATCGACAACTTACTACTGTCGCTGAAGTAAACTTTTCGTTCCGATGGGTAAGTTAAATGTTACCACACTTTTCTTTCATTCATGTAGAAGTCGTAGAATTCCGCACTGCTGTTAAAGTGCTTTTATTAAAAAGTCACGGCCAGTTTGGCATCAGAGGAGACGCGCATCTTCAGGTGATATGTAAAAGAAATTGAAACAGTAAAGAATTACGATGTGTTTAAAAAAGATGAGTCCTAGCATAGAGCGTATATACCAATGAGAGCTCAGTATGCACAGGTTTCTTTATTTTTTCAGTTTTTTTAAATAGTCATGGTTATGGTGTGGTAAAGTAAATGCTAAGAGCCAAGTCCTTGTCAAGATTAAAATAATATCGCGCTACAAGTGGTTGTCAGTAATTAAACTGACTGTAATCACGCCGCACCTGTAAGTTACAGGAAGCCCGAAAAAAAAGAAAAACAATTTAATTTTCTGACTACCGAGTAATTATGGGAACTGACTAAAAACACCACATTAGCCTCTCGTTACTTCTACAGGGAAGTATAATGTTGCCTTGAATGTCTTTCCATGCGGTAATCATAGAAGTGCTCACAGTGCCAGCCTAAACGTACTGCTGGGTCGCTATTACGAACCACGTATGCGAGGTGGCTCTAGCGAGAGTCTCGGACCGAACTGATGCTATGACAAGAAAGGTGCGAGTTGGCTTTGCGTGTTATATGCTCATTAGGAATTTCATATTTAAAAACCGTTAAAGCTACAAACTGTTCAAAACGTTAAGATACAAGTTAACACGCTTCAGAAAAAACTTAGCTAATAACGTGAACATCTTTAATGCTACACTGCACTATTTTTGAGAACCAGAAAGCGTATAACGTATCCATAGTACTGCAGGGCACATTCAGAAGTTTGTTTTTTAAAAGGTCCAATTACGTTAAATGAGAATAAAACAGAATAAAACCAAGTCTTACGAAAACAAAAATCACAGCAAAGAATAAGTGTCCCGTACGAATGCAACAGTTACGCGGGCTAACTATTAGCTATCTAGACAATCAAAATTGGATAGCAGAGTTTTGTGGCGCAACTCGGTCTGCGCGTTAAGAACTTCTTTAGTGACCGATAAATTTCAACCTCGTCTAAAATGTTGAGTGTTTTCTAACAGACTTTACTACCCTCTGGTTTCGCACCACATACAATACGTACTGAACTTGTATAGTTCGTCAGACGTCCACTAACAAGACGTGAACCCTACTTTGTCTTTTTATGAACAACTTCTCCTGTCGTGGACGACTTTCACGGCTCAACAAATCTTTGCTGGCGTCAGACCGAAAGAAGCCACGCCGCATCGCTGTGGCAGGGGGGTGGTGGTTCCTTCTGTTGATAAAAGCCGACTGGAAGGCACTCGGCAGAGATTAGTTCCGAGTCGTCCCTAGTCTCAGAGCTGGCACCCTCGTAGGGTCAATCAGCCGGACGGATGCCTTAAAAAACGTCATCTCTCAGACGGGGCAAGAACTCTAATGAAAAAATTCTTTAAACACTTCTTTATTAACTGTTGGTTCCCACAATTCGATCATCTTCATGTGTCGTAATATTATTTACAACAGTCTGCACGGAAACATTGTTACTATGGCGCCAATAAAACAAAAGCCGTCTCGCTTCACTGTCGTCGATAATAGCTGGCTACTAACAGCTACAGGCCTAAAATTTCTTCGAAAATTCACTTCACTAATTAGATTTTCAACATCCACACCAGATTCCTTTATGGGGAGGAGATGGCCTCACATATCCGAAGTTTCGACACGTTACGTGGTAAGAGATGAAAACGTTTGAGTTACTTAGACTTTTTACTGAGGTGTCGGGACCATTCCATAACACAAAAATTTATCAAAGTGACACATTTTATTAAGACAGCGAGACGAAGATTGGATGCAATTTCAGGGGAATTCTTCCACCTACGTCTGAAGGTTGCAGCACATCTCTCTCTCACGTATAATGGGATTGGACTGAAGGAGTGACTTTGGAAATGTTTAATTGAATCCATAAGGATGCAAGTTCTCAGCAGATTTGATCGTCTTTAGTTACAGCAGTCGTCATCATATGGGGTAAGTGGACGATGTTCTGTTGTCAAACTCATTAAGAGAACTTCGGACGACGCGACGCTGTCTGTATTAGGTAACGAACTCAATTTTGCACCTACACCTAGGGCACCACCCTTAATAAGTCTTGTGAGTGCTGTTGAAGAAGTAGTGTGAAGCCTTCCTTTGGATGCTGTAGGAGGAATATGAAGGCAAACTTGTCGTGCTCCTTTTGAAAGCTCATCCTCCTTGCCGTAACTTATAATCTCTATAGAAAGGGCTGCACTACGAAATCTCTGAGAGTATCCTGAGATAGTGGTACTGAAGTCCAATAAAAGTCACGCAACATTTTTGTTACCTCCTAGTTTCTACGTTGATAAAATGTTTGGTTTACTAAATGGTTCTGCTTGTAGAAAGACTGATTACGATCCTACAGAATGTGTGTAACGGGTGACTTGCGCACGCCCGAATTCTTCCTCAGTACCTAAAGAGACCACAATACGTTAAGACCACATGGCTGTCTACCAAGACTCGTACGGCCTTTCTAAAGTTAATAAGGAAGACCCACCTTTAAGGTAAGTAATATTGATCTCCCCACATATGATTTAGCCAAACGGCTTGCTTCGTTGCTGACACCATTGTTCATACTCATATCACATACGACACTCGCCCATTTTGTCAGCAACTTCGTCTAAGTAGTGTGGACTGTTTAGTTGGCTCTGATGTAGTATCTTTTTATCACAAAGGTGCTACTTGGTTATAAGTTTCAGACGGACATCACTGCTCTGTTTTGGCACACCCTTTCTCATCTCGTTTTATGTACGGCAGTGAACATTTTGAGCAGGCTGACGAAACTTGCCATGAAATTTTTATACACTGTACACTGAAAGAAACACTAAGTCAAAATTTTAGACGCTTTGGAATGATGTCGAAATTTCGTTAGAAGTTGTGGAAGCAGTAGAAGAAGCAGGGAATATTTCTGACGATTCTGTGAATTGTGGTATGACTGTTGTTCTAGTTAAAATCCAGGACAGAAATATACTACCTTCCTATCCCACGGAAAACATTACAGGAATAGCTTTCAGTGACAAAAACCTACTGTAAATGTTTAAAGCTTATAGTTAAGCTGTGTCTAAGACTGGTTTCGTTTCGCAAAATCTGAAAGTGAATAGTATAAATGGAAGAAAGATATACATGAACTACGAAATATGCGCCGAAATTAAACTTTCTAATGCGTGAGAAGAAAACTATTCTATTGGTTTAGAACTGCTCATGAGAGTCAATGGGCCATTACTGATGGAGAGCTACAAGACTGGGCCTTCTGAATTGCAAGTGAGATGAATGTTACTGATTTCCAAGCTTCTTAGAACTGTTTGAATAGATTCAGGAAACTGTACGGAAAAGGAAGTGGCAAAATTACGAAGTTTACTTCAAGTAAACGTGTAGAGAAGATGTCATTAATAGGAAGTACTATAGAGAAATTCGTAACTGACGTAAGACGAAGGTTCAAGCTATCCGCAGAAGTTCTGTGTATAATCCCCGTCAGTCAGGTTTTGTGCAAGAGCTGCGTCCAGCCGCACTTTATCACTTTGAGTGAAAAAAAAAAGACAGTAGTCGCTTTGCAGTCGATGAATGGTATTACGCAGTCGTATACAATAATGCCAGTGATAAGTATCAGTCATTACTGTTTCCGCGGCTTTATATCTTTTTTCAGTAACCTCAAAGTAAATAAGAACCAAAAAGTTAAGAAACGACTGTTTGGTTGCAAAAATCTTGTAAAATCGACATAGCAAACTCTCGAAAAATGGGACAAAAGAAGTTTCTGTGTTACAGCAGAAAAGTCTTCTTACCAGTTGCAGAAAATAATTAATTGCTTTTGTTGGACTCTTGGCCTGGACATAATGCGACACCTCCTTCTTTCGGACGACGACGAAAAGGCTGAGATAGAATTCGGATTCCACCCAGAACTAATTGTGTGATTTAGCCTCTTGATAAACAAATTTTTCGAGATTGTAAAGCATTTTTCAGAAAATTGTTGGACAATATAACTTTCTACAGCTCTTTGTTAACTCACGTTTATCAGCGGAATAATATTGTTAAAGTTAGGACATGTGTTTATTGTTAGTTTACATCACCACGTTTTACGAAACTTTTTGCTTATGTAAAAGCTTGGAAGTACAGATTGAAGACTGAAAACGGATCAACAGTACTGTTCCTTTTGTACCGTTAATCAGTTTTCAGTCTTCAAACTGTACTTCTATGCTTTTACACAAACAAAAAGTTAACATGTCTGTTGATGTCAAATAAAACTTTGCCTGTTAGTTCATGTACTAAATAATGTTCATCTGAACATTCATCTGACTATATTTTAAATGTTAAGTAGCCTACTTATATTTATGGCTACTAGATGGCACTCTTGGTGTAATGTTCACCTGTCCGCAGTTGCTAACGTGGGCGCCTCGGTCTGTTGATACCTGTGGCTTTATATGTATGAGCAGCACGTCGCGGCTCGCATTCCATGTATTCTTTTTAAAATTTTTGTGACTAAAGCTTTAACGCTTGATATTTATCTTATACGTGACATGTAAGTACTATTTCTTTCTTGCAATGTTAGTCAGCACTTACACTTTTATATAAATATTTTCCCATAATTTTGTACATATGTTATAGGCCAATTTTAATATTTAATTTTATGATGAAGGCACTCATAGAAGAGTCGAAACCAGGTCAAAATACATAAATTTTGTGACCGAGGGCTGTAATTGCATTAACTTTAATTTGTAAACGATCGCTGACTACGCAGCCATGTTTAAAACCTTATAGCTAAAGCAATAGGGTAATGTCGTCTGCCTCGAATCAACGTTACACACATTTAACAGGTTGATACCGCACATCCGGAGGGTGATGAACATTAGCGATAAATTGTTTGCGTTTTATGAACCAGCCTCTTTCAGAAAGTGTGATCGATACCAATACGTCCACCGAAAATTTCATTTGGTTATCATTTTTAAGCTCGTTGCGTCGCTGGCGGGATCACAAGTTGTGTTTGAGGCAGGTCAAACCATTACATGTAGTACGCGACTGCTATGAAATTAGCAAATACGAACACTACATGGTTTGACATTAAGTGGTCAGTAGCAAAACATAACCTGTGAACACACAGCATGACACGTTTTGTATTCGTGGCTCCACAGCAATGGAATGCCATCGGTAAATGGTCAGAGGCAACCGCAACAGCTTGCAGTACTGCACCTCATGCGAACTACGTCGAACGCCGCTGGCTGGCTACATTCCACACACAGCCGTATCCCAGGTCTCTAACTCATGCCACTGCACTGACACTCGATCGGTAGGTATCAGAGTCAAATATGTCTGGTGCAGAAATTGCTGGAAACGGAAAGGACAAGGAGAAGTACGGAATGACCAGACAGTGCACCAGTGGCTTGGGTTAGTTCCGAGACCTCCAAGCAATGTGCTTCAGAATGAGGGCACGTGACATTGCTGTTGCTGAATAGTTCGTCCGCTGCATCACTAATCCCGACGGCGGGAAGTACTGTGTCCTTCAACTGGATTTCTCCCTCCTAATGCTCAGTGACATCTTCACCAACAACACCAAAATCACGACATTACATACATTCATTGTTGCGATCTCCAAGTAACGATAACAATGGAAAAACAACACTAACTTTATTATGTCGGAGATCTAAATGTACGTCTTTGTCGGCGTCTACGTCCATCTCTTTAAGTAACCTTCCCGTGTATGGGGGACGGTACATATGCTGGCATTATCTTCCCTGTTCCATTCGTAAATGATGCATTTGGAGAACAACTCTTGATAAACCTCCAGACCTGCTCTAATTGATCTTCTTCCCTAGTCGTGGCCATTTCACGAGACATATGTAGTGCAGGTAATATATTGAACGACACTTCTGAGGAGTACGCGCTCGAAGCTTTTACTTAAGCCTTTCCATGATACACAAAGCGTCTCCCACTGGAGTTTGTTGATGATCTCCGTAACCTTTCGCCCTTGTTAAAAGATCACGGCACGAAACAAACTGCTCTTCGTTGGGTCTTCTCTACCTCATTTATTAGTCGAACAACATAAAAGCCCCAAGTTGTTGAGAAATACTGAAGAATAAGTCTTACCAGTGTTTTGGAATCTACTTCTTACGAGTATTAATTAGTTTTTGGTGTTCATTCCACTTTATATCGCTCCACACGATACTTTTAAGTAACTTACGGTTGTCACTGTTCCCAGTAATTTAACGCCAATGGTGTAATAGAAGAAGAAAGGATTTGCTTCTATTTTTGCGCGATACATTACAATTACCAACTCCCAGTCCCTGCATCAATCATAGGTCCTTCTTGTGTCTTCTTACTTTTGTGACTCTTCCGTGAACACGCTCAAGCAGCTTCCGACGTTGTTCACTGCATCATTTATACATACTGAAGACTGTAATGTCACTATAACACTCCTTTGAGGTATTGCTGAATTACCTTCACGTCTGTCGGTTTCGTCCAGTTCAGAGCAACTTGTTGAATTCGTCTGCTAGGACGTCCTGAATCTTATAACAAATCCTGTAATCTCGTATGTTGTTGACTGAAGGGCAGTGCGGAGCTGTGGCGAATGCCTTCTGGCAGTCAAGAAACCTGGCGTCAAACTGGAGCCTTCGGATAGTGAGACTGTGGCTACTTAAAGATAACAATAACCATCAGTTAGATTACCGCCAATTGTTAGAAAAATATAGAATAGGCTCATCAACGGATAACTGTCAAAGTATATTAAGGTTATTTAAATTAAGATGCACACAAGATGTTGATTGTTTATGATTATCGCGTAAGTTTCTTCGCGTGTGATTTCTCAGGTTTCCATTAGAAAAACAAGTCGGTGGAACACCCGGAAGAGCTTTTTTGGAGTGATGGTGCCCTACAGCAAAGATCGACATTAGAATAATAAACACTATTATAAAAATGACCCAGGATTTTCGACGGAAACAGCGCAAAATAAACTCAGTTCGCCTCTTAGAAAGCTCATAATTAGGTCTGATTAAAGAATAATAATGCTCGTTGCTGGAGGTCGTCGCCACTCCGAGAAACTTTCTCCACAGTCAGAAACAGGCGATATCTTGTGTGTGGAATAATTTAAAAGACATAATTAAACATACACGATCATGTGATGATAAAACTGCCGTTTAGAAATTGCCAAGGGACTTATTTGGTAGTAAATAACATTATTAACAGCAGATGGTTGCCGTTTTTTTGACAAGAACTAACCTGCAAAAACACTAACACTTGATAACGTTTAAGCCTCCCATTTCTGTACCATCCGAAAGTGTTGAACTGTCCGCGACGGATGTATGGTGGAGGAACTTCGAAGACAAAGAGACAAAGGTAAATCTTGACAAGGTCAATGGCCTTCTACCACACGAATATACCCGATGCTTTGCTGCATTTTCTGTGACGACCATTAGTAACAATGAAGAAAATCAATTTAAAAACGAAATTATAGCGTTGATGTTAGGGTTGTAATCAGTTACATTCTGGCCACTATACAATCGATAAATTGACTTCAAGTTTTTCAGTACGTAGTATATTTTGCACTCTGTTGAAAATAAGCCAATTTGAATCTTTTGTAAAGATAAAATATAACTGATGAAGTGGATTCATGAATGTATGTAGCTTTGAGAAACTGAACTTTCATTTGTGTCGTGATGATTATTTAAATGATGATTGCTGGATCTGAAAAGGAAAGGGATGCACAGTGTGTGTGTGTGTGTGTGTGGGCCTGAGTGTTGTCCACTTGTCTGGCATCTATAAATGTCTGTATCTCTGTGATTTATCATGTTTACTTGTTCTGCTCTAACGTGTCTAGCAGCCTTCAAGTTTTTGTTAGAAGGAGGAGTTTATCTGACGAACACTTTGAAGTGTGTGTGATGGCTTTGACAGCTATCTACGTGGTCAGTTTCTCTAGTTGATCTCCGTCAGGGCTAAGAAGCCGTCTCCTACTTGGGAATGACAACATGATGGCATCTCAAGACACGTGATCAAACCATAGAAGTTGGAAATGGCAGGCGTTAAAAATTGCTGTTTTGATGGAACGACTGTCTGGAATATTGCAGAAGCTGCCAGTTAGTAGAATTCTTTTTCCTATAGTCCACCTGCTTAGCACGGAGGTAACGTGCTTGCCTTCCGTGCGGATAACAACCAGAGAATTGCGTGAAAAGCTGAATGGCGGCTGTAATGCCTGGGAAAGAGTGTGGAGGCATCTTGGTTAACGCAAATTGAGATGGGTCTCTTACAGAAGAACAAAAAACTCATCGAATGGAAATTTTTGGAGACCTGCTGGACCAATATGAAGCTGAAGGTGACAATTTTCTGAATAGCATCATCACCGTAGATGAGACGTGGTGTCACCACTACGAGCCGGAATCCAAAAGACAGTCCACGGAATGGCGATAAGCGAATTCTCCATCCAATCGGAAATTCGAGACACAGCTGTCTACAGGCAAAGTAATGTCCACAGTCTTCTGTGATAGCCAGGGTGTAGTTATTGCGGATGTCCCGGAGCTTGTACAAACTGTCAATTCAGTACGCTACTAGACTAGCTAAACTAAAAGCCCGAATTTGCAGGGTAAGGCCAGAGAAGAAGACCAGCTTTCACCTGCAGAATGATAACGCCAGGCCACACACTATTCTGCGACCACGCAACTCATTGCAAAATTCGGCTGGACTAGGTGGGTCAGATATGATAGTCGGATGCTTCTATAGACCACCTGCATCAGCAACCGTAGTAGTTGAGCGCCTCAGAGAGAACCTGCAGAACGTCGTGAAGAAGTTTCGTGATCATACTATTGTAATAGGGGGAGACTTCAATCTACCAGGTATAGAATGGGATAGTCACACAATCAGAACTGGAGCTAGGGACAGAGACTCTTGTGACATTATCCTGACTGCCTTGTCCGAGAATTACTTCGAGCAGATAGTTAGAGAACCAACTCGTGAAGCTAACGTTTTAGACCTCATAGCAATAAATAGACCGGAACTTTTCGACTCCGTGAATGTAGAAGAGGGTATCAGTGATCATAAGTCAGTGGTTGCATCAATGACTACAAGTGTAATAAGAAATGCCAAGAAAGGAAGGAAAATATATTTGCTTAACAAGAGTGATAGGGCACAAATCGCAGAATATCTGAGTGACCACCATCAAACGTTCATTTCTGAGGAAGAGGATGTGGAACAAAAATGGAAAAAATTCAGAAACATCGTCCAGTACGCCTTAGATACGTTCGTACCGACTAAGGTCCAAAGCGAGGGGAAAGATCCACCGTGGTATAACAATCATGTACGAAAGGTACTACGGAAACAAAGAAAGCTTCATCATAGGTTTAAGAGTAGTCGAATCATAGCTGATAAGGAAAAGCTGAACGAAGCGAAAAAGAGCGTAAAGAGAGCAATGAGAAAAGCATTCAACGAATTCGAACATAAAAGATTGGCAAACAATCTAAACAAGAACCCTAAAAAGTTTTGGTCATATGTAAAATCGGTAAGCGGATCTAAATCCCCTATTCAGTCACTCGTTGACCACGATGGCACCGAAACAGAGGACGACCGAAGAAAGGCAGAAATACTGAATTCAGTGTTCCGAAACTGTTTCACTGCGGAAAATCGTAACACGGTCCCTGACTTCAGCCGTCGCACGGACGCCAAAATGGAAAATATTGAAATAAACGATATCGGAATTGAAAAACAACTGCTATCATTTAGTAGCGGAAAAGCATCCGGACCAGACGAGATACCCTTAAGATTCTACAGTGATTATGCTAAAGAACTTGCCCCCTTTCTATCAGCAATTTATCGTAGATCTCTGGAAGAACGTAAAGTACCTAGCGACTGGAAGAAAGCGCAGGTCGTTCCCATTTTCAAGAAGGGTCATAAATCAGATGCGAATAATTATAGGCCTATTTCGCTTACGTCAATCTGTTGTAGAATAATGGAACATGTTTTGTGTTCTCGTATTATGACGTTCTTAGATAATACAAATCTCCTTCATCATAACCAACATGGATTCCGCAAACAGAGATCATGTGAAACTCAGCTCGCCCTATTTGCCCAAGAAATTCACAGTGCCGTAGACACTGGCGAGCAGATTGATGCCGTATTCCAGGACTTCAGGAAGGCATTTGATACGGTTCCGCACTTACGTTTAGTGAAAAAAATACGAGCTTACGGAATATCGGACCAGGTTTGTGATTGGATTCAGGATTTCCTAGAAGAAAGAACACAACATGTCATTCTTAACGGTTCAAAATCTGCAGATGTAGAGGTAATTTCGGGAGTACCGCAAGGAAGCGTGATAGGACCTTTATTGTTTACAATATACATAAATGACTTAGTTGACAACATCGGTAGCTCCGTGAGGCTATTTGCAGATGACACGGTTGTCTACAAGAAAGTAGCAACATCAGAAGACTCGTACGTACTCCAGGAAGACCTGCAGAGGATTAATGAATGGTGCGACAGCTGGCAGCTTTCCCTAAACGTAGATAAATGTAATATAATGCGCATACATAGGGGCAGAAATCCATTCCAGTACGATTATGCCATAGGTGGTAAATCATTGGAAGCGGTAACGACCGTAAAATACTTAGGAATTACTATCCGGAGCGATCTGAAGTGGAATGATCACATAAAACAAATAGTGGGAAAAGCAGGCGCCAGGTTGAGATTCATAGGAAGAATTCTAAGAAAATGTGACTCATCGACGAAAGAAGTAGCTTACAAAACGCTTGTTCGTCCGATTCTTGAGTATTGCTCATCAGTATGGAACCCTTACCAGGTTGGATTAATAGAAGAGATAGACATGATCCAGCGAAAAGCAGCGCGATTCGTCATGGGGACATTTAGTCAGCGCGAGAGCGTTACGGAGATGCTGAACAAGCTCCAGTGGCGGACACTTCAAGAAAGGCGTTACGCAATACGGAGAGGTTTATTATCGAAATTACGAGAGAGCACATTCCGGGAAGAGATGGGCAACATATTACTACCGCCCACATATATCTCGCGTAATGATCACAACGAAAAGATCCGAGAAATTAGAGCAAATACGGAGACTTACAAGCAGTCGTTCTTCCCACGCACAATTCGTGAGTGGAACAGGGAAGGGGGGATCAGATAGTGGTACAATAAGTACCCTCCGCCACACACCGTAAGGTGGCTCGCGGAGTATAGATGTAGATGTAGACTGCACGGATGAGTTGATCAAGACGCTCTTCATTGACAGCTGTGCAGGGTCGACCGGACCATGGCTTGTCATGCACACCCTTTTCACCACCTTGAAAATGCTGTACCCACCGCCTCGCATTGCTCACGTCCATTGTATCGTCTTCATAAACCTTTACTAAGTGTCGATCGATTTCAACCTCGATGAATTTCAATCGGCGCAATATCTTCAGCATTGCTGTGTTATACGCGCTTCATATCAGACTCCATTTTGGAACACTCAGGCGTCACTGGATGTGGAAAGGAGGGGCATGTGGCCAGCACACCGCTCTCGAGGCCGTTGTCAGTTTTTGCGTTCCTTGCCGCTGCCTCTCAGTATTGTGGTTCTAAAAGAGATAAACTCAATGGTATTTCATTCTTCAAAATCTGGTAAGTTGTTTTGGAGATACTGCAATCTTTATAACATAGATTTATCTGTTAGGAAAATGGTACCAATTATTGTCTTACTCCTAAGCTCAAGTTGCGTCAAACTGAATGGCTGTTCCAACTTGATGCAGGTAATAGAATTACAAAAGCGGATAAAATTGTAATTCAAAACCAATACTAACCACATTTGGCTACACGAGGTTGAATCGACACACGAGCTGAATGGAAAAGGAAGTGGCATCTGAGAATGATTCATCAGTTAACTGCAGTAACAACTCTGCTCTTGTTTCTGCCAGAGACTTGGAAGAAAAACGAATTTAAAAACTTGAATCAATTTTTAAACCATTTTTATCTGATAAATAATATATTCTCAAGTTGAACTAATTCCGAGATACGCATCTTCACTGCAAAATCGCATCAGCCACCGAAACAGAAAAGAGTTCACAAAAGAATATACTCGTAAACACTTGCTTAAAATTCCATCCATTTGTGTCACTGAGTATTCGAAAGCCCACCGCCTTCTGCAATACACTTTACAGTTGCTAGTGCAGGACTTGTGGTCAGACTGAAGAAATTCCTTCGATATCATTTCACTTTCTGCAACAATGCGTTGTTTCAAGTTCTCTTGGGCCAGCGGAACCTGTGCATAGATTCCAGTGGGGCGTCGTATATGGTGAACGTACAGGCCAAGTGATGAAAGCCTATTCAACGACCGAGAAAGATCTGGGAGAGAGCTTTCGTAAGCATCATCGAGTAGTGAGCAGGGCAGCTGTCGAGCTGGCACCACATAAGTCTGCTATTTCAAGTGGTACTTTTTCTATGAGTGCTGGTAGCACACCGGTAAGGAATTATGTGTATGTTTTAGTTGTTACGGTTTCTTCAAAGAAGTAACAATCACGTAATTGCGAATAATATCGCACCATACGTTTGCGTTCTACTACCTCTGATATCCAATCAATCTTAGCCAGTGAGCTTTCTCAGCGTCCAAACAATGCATATTTCCCACGTTCAGCTTTCCATGACTCTCAAGATAACTTAATCGACGAAGAGAAGCTCGGTTATTCCAGACGCACTTGCTGTTTCTACGGAGATAACGTGGGGTTATGAGCAATACCTGCTCTAACATCTGTTCTGTTCGCTCCGCTATTTGCAGAGTTGTTTTTTAGTATCTGCATAGTATTCAGGTGTTCCAATTACAATCTTTTCCACATTCGCAGACTAGTCATTCTTTTTGGACACAATGTCTTGGGATACCTTTGTGCGTACAACTCAACTTTCTTGTGTTTATTCTGGATTCTCTGCAAAGAGCCACCGGTAGCATGCCCAGTTTCTATCGGTGTCTGAAGGACATTCGTTTTGTCAAACTAACCAGTATTCGACACACGTCAAACGGCACACGAATGAAAGATTCATTTAGCCACTACCCCTTTTATAACGGTATAACGGAAATGCGATACTGTTTCTTCCCTACCCAATGTGACGTATTTCCTTATTTGGCTATGAAATCGCGAATAAACTTGGTGTTTCGATCCAATCACGTGTGATTTGTATCAGTTAGAAATGAAACTTTTCTCCATTATTTTGCTTTTATAAATAGACTCTCTTAGCTATTTCAAGCCTAATGACCCTATCATCCTGATGCGACAGTCCTGCGTAACAACACCAACGTCCGAATTAGATAGTAATCGGTTTCATTTTCAAAACACATAATTCAACATTTCTAAATGTTGTAATTATTTCGAAACTCGTAATCACGTTTTGGAGAATCAATCGCCTTTGAACAGTCTCCTTTAGAAGTACTGTACGGCAGCAGATATTAATATAGCTCCATTTGAAAAAATGAAATTGAAATCCATATTTCTGTAGTTAATATTGCTGTGGAAAGACTACACGTCGTCTGGCGAGGATTTCACCAAAATTTATCTGGGTGAAAACGGAACTGTGCTATCGTAAGCTGTTCAGGACCTATTTTCTGTGAAAAGATTAGTGGAATCACGCTGTTTAGCAATAGGATATTGTACTTATAAAAAGCTCGAGACATAATGGCACAAAAGTGCAATAGCTTGTTTAGGTAAAAATGATAAAAATGTATTTATTTAATAAATGGCAACAGTGCTTACAAATATTATCCTTCAGACACGGAAAAAGTATTAGGAACACTATACAAGGGGTGATAGTACATTGTATATGGTAATTCAGAAGTTGTGGAAGGCACTTGAGAAAGTTGTTTGTCAGTTCCTGTGCAGAAGAGGGGCAAGTATTGCAGGGTATTCTTAAAAGTTTCGTGCCACAAAATAAATTTATTAGTCTAATAAAGCTAAAAATTTGATGTTCTTTGGGTCTCAACAAAACAACACGACTAACAGAGCTTGGAACTATGCAATGTCCAGTGAGACATCTTTCCAGGTAGACACGTAATAATCTGAGTGAAAGGAAAATGATTACCTTCAACATTATGCAAGGATACCTCTCATGTCCTGCGTTTCTCTTACCATCTCAACCATTGCAGTTTTTGGAAATCTTCGTGATTCTTCTGTGCCGGCAGAATAAACCTGTGACGAATCGCGCTGAACTTTGTCAATTTACTAAAGACCTCACAAATACGAACCACATCTTCTCTAAAACTCTTAAGAGTGAACCTCAGTTGTGAACTTTGAGTTCAACAATACACTATGCAACTAGCCCCGTTTCAGTCACTTCTATATACCGAAACATTCTGTTTTGCCATCGCGCTTTGTTTGAATCATACCTTGTCTTATACTCTGCTAAGCCCATCTGATTGTATCAGTATGTATTGTTAGTCTCCTGCGAGCCTACGCACCGATTGCTAATTTTTTGAAATATGTCCTTCAGGACTGAGCAAGAATTTTATTTAGCTAGTGTTCATCTCTGTTCTCAACAATGCGCCTCATAAAAATTCACACGGAGCTACCTATATAATCCACTGAGCCATTTGTGCGTGTCGCGAAACGAAGTGATGATGTGAATTTTCCTGAGGTATAACCGGCGCTGCGTCTGCCTTTGACGTCACCTCACTATTGACAGGGAAAGCAGTACTCAAGCATGCGCCCTGGCAGTGTCATCAATCTTCGTTCCACGTGTAGCAGAGGGCTTACACGATGGAGCTTCAGTTGGCTCTGTTATTAGTCAAATTCCCATACAGTTTTTTGCTGGACCTCGTAACTCCTATTCATTGAGTGTTCTCAGGAGTTTCTAGGACTCCCGCCTTATTCTAGGATCTCGCCTTCGGCAACATCACTTTTTATCTTAATGCATCTCTCAAAAACATCGACTGCATTTATATTTTAAGTTCTAGATAGGTCTGCGATCAGTATCTTTTCATAGGTATTCATTTGATACCGGCAATAGCTATTGCGACGTCCCAAAATCACTTGGATATATCACGTGGTTGCAGTTCGCAGTATGTTCCGTACAGGGTTTAAGTATAATCAAAAATTAATGGAATAGAATATTAATCAATAGTATTTTATACGTGCAATAGTACTAATTCTTTATACATGTCATAACGGGTTAAGATCTGGAAAGGTGAATACCACACTTGCATCAGATTAAATGCCGATATCAGAGCCTTCTGGTGGGGGTTAGTGGAAAAAACAGCGAGTGCTACCAAGAACGTGGAAAAATTCAGTCAAGTTGTCATCTCGTATTATTAAATCTGACGCCATAATGTCTAAAGAGAGAAAAGAAGAGAACTTAATTTACCAATTCACCTGGGTTTAATAGATTGTGGAAAGCATTTGACAGGGTGGATAGAGGGAGCCAGCGGGAAATTACGCTAAAGCGTGAAAGCCAAACTCGCTTAATAAACTGCATGAAGAGTCTGTACAGTCGGTCCGTGCACGATTGTGTGCGTCACTGGTGATTAAATTACGTTCTAAAATGCTTTGCGCGAAAATATTTTTCAGTAGGTCGTATCTCGGATCTATTGATAAAAAATCCGGCCGGGGTGTCCGAGCGGTTCTAGGCGCTACAGTCTGGAACCGCGCGACCGCTTCTCGAAAGAACAGATACCGTAGATGACTGTGCAGCTTCTCTAGAATTTATGATAGTTAATTGAAACCCTCAGCTGCCGACAGATGTTGTTGATATACCTCGATGAGAACAGCTCAAAATGTGTGCCCCGACGGGGACTATCTTCATATATCTAGTTAAAGGCGAATGAGCACAGGTTGCCCGAACTCTTACCGGAATCGTCACCTTAGTGTGCGCGAGTAATGAGTGGATGGGCAAATATCTATTAGGTACATTACGTATGTAGATTGTGGACGGTTGGAAATGTGGGTCACACGGGAAGCGTGCAAGGGATAAGTCGCTGCAGTCGCGCTATACATCTATGTCCTCGGTAGCTCAGATGGATAGAGCGTCTGCCATGTAAGCAGGAGATCCCGGGTTCGAGTCCCAGTCGGCGCACAGATTTTCAGCTGTCCCCAACGAGGTATATCAACAACACCTGTCGACAGCTGAGGTTTTCAATTAATTATCATTTAGCATGGCTAAATATTCCTGCAGGGGACGTGTTTGAGTCCATGCCATGTCCAGTTGGTGCACTTCCGCGAGCAAAAGGTCCGACACGATATTAAGAGGTATTCTATGACTTTTGTCACATCAGTGTATAGACAGTGTGAGAGGGAGATGCAGAGTATGAAGGGTTCACTAAAAAATGAGACTGATTGAAAGGATTTAAAATGTTCTGTGTGAAAAGAACGAAAATATATTCGCGTTCAAAATTTTTCGTGAGGAAGTCGAAATGAGGATTGAGGCTGCGGATTCCCCACTTCTCTGTCAGTTTTTTTTAAAGAGGAACACATTAGCATTTTTGCGCTTCAACAGGAGCATTTTTCCGCTGGTATAACTTACACTTGACGTCCCAGTTACATATGGAAAAAGATTTTAATAAGTCAAGCCATGGGAGAAGAGTGTACGTTATCGGCTAACTTCTTCACATTGATGGAGAGAAAGAGCACCAGGATGGATCCATTTAAACAAGAATAAATGTATTAGCATGCTATTATGTGCTGATGCTATTATATTAATGGGAAATTCTGAAGACAAACTACAAAAATCAATTCATCTGTTAAAATTGACTGGAAAAGATTAGAATTTTAAGTTAGCAGTAAGTACATTTAAGATATTGACATACTATGAGAAACACCCAGCACAAAACAAAATTGAAGTTGAAGATCAGAATATATGCGGCACTGTCAGCAGAACATTAAGAAGTACACGAAGAGGAGAAAAGATCGAAACCTTGTTCAGGGGGCTGAAGGCAACGGCCTCGCCGCAGGGGATACACCGGTTCCCGTCAGATCAGGGAAGTTAGGCGCTGTCGGGCGTGGTCGGCACTTGGATGGGTGACCATCCGGGCCGCCATGCACTGTTGTCATTATTCGGGGTGCACTCAGCCTCGTGATGCCAGCTGAGGAGCTACTCGACCGAACAGTAGCGGCTCCGGTCAAAGAAAACCGTGCATACTTATCTGAGGATGACACAGCGGTCGGATGGTCCCGATGGGCCCCTTGTGGCCTGAAGACTCTTTCAGGGCGCTGAAAGGCTGCACGAAGTTGGATTCGAAATTAAAACATTAGACAAGAAGTAAATGTTTTTGTCGTAAACGCAAAATAGAAGAACGTAAATAAAATTGGTGGAAATCTCAAGAGCGAATGGGTGAAATAATGATTCCAAAGATCGCCTCATAATACAAACCTAAAGGAAAAATTGACGTAGATCAGACATTTAAAGGATGGAAATGAGGGAAGAACAGGTCGTCAGGCGTGATCGGTTGAAGGCAGAAGAAAGAGAAGAATGTCTAAAGGGGAAGAAATTGCTGTCCCTTATCTTTCCGCAGTAGTATCGTTTGAATGCGAGCTTCAGTGTCAGTATTTTAGTTCTTATCAGCCGACGTTCTGGTATCTGGTGAGTATAGGTGGTACTGCGCCAGTTACGAGCCAATCAACAAATGGTTAGAATTGTTGGAAAAATGACGGATGACCAGTCTGCATTTCAGTTCATCATTGGTTATTTAGCGTGCAGTTGGACTAGACGTTTATGGAAGGACACAGATGATTTTTCGCGCCATTACGCTGCAAAACAGTTTTGCAGTGATCACTTACATTTTGACTTGTATACCAACCCAAAGCAAAATTGATCATTTATAAAGTGTCGAGCTCTTTTAGTGTTACTTGCACCTGTAGTGGGATTAGTATTTTATTTTGATTAGTGGTAAAAGCGTGTAATTATTGTAGTTTATGTTTTGTGTAAAGTCTGAGGCAAAGAAAATAGGTTTTACGTAAAATGCAGATGATAAATGTGCAGTTGCTGTACCGTTTTCGGAAATAGACTATGGAATAGTTTACAACATAAAAAATTGGACTAAGCTTTCCCATTTGTTGTACCTCCGTTTACACGTAGTATATTTAAACAAAAAATTACATAAATAAAAGATTTTGCATCAGAAATGGAAGATAATAAACAAAATATTAGCAATCACACGTTGGCAGTCACCAATTTTAAATTTAGAAAAGAAAGGATGTCAAAAGTATAGAAATTAACGAAATATTCCATTGTGTGAAATAAGCATCCATCCAAAGGTAAAAAATACAGGCGGTTTTATTTTTTTATTTTTAATAGTCCAAAAAAATTCCAGTGAGAATAATCTGAAACTACTAGGTAATTATATATTCGAGTTAAGACCTCATATATTTTCTGTAATCTTTTCTACGTGAAATGAAATATTTATGTGAAAGATTGCCGTGCAGTAAGTATAGTAAACAAGTCAAAATTTTGTATTCAAGTATGTAGTGGGGTAGAAATTTTGTAAATTTCTCGTCTGTGCTCGGGAGATTCTGAAATATAATTTGTTGCCTCTAAGCACTATGGGACTTAAATTCTGAGGTCATCAGTCCCCTAGAACTTAGAACTACTTAAACCTAACTAACCTAAGGACATCACACACACCCATACCCGAGGAAGGATTTGAACCTGCGACCGTAGCGGTCGCGCGGTACCAGAGTGTAGCGCCTAGAACCGCTCGGCCACTTCGGCCGTCTATAATTTGTTGCCACTGAGTCAAGCGAGTGAAAAGACTCAGATAACTGACGTAATCTATGCTACTAATGCTAGTTTAGAACTTTGATATTTGGCTTTGATAATATTATAAATAATTCTGCGCACAGGAATACCATTTGACATTAATGAGTTTCCAAATACAACTTGGAGCTGATACGTTATACGAGTGCGCAATATTAAACTGCGTAAGTCTGCACGAATGAAGGACAGAACACACGTTTCTATGAAACATTCTCATGTCGGGTTTCTTGGATAAGGACACCAACAGCGTACTTCTTGATGAACATTCTTGTTGAACATTATGCCTATTTAAAACTTATTTTATCACTCCCATAATGATGAAAGTACACTGGAGAAATTCTGCAGTAAACTAGGGTAACATTTATAGCACAATTTTGCAAGCGACGCAGATGGAAGTTCTTTATATACGTTGTTTAGCCGCGAATGGCCTTCAACATCATCTGCGCGACCTCACTGTTAGAATATTAGACGCGGCAGAAATTTCCAAGTGGCAACAGAATATTCAGTGAAATAAGGTAATACGTTCAGCGAGACGAAACGTGGGCTATTTTGAACTACTACGCTTCGATCTATAACCGTTTGCAATGGGAATCAACCACTAATAGACCCGCTGTGGCGATCTGTTGCTGAAAGCTTTGCATAGCGCCCTGCAGACGGCTTGCTGACTCACCAGTTTCTAACGCGAAGGCAAACGCACAAACTCAGAGCAGTGGTAGGACGAACCAACGTAGTACGAAGTTTTATACACTACTGGCCATTAAAGTTGCTACACCACGAAGATGACGTACTACAGACGAGAAATTTAACCGACAGGAAGACGTTACTGTGATATGCAAATGAGTAGCTTTTCAGAGCATTCACACAAGGTTGGCGCCGGTGGCGATACCTACAACGTGCTGACATGAGGAAAGTTTCCAACCGATTTCTCATACACAAACAGCAGTTGACCGGCGATGCCTGGTAAAACGTTGTTGTCATACCTCGTGTAAGGAGGCGAAATACGTACCATCACGTTTCCGACATTGATAAACGTCGGATTGTAGCCTATCGCGATTGCGGTTTATCGTATAGCGACATTACTGCTCGCGTGGTCGAGATCCAATGACTGTTGGCAGAATATGGAATCGGTGGGTTCAGGAGGGTCATACGGAACGCCGTGCTGGATCCGAACGGCCTCATATCACTAGCAGTCGAGATGACAGGCATCTTATACGCATGGGCCGACCGGGGTGGCCGAGCGGTTCTAGGTGCTACAGTCTGGAACCGCGCGACCGCTTCGGTCGCAGGTTCGTATCCTGCCTCGGGCATGGATGTGTGTGATGTCCTTAGGTTACTTAGGTATAAGTAGTTCTAAGTTCTAGGGGACTAATGACCTCAGAATTTAAGTCCCATAGTGCTCAGAGTCATTTTATTTTATCCGCATGGCTGTAACGGATCGTGCAGCCACGTCTCGATCCCTGAGTCAACAGATGGGGACGTTTGAAAGACAACAACCATCTGCACGAACAGTTAGACCACGTTTGCAGCAGTATGGGCCATCAGCTCGGAGACCATGGCTGTGGTTACCTTTGTTCGCATTGGCAGCACTTTGAACAGTGGACGTTACATTTCAGATGTATTACGACCCGTGGCTCTACCCTTCATTCGATCCCTGCGAAACCCTACATTTTAGCAGGATAATGCTAGACCGCTGTTGCAGGTCCTTTACGGGCCTTTCTGGATACAGAAAATGTTCGACTGCTGCCCTGGTCAGCACTTTCTCTAGATCTCTCACCAATTGAAAACGTCTGGTCAATGGTGGCCGAGCAACTGGCTCCTCACAATACGCCAGTCACTACTCTTGATGAACTGTGGTATCGTGTTGCAGCTGCATGGGCAGCTGTACCTGTACACGCCATCCAAGCTCTGTTTGACTCAATGCCCAGGCGTATCAAGGCCGTTATTACGGCCAGAGATGGTTGTTCTGGGTACTGATTTCTCAGGGTCTATGCACCCAAATTGCGTGAAAATGTAATCACTTATCAGTTCTAGTATAATATATTTGTCGAATGAATACCCTTTTATCATCTGCATTTGTTCTTGGTGTAGCAATTTTAATGGCCAATAGTGTATAATCCAGAACGTAAATTAAAGTAGCTAGCGTGTTTACGTCAACTTTCTGCGATGGTTGTTTCAGGTTAACGTCTACACTGACGTCTTCTCTCGAAGACGACAGTTTCGGATGGAGTCCGAGCCACTTAAGTTGTTGTAGATAAGTGAAGCTCTGTTTTGACGTAACTGCAAGGAATGTTGAGTTACATAAAGTACAGAATGTTTGAAAAAGATTCAGCCAATTTCACATAGCGATATCTTCTATATGAAAGAAGATATAAACTAAAAGGTTATCTTCGCACCAGTTGAACGAGGGCGTGCTTAAAAGTAATGCCTACCAGATTTTTAAGTAAAACCTCTTAGAGCTTCTTAAATAATTCTCCTAAAGGGGAACCTGTTTGTTGATACCGCCACTGTAGAATATTTGATTTTGTTGACGGAGGCACAATCTCACCTCTGCTTGCACCACTTCATTATTATCGAAGTGAGGCCCTCAGCGGAGTTCTTTAAGTTTTGGAAACAGATGAAAATAGGATTGGGCGATGTCGGGGCTGCATGAAGGATGATCGATGCCAGTGAGTCCTCGGTGTCGGGTTGATGCAGATGTCGCAGACCCCGAGTGTAGTCTGGCACTGACATGCTGAAGGAGCATATACTGTACTCGAACATTATGAATCACCTTGAAGAAAATGACTTATTGAAGTCCGATGAAGTAATGAGTGTTGTCGACAAGGGATCTCCGATCGATTCCATATTCCTAGATTTCCAGATGGCTTTTGATACCGTTCCTCACAAGGGACTATTAATCAAATTGCGTGTATATGGAGCATTGTGACTGGATACGTGATTTACCCTCAGAGAGGTCACAGTTCGAAGTGAAAGACGGTAAATCGTCGAGTAGAACAGAAGTGATATCTGGAGTTACGCAAGGTAGTGTCATAGGCCCTCTGCTGTTCCTGATTTAGATAAATGATCTAGGTGATAATCTGAGCAGCCCCCTTAGATTGTTTGCACATGACGCTGTAATTTACCGTCTAGTAAAATCATCAGACGATCAATTCCAATTACAAAATGATCTAGAGAGAATTTCTGTATGGTGCGAAAAGTGGCAATAGGCACTAAACAAAGAAAAGTGCGAGGTTATCCACATGGGTACCAAAAGAAATCCGATAAATTTTCGGTATACGATACATCGCACAAATCTAAGGGCTATCAATTCGACTAAATACCTAGGAATCACAATTACGAGCAACTTAAATTGGAAAGACCACATAGATAATGTTGTGAGGAAGGCGAAACAAAGACTGTGCTTTGTTGGCAGAAAACTTAGAAGATGTGACAAACCCACTAAAGACAGCCTACATTACACTTGTCCGTCCTCTGACGGAATATTGCTGCGCGGTTTGGGATCCTTACCAGGTAGGATTGACGGTGGACATCGAAAAAGTGCAAAGAAGGGCAGCTAGTTACGTGTTATAGTGCAATAGGGGTGAGAGTGTCACTGATATGATACGCAAGTTGGGGTGGCAGTCACTGAAGTAAAGGCGGTTTACCTTGCTGCTTACGAAATTTCAATCAGCAACTTTCTCTTCCGAACCCGAAAATATTTTGTTAACACCTACCTACGTAGGGAGAAATGATCATCATAATAAAATAAGAGAAATCAGAGCTCGAACGGAAAGATTTAGGTGTTCATTCTTTCCACGCGCCATTCGGGAGTGGAATGGTAGAGAAGTAGTATGAAAATGGTTCGATGAACCCTATTCCAGGCACTTAAGTGTGAATTGCGGAGTAGCCGTGTAAATGTAGATGTAGAGAGGGTACTCCAACTATAGAAAAAAACTCTTCTTATTCGAAACTTCGTTATAGCACGCTGTTACATGCTGAGATTGGAACCCTCTAGCGGTAGAGGGCTGTAAATATTTAGACAAGAAGAATAATGATATTGAATGTTAATAATGTTTGTTTTATTTTAAACAGCTTTAAGATTTCGCACATATAAAATTGGAGGCGCTGCTCTTGAGCACGCCCACGTAGGCTGCTGGTTGCTGTAGTTGCTGGTAGAGGTGCTACTAGGTCGGTTGCCCGCTTCTTCGTCACACAAGTTAGGCCGAGATCGTGATAACGTACAACAACAGGTTTTTTACATTCGCGGTTTCAGGAGGTACAATTCATTTGTACCTATGCCGTGTGACTTTCAGCTGCTTACACCTGCTACAGTTCAGTGTGTTAGATAATGTCGCATTGCAACATTATCTTCAAGGTAGGCAGTCACGGCATGTAATTTTTTTGTTAGGGGTTTGTGAAAGACTGCGTCTATGTGTCTCCCCTCAAACAAATTTGAGTAATTTACAACGCCGCATTGCCACAGAACTGAGTGCAGTGACTCCAAACATGATCGGAAATGTGTGGGAACAGTTTGACTCTGCCTTTTCCGCGACACCTCCTAAATACACAAATGAGTGATAACGAAATAGGCACTCCATGTAGTGAGATAACACAAAGCGAACAGGGTAATACGCACTAAACGAATTCTTGGTAGATTTTAGACAGAATACACTGCGGCGTTAGCTCAGCTAAAGTGTCATGAAGTCCGCCTCCGTAGCTGAGTGGTCAGCGCGGCTGACTGTTATGAGGAGGATTCAGGTTCGATTTCTGGTGCTGCGAAGGATGTTTACTTCGTAGGAAGACTGGTAAGGTGTGCGCTCAACCTCGGGATCCCCACTGAGGAGCTACTTGACGGTGCAGTAGCGGCACCAGCTCCGCTTGGAGAGCAGTACGTCAACTCCGCGTCCCTCCAGAGCGCTTCCAATGGCGTTATAGGCGGAGGATGACACAGTCGTTGGTCAGTACCAGCATGCCCGCCAGGGGAGTTTAAGTTTACAATATACCATTGATGATGATGAAGTCCCACACTTCTTTACAGAGCGTAGGGGAACGGCGCGGGAGACCCGCGCCGCCGTATTATGCAAGGTCCTAGTGGAGGTGGTTTGCCATTGCCTTCCTCCCACCGTAATGGGGATGAATGATGATGATGATGATGACACAACACCAACTCATCTCGAGGCAGGGAAAATCCCTGACCCCGCCGGGAATCGAACCCGGGACCCCGCGCTCGGGAAGCGAGAACGCTACCGCGAGACCACGAGCTGCGGACACAATATATACCATTATCACAGAGTACAGGGTGATTCAAAAAGAATGCCACAACTTTAAAAATGTGTATTTAATGAAAGAAACATAATATAACCTTCTGTTATACATCATTACAAAGAGTATTTAAAAAGGTTTTTTTTTCACTCAAAAACAAGTTCAGAGATGTTCAATATGGCCCCCTCCAGACACTCGAGCAATATCAACCCGATACTCCAACTCGTTCCACACTCTCTGTAGCATATCAGGCGTAACAGTTTGGATAGCTGCTGTTATTTCTCGTTTCAAATCATCAATGGTGGCTGGGAGAGGTGGCCGAAACATCATATCCTTAACATACCCGCATAAGAAAAAATCGCAGGGGGTAAGATCAGGGCTTCTTGGAGGCCAGTGATGAAGTGCTCTGTCACGGGCTGCCTGGCGGCCGATCCATCGCCTCGGGTAGTTGACGTTCAGGTAGTTACGGACAGATAAGTGCCAATGTGGTGGCGCTCCATCCTGCTGAAATATGAATTGTTGTGCTTCTTGTTCGAGCTGAGGGAACAGCCAATTCTCTAACATCTCCAGATACTGTAGTCCAGTTACAGTAGCACCTTCGAAGAAAAAGGGACCAAAAACTTTATTGGCTGAAATGGCACAGAAAACGTTCACCTTAGGCGAGTCACGTTCATACTGAGTTGTTTCCCGCGGATTCTCAGTGCCCCATATACAGACATTGTGACGGTTTACTTTCCCGTTAGTGTGGAAAGCTTTCTGTTGAGCGGTCGCCATCTTAGCATCAACTGACGCTGACGCCTAGTCAACAGCGCCTCAAGCGAACAAATGTACAACTAAATGAAACTTTATAGCTCCCTTAATTCGCCGACAGATAGTGCTTAGCTCTGCCTTTTGTCGTTGCAGAGTTTTAAATTCCTAAAGTTGTGGTATTCTTTTTGAATCACCCTGTATATTATTTGCTTGCGCCTGGTAAAAAGCATAAAAGACAGAATGCACAGAATCACATCTCTCCCCCGGATCTTATACATGCAGTGTATTAGAAGACCAGTGATACACTTCTGGAGATTGCCTCAGACTTTAAATATGAAGGGTGTTATTACGAAGCCGTATGAAATCAGTGATTTGGAAGGCAAATGGAAGAGAGACTTGTTGGTAGGATTCTGCTAATGTGCTGTGCATCAGCAAAGAAATCCGCATACAAGACCCTAGTGTCACATATTTGAGGATACCGAACTGCAGGTTTCTTTGAGCACTTATCAGGTATTTGTGCAGCTGAAATACACTGAAGAGGCAAAGAAACTGGTATAGGCGTGCTTATTCAGATAGACATGTGAACAGGCAGAATACGGCGTTGCAATCGGCAGCGCCTATGTAAGACAAGTGTCTGGCGTAGTTGTTAGATCGGTTACTGCTGCTACAATGGCAGGTTATGAAGATTTAAGTGAGTTTGAAAGTGGTGTTATAGTCGGTGTACGAGTGATGGGACGCAGCACCTCCGAGGTACCGAGGAAGTGCGGATTTTCCCGCACGACCGTTTCACGCGTGTACCGTGAATATCAGGAATCCTCAAAAACATCAAATGACCGACATCGCTGCGGCCAGAAAAAAATCCTGCAAGAACGGGACGAACGACGACTGAACAGAAGCGTTCAACGTGACAGAAGTGCACTCCTTCAGTGTATAACGAATTCAGAGAAGTGCCTTTACGATCGTAATCTCGAATATGATGTAGTTTTCAAAAGAGAATTCTTGCCAACTGCTACGAAAAAAACTAACGCTAAAGGAAATTTTGAAGAAAAGTTTTTTTGAGACCAAGCTGTGGAAGAACAGAACAACTGACATATTTGGACTGAAAATAATATATGAAGATAGTCAAAGTTTATAGATGCCTTTGGCGTGAAAACATTGAAATAATTCGAGATGAAAATTAAAATACCGTATGAGGTGTTAAAATGTTTCGCTTGCGTAACGAGAACTGTCGTCACAGACGAATTTGCGTTGTGTTGAACCCTGTACAATCTTCCAGCGAGAAAGATGTTGGGAAAACTATGAAATTAATTTTGGTAACATCTGAGACAACATTATTGTATCGTGTCACGTGAGACTCGGTGCGCGACAGTGCACGAGTACTTGAATGCCGCCATCAGGATTTTAGTTCAGACGGCTCGCATTAATACAACCTAGAATATTCCCTACCTCCCGCAAATTTTTTATTTTCAGCTCTTACTGACTTTTCGTCAATGTATCCATCTCCCAAATCGCCGACATGTGCTATACCAGGGTAACTGTAGGTACATTCAGGCCAATATTTCCATTGAAGTCGAGCAAAATATATTTTTACATGTGGTTTACTGACACCCAAGTTTTATCGGCACTACAGGATTACTGCTCTCAACACGCAGGATGTCCCTTTTACACAAACCTTGGTTCCTATTGCTACAGTGTCTCTGCATTATATCAAAAATTCTTGTCCATCATTATACTTTCTGAATCAAAAATCAAGTGAGCTGAGAAGAGAAAGAACGGAAGTCTCTGTGACAGAATAATTAATTTTTTCACGGATTACTCTGTTGTTGTGACTGTCGGATGCTCACCTCTGTCGCAGTATCAAAGCACAGTTGTACGTAGTAAGTCCTTGTCAAAATCTTAGCTGCGTGGGGTAGCCGCGCGGTCTAAGGGCGCATTGCACGGTTCGCGCGGCTCCTCCCGTCGGAGGATCGAGTCCACTCTCGGGCGTGTGCGTGTATTTATGTGTGTGTGTGTGTGTGTGTGTGTGTGTGTGTGTGTGTGTGTGTGTGTGTGTGTGTGTGTGTAGATTAAGTAGCGAGTAAGCCTAGGGACCGATGACCTCAGTATTTTGGTCCCGTAGGAATTTACCACCATAAATTTCAAAATAGTAATTTTTGTTTTTATTTATCCCTTTCTTGAAGAATCAAAACACGTGCTCATATCTGGAGATTCTGCTGATATTACTGCGCTATTACTATGGAATACAGTCGATTTCGAAACACCACAAGGTTTTGTAGTCAGTTTACCAACTTGCGCAGTATTCATGTTATTCCTGTCTTCTTCACTTTTAGCGAGATAAATAAAACAATTTCCGTATGTTCGATACAACAATTTTAGATTGTTTTCGAATGGATTTTAGTTCTTTACACACAGCGAATATCATTACGCGTAGGCTCTTGCTCTTGCATTCCGCTCACTGACAACCACACGTCAATACGGCGTCCCACGGAAGATTGAAATCATGTGGACACGATATTGCACGGAAACACAGTACATTCAGCTGGCCCTGACATGCTGCACTACACAAGCGGCAACAAAGCTATGTGGCAGGCGAATCCCAGTGCTTAGCGCCAGCAGAGTGCAGGTAGCGAGTGAGACTTTGAGGTATCTAATTTCGTGACGGCCACTGTAGTGAAGTCACGCCCTGAATGTTACGCACAGTCACAGGAACGACGTTCACGGTGCGATTCCTAGGGTAAAATTTTTGGTGCAAACGGCTAAACAGTCGCACACTGTATTTTTCATTCAGATTATGTAACAACACTTTTCAGCAGTATGGGACACTACTTAGCTTCAAGGCTATTACTGAAAAATTTCCGTAATTTTCGAGATTTTGTAGAACGTGCTAGCTTGGAACTCGATCGAACAACAAAAGTACGTCCTTTATATCACGTGATCCAGGAAAACAAACATTCACAAGGAAAAATAGAAAACACAAACCACTACACAAAACTCTGCATTTATTTGGAAAATTCAAGTATCTCGGATCTACTATTGTTTACAGACCTGTCCATTATTTCAGAAAAAGTATTGATGTGTGTCATGCGTTTCAAACGACATCTTTCAAATCATTACCACCAGTGTATGCCTCTATAAAGCGAAAAGAATGAGTTATATTTACAAGTTGATCGAACACTTCCGTATATTTTGTGTTGCTTAGGAATAAATGTTCAACTTTATCAAATGTAGGTATTTGGAACAATTTGAATCCTTCAACAGCAATTTCAGATGTGAAAGCAGATGGGTGCCTCTGCACAGACTGCGCAAATGTGAATTAAGTGCTTTACGTTTATCGCAGCCAGTTAGCAATATTAATAACTAGTGCGATAAGTAACGTTCAGTATAGAACAGCACATTTAAATCATTTTGGGAGGTTTCTATTTTATCTACGTGATCATGAACTGCTCTAAATACCTTATAGCGTTTCTACAGAACTGAGCGTCAGGTCTTTTACACGAAAGCTCTCAAGCAACGCATGGTAACATACGCCGCACGTTTGTCTGTACCAATCACACCTACTCTCTGGAGCATCCGTCTGAAATTTACCTACTATCAAATATTTGCAGCCCAAACAGTGCTGAAAATATATTCCGCAAAATGAATGACTTTATTTGTGACAAAAAAATCAGGTGTCAGTATTCCAGTAGCCTATATTTAAGGGAAGGTACAGTTAAGTTATCCTATTTAATCAGTAATTTCATAAAATATTTCAAGTACTGAATAATGCTTCATCAATAATGTATAATGGTTCTTACAATGGATCTGTGAGGCGACAACTATTCTTACGAGAACGAACAGTCAAAATCTTCCACCACGAAAGAATAATCTAAATAAGTTCCTCACTGGCTACTGAACATCGCTCTTTTAGAAACGTATGTAAAGCTGACAAGTTTGCTTCATCAGAATGAAGCACCGTCAACGAAACTTTCTGAAGTTGAATATTCGAAAAATGCAATAGTGTCTTCGACAATTATGGTACTACTTTGGTTTATTTACCATGTTCTGAAAGGTTAAGGCTCTTTAAATATTTCGAATTAGCCGTCAAAACATTTCTTAAGTCCTAAAAATAAAAAAAACAAACATGTGTTCGTCAACAAATTGGTTGAACCCGTTATTACGTATACTTTTAAGTTCATGAAGAATGTCAAAAAGCAACAATATATTTTCTCTGCCGAATTAAATCTATTAGATATGAAATACTCTTTCTCAGATACGACGCATGGGGTAACCATAACATATAAGTTCATAAGGCGACTGTAAATACCAGGAAATAGAAACAAACCACATAAATAGCCAATAGGATAGTCTTTGGTGAATATCGCGGTCGATCAAGTAATTATTTTCAGTTTTCTTCTTCGCAAATTCTACATTGCTAGTAAGACCTAGCTGCTCACAGTCACTTTTTAAATCGCTATTGCTCTAATCCATTGTGAAATAAATATAATTCAATTTGACCTTAATATTCACATAGTCAACATCCTAAAAGCAAATTGTCTAATACACTGCACCTGGCGCAAAGCAGTTTATCACTTAATATTCATCTATAGTTGCTGGAAGGAACTTTACAGCTATTTGTAGGTAATTTTTTTACTGAAATCTCTGAAAAGTTTTGTACAACACAAAAGAAATTGGATGTCTTTCAGACAAAATCTGTAAAATAATAAGAAGTCCGTGATAATTTTACATGAAAAGTTATTCAAGCATAGTTCTCTTTCTGTTCTAGAAATGTTACAGTTTTAATGTCGTCATATTCGCATCTTACATTAAAATTTATTTCCCCTCGACACAAAATATTTTAGTGCTTTTCTACGGCGATTCTTTTCAACAGAAACATGAGCAGACGCGTAGGACGGTTGTCCAGAAAATAAGAAAAATCAGAATCCGGTTTCAACTTGGAGACTGTCCTACGAACTGCCATTACAGACCCGTCTGCTCTGGTAATTCGCAGTAATCATCTGCTTCCCGATGAAACGTTTAGCACAAACAACAGCATTCTGCCCATGTGTGAAATTTGGGCGATGAGTTCCACTTAATCACTTAGTGCGAGCCGGCCGCTGTGACCGAGCGGTTCTAGGCGCTTCAGTCTGCAACCGCGCGACCGCTACGGTCGCAGGTTAGAATCCTGCCTCGGGCATGGATGTGTGTGATGTCCTTAGGTTAGTTAGATTTAAGTAGTTCTAAGTCCAGGGGACTTATGACCTTAGATGTTCAGTCCCGTAGTACTCAGAGCCATTTCAACCATTTGAACTTAGTGCGAAAGTTTTTACGTGTTTTGAAAATAAAAATACAGAATTTTTTCCTTCCTTGTTCGTCATGTAATTCATAGTAAAACGTGGTGTACAGCAGGTATGCCACGTTTCAAACACCTAGAACAAGTAACAGGCTGATACATTCCTTTCGGCAGCAAGAAAACCATGCTACGCACGATTAAACAAAGACTGATGCCTTACCTAGTACCATTGTTCGTGTGGACTCTTTCCTTACAATATGGAAACACGCAAATACTGAAATAAATACAGCTCAAGAAAAAAATGCAGACGATGGTCTTCTCATTGTCGTTAACATCTTATTGAAGACACGAAACCAGTACCGGAAGTCTGGCACTAGCTTGGTGACGTCACCTGTCAGGTGTCTAGCGTTCTGTACCGCGAAGGCTACAGCCCAGTATCCGGTGTGACTGTATGGAGTGTGCATAACGTGATAATCAAACTTCAGAAGCAATGAAACTTTTTGCCATCACAGAAGAAACCAATTATACAACTATTGCTACATTTGAGGCACAAACGGCAAGAATCTTAAACACACTTTTGATGCAAAAGTAATAACATTTAGAAAAATATTCGTGTGTTACGAAGTCGAATGAATAATAAAGTGCGAATCATTAGACCCATACAAACGTGTTACGTATCAAGGAAAGTGCTTATCATAATAACAGACAGCAACAGGAATATATGCTTATCATGCATGAAATATGTGTTTATATTCTCTTGTTTCCAGCGGAGTACGTTGCAGTTACACACATATTCGAAAGTATTTCTTCATGAACTAGTTGTAGCTTATGTGACTGAATCACTGAGATTCTACTGTCTTTGCGTTTACTTCAGGATCATCATGTATCTTGATAATTTACCAATGCCTGGAACTCAGAAATATGACAAATATTTCGTTAATTCAGTGGAAAAGTAATTAAAAACGAGCGTTAAATTTGCACCTGGCTTTCTCAGCGCTAGGGGCACTAGAGCCATTCCAGAAGTCAGACGGTAACAAGTTTTGCAGCAGCCAGTATTGCGAGTGTATATATTAGACTCTGCCATTCCTCTGCCTTATCTGCGAGGTCTCCGGGACATTATGTTCGACAGTAGCCCTGGCCACCAACTTCTCCAAATCGCTTAACCCGTTCAGTACATTTGGATATAGGTTGCCTAGAGACTGAAACGCCACTACTAGGCAGCCACTATTATTGATGAACTCGGGCGTAGAGTGGAATGATGTACTAAGCTTACTTCGACTAGGTACTCAGCCGGGTTAGAGAAGTAGTTGCTGGTAGAAATGACCAAAGGTCTTCTCTAAATTTCACACCTACTACAGTCCGAAACCACCTACAAATTAAATACTGTATTGTTTCTTCCGTATGTTCAGTCGCCAGCAATGTAGACTGAGAAGACAAAATTTATGGGATACCTCCTAATATCGTTGGACCTCCATAGTGCAGCAACTCGATGTAGCATGGACTCAACAAGACGCTCAATGTTTCCTGCAGAAATACTGAGCCACACCACCTCTATAGCCGTCATAATTGCGAAAGCGTTGCCGGTACGGAATATTGTACACGAACTGACCTCTCATTTATATCCCACAAATGTTCAATTCGTTTCATGTCGGACGATCTGGGTGGCTAAATAATTGACTAGAACTGTCCAAAACATTCTGCAAACCAATTGTGAACAATTGCGGCCGGGTGACGTAGCACACTGTCATCCACAAAAAGTCCATCGCAGATGGTTGCAAATGGTCTCTAGGTAGCCCGGAAATAAACGTTATCGGATGATGATCGGTTCAGTTGGACCAGAGGACGCAGTTCATTTCATGTAAACACAGACCTCACAATTATGAAGCCTCCACCAGACTGCACGGCACCTTGTTGACAACTTGCCTCCATGGCTTCGTGGGATCTACACCACACTCGAACCCAACCATCAGCTCTTACCAACTAAAATCGGGACTCATCTGACCAGGTCACGGTTTTCAAGTAGTCTAGGATCCGACCGATATGGTCACGAGCTCAGGAGAAGCGCTGCAGACGATGTCGTGCTGTTAGAAAATGCACTCGCGTCGGTCGTCTGGTGACACAGACCATTAACACCGAAATTCGCCGCACTGCCCTAAGGGATACGTTCGTCGTACGTCCGACATTGATTTTTGCGGTTTGTTCACGCAGTGCTGCTTGTCTGTTAGCGCTGACTACGCAAACGCCGCTGCTCTCGGTCGTTAAGGGAAGTCTGTAAGCCACTGCGTTGTCCTTGGTGAGAGGTAATGCCTGCAGTGAGGTATTCTTGGTACTCCCTTGACACTGTGGATCTCGCAGTGTTGAATTCCCTAACGATATTCGAAATGGAATGTCCCATTAGTCTAGTTCCAGCCACAATTACGCGTTCCAAGTCTGTTAAATCCCGTCGTGTGGCCATAATAACGACGCAAAACTTTTACATGAATCACCTGAGTACAAATGACAACTCCGCCAATGCACTGCCCTTTTATCTCTTTGTACGTCATACTACCGCCACCTGTAAATCTGCAATTCGCTATCCCACGTATACGTACACGGCCCACCCTCTCGGCGTGTATGTGCGTGTTCATGGATTTTCCATGGACTTTCTCGTTCACTTTGGTCAGCTTCTGTGCCTGGATTATATTGCAATTAGCCCTTTTCAACTTCTTAAGTCTTACGAAGTGTCTTGTGCCAGCAGCACTACACGATAAAAGAAGGAATGAGCAGTAGACCTGGTGAATTGTTTCATGGAAAGGCGAGAACAAGGGTATCAAGAATCCGGCTGTGTATGTGAGAGTAAAGATTTGGCGACTCCGCGGAGGCTGGCGCAAGAAAGGCCAACCCAGAGCGCAGCCCAAAGGCCAACTGGCGGAAGCGGCGGCCCGGAGCTGTGGTCCGCCAGCAAACTTTTGCTGCTCGGGGCGATCTGCTGCGCAAACTACACGCGGCGCTCTAACTGCAGTTGGCCGTTTGCTGCTTCTTTCTTTTTCCCAGAGTGCCCGCTCGCTTGGAAAGGTCAAGGTGTCGAAAGTAATGCGCTCGCAGTTGCTGACCTACCCGAAAAACCAACACCACTGCTTGTATTTCCTCGAAATAGGAGGAAGCCAGATTACATACACAGATCGAGATCATAGTTCAATAATGTTAACATGTAAAATGAAGACAAATGGCTCGAAGAATCACCGTGGCGGGAAGTGGGATACTGAACGTCTGAGCAATGATCTACATTTGAAGTTTTCGTAGGCTGGAGATAAGGCTATAATGTGTACTGCAGTAGGCACTTCTGTTGTAGAGGAGTGGAAGTATCTAAAAACGGCAATCGCAAGTTGGACAGGCAAATACGACCGCGTGCTGAAAAGTAGAGCGTCCTCATTTTTTTGTGTGAAAGCTCTAAAAGCTTGTTAAATAAACACACAATACGCTGAGGTCAGAAGTCATGGAATAGTGATATACGCATATACAAATGGCGGTAATATCGCGTACACAAGGTATTAAAGCGCAGTGCACTGACGGAGCTGTGGAAATGCAAATGAGCTTTTGGCGTTATTGGACGGGAGGCCCCTTATGGGACATGTCCGGCCGGCTTGGTGCAGGTCTTATTACATGCGTCGCCACATTGAGCGACGTGCGCGCCGGATGGGGAGGAAATGATTGTGAAAACAACATAACACCCAGTCCCTGAGCGGAGAAAATGCCCGACCCAGCCGGGAATCGAACCCGAGCCCCTTAGGACGGGAGTCTATCACGCTGACCATTGAGCTGTGGGGGCGGACGACGGAGCTATAATTTGTACTCAGATGACTCATATTAAATAGTTTCCGACGCGATTATGGCCGCCCGACGGGAATTGAACAGACTTTGAACGCGAAATAGTAGTTGAGCTAGAAGCAAGGGACATTTCATTTCGGAAATCATTAGAGAATTCAATATTCCGAGACGTACAGTGTCAATAACGTACCGAAAAAACCACATTTGAGGCATTACCTCTCACTACGGACAACGCAATGGCCGACGACCTTTACTTAACGAACGAGAGCAGCGGAATTTGCGTAGAATTGTCATAGCTAACAAACAAGCAACACTCCTTGAAATAGCCGCAGAAATCAATGTGGGACAACGAACGTATCCGTAATGACAGTGCGGCGAAATTTGGCGTTAATGGGCTATGGCAGCCGACGGCCGACGCGAATGCTGATGGTAAGTTCACGACATCGCTTGCAGCATCTCTTCTCGCCTCCTGACCATATCGATTGGACCCTAGACAACTGGAAACCATGTATTCCTCAGATTAGTCCCGATTTTAGTTGATAAGAGCTGATGGTAGGTTTCAAGTGTGCTGCAAATCCCATGAAGCCATGGACCCAAGTTGTCAACAAGGCACTGTGCAAGCTGGTGGTGGCTCCATAATGGTGTGGGCTACGTCTACATGGAATGTGCTGGGTCTTCTGGTGCAACTGAACCGACCGTCGACTGGAAAAGTTTATACTTATATGGATATGGTATGTATTCTTTCGGACATATCCGTATAAGTATACAGGGTGAGTCACGTAACATTACCGCTCGATATATTTCGTAAATCACATCAAATACTGACGAATCGATTCCACAGACCGAACGTGAGGAGAGGGGCTAGTGTAATTGGTTAATACAAACCATAAAAAAATGCACGGAAGTATGTTTTTTTAACACAAACCTACGTTTTTTTAAATGGAACCACGTTAGTTTTGTTAGCACATCTGAACATATAAACAAATACGTAATCAGTGCCGTTTGTTGCATTGTAAAATGTTAATTACATCCGGAGATATTGTAACCTAAAGTTGACGCTTGAGTATCACTCCTCCGCTGTTCGATCGTGTGTATCGGAGAGCACCGAATTACGTAGGGATCCAAAGGGAACGGTGATGGACCTTAGGTACAGCAGAGACTGGAACAGCAAATTACGTCTACATGCTAACACCTTTTTATTGGTCTTTTTCACTGCCGCACATGTACATTACCATGAGGGGTGAGGTACACGTACACACGTGGTTTCCGTTTTCAATTACGGAGTGGAATAGAGTGTGTCCCGACATGTCAGGCCAATAGATGTTCAATGTGGTGGCCATCATTTGCTGCACACAATTGCAATCTCTGGCGTAATGAATGTCGTACACGCCGCAGTACATCTGGTGTAATGTCGCCGCAGGCTGCCACAATACGTTGTTTCATATCCTCTGGGGTTGTAGGCACATCACGGTACACATTCTCCTTTAACGTACTCCACAGAAAGAAGTCCAAAGGTGTAAGATCAGGAGAACGGGCTGGCCAATTTATGCGTCCTCCACGTCCTATGAAACGCCCGTCGCACATCCTGTCAAGGGTCAGGCTAGTGTTAATTGCGAAATGTGCAGGTACACCATCATGCTGATACCACATACGTCGACGCGTTTCCAGTGGGACATTTTCGAGCAACGTTGGCAGATCATTCTGTAGAAACGCGATGTATGTTGCAGCTGTTTGGGCCCCTGCAATGAAGTGAGGACCAATGAGGTGGTCGCCAATGATTCCGCACCATACATTTACAGTCCACGGTCGCTGTTGCTCTACCTGTCTGAGCCAGCGAGGATTGTCCACGGACCAGTAATGCATGTTCCGTAGATTCACTGCCCCGTGGTTCGTGAAACCCGCTTCATCGGTAAACAGGTAGAACTGCAACGCATTCTCTGTTAATGCCCACTGACAGAATTGCACTCGATGATTAAAGTCATCACCATGTAATTGCTGATGTAGCGACACATGAAACGGGTGAAAGCGGTGACGACGCAGTATGTGCATGACACTACTTTGACTCAGTCCACCGGCTCTCGCAATGTCCCGTGTACTCATGTGTGGGTTCATGGCAACAGCAGCTAACACACCAACTGCACCCGCTTCTCCTGTGACGGGCCTGTTACGGACCCGTTTGCGTGCTACGACCATACCTGTTGCATACAGTTGGCGGTAGATGTTTTGCACGTTGGATGCTCTCTGTCCGGGTACTGTTCTGCATACACTCTGCAGGCTTCAGCTGCATTTCGTCGACACTCGCCATAGATGAGTATCATCTCCGCCTTTTCATAGTTCGAATACACGATGGTCACAGTTCCTACAACACTACACTATCACAGACGTCTGGTAACACGGTGTACTACAGTTGGTCTGCGTGCGGAGACGAATGCAGAATAACAATAGCAGCAAGCGCTACATGCGGACACTGCGACAGCTAGACCAAACCACAACAGTGCACTGTAGCCACACTCGTAAACACGGCCGTCATCGTAAACATGTCCCTGCAGATGCTGCTCGCCGACCGTGGCCCGTGTTTGTTACAACACGCAACTGAACGTCGGAGGTTTCAAGCGTCAACTTTAGGTTACAATATCTCCGGATGTAATTAACATTTTACAATGCAACAAACGGCACTGATTACGTATTTGTTTATATGTTCAGATGTGCTAACAGAACTAACGTGGTTCCATTTAAAAAAAACGTAGGTTTGTGTTAAAAAAACATACTTCCGTGCATTTTTGTATGGTTTGTATTAAACAATTACTCTAGCACCTCTCCTCACGTTCGGTCTATGGAATCGGTTCGTCAGTATTTGATGCGGTTTACGAAATATATCCAGCGGTAATGTTAGGTGACTCACCCTGTATAGGTCTGGCAACACCGGCCATGACCTTCCTCTTCTGTGCGTATGCACACATTACCCGAACTCTTATGGGACTTGGTAAGAATGAGTGTGTTGGGTAGGGACACTACGAATGTAGTGTGGGAATGTGGGTCTCGCGGGAGGCATGCGCGAAATAGTCCCTGCAGTCGCACTATCCTCTCTGCCCTTGGTGGCACAGATGGACAGAACGTCTGCCATGTAAGCAGGAGATCCTGGGTTGGATTCCCGGGCGGGGCACACATTTTCACTTGTCCCATTGATACATATTCATGCCCGTCAATAGCGGAAGGCATAATATATAATTCTAATTTCGGAAAACTTTATGTTCGGTTATATAGAGGCCATTTGCAACGTTTCATGGGCTTGATGTCCCCAAACACCGACGTCACGTCACCGGGCCACAATTGTTCGCAGTTGGTTTGAAGAACATTCTGGCCAGTTCGAGCGAACGATTTACCCAGCCAGATCACCCGACATGAATCCCATCGAACATTTATGGGACTGAATCTAGAGATCATTTCGTGCACAACATCCTGCGCCAGCACAATTTCCGCTATTATGGACGTCTATAGGAGCTGCATGGCTCGATATTTCCACAAGCGACTTCAACGATTCGTGATCTCCATGGCATGACGAGTTGCTGCACTACTCCAGGCAAAAGGATGACCGACACGATCTTGGGTGTTATCCTATGACTCCGAAATGTAGCGAGTAACATCGCTGTGTGTATCGTAATTATATTTGTGCGTGAGAAGCAGCGTGCTTGATCGAGTTTCGAATTCGAAGAGATCGTCCACACATGGAACAACCTCTCCTTCATTATGACTATGGCAAGCCACACACAATCGCTGTGACGCTACGCAACAAACCGATGCTTTGTCTTCAGTGTCATCGATTACCTTCTATACAGTTGCGGCTTCACCCCGTCCAGTTTTCACCTGTTTTCAGGACTTCAAGAACACCTTCGAGAGCTTCACTTTGATAATAATGAAATGATGCTAGTGGAGGTGAGGTTGTGGCTTCGTCAGTTAAGTCAAACATTTTACAGTGGCGGTATCACCAATCTGGTCTCTCTCTGGAGGAAATGTATGATGTTATGATGAAAACATACATTTTGCAGATCATTGAGCATAGATTTTGGTGGCTTCCTGTGTGGATAAAAATTTCAATATCTTGAAATTTTGAAAGCCATTTTTATTCAACTATCAAGGCAGATGGTGACATCTGCATTGTCCGCTCGTAGTATCCATCACTGCTTCAAGGTAAATGTATGTAATTTTTGCTTGGTTAACTTTTCTCTATTTTAATAACTATAACCTTTGTCAAAGATGATGTTAAACCACTGGTACGAATCTGTCTCCCAAAGCTCTTTTATACGATTCGAGTTTATCACTGATCCTGCGGTCGCGCGCTTGTCTGGATATGCTAGCAATCAGTTTTGTCCCCTCCTATAATCGAACACATAATCATACATGCATTATTGTCTCTATTACGGACTTAGGAATCGAATCTCTGCACAACGATGTATGCTTTTAATAAACTAGGGAAATTCATAATCCGTCCTTACTTATATATAATGCACCACAGATCACTCACTTCTACCAATGAAATTCTCTGTTAAAGCTTTTTACAACAGAAAAAAAATATTGCTATCCCGTCACACATTACTGATGTCCTCCGCTGCTGCGAGAGAGGTATTGTATAGTTATCTTCGTAAGCTACCTGAACTAAACAAAATACAGACCTGCAGTCTCAAATAATTTAACTTCTCTAAAATATCTAAACTTCTAAAGAAATTAATATAAACTAAATAATAATTATACTGACATCACACTAGCGATAAGTTACATGGATAAAATCTAAAATAAAATATTCTAAATGACCTTCTATTGGACGCTATAATTAAACTTCTCTGAAATGTCTAAACTTCTAAATAAATTAATATAAACTAAATAATAATCATACTGACACCACACTGGCGATGAAAATCTAAAATAAAATATTATAAACGATCTTCTATTGGACGCTATCAGAACAGCGATTTACACAGCCTGGTTCTTTTGGAAGTGCTATACCCTCGCCGTCGTCAGATCTTTGAACAGACTTACCCATCCAGGTACATGGGAACAAACAGTTTAACATAGGCTCTGAATTACGATGCAACTAGATATTTTGCACACTAATAAACACTGCCAGATGCGAAGAAAGTCTTAGAATTGACCAGAATTGCAAGCCCAGACTTTCACACCTTCGACCACTGAACTACCAAGAGACAACTTCATTTAGGTATTGGCCGATACACAAAAGCTGTTTGTTTTGACTTGAGACAAGTAAATATCTCGAAAACTAAGCATTGTACGGAAAAAATGTTCTAGGTGAAAAGTTGACCCCCTATTTTTATTGCATAGTCTACGCCAAAAAATACGAACGGTGTACTTAAACCATCTTTTTCCATTCATGGTTGATCGAACTCTTATCGACAAACATCAAATGTGTCTGTTTTTGCAATCATTTGAATCTACATTTCATTTACGACAGAAATGTATACGTTTGTGTTCTGACGGGTGATATTTATGTTAGAAATTTAATTCAGAGTTGAAGATCTGTTCATACAGTACAGTATTATTAGCCCTTTCAATGCCCGCGTGGAAGCAACGTTTGGCGTTGTCCAGGAACAGTGACATGAATGTAAAAGTTTTCTGTTCCTATCTGGATACTGGATATCAGTGAGTCTCCTTGCCTCTCATCAATGAGATGCTCGATTTCGGAGAGTATCCATGGCAGTTGCGCCTGTCAATATAGCTTCAAGGACATTTTACCCTCTTACAATGGTTGTGACTTGTATGCCATAGGCAGCCGCGTAGCGGCCAGCGCGAGAATTATGGCGGTTGGGTGGAAAACACACCGAAATCATTCTCCCACATGACGGGATTCGAGGTCGGCCACCGCAATCAAACATTCTGATGTTTTCGGGACTCACTCAATGAACATCGTAGCGAACAGAAAACTAAACTACATTATCATACAAGTAGCTTATCTGTCAGAAATGTAAATGTCTAGCCACGCTATTTCTACCGTCCAATCACATTTGCAACACTCAAGTAACATTTGAACGTCAGAATCAACCGTTAGAACACAAAGGTTTACTTTTACATCGTAAATTAAATGTAGAGTCTGTAACGGAACCTATTAAAGGCTTTATTATAACGAAGTATGCGATACCCCCCTAATACAACCAGTTTAACTAGCAATTATGATAATAGAAAAGTAATTGTGTATGTTAGCAATGATTGCATAACATGTCTACATAAACGGTCAACCCATTGAAATTTAATTAATAACTGACCCACACAAAAGTTAACATCACTTGAACACTGATACAGGAGATGTCATTATGTAAAAACACTATATTCAACTGAAATAATTAATATAAAATACGAATAATTTGGTCAAATTACGTATTTTGGATCTCATTAAATAAAAATTACCCAGTGAAACCTATTTATTCACTAGGACTGTTTTCACTCACTATTCACGTAAGCACATCTATTTTAAACGAGAACCACTGTAATTTTTAATAATTCACGTTGTTTACTTATGTATGGAAATGAGAGAAGTCAATAGATGTACCTTTGAAAAACGGCCTTTTTGCAAAATAGAATTGTTCTGACAAGTTGACAAATCTGTCTGTCATTTTAATGACCTGTTAAATTATGTCACTCGATGTAAATTAATAAGTTTTTTGCACAAATTACGATAACAGATGGATGCCTGACTTATAAACAACATCTCTTCTTAGTAGTTCTTTGACAAGGTTATAAATACAAGCAGCAAGAAGCCCCGTCAGCTCAGTCTTGATAGAACTTTTGTAAAGTGTGTATCTTGTTGTCTTATGTGGAAAAACAATGCAAATATGTTGTAAAAGAAGTGTTACTCTGTACTGTGACAACGTCTTTGGGTGGTCAGCTGAGTTAAGATGGCGACCATGCCAATAAATAGTTGAAGTTCACTTATGCTGTCGTTCATTATTTATCAACAACACGGGACCTCATCTTTTTTACCCCTAGACGAAAACATTAACATCAAGATACAGCAGTGAACCAGCCAGCAGCAGCAGCAGCGGCAACTACTACAATACAATTTAATGGCGCCAACCTAATTTTCTACATCAAGTGCTAACAAGCTTCGTATATTGGAGTGATATAGTGCGAATATAGGAATATCAACGATTGGGCGACCGTTATAAGTCCAATGTGTCCATCCTTAATTGGTAAAACAGACACAACTGATATTTGTCGACAACAGCGCCATCTACACGAACGGGAACAATTTTGGAGTAGAATCAGCATATGCACAAAAAAAGAAGAAAAATGGGGTGGGGGTGTTCCCATTTGAAAATACGAAACTGATCCTGACCGCGCGGATGGGGTGATTAGGATATGGCCTATTGTCCCCTTCACTAATATTAACTTTTCACCTAGAACACTTTTTTCGTACGATGAGTCGTTTCGATATATTTAGTTGTCTCAAGTTAAAACAAACACCATCTATAACCCTTAAGATGTACTTTTTAATTCTGTCTATAACGCAGATGCAACTGTCACAGCAGTTTAAGCTCATGTCAGTTCCAGGAGCACTATCAACAGAGATGTTCAGTTACTGTTCACTGTTGTTCACTGCAAGTTCGAATTTCCCTTTCTTATTATGCGATTAATGGTGTATGCAGTACCTTTAAGCTTCTTGACATTAATTCTCCACGAATTCTTATGGGAGCGATTGTTTAGTGTATTCATTACTTATACTGAGGATATTCTCCATAAACTAACTTAACAGATCAAATTTTTTTCGACCGTCATCAATATGGGAGATCTAAGGACAAGTTCTATACTCTTTACTTATTTTCATTTTGTATTTGCATGAAACGATATCCATTCTTTCATAATTTCATCTGACGGTGAACTGACAACTACAATTATACTTTACTTGTTCGTGAAATTTTACAATTCAAATATAGCCCTAATTCATAGCGCAGTAATCTGAGATTAACGCTCGTACAATGCAGATTTCAGAGATCAGCTTAATCCAAGTTTATTTTTTCACTAATCAGAACTTAAGTACTTCATAAAATCGGCCCATATGGCGTACATTGGAGCAATACAGGATTTCATTCCGTGAATTGGCAGAAATGCAAGTCATCTGTAGTATTTCTTGTCCAATACTGGGTTACAGCTCAAACATTCAAAACACATCTTCGACTGTCAGTAGGTTCAATAAGAATGCTTAGCTGCTTGTGAGCTGTGAAGAGGGATAAGGCAGGCAGGTCTGCGGGCAGAGGAGGTGGAGCCGCTTGCAAGAGGCGCCGACCAGAAGCCAGCCCTGACAAATCGACGAAACTCGCGAACCGTGAACCTCAGATATCGCGGCCAACATCCTCGCGGCGTTCTACACAAACGTCTTCATGTGAAAACGTACCGGCTTTGACTGTTGCAGGCGACGCATCTTAAAGTTAGACGTAGTTCTCCAATGGCCTCTACTTTCACGTGACACGTATACAAGCGATCAGTTTTTTTTTTTTTTTTTCATTTACAGTGTTACACGAAAGATTACCTTACAAAGGAAAACATTATTTTTATCGTCTGGAGAGGGCCGTAGTGGTTAGTATTTGTTACTGTGTGGCATAATCACAATTGTCATTACCTACGACAGGTGTCAATCATCCCAAAATGCTATCTTCACATCTAAAAACAAAAATTTGAATTTCTAATTTGAGATATGATGCGTAGAAAACATTAATATTATAAAATAACGTATTACATCTAAAATTTAAAAATTGAATTTCTATATAATTTCAAATATGATGCGTAGAAAACAATATTATAAAATAACGTATTAATTTACTGGCATCTCATGGTCGTCCAGTGCAGCAATTGGGTTTGACAATTTTATTATATCATTATTTTGTAACATTAATTTTATTTCACCTGTAACATGCCAAATTAAACAGAAGTTTTAAATTTCATGTTTAGACCAGAAGATGGCCCGTAACCGGGTATCTGTAAAGATAATTGTGACTGCGTCGAAAGTTAAAGAAAAAAAGGTGAAGATCTTATGTGCTAGCGCATGATGGCGGGTGATATGAAACGGTTGCATAGAAGGTTCGTAAGCACTGTGCCTTTTGTCCAAGAAAAGTCAGTCACGTTATGAACACCTTTGTGTTGCAGACATTGTCTATCGACTGATGTGAAATTTTTGCTGCGTCACTTCTTTCTCTGTAGCATTATTCTGCGTACCCATAGTCTCTTACGAGTAATAATGTATTTCAGTCTGCTGCTGTTCAATTAAAAATTTTACATATAGAGGAATTATTGCCCTATGTCTTATATTTGCATCATAAATGACTCTTCTTTAAAGAATTTCTCCTCTCCATGTATCCGCAAATTTTGGATTCTGTATGGTGTTACTCCAGTGATTTACAACTAAGATTACTGCTGAATTCTACACTTAATGAGTGGAGATACGTCACGTTCATCTGTATGTGTGTGTGTGAGAGATGAGTGCCTATCCACCCTCTCTGAAACACATCTCTGCAGGATATCATCTTGCTAAATCATGGTCGTGCCTACTTCCAACAACTTATCAAATATTTGTTGCAAAGAACCGCAACCACTTATTTAATTCAAGTCTTTACTGGTTCTAAGCTGTGAAGCTCATCTTCTCTCGTGTGCATTACCTCTTACAAAATTTAATTGAAGCGCTTCAGTAAATGACTGTTTTCTGCGTGTTACTCGATGGAAATGACTTAAACAGCCGGGTCGTCTTTTGTTTCGTATTTAACACACATGAGTTATTAAAATGGTTCCACATTCTTCAGTAGATAGAACTACTCCAAATGAGAGAAAAGTCCTATAAACACACATCCCAGAACAAATACTTGGTGAACACGTCAGTCCTTCTGTTGACTTTTATTGCTCATTTCGTTTTGCTTATCTTTGTCTCTGTTCTCGTCCTCTGTTGTCACAAATCTTTCGTAAATCAGGCTTTCCGCAAGCACTGTGCTGGCATCAGAACAATATTAGAGTTTTCATGGAGCGTGAGCGACTTAAACAGTGAAATGGAGTCCCTTGGGGACGGCTTATCCACGAAGTACATGCTCCGGGCCCCGCAGTCATACTGCCCAGTTTTTCGACTGAAAATTATTCTTTAGTAGTTTTGGACGGAAAATAATAATACAGTAGGATTATGTCCGCACAATACTGAAATGCAGGAACAAACACAATCAGTTGCGTGCTGCGAAACTGTGTGTATATGTTTGAGGAGCAATGTAATTGTAATTCTGCTCTGATAAACCAATGACGTATATGACAATAGAGACAAGTTCTTTATTTACATGCTATGTCCGATGCTGATCTGCTGTACGTCATTACGAACTTGCGTCACAGTACTGTTGTCAGGGATTGTTTGTTTTACATTGGTATAAACACAGTTCGCTACAAAATAATTTGTTGAGATATCATTCCACCAAACAACGTAAGCCATTACGTGAAGCAGATGCACGACCACGATTCATCTTAACAAAGTATAATGATGACCTAGTTCGTGTATTGATGTTTCTGTTTTACGTTGCTTTGATAATTTCTTTTTTATATTTAGCCACACGGCGCCTGTACACTATGTTTGGCCACCACGTTTCAGCGCATTCCTGTTAAGTTTTCGTGCGCCATTTAAGGTTTAATGCAATTTTTTTCCGTTTGCCATAGACTTTTGGAGCGTGTTGCGAAATTTCGTTCTGATCAGAGGTCTAAACTTTGTGTATTTATAATAAGATGACTTTACTTTTTAATATTGACTGAAATAATTTATGAACATTTTCGAGACGTCTGCTCAAATGAGAGTCTGCAACGGCGGAAAACTGTCAGGTCTTCTTGCAGGTAATTTGAGTGTTGGAAACACATGCAGTAGTAGTTATCGCTCTCTTCCCACTTTGTGGAAAGTAATAAAAAGAGGAAGAAAGCTTAGACCACTAGGTAAGTGTCAGTGTTTACATTGTACGCTGTTGTTTTTGTTATTGTTGTTGTTGTCTTGAATCCGAAGACTGGTTGAATCCAACTCTGTACACTACTCTCTTATGTGCAAGTCACTTCCTTTCGCTGAAACAACTTACTATATTCGATCTTCCTCTTCAATTATTGCCCCTCACACTTCCTTCCATTACCAAACTGACAGTTTCTTGATGCATCACGATGTGTCCTACCAACCGAACCGTTCTATTTGTCAGGTTGTGCCATAAATTTCACTTTTCTCCCTTTCAGTTCAGTACCTCCCCATTAGTTATCCTATAGCCCTATCCAATCTTCAGTATTCTCCCGTAGCACTACAGTCCAACGACTTTTGTTGGCTTGTTATCTGAGTGTTTATGTCCACGTTTCACCTCTGTATAACACTACACCCCAGGCAAATATCTTCAGAAAAATTTTCTGACTCTCGAATTAATATTCGATGTTAACAAATTTTTCTATTTCAGAAAATCTTTCTTGTTACTGCCAGTCTGCATTCTATAACCTCTGTACTTCAGGCTGAAGTAGCAAAAATCATCTACTACATTTAGGGATTCAATTCCTAATCTAATTCTTTCGGCATCAATTTAGTTCAACTAAATCCCAATACCCTTGTTTTCCTTTCGTTGATGTTCATCTTAATCGTTTTTACTTTACCATCCCTGTCGAGATTGCTCATTGGTTTTCCTAACTGCCTGTTCAGTGAACAAATCGATTAACGTCGGGAATCGGCCACAACCCTGCCCGACTCCTTTCTCAACTACTGCTTCCGTTTTATATCCTTCAATTCTTAGAACAACAGTCTGGTTTCTATGCAATTTGTGAATAACGTTTCGGTCCCTACATATTAATCCTGCTACCATCATAATTTCAAAGAATTTAGTCCAACCGACGTTGTCTAAAGCTTTCCCTAAATTTCTAAATTCTACAAACGTAATTTCGCTTATCTTTAACATACCTTCTGAGTTAATTCATAGAGTCAGTATTACCTCGCACGTTCATACATTTCTCCAGAAACCAAACTGATCTCTCCTGAGTTCGGTCTCTACCAGTTTTTTTTCCATTTTTCTGTAAGTGACTCGTGTTAGTATTTTGCAACCATGACTTATTAAACTAGTAGTTCGCTAACATTCCAAGCTATCAGAAGCGGCCTGTTGTAAGTAGCGGAGGAGAATATATCAATGGTGACTAAAGTCTCTGATATGCGTTGTGTTTACTAAACTTATGGAAAACGCTACGAACTTGTGCACCAAGCTAATAGATGTTATGTTCACAGTTTATGTGGAAGTAAAACAATATGTTTGAAAAAAAAAAAGTACGCATTGATGAGTAAGAGCTCCGCATTCCATCAATGCTACAGGCCCCGAGTCATCTAAAGCGGCTCACAATAATGTTATTACCATACTGGAGAACTTTACCCTTGCAGAAAGTCAATAGAAATGGTTTATGAGCGAATGGGAACAACTTAATTTCCTATGCCTCGTGCTACAGTATGTAACACAATCACTTAATGAGCGATATAACTAAGAAAAAAAAAAGCTTGACATACGTATATACACTACTGGCCATTAAAATTGCTACAACACAAAAATGACGTGCTACAGACGCGAAATTTAATCGACAGGAAGAAAATGCTGTGATATGCAAATGATGGGCTTATCAGAGCATTCACACAAGGCTGGCGCCAGTGGCGACACCTACAACGTGCTGACGTGACGAAAGTTTCCAACCGATTTCTCATACACAAACAGCAGTTGACCAGCGTTGCCTGGTGAAACGTTGTTGTGATGCTTCGTATAAGGAGGAGAAATGCTTACCATCACGTTTCCGACTTTGATAAAGGTCGGATTGTAGCCTATCGCGATTGCGGTTTATCGTATCGCGACATTGCTGCTCGCGTTGGTCGAGATCCAATGAGTGCTAGCAGAATATGAAATCGGTGGGTTCAGGAGGGTAATACGGAACGCCGTGCTGGATCGCAACGGCCTCGTATCAGTAGCAGTCGAGATGACAGGCATCTTATCCGCATGGCTGTAACGAATCATGCAGCCACGTCTCGAGCCCTGAGTGAATAGATGGGGAAGTTTGCAAGACAACAACCATCTGCACGAACAGTTCGACGACGTTTGCAGCAGCATGGACTATCAGCTCGGAGACCATGGCTGCGGTTACCCTTGACGCTGCATCACACACAGGAGCGCCTGCGACGGTGTACTCAACGACGAACCTAGGTGCAGGAATGGCAAAACGTCATTTTTTCGGATGAATCCAGGTTCTTTTTACAGCATCAAGATGGTCGCATCCGTGTTTGGCGACATCGCGGAGAACACACATTGGAAGCGTGTATTCGTCATCGCCATACTGGCGTATCACCCGGCATGATGGTATGGGGTGCCATTGGTTACACGTTTCGGTCACATCTTGTACGCATTGACGGCACTTTGAACTGTCGACGTTACATTTCAGGTGTTACGACCCGTGGCTCTACCCTTAATTCGATCCCTGTGAAACCCTACATTTCAGGAGGATAATGCACGACCACATATTGCAGGTCCTGTACGGGCCTTTCTGGATACAGAAAATGTTCGACTGCTGCCGTGGCCAGCACATTCTCCAGATCTCTCCCCAATTGAAAACGTCTGGTCAGTGGTGGCCGAGCAACTGGCTCGTCACAATACGCCAGTCACTACTCTTGATGAACTGTGGTATCGTGTTGAAGGTGCATGGGCAGCTGTACCTGTACACGCCATCCAAGCTCTGTTTGAGTCAATGCCCCGACGTATCAAGGCCGTTATTACGGCCAGAGGTGGTTGTTCTGGGTACTGATTTCTCAGGATCTATGCACCCAAATTGCATGAAAATGTAATCACATGTCAGTTCTAGTACAATATATTTGTCCAATGAATACCCGTTTATCATCTGCATTTCTTCTTGGTGTAGCAATTGTAATCGCCAGTAGTGTATGAACTTTTCTTGCTTCTTTTGAAGTCCTCTGTCAACTACCCAAAGGTTTTCTATATATCAGTTTACACCATGTACATGGTAGACATATTATTCTTTTATTGTCATAAAATCAGGTAACATTATTACCTTCTAACCTTCAAGGAAATATTAGTTTTCAGAAATAAAAATTGATGTTCCTCTTTTTTAATGTTACTGTACACATCTATTTATCTATCTCATCTGATACTTAGTAGGGAAAACAGAAACGACGCACTTGTTACTGGCTCTCTTAAGTTTGCAGAGCCTGTTTACGAGGCTCGTGTTCGAGATCAGAAGCGGCGGGATCGGCCAGAGCCCCACTGTGCTGAAAGGAGGGAACAGCCACAAACCGCATTCAGCTCCGTTGAGGCGGCAAGACGTGTAATCACGCCAGAGTCCCGGGAGCCACTACGTTGCCCCAGCACAATTTCGGGACCTCCTGGTTTTGGTTGACGGATCAAAGCACTGACCTGGCCAGTGCAAACCTGAAATAGCTCGGTGGCCACTGTTCACCATATACATCGATAGGCAACCGGAATGAGCATTTGGAATAATCCTAATTGGTTTTAAAGCTAGCGTATATTTGTTTTGCGCCGAAGTAGAAATAATTAATACGTTCCATGTACGTACGAAGAAAACAAAGAAGCGAACGCTTTTGTAAGCAATGACGTTCGTGTGCTGCAAACAGAGAATGTGGTGTGAACTCTAAGTTACCGTCTATCGACGTATACGGAAGACGAATATACTAATTTTTGAAACTTCCTGCCAGATTAAAACTGAACTCGAGTCCCACTCTGGCACACAGTTTTCATCTGGCAGGAAGTTTCAGCCCGCTGCAAGTTGAAAAATTCATTCTGGAAGTCAGATTTTTGTACCTAAGTCACGAACATAAAAGCAGTGATACAAGAAGCAACCATTATTTATTGTTTTCTCCATCGTTGGAACCGTCATCTCTCTTTCAGGATGCAGGCATAATTGGCTGTTCAGCATTCATACATCTTACACTTCTTGTCATATTTTAAAAACCTTTTGCTGCTTCTTTTGTCCCTCTGTCTGTCGATCTGTATGACTTCCTCGTGTGTATTTTATTACCAACGTTTTGCAGATATGTATTTCATTTCCTCCTATTTTCACAGACTTCGCTATGTATGCCAGAAATGTCGAGCTTACGAAATATGGTTTCATTTTGTAGCTGATCCCTTAGCGTACTTCTTTGATGCTTACAAGGAACTTCATCTTTGAAGTTTGGATCCTTCTTGTGTCGTCCTACTATAACACCCAATTTTCACTGTGCTATCGGTTTTTAAACCTTTAATTATACATCTCGTTCAGTTTGTTTCTCTAATGCTGTTTCTACTGTTCCACGTATGTGCTGATGTTTAGTCAGTTTACTAGCTGTATCTCGTTCCCGGTCAAATGTAATGTCATTCAACAGGCGCTCCTTTTTTGAAACTTGTTCTACAGATGAATTTTCTGGAGCAATTTAGCTGCCGACAGGTTCCTGTGGAGATAGTCTCAGAATGTAGCTCCCTTCTCAGAAGTCGAGAATAATTACAATTGGAACGCAAATATTTGTAGCTAGTCCATATATTTACAATTATTCTACGAAGTGGTTGGTGTTATTACGCGCCCATCATTGGATTTTAAATGTCATGTATCGTGAACGTTGACTTTATATGGCAGATTTAGTGGATACCCTGTCGTACCGTCTCTCAATAGTCACAGTAGTCTTTCCAGAGTGATGCGAACTGCTTGTTTTATACTTTAGAGCCTTCTCTTCACTAAACTATACCTTATCCATTTACCTACAATCTTTGTGTGCTTCATGTTGAGGCATAAAGAGATTCATTTTGCTTCGTCCTTATCTGTGCATAAAGTCGTGCTCCTACAGTGGTCTACTGAACAAGATGGTGACCGTCGTACGGTGAAAATGCGCATGCCTATAGTGCGTTTAAAATTAGTTGCGACTTTTGACATTTGGCTCATCGGAGGTGGCGTGACGCAGTTGGCCACGTAACCCCAATGGCGAGCCAGCTCTCCCTACCACGCCACCAGCAGTTCGGTTGGTAAGGCTTTCCTGTTGCCACATCGTGGATAAACAGTACCATGTCGTGTCGCGCATTAGAGGCGCCTACGTTCATTTGTTCACGTTGTAAAGTGATATTTCCTGGCGTTGAAGTGTTCTACAATCGTCAGGTATTCGTTTTGGCGCTCCATTAATAATAACAGTGCAGCATGTCTGAACACGAGATTCGCAATATAAGTGGGCGTCTATGAACACGTTCATCGGCTGTGAAGATAATGTTCCGTTGCAAAATATTCCGCCGTATTCGACGATAGTAATGGACAATGCGAAATACCACTCGGCTGTGATGGATGAAGCTCCAACAATGCAGCGGAGGAAAGAGGTTACGAGGGCTATTCGAAAAGGAAAGAACGATAGATCGCGAAATGGAAACCACAGTGAAAATCAAACCTGTTTTATTTGCAACGTTTAGCTACACCTTCCAGCTACTTCTCTACACAGTCACCGCTAAGACTTAGACGTCTGTCGTAGCGTTGCACCAACTTTTCATTTCCCTCCTCATAGAAGACAGCCGCCAGTGCTTTTCGACAATTTTCTACCCTGGATTGCAGCTCATTGTCTGTGTCAAAATATTGTCTTCATAGCCAGCTGTTCATCTGAGCAGAGATGAACCTCAGGGGGAGCCAATTACGGGCTGTATTGCGGGTGATAAAACACTTCGCATCGAAAACGCTGCAGGAGCATCTTCATTGCCCCTGCAGTTGCGGCCGAGAATTGTCGTGTAGAACGAACTGCGTAACAGTTATGTTATGTGGATTGCATAGCTTCAGGCGAAATATTTCGCCAGGCCCTCATACTTGGCGGGAGACGCTAATTTCTAGTCATCTTTACGTTCTCACTGTGAGCTCAGAACTGGAAAGAGCGATATGATGCGATCGACGGGCTACTAGACACTGTGTCCAACGCATCAGTGCAAAGCTTCATCAGATTTTCGCTGTATTTTCCATTTCGCGACTGATCGTTCCTCACTTTCCGAATAAACCTCGTATTTTTCTCTGGGCACAAAGAAATGTTCGACTGGATAAAGTTGAACCTAGGTTCTGTAAGACGATGTCACTGGAACTTGCAGTACAAACTAAAAACTCCGCGCTATCAGGTCGTCGAAATGGCTAACGCTAAAGAGCGCAGTTTAAACAGGCTTCCTGCATCATGCTCATTTAAATCCGACTGAGAATATATGGCATAGGTGAACAGTAATGTGGCAGAAAACAACAAGAAATTTACGCTCAGCGCTGCTGAAAGGCTGACGAAAGAAGTCGTTACAAATGTTACATCACAGGACTGGTCTCAGGTTGTCAGCCATACCAAGAATGTAGTTGAGGAGAAGGAGTGTGTCGAGTTGTACTTTTATTTATGCTCTGTTAACAGGTGCTTCTTTTGCCTAAACACAAAAGACTTTACTGGTATACATATCACTAACATTCTAATGCAGTTAAAATGGTTGCAGAATCCTAAAACAGCGTATTATTAAACTAGTAACTGAGGGCGAGACTTACGAATAGTTATGAAAAATCCCATTCTCAGTATAAAAATAAATATGCAGCTTCTTCACTTATTTTGTTGCAAAAACCACAGAAATTCTCGTTTCATAGTCTATTGACGGTCCTTAAAAATTACGTTATTTCATTAAAATAACATGTACTTGTTTGAATATCGCCGCAGATATGGAAGCTTCGAATATCAATAATATGGCAAAATACCCTTCTCGTTGCGTGCTATCATTTGTCTAAATCTTGTTTCGATATCTCAGACCGTTTATGAGGTATGATGGATTCATGAATATTTCATTTTGGCTTTTTCACTGGCAAGTGCGTTCGTGACGGAGCCCTTTACGTATGTTCCATTTTCTCGACATTGGAGATACACATCTATCTCTCTTAAACTTGTAAATTGTAGATAACAAATTTCATAAGTCAGTAACTGTTATGTGACACTGTGATTTACGTTACCAGCTGCTTAAAGAGATGCTTGGTAGATGTACACTATGTGATCAAAAGTATCCGGACACCTCCAAAAACATACGTTTTTCATATTGGGTGCATTGTGCTGCCACCTACTGCCAAGTACACCATATCAGTGACCTCAGTAGTCATTAGACATCGTGAAAGAGCAGAATGGGACCCTCTGCGGAACTCACGGACTTCGAACTTGGTCAGGTGACTGGATGTCACTTGTGTCATTTCTACACTCCTAAACATCCCTAGGTCCACTGTTTCCGATTTGATAGTGCAGTGAAAATGTGAAGCGTACAGGTCGACCACGTCTGTTGACTGACAGAGACCGCCCACAGTTGAAGAGGGTCGTAATGTGTAATAGGCAGACCTGTATCCAGACCATCACACAGGAATTCGAAACTGCATCAGGATCCACTTACTATGACAGTTAGGTGAGAGATGCGAAAACTTGGCTTTCATGGTCGAGCGGCTGCTTATAAGTCACACATCAAGCTGGTAATGCCAAACGACGCTCACTTGGTGTAAGGAGCATAAACATTGGACGATTGAACAGTGGAAAAACGTTGTGTGGAGTCACGAATCACGGTTCACAATGTGGCGATCCCATGGCAGCATGCGCGTATGGCGAATGCCCAGTGAACGTCATCTGCCAGCATGTGTAGTGCCAAGAGCAAAATTCGGAGACGGTGGTGTTATGGTGTGGTAGTGTTTTTCATGGAGAGGGGTTGCGCCCCATGTTGTTTTGCGTGGCACTATCACAGCACAAGTCTACATTGATGTTTTCAGATGGTTCAAATGGCTCTGAGCACTATGGGATTTAACACCTGAGGTCATCAGTCCCCTAGAACTTAGAACTACTTAAACCTAACTAACCTAAGGACGTCACACACATCCATCCCCGAGGCAGGATTCGAACCTGCGACCGCAGCAGTCGCACGGTTCCGGACTGAAGCCCCTAGAACCGCTCTGTCACAGCGGCCGATCCATTGATGTTTTAAGCACCAGCCGGCCGGGGTGGCCGAGCGGTTCTAGGTGCTACAGTCTGGAACCGCGCGGCCGCTATGGTCGCCGGTTCGAATCCTGCCTCTGGCATGGATGTCCTTAGGTTAGTTAGGTTTAAGTAGTTCTAAGTTCTAGGGGACTGATGACCTCAGAAGTTTAGTGCCATAGTGCTCAGAGCCATTTTTTTAAGGACCTTCTTGCTTCCCACTGTTGAAGAGCATTCGGGGATGGCGACTGCATTCTTCAACAAGATCGAGTACCTACCTGTCCATCATGCACGGCCTGTGACGGAGTGGTTACACGACAATAACATCCCTGTAATGGACTGGCCTACACAGAGTCCTGGCCTGAATCCGATAGAACACCTTTGGAATGTCTTGGAACGCCGACTTCGTGCCAGGCTTCACCGACCGACATCGGTACATCTCCTCAGGGCAGCACTCAGTGAAGAATGGGCTGCCATTCCCCAAGAAACCTTCCAGCCCCTGATTGAGCGTATGTCTGCGAGAGTGGCAGCTATCATTAAGGCTAAGAGTGGGCCAACACCGTATTGAATTCCAGCATTGCCGATGGAGGGCGCCACGAACTTGTAAGTCATTTCCTGCCAGGTGTCCGGATACTACACATAGTGTAGATAGCGAAATCCTTCACTGTTTAAATAACAATTTAATATGTTACGGTGTCTAAATTTCATATGCCGCAACGTATGACCTAATATACACAAATACAAATCCACAGCGACGCCTGTTTTTCACTACAAACTTTAAGAATTTCTCGCAGTAGTTTAGCTAATACCGAAATACCACAATAACTATGACCATTAAGGAAATGATAGATAATTCATCATTAAGCTGACGAATGAATCTATAAGATGCAAGAGAATCAGAGTATATTAGGGTGCAGTTTTCTTTAATCGTAATAGAAAGATTGCAGATTTAGAGAAAGACTGCAGATCGGCCAGCCTGCGCGGCTGACACGTCACGCCCGAGCGGGCCTGGCGTTTCGTCACCTGCTGACGCGTTCAGTCCACACTGGCAACTGCGCATCGCTCCATTCGCTCCGTACTGAAATCTCCAAAGTCGCAACTATTTTTAAACGCACTATAAATCGTAGGCACGGCACGGGGCTAACATTCAATTTACAACGTATTTAAAAGGCACATTTCAGTGACTCGCGAAGGTCGCTTTATGGTTATTTGTTCGTTACTTTCCTGATCGATTCATGCAAGAGAGCAAAAGGATGAAATCCGTTTTATCACATTCTCCTTTTCGTTATTTTGAAAACTAATCTACAAATATAATAGCAAGCCGCGCGTTTCCGCCGTATTTCTCTGGTAGTACGAGCTGGTGAGGATCGTCGACAACCGAGCAATGCACTCTTCTTTCTCTGAAGCCAAGGTTTTGTACTGTCTCTGTGAGTGGGTCTGCCGTCCGAGGGGAATCGCGTCTTCTTTCAGCTTGCTCGTCTCGGTGCAGCCAGTTCGTCACTATCTTCTTACGGAAGACATCCCTGTCAAAGGCGCCTTGGGGTTTGATTCGTAGGAGCTGTAGGTCTTCTTTGGTCTTTCTGAACCAGGACATTTTGGTTTTAGGATTTGACTCTAAAAACTGGAAGATCTTGTTAACCTTTCCCGTCCGCTTATTAGATGTGGCCGTAAAAACGTACGCATGTTTTACGGATTGAGTCTCTAATTTTTCTATGTTACCATAGACTTCCTTGTTGGATTTTGTTTTTGGTGAATGCCATCCTCATAATTGAATATCATGATTTCCCTATGGATTTTGCGCTTCTTTTCTCCAGTTCTTCGAGTAAGTCTCTATCTGAATTTGTTGTTACTACGAGGGGAACTCTTTAAGTATATTTTTCTGGCTAGTTTGGTTGGAAAAATGCGGAAATTGTTATGGAAAATCGTGCAATATTACAGCTTCAAGCCACATGGTTTCATGAAGTTCCAAGACGTGTCGGGACTATATGTAGCCTTCAAAATGGCGTCGGTAACGTAGGTGCATTCCAAGTAGACAGCTGCCATTGAGTTTCTTTTGGCGGAAAAACAGAGCGTCGCAGATGGTCAATAGGCGCTTTCGGAATGTCTACGGAGACCTAGCAGCGAACAAAAGCACGGAGACTCGTTGTGCGAGGCGTGTGTCATCGTCGCAACAGGTTCACGCAAACCTGTCCGATATCGCAAGTGCCGGTGGGCCGCACGCAGCTGCGACTCCTGCAATGTTGGAACGTCGGGATACTCTCATTCGAGGTGACCGACGAGTCACAGTGAAACACCTCGTTGCTCAACTGGATGTCTCTGTTGCTTATACACTCATCCACCAGTTGGGGTGCTCAAAGACGTGTGCTCACTAGGTTCCCCGACGCCTAACAGAAGACTGTAAAGAACAACGAATGATCATCTGTGATGAAATGCTTGCGCGTTACGACAATGGTTGTGACAATTTTTGTCGTACATCATCACAGGCAACGAAATAAAGGTTCATCACTTCGAACTGGAAACAAAACGGCAATCCACCTCGTCACCTAGCCTCAAAATAAAAAAAAAAGAAGAAGAAATCAAAGTTGCACCCTCAGTCAGTAAAGTCATGACGAAGGTCTTCTGGGTCTCTGAAGTAGTTATTTTGTTTGATATCCTCCCTCATGGTGCAATGAACAGTTATGAAGTGTATTGTGCAACCTTCAGGACGTTGCAGAAAAGACATCGTCGTGTTCGTCGCCACAAAAGTGCAAACAAACTTTTCCTTCTCCTCGGTAACGCAAGGCCCCACCCAACTCTCTGCGCCCAAGAGGAGCTCACAAAAGTTCACTGGACTGTTCTTCCTCATCCTTCTCACAGTCCGGATCTCGCACTTTGCGACTTTCATCTGTTTGGCCCAATTTAGGGTACACTCCTTGGGAAACAGTACTTAGATGGTGGGGAGGCTACTGATGCAGCAACACGTTAGCTCCAACATCGACCAGTAGAGTGGTACCCCGAGGCTATACAGGCCCTACCAGTAAGGTCGCGTAAAGCCGTCGCGTTGAACGTAGATTATGTTGAAAAGTAGTGTTTTGTAACAAAAAGAGTAGATAATAACATGGTCTATTGGAATCCTGAATAAGACCAACTTGCTTTCAGTAAAAAGAAGTTTTGCGTTACTTATTGAACGCCCCTCGTATTACTACTCCTGTTATTATTTCAACCAAAAAGCAAAGTTTCACCGTTGATGCGGTCATTAGTTATACTGATCTGTTCAGAATTCTAGGCTTAGATTATACCCAAGTGGAAAGGAAATTCATTCTGCGCCGTAGGTACCTGATGCTTTCTATCTCCTGTGTCTACTTAAATTCCTTTCAGCCCTTCGTTAAATAATTCCTCCCACACTTCTAAGAAACAATACGTTCTACAGAACTCACAATAACGTATTTATCTGCCACCTTGCTAGTCCCAAAAACGACTCTATTTTCCTTACATTGAGTGTCAGACGAATTGCACTAATTATACCGCTCCTATTGACTTTGTTGCTAAGTTTTTATTATTATTGGCATAGGACAAAACACAGAAAAGGAGGACACTGTTGGATTTCATATATCGCCAACAACAGGTCACTTCACAAAAGCATAGGACTGCGTGATGTATTGGGGGGTTATGCGCGCACATCGCAGCCAAGTGGTATTAGTAGGCAGTTTTAAAATGCATATAGAGATCTGTTGGCGCTGCAACCAGTGTGCCAGGAGCCACAGATATATATTTGACTGGTGTATGCCACAGCAGCTGAAGCTGTGTTTCGTATTGTAACTTTTCCAGTTGCTTCTCGTCGCCTGAAATAGCAATGTTAACAATCCTCACTTTCTTCATCTCGTCGATTGTAATGGGTGCACAGTGTTCCAATGTTCGATCAGCGTTCGATCAGCGTGAAGTGGTTAGATACACAGTAGTCTGGCTTGTTCATTTTCGAGTACTTTCTGTGGCTTATGGTCTTGCCAGACCTTTGCCACTCGTACATGGTATTTGTGGCATAAATTCAAACGTATCGCCGGCCGGTGTGGCCGAGCGGCTCTAGACGCTTCAGTGTGGAACCGCGCGACCGCTACGGTCGCAGGTTCGAATCCTGCCTCGGGCATGGATGCTTGTGAGGTCCTTAGGTTAGTTAGGTTTAAGTAGTTCTAAGTTCTAGGGGACTGATGACCTCAGATGTTAAGTCCCACAGTGCTCAGAGCCACTTTTTTTTTTTTTTTTTTTTTTTTTTCAAACGTATCGTTTGGGCGAAACGGAGTACTTGTAATTCGTATGTGTGACCTTTTTGCAACAGTTCGGTTCTTGGATGATTGTTTCATCAGCTTCTTTTCGAAGTTTGCACTTTAGATCTTCTGAAGAATTACAAGTATGGCTTTGAGAGTATCTTTTCTTTTAGCTTGCTCACATGTTCTAAGAAACAGTATTTCTGTTTCCATTATTATTATTATTAAACACATCGGACAAAAATTAGTCATCTCGCGACGCTACTACGAGAATACAGAGTAATGCGGACTCTAGCCTGCATAATGAGCTCCATTCGGCTAGGATGAGAATCCACAAGTTTGTGCAGGTGTACCATATCCATCTGATCCCACTAACTGGATTAGATTGCGGGGATGTTGATTGCTACGTTTCACTCACTGTACCCATTAGGGAGATGCAGTAACGTGGACAGATAGTTAAAAGTGGTCACGAGCCTGAAAGGTGCTGCTGCCTGCCGAGAAGTGGTCAAATTAGTTCTAATGTACAACAACTTCATTGTTGTTAGTGAGTTTGACAGAAGTAGCCATTCCGTTACTTCTTAGTAAAAACTTTTCTGATTTTCAGTCGTCTGATGTACGATAAGTCATTTACATTATTCTTGTTGCCTCACTTACATGTAGAGTAATACTTTTTTTACAATATCAGTTTTTAAACATCTTATCGAGCCACCTTGGCCTATTTTCCCGAGAAGTAGTGTGGCCACTTTCCCCAGCAGTTTATTTTTCATCCGTTTATCTGAGTGAAAGTTAAGAACTTCCATACATCGCTGATGATATTACTGATTGATTTCTATATCATTTTAGATAGAAACCTCCCATGCGTGATTTTATTCCTTTGCGATGATTTTGAAGTAATTAATTAATAATTACGTTTAAGCCATCTCTGTTCTATTATATTTGGCCTTGTACAAATATCCGATGGAAAACGGTCTGCTGCAGAAATAAACACGCTGTTGAAATAAACACGCTGGTTCATATTCACGGCAATGTGACTGGCAACATCCAAGTCATAGTACGAAAAAAATGCCTAAAACATGGCAAAACCACGTCTGGCCACACACTACGTGTTAAACGGCTCGCTGGGCTATCGGTACACTCGAAGCCTTGCGCAATTTGAAAAGAAGCGAAATCGCCTCGTTATCAGACAACGTAACCCGCCTCCAATCAGATTTTGACCAGTTTCTGTGTTTGGACAGCTGAAGACGTGCTGACGGTCTGCTCTGGTGTTCCGTCTCCGCATCGACCCTATTGCGCTCTGACCATACAACCCATTAACAAATGCGACTTCACTACCGAGATTTACGCCAGCGGTGGACTGTCCCATCACCGCCTGGTACCAGTTGTACAACATCTGCAGTGCCCAAAGCGACCACTGCGTTAATTTTAGAGGACGACTGAAATTATGCCCCTCTGATTATTTTTCTATTGGTTTGGGTTACTGAGAACCACGTCAAATAACTTATGCCTACTTTCTCTTCTACTTTCCTTCTTACAAGGAGTTTTTCATTCGTTCCCTACGTTTTTCTGCTGTCCACATTACGCCCGTCTTTTTCTTTGTTTCCTCTTGGAAGCTCTTGAAACTCTTTACTTTGCTCTGAGCTTTTCTCTTTCCCCTATTTCTGCTTCCATTATTTCCATTTCCCTCGGGTCTTCTTTACCTTCTTTCATCGACGTCACTGAGGGTTTTCGGTTTCCGTCGTAGAAATTAAAAATTCTTTCTCTTATCCTTTTTTCGTCTATCTTTTTCAGGAACCCATAAAATACAATTGTTTTCTTCACTGTACCTAATATTGCTTCTATTCATTTATAAACTTTTTCTATTTGTTTGTTTCCAAATTTCCCACTATCATATTTTGGTCCCAAGATTTTTCTGATTGGTTTCCTTCTTTCCTATTTCACCTTATTGTCTGGCGTATTTAATAGAAGGAATTGTTATAATTATTTTTATTATTATCATGGCCGCGATAGTGTTGCGAGTAGAGCGCTAGATTCCGGCACTGGGACTTGGGAAGGGGCGGTCCCTCCACGACGACTCCAGGACCACTCAGACTACTATAAAGTGAGTACTGGAGATCTTTCCGGGGGTTAACGACGACCGGGTTGCAGAGCCTTCCACCCTCCCCCTTGTAGTGCCGGGGCGAAGAATGGCTGTACCCCACCTACAGTCAGACCAATAACCTGGTCACGTTCTTGCGGCACAAACTTTACTATTATTATTATTATTGCTATTACCTCCCTGTAATAATATAACAGCAAAAACTGGAGAATAAATAGATTAGATAAGAGAGATGAGAAGTTGCCAAAGATAGATTCTTACGATGTGGTGGCAGCTGCAAAGGGTGAATTTCCTGACGTCTTCAAGCTATAAAAACAAGGCTCTCACCATATGATAGCACGCGGAGGGTCACGTTATTTATGTTGCATGTTGTATCCATTTACTTATTTTGTCAGTGGAGATAGTCAACAAAATACGTTTTCCAGAAAAGGAAAATCAAGCATTTTTTACACCATATCCTGAAAGACGATTCCCGTATGTAACAGTTATTATAGCTGGCGTTAAGACTTTTCACAAAGATATCTGAAAAGAATGCTGAAATCGAAATACAAAGACGGTCGCAACTTCGTAGCAACAATTTATTAAACCTGTTGAAGAAAGTCGAAAGAAATAGCGGGAACGCTGAAAGAACATCGATTGCCGTGTCCTTTTTAGGTTGCTTTAACTCTGTCAAGGTAAAGTTCACAGAATAGCATTGCTTTCTAACGGCTAGTAATTACTTTTTGGTAGCACACGGTGGCTACGAAAACCGACTCCTCAGTGGCCAGGGTAAATTAATTTTGATCACATGACGGTTATGATATCCGAAACCGGACACCACCAACATAAATAAAAGAAATTCATATTTAGCCTGTTACTATTTGTTCTCGTACAACTCTTCTTCCTGTTTGGGCAAAGAGTATGCGTCCACCATTGGACCAACGACAGACCGACACTACGAGCTGACTTGCATCGTCCTGGTGACCATTGCAGTACCGCTTCGCGTAGTCTTTGCCCTGGCGGGAACAGACATTCATCCGTGACCGGAACCTTGACAACATGAACACAAACATACAATTGTCTCAATCACACGACAGGCGCCGTTCTTCCAATGTTCTCCCTATTGCTTTCCGCTTTGTTGAACAGTTTTAGCCACATTGTAGGCATAAAAGTAGCGGATAGTGACCGACATCCTTTCAGATTTTTTATACAATATGATATTTCTTTGTACAGTGCACGAGTTATTGGTAGTTTTTAATAGCTTTATATGCAGATCACGTGACGAACGATGTGCGCACCCTCACCTTTATAACGTCGCCCAGCTGGCTGGGCAGCGGTTGGTAACAGATACCTTACGGTATTACACAAACAACGCCTCATGTGGTCGGTGTGAAGTATATTTTATGTTTTTTATATCATGCATGAGACTCAGTGTTGCTAGATGTGTGCCATCCGCTATTGTCACGTTTTTCTATTATTTCATTTCAGAATCTTGGCCTAAAGACTGTTATTGTAACCGAAACCGGTTACCTGCAGTAACAGTTATTAAAAACCTGGTGTTACAACTTACTGGTCCTTACCTTTTACTTTAACATCAAGTACATATGCTGAAGTTCCAGCCTGCTGTCATAGTTTCTTATTATTAAATGTACTTCACTAGAAAGACATATTTAATTAATAATATTCAATCTAGACTCTCAATATTTTTATTTGATAGTTACTGTTCAGCACGTCTCGGAGCTGCAGCTCCATTTTCAAGGGCTGTTTAGATATAACCGCCATTACATCTGTTTCATTCTTTTGCATTACAGTAACAAAACGATGGAGTTATTAATTTTATAAGAAAACTTTCTCAGAAGGTATCACTGAGAGAAATAAAGTATTGTAACATATTGCCTACGTACAATGATGAGCCAGAACATTATGACCACCTGAAACTTCCTGGCAGATTAAAACTGTGTGCCCGACCGAGACTCGAACTCGGGACCTTTGCCTTTCGCGGGCAAGTGCTCTACCAGCTGAGCTACCGAAGCACGACTCACGCCCGGTCTCACAGCCTTACTTCTGCCAGTATCTCGTCTCCTACCTTCCAAACTTTACAGAAGCTCTCCTGCGAACCTTGCAGAACTAGCACTCCTGAAAGAAAGGATATAAGGCAAAGGTCCCGAGTTCGAGTCTCGGTCGGGCACACAGTTTTAATCTGCCAGGAAGTTTCATATCAGCGCACACTCCGCTGCAGAGTGAAAATCTCATTCTGGAAACTTCCCCCAGGCTGTGGCTAAGCCATGTCTCCGCAATATTCTTTCTTTCAGGAGTGCTAGTTCTGCAAGGTTCGCAGGAGAGCTTCTGTAAAGTTTGGAAGGTAGGAGACGAGATACTGGCAGAAGTAAGGCTGTGAGACCGGGCGTGAGTCGTGCTTCGGTAGCTCAGCTGGTAGAGCATTTGCCCGCGAAAGGCAAAGGTCCCGAGTTCGAGTCTCGGTCGGGCACACAGTTTTAATCTGCCAGGAAGTTTCATATCAGCGCACACTCCGCTGCAGAGTGAAAATCTCATTCTGGATTATGACCACCTACTTAGTTGCCGGTATGTCCATCTTTGGACGGATAACAGCGGCGACGTGTCTTGGAATGGAAGCAATGAGGACTTGGTAGGTCGCTGCACACAAAAAATTCACCTAATTCCCACAAATTCCTGGGAGGGGAGTGATACAGGCTCATGTAACGCTCAATTACATCCCATGTGTGTACGATCGGGTTCAGATCTGGCGAGTTGGAAGACCAGCACATCAATTGAAACTCGTTGCCGTGTTTCTCGACCCACTCCATTGTGATACCATTGTGACATGGCGCATTATCTTGTCGAAAAATGCGACTACCATCGGAAAATATGATTGTCATGAAGGTCTGTATGTGCTCTGCAACCAGTGTACGATTCTTTCTGGCCGGCATAATACATTACACGAAATCCACTGGATTCTTGGATGCACACGTCAATGTTCCCCAGGGCATAAAGGAGTCACCACCAGCTTGTCCCCATCCGGCAGTACAGTTGTCAAGGAACTGTTCCCCAGGAAAATCACACATTCACGCCATCCAATCGGCATGGTATCGGGATTTATCAGATCATGCAACGCTCTCCCACTTCACCAACGTCCAGTGCCGATGGTCACGTGTACATTCCAGTCGTAGCTGCCGATGTCGTGATGTTAACATTGGCACATGCGTGGGTCGTCGGCTGTGAAGACCCATCATTAGGAGTGTTCGATGCACTGTGTCTTCACACACACTAGTACTCTGCCAAGTTTTAAAGTCTGACGTTCGTTCCGGTACAGTTCGCCACCTGTCCTGTTTTACCAGTATGCACATACTATTACGTCCGACATCTGTAATGAGGGGGTGGCCGCCCAACCCCACGACATATGGACGTGGTTTCACCTTGGTTGCACCAAGTGTTGAACACACTCACCGCAGCACTCCTCGATCACCTGACAAGTCAAAAATGGCTCTGAGCACTATGCGACTTAACTTCTGAGGTCATCAGTCGCCTAGAACTTAGAACTAATTAAACCTAACTAACCTAAGGACATCACACACATCCATGCCCGAGGCAGGATTCGAACCTGCGACCGTAGTGGTCACGCGGTTCCAGACTGAAGCGCCTTTAACCGCACGGCCACACAGGCCGGCACCTGACAAGTCGTGCAGTTTCCGAAATGCTCGTGCCGAGTCCCCGGGCACTCACGGTCTGTCCTCTGCCTGCACTCAGATAGATCGCAGCAGACAGCACGCTCAGTGGTACTACATGCACCGTGTGTGTGTCTGACTAGCAGTCATTCCTCGCAGGGTGACGATGCTACCGCCTGGACGGGTTTATATCGATAGAAGTTCGGTTTCATAACTTTCTGGCTGATCAATGTATGAGTACTTGATAATAGTTTTCTGCACTGATGACACACTTACACATTTGCATTTACATTTGGAGAAATTTAGCGTGTTTAAAATGGCTCTATTGACGCTTATTTAACCTACTGTATGTACTGAATGTCATATTATTTCCGTTAACATAGACTGACGAAATAGAATAAAAAAATATCTTAGAGGAGTGATACTTAACAACGTTTGTTTTACATTCTTACAAATTCTACACAAGAATTGACGTGCGTATTAACATAGAGAGTGACTCAAAATACTCGTTACAATGTACTGCTTGTATTGCTAAGTATATGCTTATTGTGACTGTTATATAGGAATAACATTAGTTGAAACTTCCTGGCAGATTAAAACTGTCTACCTGACTGAGACTCGAACTCGAGACCTTTTCCTTTCGCGAGCAAGGGCTCTACCATCTGAGCTACCCAAGCACGACTCACGACCCGTCCTCACAACTTCAATTCAGCCAGTACCTTGTCGCCTACCTTCCAAGCTTCACAGAAGCTCTTTTGCGAACCTAGCAGAAGTAGCACTCCTGGAAGAAAGGATATTGCGGAGACATGGCTTAGCTGTGAGGACGGGTCGTGAGTCGTGCTTCGGTACCTCAGATGGTAGAGCACTTGCCCGCGAAAGGCAAAGGTCCAGAGTTCGAGTCTCGGTCCGACATACAGTTTTAATCTGCCAGGAAGTTTGATATCAGCGCACACTCCGCTGCAGAGTGAAAATATCATCCTGGAAACATCCCCCAGGCTGTGGCTAAGCCATGTCTCCACAATACCCTTTCTTCCAGGAGTGCTAGTTCTGCTAGGTTCGCAGATGAGCTTCTGCGAAGTTTGGAAGGTAGGAGACGAGGTACGGGCTGAACTGAGGACGCGTCGTGAGTCGTGCTTGAGTAGCTCAGATGGGGCCGGCACGGTAGCTCAGCGTGTTCGGTCAGAGGGTTAGCTGCCCTCTGTAATAAGAAACTGAGTTAATGGATCACCGACGAACTGAAACGGATGTCTTGCGACGTCCGCCCCAGCAGATGCAACGAACGAATACGAACAAAATGAGATTTTTAAAAGAATTGTGGAAATGGGCACAAAAAATACGTATTAAAAAAAAAGATGGTTGAGCACTTGTCCGCGAAAGGCAAAGGTGCCGGCATACAGTTTTAATCTGCCAGGAAGTTTCATATCGGCGCACACTCCGCTGCAGAGTGAAAATCTCATTCTGAATAACATTAGTTTATTTGCGTTTATGCATGTAAGTGAAATGAAACAACCCACAAAAATTTGACAGTGAGTACGATATTGTGGCTTACTGGAGGGAGGGGATGGACTGAAGAGAGAGAGAGAGAGAGACGGGTGGGCCTATTAGTATTTCAGACAGAGATCACAAACCTGTAGTCATTCTCTTGTAAGACTGTTGTATTAAGAGAAACTCATTACAGAATATTGAAAGTCTTCTCTTTTTGTGTCATGGGCTGCAAGGAGCTGTTGTGGATAGGCCTATGTCTAGCTGTTTTATTTCTGTATCTGTTATTTTTTATGCAAACCCAGAAGTCTATGAAATTTAATGTCTTGTCCACCTCATGTTCAATGGTTACTTGTTAATATAGAATTAGCTGAAAAGGCTGCTAAATTAATCTAATTAAGTTTTACTGCTTTGAAAAGTATGATAGTTTCGTCTTTGTTATGATATTAATGTCAAAAGTCATGATTTCATATTTTTCCAGAAAAATAAAACCGAATTATGTAACCTATCAGCCAGTTGCATCACACTATCAACACTGAGGCTGAGACAAGAAAGGCATTAAATTCTGTAGACATAACAATTTGAATACAGGAGCAGACCTTCACCGTATACAGAAACAAAAACACCAACAGAGGTTGTTATGCACAATATGGCTCAAATGGCTCTGAGCACTATGGGACTTAACATCCATGGTCATCAGTCCCCTAGAACTTAGAACTACTTAAACCTAACTAACCTAAGGACAGCACACAACACCCAGTCATCATATGCACAATAGCTCCTTCTATAACACTGCTATAAAACTAGCAGCAGCCACATCTCTGATTATTAGGACCATGAATATCCTAAAGGTGGAATATGATCTTTGTGATGAAACTGTATTATTATTTTCTCCACGTTCGTAGGGTGTGATGATTCCTCTGCGCTGTGTTAATCACACAAATAACCACTAACAATAATCTCTCTCTCTTTCTCTTCAATCCTCCACCCCTCCCCCAAATTAACCCCAGTATCGTACTCGCTGTTACTTTGTGATAAGTAGTTTCGTTTCATTTTTATGCATATACACCTACAAAATAATGTTATTTTTAGGTTACAATCTCAAGCATAAATTACACACTTAGCAATAGAAGCAGTATATTTTAAAGTGTGTTTTGAGTCACTATGTTAACAAGTATCTCAAAGAATCTGTACGAATGCAAAATGTTGTGTTCATAGTTCCGCGTAGTCAGCACGTTCACAACTTTCCCACTAGAGCGCGCCCCGCTAAGCACAACAGCGCAGGCGCAGCGCTCGTCCGTCTCCACACTATGAGATGGCGCTGCCTTAGAGACGGACCAAATTCTGCTTCCGCCGATCCGTATATTAATATGTAACGCAGCCAATGAGATTGCTGCTAACATAGAACATTTTCTCCTTGCGGATCACACAAGCGCAGTGATACCTGAACGCGCGAGGTATTATAACGAGTGTACAGACCTCCGATTAGTCAGTCTGCATTTGTCTGCACCAGTCTGTACCAGTCTGCATTAGTCTGTACGAGTTCTACATTTGTCTGTACCAGTCCATAGTCAAGTTTCAGTCTACGCCTAATAAGATTACCATATTCCTGTAGATAGCCATGAAGATAAATTTATAGACACTCTTGTCAAGTATCAAAGATATATGTGAGAATAAGATTAACGTATCAATACCAAAGGAACTTCAGATTGTCAATTGTAAACAGCATCCAGAATCACGTTACATAATATCTATGCCTTTTTATTATTTTAATAAATGTGTGCGAAAATTAATCAAGTTCTGTTTAAAGTTGGTCACCGTCAATCTGCTACTCTAAGCGTGCAAGTGGCATTTCTATCGTCTGACCTAACGGCAGAAGATAAATACGCCACGATAAGACCACGAGACATATTGCTGACACTCGCCTACTTCGTTAGAGCGACAAGTCAAATAATCTGATGGTGTGTGTACTGAAGGTCTTACAGCAAGCACGCCACACAAAACAAAAATTATTAGGGGTCACTTTCCTAAGACACTTTTAGTTCTATTTCGCCCTGCGAAGGGTCTTCCAGCCACCAATGCCATACGCTCATTCAATATGTTACAATACTTTTTTCTCCCATTAATCCCGTGTGTAAGAGTTTGTTCACAAAACTAACAACTTTTACTGTTAGATGAAAAACTGAAGCAGCTGTAAAGTCCATGTTGTCTTTGAAAACTGAAATGTAGCTCCTAAATGCGTTGGACAGCAGTTATAAGAATATTGTGACTGAATACGGAATACTGTTAATAAGATATATCCCTAACGCAGAAGTTAGTCATGGAGAGCCCACAGCAAAATGTCTATTAATACTGTATTTGAGCAACCTTGACTTAACGTAGTGACTTGTTCGGCGGCCTTGTGGTCCTGTGGAACAGAGAGCGAGGCAGCGAGCGGCAAGAGGCTTGCGGCTTGCCTACCTGTCGAGCGTGACGGCTATCAGGCTGTAGACGGAGGCGGCCACGGACACGCCCTGCACGTACGGCACCGTCTTGCACATCCACCAGCCCAGCAGCCACGCTGAAACACACACCAGAGCGCCGAGCGTCAGATTAGTGTCCACCAGAGCAGCAGCTACGCTAATACTGGAGCAATTGCTGCCTCTCTATTGATACACACTTACATCAAATACAGAGGGGTCCAAAAAAATGTATCCACTGTTTAAAAGTCCATAAATGGCAAACTAATTAACGGAGTTGTCTCATCTTTGGTAGTGTAATAGTTTGTAGTTCCGGCAATTGCCACACAAGAGTTGTATTGCGTTGTTTTGTTTTGTTTCGTCAGACGACAGTCGCCAGATAGTCAGTGTTTTGTTCTTAGTTGCACCTAGTTACTCGAGTAAACATTGCTGGCGCAAGGCTTACATTCGATGAAAGGAAGTCAGTTTTGAAGTGGTATTTTAAGTACGAAAACATTAATGAGGTTCAAAGGCAATGGCGAAATGAGTATCAAACAGAGCCACCGACACGTTTAACGATTCGTCGCATTCGAGACAAATTTGAAGCCAAAGGCTGTGTTAAAGATGTACACAAACAACGATCTGGACGACCTGTAACAGTAACAAGTCCAGCTAACTCCCGTCGTGTGTTACAATAATTCACTCGCTCACCACAGAAGTCTGCGAGACAGTATGCCCGTGAAACTGGAGTGAGTCGCTCAAGTGTTCGGTGAATTTTGAGGACAGAAAAGTGGAAGTGCTACATCCCACGACTGCTACACGCAATGAACGAGGACGACCCAGATCATAGAATGGAGTACTGCGAGTGGTTTACTAACATGGTGAGCAACGGTGAAGAGTTTGCAGAGATGACTGTGTGGTCTGATGAGGCACAGTTCAAACTAAATGGTACAGTAAGTCGCCACGATTGCATCTACTGGGCCGCCGAAAATCCAAACGTCCATGTAGACAAAGCCGTGAATTTGCCAGGAGTGTGGTGTGGGTTGTCTTACCCGGGCTTGATTGGGCACAGTTGACGGCACAGTTACCGGTGGTTACCTTCAGAAGCTTCAGACATCCATTTTACCTGCCATCTGAGACTTGTATGGAGACGGAACAGTTTACTTTCAACAAAATGGTGCCCCAGCCCACTACCAAAATCGTGTTAGGGCGTATCTCGACGAAAATCTACCAGAAAGATGGATAGGCCGTAGAAGTGCTATGGAGTACCTACCACGTTCCCCAGACCAATCTCCTCTGGACTTTTACCTGTGCGGAACACTAAAGGACGTCGTTTATCGACAAAAGCCACGCATGTTGGATGAACTTCGTGAATCCATTGTACATTCATGTCCAAATATCCAACTGAACACGTTGCAGTCAGTAGTTCGTGCTGCAGTTCGGCGTCATCGTTCGTGTATGGATGTTAATGGTGACCATTTCGAACACCTACTGTGATATCTTTAAGTTGGACTTTATGCTACACTTTCACCAAAAATGAGACAACTACGTTCAGTTAGTTTGCAAGTTATGGACTTTTAAACAGTGGATACATTTTTTTTTACCCCTCTGTACATTTCCGCGAACAAAAACGATGACTTTAAGCACTGTGAGGTACGTGATCTTGATTTCTGTAACGATGTGGTGCTGTGGGTACCTCGTAACGTTTACTAGGTGAGGTATTTGGCTGCAGACAGGGCTGGATAGGTAGTGATAGGAGGAAGAATATGGGATAGTACTGGGGAGAGTTTAGTGACGGCAGGTGGGATGTAGAGGACTGGTAGGACTGGCTTTATTCAGGAAAAAGATTCGATGCCTTCATTTTGAATAGATGAGATAAGATATTTGGAGATAGATGACATTGTAAATCAACTTATATCAGAGAGAGGGTTGGAAAGGTGTTAGGGATGGCCAAGAGACGTGAAGCAGCTTGTAGGAGGCAGGTAGCAGTAATAATAAATAGTAGTAATAATAAATAAAGGTCTATAACGTTCGCTTTTCCTTCCAAATAAGTCAGTGTATTCACTCATTGCTTTGTGTTTTCGTTTTAAAACGTTAGCCCAGTGTTGTCAATTTATTAACCGAATGTAAAGCGTGTGATTTAGCTTCTTATTCCACGTAGAAGAAAATGCCATGTCACATTGATAATACTATATATAATATAGTTATTATTCTTTTCAATGATTGTCAGTCCCTACTACACTAGGTAGGTTACTATTCACGACACCTTTTTAAATGTTTTAAAAACGGCAACTCATTGCAATAGGTGCGTTGTATAGCGACCAATTTTTTAATGATACTGAGACATGTGCCAAGTCTAATGGCATAAACATAACCGACTTCTTCACTTCAGAAGTAGTTTTCGAATATGTAAGAAAAGTATCATTTGATAGTAACTGCCAATATAAACAAATGCGCTGCATCAGAGAAATTAAAATTTTTTGCGCTATGCACTTAGAGGCGGAAAGGGAAACCTTAACTTACAGGACAAACATAAGTACATCTATCGTGGTAGTTAAGCGAATTGTTATTTTGCACAGGGAATCTGTAGCATTCAAATACTTTTTCAAAAGTGTATCATATTCGCCGTTGACTGTACAAGTTATCTACACTCCTGGAAATTGAAATAAGAACACCGTGAATTCATTGTCCCAGGAAGTGGAAACTTTATTGACACATTCCTGGGGTCAGATACATCACATGATCACACTGACAGAACCAAAGGCACATAGACACAGGCAACAGAGCATGCACAATGTCGGCACTAGTACAGTGTATATCCACCTTTCGCAGCAATGCAGGCTGCTATTCTCCCATGGAGACGATCGTACAGATGCTGGATGTAGTCCTGTGGAACGGCTTGCCATACCATTTCCACCTGGCGCCTCAGTTGGACCAGCGTTCGTGCTGGACGTGCAGACCGCGTGAGACGACGCTTCATCCAGTCCCAAACATGCTCAATGGGAGACAGATCCGGAGATCTTGCTGGCCAGGGTAGTTGACTTACACCTTCTAGAGCACGTTGGGTGGCACGGGATACATGCGGACGTGCATTGTCCTGTTGGAACAGCAAGTTCCCTTGCCGGTCTAGGAATGGTAGAACGATGGGTTCGATGACGTTTAGGATGTACCGTGCACTATTCAGTGTCCCCTCGACGATCACCAGTGGTGTACGGCCAGTGTAGGAGATCGCTCCCCACACCATGATGCCGGGTGTTGGCCCTGTGTGCCTCGGTCGTATGCAGTCCCGATTGTGGCGCTCACCTGCACGGCGCCAAACACGCATACGACCATCATTGGCACCAAGGCAGAAGCGACTCTCATCGCTGAAGACGACACGTCTCCATTCGTCCCTCCATTCACGCCTGTCGCGACACCACTGGAGGCGGGCTGCACGATGTTGGGGCGTGAGCGGAAGACGGCCTAACGGTGTGCGGGACCGTAGCCCAGCTTCATGGAGACGGTTGCGAATGGTCCTCGCCGATACCCCAGGAGCAACAGTGTCCCTAATTTGCTGGGAAGTGGCGGTGCGGTCCCCTACGGCACTGCGTAGGATCCTACGGTCTTGGCGTGCATCCGTGCGTCGCTGCGGTCCGGTCCCAGGTCGACGGGCACGTGCACCTTCCGCCGACCACTGGCGACAACATCGATGTACTGTGGAGACCTCAAGCCCCACGTGTTGAGCAATTCGGCGGTACGTCCACCCGGCCTCCCGCATGCCCAATATACGCCCTCGCTCAAAGTCCGTCAACTGCACATACGGTTCACGTCCACGCTGTCGCGGCATGCTTCCAGTGTTAAAGACTGCGATGGAGCTCCGTATGCCACGGCAAACTGGCTGACACTGACGGCGGCGGTGCACAAATGCTGCGCAGCTAGCGCCATTCGACGGCCAACACCGCGGTTCCTGGTGTGTCCGCTGTGCCGTGCGTGTGATCATTGCTTGTACAGCCCTCTCGCAGTGTCCGGAGCAAGTATGGTGGGTCTGACACACCGGTGTCAATGTGTTCTTTTTTCCATTTCCAGGAGTGTATTTCACAATAGCAGTTTCGGAATTTGGGCTATTTTCAAGTGGTAATGCAAAAGATTTTGCTTCAGTACGTTTTAGAATTTAAAAACCTCCGTCATATATACATATCACCGTCAAAAACAGGCCTTTTAACTGTAGAAATACAGTAACATCACTTGAAAAGGGCAAAAAGACTGAAACTGCAACTATGAAATTAATAATTTCTGTATGTGAATGCAGGCTTTCTCGGTGTATCTCGATCATAAAATGTTCTTGGGTTGACAGCCGAGTCAATGCTTCGTTCTCCGGCAACGTTTCAGCAATTTTCTTATTTGTCATCTTCAGGCGAATTTCTACGGTCAACGGTAAATATGATGTCCGTTAAAAAATTCTAAATGACTATGAAGTCCGACCATGAGAAGTTAATTCAAAATACTGTCGATAATAACGATATACTGATGACATTTAAATGTATTACGCAACTTGAAAGTGACTGAAAGTCCGAAACGCGTCCTTGCGTAAAATGAAGTTATACAAACAACTGGCAGGTTGCTATATGTCTTCAAGTAAGTCAGTGGAATGGTTCCCGTAGTACCGCCAGAGCAGATTACGGAAAAAAATTTGTCACTAAGGTGAACTCAATTACCAGCGATAGGTCATGTTATCAAAAGAGATTTTATGTAAAACATGACCAATTTATCGGGACACTCGCACATAATTAGTGTGTCGCGTTTTTTTTTTTTTTTTTTTTTTTTTTTGTACACTGTACATAGTATGTACTACGTGTTACCCTGTAGCAATGATTTCCGACGAAGTGAGCTCAGACTCCAACGACAGACTTTCAAAAGTGTGTTCAGTGTTCAGAACTATTTTATGAGTATGTTAGTGAATGGATCCCATATTCTCCGGTGGCTCGTTACGGACTAATTGCATGTCACTTGATTTCTGACACCCATTTGTATTTCTGTTACACTGAAAACAATTGCGCAACAGTGCGAATTTTGACTGTATGTACCATTATTTAGAAACAAACGTTTTCCATTCATTTACGGTGCTTGCTATTGGCAACAATAATATTCAATTTACTCTTCACCTTCCAGGTTGGATACCCTGAGAAGTATTCAACATGTTATCTCTGAGTTTCGGCTGAGTCGGTCAACCAATTCCACGCTGAGAAAGTTGAGGTGTGAGCTCGAAGAAGAGACTCTTGTGTTCTGCCATGCTGGAGGTCGGTCGTGTTTCAGAATCTGATATCACTGGTGGCTGTTTTGCTGCAAGGGAAGTTAGACAGCTTGACTCTATGGAAGATGAGCAGATGTGCTATGTGATTCTGGTAATCATTCACAGTGAGGGCGTTGTTCATGTCTAACAATTTCCTTGATTTGCATCCCAAAGTTATTGTAACTTTCAGGGGTTGGAGCATGTTTCACGTGTGGAGGTTTGATCCTTGTGTCTTTGTGAGGAGATTATGTCTCAAGGCTCGATACGGAATCTTCTTGCTGTTAATTCATCCGAATGATAGTACAGTCAATTTTGCCACATCTTTGTCAGTATTTTGCGATTTGTAAGGATTATACTTTGATTTTATTACGTTCTTGTACTGTGTATGTCGCACACTAATGTGACTGAATTAGTTTCTAAAGTCAATTGTAAGGATTTATCTTCATATATATTCTTTCAAATACATTCTCTCATCACATACTTTTATATTGGGACAAATTGTGTCGACTTTCACTCAGACGTTGGAATACGATAACTTGATCTGAAACGTTCTATTGGTCTGTCTCAAGCAATTGGTAGAATATTAAACAGGAAACACTTTCCGATTTTCCACAGAATTACTGTATATTTATTTGGTCACGAACTGGCTTTTGGATTTTTTTGTCACGCAGATATAATTAAATTAACAAAAAAGGGAAACAAAGTTTTTTTGAAGGTACATAAAACAGCTGATGAGGATTAATATCGAATTTGCAATTTCAATCTGTTGTTTGTAATGAAAACTTAATTTAAAAGAGAGAAAAGAAAACTGAATTTGATCATTTATTACTAATCTGGCATTCTGCATCACATGTATTTCCAGCAGAGTCATCTTTCTGCTTTTCTTAACAGAATGTGTAACTTCACATTTCACATTATATGGTTGGTTGTCTATTAAAAGATAATCAAGAAAAGCTGAATCTTTCTTTCTTAATCTTCAGCTTATGTCACGTTCGGATAACCTAATTGCCACAGCTCTGTGTGGCTGACCAAAATATATACTTTCACGCAGTGCTTTGAAAAAAAAAAAAACAAATGTCGTAAGTTCTATGGGACTAAACTGCTGAGCTCATCGGTCCCTAGACTTAAGCACTACTTAATCTAACTTAAACTAACTTACGCTAAGGACAACAATCACACCCATGGCCGAGGAAGGACTCGAACCTCCGACAGGGGGAACCGCACGAACCGTGGCCAGGCGCTACAGACCGAACGGCTACTCCACGCGGCGCAGTGCTTTGATTTGATTTTACACACAGCACGCAGGGGTTACAGTTTATATTTACTGTTGAACACAAATTTTAGTATGCTGTTGGTATTATGAAACGCAGCACTGTAGCTGCGAGACTTCAACTTTCTGCAAAGGTTATCTAAAATTTTGACAGTATGTGTGATGATGTACCAATTTCCTAACCGGATACTGAGAAACATGCTACATTGCATTTGATGTCGCATCGTCTCATTTCTGTCTCATTATCTGGATCTGCCTTTCTAACAGAACTACAAACACTTCGCTTAGCGCAAAGGCTACATCTCTGCCCTGACTGATTAACACGCAGCGAAAAAAACAGTAAGCGTAAAATTACACCACTGCTATATGTAGTCAAACAGAAACCAGTCAGTAGTTGGAAAAACTGCTGTATCATCCCATATACTGGCAAAGATAACCTGAAAACGTAAATTCAAAATTATTCATCAGTCGTTAATTGCATCTCCACAAAAAATTGCCGTCTTTTTAGTTAATGTAATTACTTCCGCGTGACAAAAATGTAGTACTTCCCTAAGTTAACACTCTACATGTCATAATTTTTCTTATCCTTCGTATCTTCCGTGTAAATAATGTCTGTGTACGTCGCACTTCATTGTATCTGTCTTGGTGACTTCAGTTGTCACCTACAGAGACCTAAGAGATTGGAAGCTTGTTCGTGACCAAATAAATATAATTCTGAAAACATCACGAAGTGCTTTCTATTACAATTATAATTAATTTCATCCAAGCACCGACGGAAAATTCAGCTAACTGTGAGAATATTGATGGATTTCTTCCTGCAATTAGTATCAACAATGGTAGTAGTCGCCACGAATATTGTATTTCTTAGCATGCTTTTCAGTAATAAAGGTAGGTGTTGGCGTTGGCGCTGTTGGCAGACACGCAGTGCTTTATTCTACAGCAAATGGGCTTATCTGATGTCTCGTACCTGTGAGTTACTATAACAGATTGGGTCCACATGCCCTGTGCACTGTATGGGACTACAAGACACATTGCTTTATACATCTTTACACTTGGTGAGATATTTGGTGTGATTGCTCACATCCACATCAATTCCATTTCCTCTCACACGGTCATTGTAACTTGTTGTGCAAAAAGGAAACTTCACTGTCTAGGTAATTGTCAGCAAACACTTTGCAATCAGATAGCTTTACTAATTTCATTCAGAGGTCTAAATATTTTTTTACTCAATACGGTATTGTTGTTCAGGACGTATCCGGACTTAATTTCATAGGTAATCCGTAATTAAAACCTAGCAGAAACGTTACTAGCGTTGTTGTTCGTTTAGGTCGAATAAGTTTAGTAATGAAGAGTTGCTTGATACGCATCTCGTTCACCGAACAACGACAACGTAATGAACTGTTCACCTAGTGACGGCAACAACAGCACAATGGCTTTCCATTTGTTTGGTTGGTATTTGATTTCTCTACATTTTATGTTATAAGTCTTGGTCACTGAGTAACATTTTTATTTTTTGAGAATATTTTCACATAAACAAAGGTGACTGGCGTAGTAAATCGTAGTTGTATTATTAGTCTGTGACGTGCCACCGGAGTTCACGGATCCGTTGCAGAAAAACACTCATACACATTCTTGAACCTACGAAATTTTGTTGACGGACATTCGTGTTCTATCTGTAGACGAAGTAATGGATTGCAGAGGGTAAGAAGATTCCACGTACAACACACACTGTCCAGTCACAGTAATGCGCCCACCTGTCAAAAGCCTGAATAACAACCTTTTGGATTGCGGACCATTGAGAGGCGCAGGAAGAGTGTCAGTGAGGTTCTGGAAGGCACTGACAGGGATGTGGACTCGTGCCGGCTCCAGCGTGGTGGCCAAACGCGTTAGGTTTCTCGGTTGAGGATCCACGAGGCGTAGAGACCGATGGAGCTGGTCCCACAGATTATCGATTGGGTTTAAATCCACGGAGTTCGGTGGCCAAGGGAGTACATCTACATCTACATGGATATTCTGCAAATCACATTTAAATGCCTGGCAGAGGGTTCATCGAACCACCTTCTCAATTCTCTATTATTTCAATCTCGTAAAGCGCGCGGAAAGAATGAACACCTGTATCTTTCCGTACGAGCTCTGATTTCCCTTATTTTATAGTGGTGGTCTTTCCTCCCTATGTAGATCGGTGTCAACAAAATATTTTCACATGCGGAGGAGAAAGATGGTGATAGGTATTTCGTGAGAATATTCCGTCGTAACGAAACCGCCTTTCTTTTAATGATGTCCAGCCCAAAATCCTGTATCATTTCTGTGACACTCTCTCCCATATTCCCCGATAATACAAAACGTGTTGCCTTTCTTTGGACTTTTTCGATGTACTCCGTCAGTCCTATCTGATAAGGATGCCACACCACGCACCAGTGTTCTAAAAGAGGACGGACTATCGTAGTGTAGGCAGTGTCCTTAGTAGGTCTGTTACATTTTCTAAGTGTCCTGCCAATAAAACGCAGTCCTTTGTTAGCCTTCCCCACAACATTTTCTATGTGTTCCTTCCAAATTAAGTTGTTCGTAATTGTAATACCTAGGTATTTAGTTGAATTTATGGCTTTTAGATTAGACTGATTTATCGTGTAACTGAAGTTTAACGAGTTTCTTTTAGCACTCATGTTGATGTCCACACACTTTTCGTTATTTAGGGTCAACTGCCACTTTTCGCACCATTCAGATATTTTTTCTCAATCGTTGTGCAGTTTGTTTTGATCTGATGACTTTATTAGTCCATAAATGTCAGCGTCATCTGCAAACAACCGAAGACGGCTGCTCAGATTGTCTCCAAAATCGTTTCAATAGATAAGGAACAGCAAAGGGCCTATAGCAGCACCTTGGGGAACGGCAGAAATGTTTTCTAAACTCATGTTGACTGTATGTCAGTAGACAATTTCCATCGAGGTAATTCATAATGTTCGAACACAGCGTATCTTCTTAAACCCTGTTACATATCGACGTTAACGAAGTGGGCCTGTAATTTAGTGTGTTACTCATACTACCTTTCTTGAATATTGGTGTGACCAGTGCAACTTTCTAGTCTTTAGGTACCGGTCTTTCGTCGAGCGAACGGTTGTATATGATTGCCAAGTATGAAGCTAATGCATCAGCATACTCCGAAAGGAACCTAATTGGTATACATTCTGGACCAGAAGGCTTGCTCTTATTAAGTGATTTAAGTTGCGTCACTACTCCGAGGGTATTTACTTCTACGTTACTCATGTTGGCAGCTGTTCTCTATTCCATTTCTGGAATAATTACTTCGTCTTCTTCTGTGAAGGCATTTCGGAAGACTTTGTTTAGTAACTCTGCTTTGGCAGCACTCCTGGTAGTATCTCCATTGCTATCGTGCAGAGAAGGCATTGATTGTTTCTTGCCGCTAACATACTTCACATACGACCAGAGTCTCTTTGCATTTTCTGCCAGTTTCGAGACCACGTTTCGTTGTGGAAACTGTTATAGACATCTCGCATTGAAGTCCGCGCTAAATTTCGAGCTTCTATAAAAGATCGCCAATCCTGGGGATTTTGCGTCTGTTTAAATTTGGCATGTTTGTTTCGTTGTTTCTGCAACAGTGTTCTAACCCGTTTTGTGTACCTAGGAGGATCAGCTCCATCGTTTGTTAATTTATTTGGTATGGATCTCTCAATTGTTGCCGATAGTATTTCTTTGAATTTACTGTAAACTCATTGTGGTGCTCTTCGAATCACGTACGTAGACTGCCAGCTGTGTGTCAGGTTGCACTGCCCTGCTCCAGCACCGAAAAAAGAGCTGCATGTAGGATTGAAATGGTCCCTAAGGATAGATACGTACTTGTGTGATGCCTACTGGGATGAAGACCTCACCCAACGAATGACACGAAAACATTCCCCAGACCATACCGCTCCCTTCTGCAGCCGGGAATCATCTGACGGTTATTGCAAAGTATTTGCTTCCTGTCCCTTGGGGCATAAAACGTGATTCATCTGAAAATGCCACGTGTCGCCTCTCAGTGGACGTTCATTTGCGGTACTGGCGTGCAACTTCCAGCCTTCGTCACCGGTGAACAGAAGCCAACATGGGTCCATGAACTAGGCACCTGCTGCGGAAGCCCATACGCAGCAAGTAGTTGGCTTGAAACTTTTGGTACCCCTTGGCTATATTTTTCGTAGCCCCTTGGCTACATTTTTAGTAGCCCCTTGGTTCATCTGGGTTGTCAGATGCTCAAAAGTTGCATGCCTATTCGCAGCCGTCTTTCACCCCTCTCATCTATGGCCCGTGGTACATCGTAGTTGCCTCGGCGCCGATTTCGGATAGTGCCATTTTGCCATTCGTGGTGTACTTGTACCATGGGGCAGGCGAACAGTTCACAAACTTAGCTGTTTTGGAAATGCTTCCACCCTTGACCCGAAAGTCAATGACCGTGCCCTTTTAAACGTCAGATAAATCGCTTTAAATCGCTTCGTTTTCGCACTGCGACAACGACTGTACCGCGTACCCCCGACACGTTTTATATAATGTCCACTGCTATCACCTATTTCTGTGAGAGATCATTGCACGTTGACGTCGAAAATAGGCGGTGGTCACATTAATGTAACTGGGCAGTGTAAAATCATAGACATCTCTTTCCTGGTCTGTCCGTAGCTACGGTTTTTTTGGTCTAGTTTTTATCTTCTTTTTTTACTTCAAGATCTAATATGTTATAAACCGAAAAATGCAAGGAAAAAAATCTAATAATGTCGAACGAAAGGGATGGAGCTTAAAAATCCTGGCGCTGCTTTTATCACTGCAGGCGGCGTAGAGATTTAGCGGGACAAGTATGAAGAAGCAAGTGTCCTTTATACTCGTATTGTTGACTTACACGACGAAACCTTCACAAGTGTTTGGTCTGATTTAGAAAACCACTTGCAACCTAACACTGAATAAAGGAAGGTAGAAAAGAAGGTAGGAAGGAAGGAATGCAGGAAGGAAGACGGTAAGGGTCAAATGTGCCTTCGACGACAAGATTACTAGAGACTGGCCACAAGCTCAAACTGGAGAAAAGATAGGAAACAAGCAGCGCTCTTCTCAGAGGAACCATCCCGTTATTTCCTATAAGTGGTTCAAGGAAAACACAGAAAAATAAATTGTAGATCGCTGGACGGTGATCTGAACTGCTGTCCTCTTGAATGCGAGTATATTGTCTTATAAGTCACGATTGCCAGATGGGTGATTGAAGAGAGTTCCTTTAGTGCCGAATCCTGCCGATAATTAGCCTGGAAACAGCTATGTTTCCAATAACAGTTTTTCTCAAAACAATGAGCCCTTCCAGTAAATCTAAACAATGTTCATGTCGTTAAAAATATTTCATGTTGCCTAGCATCAAAAGGAATATGTGAGTTCAAAACTGATGTCAGCCTCCCAAATTATACCGAAAATATTGTCAACATGTTATCACACATGTGACATTAAGAAACTGGAGTGCAGTGCACGTCACTGAATAGAGATTTTGGGTGGTGAAACATGCTTTAGAGAAACAGCTTACGAGGGCGCGCTGAAAAGTAATGGCTCCTAATTCTTTTTCTGCTCCCAATATCAGTTCAGGTATTACACATCAAGCGTACTACTCAGCCGACTTTCTCGCTTTGCTGATGCAAGATGAAACCCTCTGCTGTTAGAGGGGTCAGAATTGTAGCGTGTAACATGGCGGCGAGTAACATAACTATGTCGGTGCGTAAGGAACAGCATTCTTTTTCATACTGTCTCTACTTGGACCCATTCCGTTCTAGTCTCTTTCCAAAACTTAAAGAACACCTTCGAGGACTTCACTTTGACAATGATGAAGCTATGCAAGCAGAGTTGAGGTTGTGGTCTCCTCAACAAACTCAAACATTCTATAGTGACGGTGTCAACAAACTGGTCTGTCATTGGGAGAAATGTGTTCGTCGGCAGGGTGCCCATGTTAAGAAATACATACATCAAAGAAAGTTCTGAATCACTTGGTTCCGAGAGTTCCGGAACCTGTTCAGAAAATTGGACGAGAGATCAACATAAACATCACTTCCGACCTTTTTACTGCTCACAGATACCATACATTGACTGTTGCACCACCATACAGCGAGACCTTCTGAGGTGGTGGTCCAGATGGCCGTGCACATCGGTACCTCTAATACCCAGTAGCTCGTCCTCTTGCATTGATGCAAGCTCGTATTCGCTGTGGCATACTATCCACAAGTTCATCAAGGCACTGTTGGTCCATATTCTCCCACTCCGCAACGACGATTCGGCGTAGACCCCTCAACGTGGTTGGTGGGTTGTTCAGCCCTTTTCAATCCATAGGGTTCATGCCTGGGGAACATGCCGGCCACTCTAGTCAAGCGAAGTCGTTATTCTGAAGGAAGACATTCACAAGATGTGCACGTTGAGGACGAGAATTGTCGTCCTTGAAGACGAATGACTCGCCAATATGCTGCCGATATGGTTGCACTGTCGCTAGGAGGATGGCACTCACGTATCGTACAGGCGTTACGGCGCCTTCCATGATCAGCAGCGACGTACATCGGCCCCAAATAATGCCACCCTAAAACAGCAGGGAACTTCCAACTTGCTGCACTCGCTGGACGGTGTGTCTAAGGCGTTCAGCCTGACCGGGTTGCCTCCAAACACGTGTCCGACGATTGACTGATTGAAGGCAGATGTGACACTCATCGGTGAAGAGAACGTGATGCCAGTCCTGAGCGATCCATTCGGCATGTTGTTGGGCCCATCTGTACCGCTCTGCATGGTGTCGTAGTTGCAAAGATGTACCTCGCCATGGACGTCGGGAGTCAAGTTGCGCATGACGCAGCCTATTGCGCACAGTTTGAGTCGTAACACAACGTCCTGTGGCTGCACGAAAAGCGTTATTCAACATGGTGGCGTTGCTGTCAGGATTCCTCCGAGCCTTAATCCGTAGGTAGCGGTCATCCACTGCAGTAGTAGCCCTTGGCCCTGCCTGAGCGAGGCATGTCATCTCCTCCATGTCCGAACAACATCGCTTTGGTTCACTCCGAGACCCTTGAACACTCCCCTTTTTGAGAGCCCTTCCTAGGACAAAATAACAATGCGGACGCAATCGAACTGCGGTACTGACCGTCAACGCATGTTTGAACTACAGACAACACGAGCCGTGTACCTCCTTCCTGGTGGAATGACTGGAACTGCTCATGCATGGTTGTTTACATCTTTAGGCGGATTTAGTGACATCTCTGAGTAGTGAAAGAGGCTGTGTCTGTGATACAATAGCCGCAGTCAACGTCGCATAAAGAAAAATGATGTAGAATGTTAATAAAGTTTGTTTTATGTAAAATGCTTTAAGTGTTTTCACATAAGAAATTCGGAGGCACTACTTTTCTGCATGCTCTCGTGTCGCTTGGTCCAATTACGAGTAGGCATTCGATCGGCAATGCAACCACACACACACACACACACACACACACACACACACACACACACACACATACACACTCATGCCCGAGGGACGACTCGGACCTCTGACGGGAGGAGCCGCGCGGACCGTGACAAGATGTCCTAGAACCGCGCGGCCATCCCGAGCGGCTAGAGTCACAAAAGAGAACTTCAACTCTCGTAGTTTCATTGTTTCTACAGCACAGTAATCAAAAGAAAGAACGTGTATTTTGTGTAGGTATTAATCATTTGAATGCATAAGAATGGATTTCTCGCTTTGTGTGTTCCTATGTTTAATGATTCACCCAACGACGCGGCAGAGGTAGCCACTCCGATGCAAATCACTGGCTATCCGCGGAGCTGCCCGCTAGATGAAAGAGCAGTGGGAGACTGATAGTAATTTCGTGTGGCTTAATAGCCGGCTACAGCGCTTTCAGTTGCCCGCCACTGAGGCGAGTTGCGTGGCTAGAGTTATCCAACCGAGCAAAGGGGACCTCCCGTTTAACGTGGAACCCGAACCACGCCTCGTTCCTGTAACTCCTCACATTGTTGAGATTTGTAAACTAAAGGCAGGCTGGAAATGTACGTGATCTGGTCGCGTTTCGATCCCGCCATCTGTCGATTTACAGGCACGCACTTTACAACCGGATCGCCCGGCCCGACGTATTGAAGAAGACAGAGTCCGGTCAGCTGCGATTTAGGTGCATTTTGTTCTGTTGTTGTTAAAAAATAAACTGTATTGTTCGATGGGTATTCCAGATAATTTTCTGGTGTTTAAGACGGATACTCAGTACGATTGATGGAACTTCTTTCAATAGAAGTGAATAATTTATTCTGAGTATAATCATAATGACACAATGAAATTTAAACATACAGAGAATCTGCTTTGACATGAGAGTACATAGGCTATTACTATCAAGTAGAAAGGTATCGACATAGATAGTACAAAAAGTCCAATGAGAGATAACAAGCAACGTTCAGTATGGAGCTGATTTAACGGAAATATTGTCATCACTGTTCTTTATGTTGAAGTTCCATTTTGATCCAGGACAAATAATTAATAGAAATTGAAAAATTCTGTCTGCTGAAGTAAAGAGTAAGCTGCTAAAGAATAAATCGATATATTATAAACTACAGACTCACTTAAGGCGTGAAAGGACCATTTGAGATGTTGTTCCCGTGCAAATTGTTATTCACTTGTGTTGTGGTCACCTTGTAGCTACGTGGTCTTAAATCTCACCCTGTATGTTTTTTAGATTACCTAATCTGAGCTAACCGCATGTTGGTGATCTTATGTCAATTGCGATGTAATATTGTCAATGTTTTAGTTGTTTACATTTTGTTAACGTTGATTTTCTCATTGTTTATCGTATTAAAAACTTATATGTGCCAAATTTTAAAATTTTCTTTAAACGTTTAATAATTTGAAGTGTCAGCCCCGTTGTGGGACTCATTAAAAATTTTATGGTGGCACTTACAATGCCTGTTTTGGATTCGTGATTTTGTCAATGTTGTTTAAATATTGCTAAGGTGAGTTGTTAAGCCTTCTTTTGGGTTCAGTTCTTTGCCACTCCCGGCTCCTTGGTGCCTGGCGTATCAAATATAATCAATGAGTGAGGACCAAACACAGACATAACATGTCGACTAGTTCACAACGACAAGCCTCACGAAGCTGTGCCAGGGACAATACATCAACGAGTTGCTGAATTTAGATACATGGTGCAACGACAGGGTCCCGAGAAGGAGCACGTGGCTCTGAATCATCATTTAAACACAGACGAACCGACACGTAAGCCTATAACAGACTGTTATCGTTAAAAGGAGAAGGCAGGTATTACGTTACGACGTTAGAATAATGATGACTACAAGGATGAGCAGGAACTGCTGCTTGCGATGCTGTATAATTATATGTGTGGTAAATTTCTGGGAAATCCATTCAGTTTTGTCAGATGGCTTGACTGTTGTCATGTGTGATCCTTATAACTGTCTTCTTTTTTCTAACTCTCAAGCAAACACAACATTCAGCCGCTTGTTAGCAGTGTTAGTGTCACGAGCTCCATAGAAGTTTTTAGATGAATGCTGTGCAGTTACAAAGCATTTTTTGTTTAAATCAGTTTATTTACTCTGAGATACAAACTGACTGGAAGGAGGTTCATGAGATTTTAGACTCTACAGATCATTTATTAGTTGATCAATGGCCTAAAAGTGGTCGAACGTCCACCGCTGATATTAAATATACCTGATGCTTGATTTAAGATTCTTTCCAACTAAAAAAAATTCAGTGTATTGTTACAGAAGACTGACGTACTAAGATTCATGAGGTGACTGAGACGATAGTAATGCCATATGAATAGGTGCACACCTTTTGGATGAAGTTCCCCGCATGTAGAAGTTCGGTAACCGACAGGTATTAACAATTTTTCATAATGTGGGGCCACAGACATAATTTTTTTTAAGTCAGTACCACCATTAGACTATTGTTTATTCACAGTATTACATTTACACTAACACAATCATGATTTCGGCTTCAAAGTGCCATTATCAAGTGTTCAAATGGCTCTGGGCACTATGGGACTTAATATCTGAGGTCATCAGTCTCCTAGAACTTAGAACTATTTAAACCTAACTAACTTAAGGACATCACACACATCCATGCCCAAGGCAGGATTCGAACCTGCGACCGTAGCGGTAGCGCGGTTCCAGACTGAAGCGCCTAGAACCGCTCGGCCACATCGGCCGGCTTTATCAAGTGTTTAGAGTGTTATAAATAGTGTTTTTTTAAAACGACCGTATGCTATCTTAGGCAATTTATAACAGTTAAAACTCTTGATAATGGCACTATGAAACCGAAATCATGATTTTGTAAGTGTAATTGTAACACTGTAAATAAACAACAGTCTAATGGCGTTACTGACTTTAAAATGACAGGTAGTACATTCGTTAACTCTAGACCAAAATCAACCAACGGAGGGCACCTCAAGGTTGTGTTTAGTAAAGCTGAAATATAGCCCATGGATTTATGGCTACGTTATGTGACTAGACCTGAACTGCTTTGCCATCATCTTTACATTGCGAAGATAAAAGTACAGTCATAACAAGAGGTTGACGAATGTGGCGGTAAGAATATAGCCGATGACGTTTGTAGTATAGCTTCAAAGAACTTCCAAACAGGTAAAGTGACATGTCAACAAGCTTCAGATTTCCAATACGTTTTTAGTTTACCATTTAGGAAAGAAAAGGAACACCCACCGCTGAAAACGGTGCATATGCTGCAATTGTCAAACAGGAAAGCCTCAAGGAAAGCGTTGAAAAGGCTGGCCGACAAATCTCTTTTGATAAAACTGTGTATATTTGAACTAAATTTAACATAGAGAAATTAAACTCAAAGAATGGGAAAAGGGAAAGTTTGAGACATTCAAGTATTTAGGTGAGACAGCGTAGGGGGGACGAATAAAATCTACAACAGAAAGTGCACGTCCACACACACAAAGGTTAGGCCTTACAAAACGGTGATCATAGATGGGCTCTGTACGCGAGCGAAACTTCAGTTCTCTACGGAAACGTCGATCTGCAAGACACTGAAGGAAGAACACAGAATTATGAGCAAGATTCGTGACCTGGAAAGAATAGCGGATGGATACAGACTGAAATCCCGTATACCAACAGACTGAGGAGAACATCTAATGAAGCGAGGCGATAGAATAGTTTAGCACGTGTTGTCATATAAGTCGTTGTTCGTGTAAACTGCAACTGAAGGGCTGATATAAAGAAAGAATCCACAGGGGTATGCCTAGTTACCCATACAGTTTAAAAAAGGGTTGTATGTATGTGGTATATAAATGTTCTACATCTTCACCTAAACCATTGTACCGATTTCAACCAAACTTGGTACACATATCCCTTACTGTTATTCAACAATGGCCGTGGTGGTAAGAACCACCTGCCTGTCATAGTTCATGAGATATGACATTATAAACGGGGAGAAGCGTGAAAAAATACCGCATCATACATGAAATTTTAGTATATTTATTCTTTACTAAGAAGATACACCTACCGTCGAGTCAGCTTTAGGAAATCCCTGACACCTGATGGCGCTTTCGAGAGCTTTCAACTGCGAAGCGTAAACGGCGGTGGGCGAAAACAACAGCAGTCTATAGAGCTATGAAAAGGCGTTGCCATAGAGACGTTTACAAAATAACATTGTAGACAAGCGAAGAAGCGGCTCCCAGCGTACAGAAACTGTCCGGGATCATCCCATACCGAGAATACGCCAGGAGAAGACAAGAGGGTTCATTTATAGCGCCAAATTGGCAAAATGAATACCCTGACAATGCCGGGATTGTCAGCTAGTAGGTGCATAAAGACAAATCGTTAATGGTGTAGAATGCAGTTGTTATACTGTAACGAAGAGAGTAGCAATTCTTAGGGTTGAAGAACGAAGCTATATCCACTATGCTAGGCAATAATTTATAAAATTAATCCGAGCAACATTTCATCAAATACACTCCTGGAAATTGAAATAAGAACACCGTGAATTCATTGTCCCAGGAAGGGGAAACTTTATTGACACATTCCTGGGGTCAGATACATCACATGATCACACTGACAGAACCACAGGCACATAGACACAGGCAACAGAGCATGCACAATGTCGGCACTAGTACAGTGTATATCCACCTTTCGCAGCAATGCAGGCTGCTATTCTCCCATGGAGACGATCGTAGAGATGCTGGATGTAGTCCTGTGGAACGGCTTGCCATGCCATTGCCACCTGGCGCCTCAGTTGGACCAGCGTTCGTGCTGGACGTGCAGACCGCGTGAGACGACGCTTCATCCAGTCCCAAACATGCTCAATGGGGGACAGATCCGGAGATCGTGCTGGCCAGGGTAGTTGACTTACACCTTCTAGAGCACGTTGGGTGGCACGGGATACATGCGGACGTGCATTGTCCTGTTGGAACAGCAAGTTCCCTTGCCGGTCTAGGAATGGTAGAACGATGGGTTCGATGACGGTTTGGATGTACCGTGCACTATTCAGTGTCCCCTCGACGATCACCAGTGGTGTACGGCCAGTGTAGGAGATCGCTCCCCACACCATGATGCCGGGTGTTGGCCCTGTGTGCCTCGGTCGTATGCAGTCCTGATTGTGGCGCTCACCTGCACGGCGCCAAACACGCATACGACCATCATTGGCACCAAGGCAGAAGCGACAGCAGAGAGGATGTGAACTACAGACTGGTATTACAAGGAAAAAATTTCTGAAAAGCGGTAGTTTCAAAATATCGAGTACAACTTTGTCAGTAAGTCTTTTCTGAAGGTGTTTGTCTGGAGTGTAGTTTTAATGCCACTTCCTCGGACGAGAAATAAAAACAAAAAATTAGCTCCCAATACCTCAAAGATTTCCCCCCAAGTCCCAAATTCCCAAAAAAGTGAATAAGCGAACGAAGTTCCATTTATCACTATTATTAGGACAATAACAAGTAATTAAATCAGGAATCTAAGACTTGAAAATTACCAATCTACGAAAGAAAGATTAAATTTCAGTAGAATTAAAATCTAAATCATAATAAATCGCAAAATTATCATAAATTAACATTCGCAAAGTTGAACCAACGTTCCCAAAGAATACTCCGTGTGAGTACTCTTTGGGAATCGTGAGTAATGACTAAGTATTATTCAATGCATTGTCACTAAGTTACGAGAGTTAGCCGAAGCAGGTCATATATTTGAATGCTCGTACATGTACGCGCGCTTAGATTGTTTTTGAGATTGAATGATTGCGATCTATTATGACGCAGTAATACAATCTTCTGACTTCAAATATCACGGCCTTTGAATTCGAACGGAGGACTTTTACCTACTAAAATAAAGTGAACTTTTAACTAGATAATTAAACATTACTCAGTGATTTAGGCAACGAAAACTGATAGACAATTTTCATTCATAATAGCCAGTGGTTTATGGAAATTCAGTGATAGGTCCGAAGCATATAATTTAAATCCCCCCAACACCTGGGAAAATTTTCTTCTCAAGGCTCGGTTAGGAAGTGACTGATATTGTGCAATAAAACACCCTCTCGTGTCAAGTCGTGCATTTGTGATTTAAAATTCTATCAAATTATTGACATGAAACTCCCGAGTAATAATTACGCGCAGCGATAATATTTGACTGTAGCGCTCGACGCTTGTGTAGAATCTTTGACTCAAATAACAAGCCCACTGTTACGATTTCTTAGAAACTTGAAAATACGACCAGCTTGTAAGGAATTTGTTGTGTATGTGACTGTATTGGTTTTATCATTAATATTTCATCATTAATCAGTTAAACATCGATTACGAACGATTAATTATGATTCTTGGTGAAGTAAATATCTCACGCACGTCGACATTTCGGTTCAGCACTGTTATTTTGTGTAACGTCGTCTCCGTTGCTTGATAACGATCTCCACACTCTACCGGCTGTCGTCGAGTTTTAGCCGAGGCCAAGTACAAATCAAACCAAATCATCAAGAAGAAGCGTTATATAGTCTATCACACTGAAGTGTAACTTGAACGATAAACAGTTCAGACAAGAACGGAACAAAAGCGATTTGAAATGTGGTGCTACAGGATAATGTTGATGATTAGGTGGGTAGTTCGAGTAATAATGAGAAGAATAAAAGAAATGTATTGCAAAGTTTGACTAAAAGAAAAGGTAGGTCGAATGGACATTATCTGAGGCATCAAGAAATCTTTAATTTGGTAATCGAAGGAAACGTGAGAAGTTAAAATTGCAGAGGAAGAATGAGACTAACAAAAGTAATCAGGGTCAAACGGATGTAAGTTACAGAAACGATGCACAGGTGAAGAGGCTTGTATAAGTTAGACAAACGCTGAGAAGATGAATCAAAGCAGTCTTCAGACTGAAGACGAGAAGTGATAAGTATGCAATTAGTGAAGCCAAAAATGAACATCTTCTCCTGGCTAAACATAGAAACATTTTACTTAATGAAATCACTCGCCTTGTCGGATCTACACGGACAACAACAGAGCGGTTGTCGGTGAGTGACAACGTTAAGTTAGAATCGACGGGCGCTGTTGTAGAGGCTGTGGAGTCCTTACTCAACCGTTACGGCATTATTCATTGCAGCTGACAGTAATTGACGAGAATGAAGTCGGCGGCTGTCAAACGCGGCGGTCGATCAATAAATCAGAGACGTCGGATAGATACGTGAAGGATGCTGTAACCTGTAACGCCGCAAAAGTAGTAAGACGCGAGGCTGGAAGAGTAAAATATGCGACCTTACAAGAGTCTAGGCAAATTTACAGCAAGAAACGAAATAACGTTTCAATACGTATCAAGTGACATAGGTAGAAACCCAAGCGACAGCCCGAATATCTTACGGAGTAAATATAGACTCTCAGTTGATAAGTTACTTGAGGAGCACTGAACTGAAAATTGGAAGTAGTGCTACCTCGAATTACACTGATGTCTGATCGATAGTCACGTAGATTCGAGGAAGATTGCGGTCCTTGCATGAGAATTTGTAGACTGCTAGTATAAGTAAATTCAGTTCATGATCGGTAACTCTACCAACGTTAGTATAACACTAATCTTGAGTTTAGTTCCTACAAAATCAAAATTCAGCATATCGTTATGTTTCGAAAAATAGTTGTCTCCATTGGTACAGGCAGATAAACACATAAACTCATACACATTACAAAAATTAATATATGTATGTATGTATGTTTGTATTGTCCTAAAACACCGTACTGATTTCAGCTGAACTTAGTACACCTATCACCTACTATCTGGAAAGAACTGCTGTGGGGGTAAGAACGACATAGCTAGCGAAGGAGTAGGGGTAGGGATTACAACGCATAGTAGCCAACAAAGCGCGAATATCCATACTTTATTCTTCCATTATTTGAGAGTGAGAGCAGACTTGCAACAAACATTACACATTATTTCAAACCTTCATGAAACTTTTTCTAGCTCACAACACCTACAAAATGATGAAATGAAAACAGTTTCGCTGTTCATACTGTAATACTGCCGTATGACGTATTCATTTACTAATTTTTTACTACTCTCTGTATTCGCGACACATTTTACAGACATTACTCATATATTCCACTGAATATACCAGCAAAATGGTATCGTTGTACGACACATAGCTCAGGAAACATGACGTTATAAACACTGAGGTACGTGAAAAAATTGATGCATCATGAATGATGATTAAATTTACTACCCCTTTGCTGCTAAATCTACTCGCAACATATATCACCTACAAAAAATTTCTATGTACGATGCATATTCAGGAGGTATGACGTCAAATACTGAGATGCGCGAGAAACTGCCGCATCGTGGTTGACATTTTCATTTATTACTTCTTCAGCACTAACTCTGCTCGTACAACATTTCAAAGACAGTATACACATATGCCGCTGAATCTAGCTATAAAAACATATCATTTTACGACACAGTTCAGGAGAAACGACGTCATCGGCACTGAAATGCGTAAAAAACTGCCGCATCATGCACAACGTTTTAATTTATTTCTTCGTAACTATGGACTCTGTTCACAACACGTTCTGCAACCAATAGACACATATACCACTAGATATATCCGCAAAATTGTATCACTGTACGACCCATAGCTCAGTAGATATGACGTCGTAGATATTGAGCTGCGTGAAAATGAAATTGCAGGATGAAATCCGATAGATATGAAGGTTAATATGTATAGGTTAATATGTGAAATATATCTGAGATGTGCGGGTGTGGACAAAACCACGGGTAAAAAGCTCATCCAAAAGGCCTGGAACGATCTGAATCGAATTTGGCATACACAAAAGTTACCATTTGGAAAGAAATACAGGGCTATTACAAATGATTGAAGCGATTTCATAAATTCACTGTAGCTCCATTCATTGACACATGGTCACGACACACTACAAATACGTAGAAAACCTCATAAAGTTTTGTTCGGCTGAAGCCGCACTTCAGGTTTCTGCCGCCAGAGCGCTCGAGAGCGCAGTGAGACAAAATGGCGACAGGAGCCGAGAAAGCGTATGTCGTGCTTGAAATGCACTCACATCAGTCAGTCATAACAGTGCAACGACACTTCAGGACGAAGTTCAACAAAGATCCACCAACTGCTAGCTCCATTCGGCGATGGTATGCGCAGTTTAAAGCTTCTGGATGCCTCTGTAAGGGGAAACCAACGGGTCGGCCTGCAGTGAGCGAAGAAACGGTTGAACGCGTGCGGGCAAGTTTCACGCATAGTGATGTGAAAGATTCAGTGTTTAAACCTCCTCTACCAAGAAACGTGCCAGAACTGCGAGCTCGCATCAACAATGCTTTCGAACTCATTGATGGGGACATGCTGCGCCGAGTGTGGGAGGAACTTGATTATCGGCTTGATGTCTGCCGAATCACTAAAGGGGCACATATCGAACATTTGTGAATGCCTAAAAAAACTTTTTGAGTTTTTGTGTGCGTGTGCAAAGCACTGTGAAAATATCTCAAATAATAAAGTTATTGTAGAGCTGTGAAATCGCTTCAATCATTTGTAATAACCCTGTACTGTGGAGATAAGAAACGAGCGCTTCAAATTGGAAACTCGATTACAGAACGCTGTTTCTCAAGCCCCTGCACAGTTACGTTACACATCTCTGTGTTACACGCTACAACTCGAAGCCCTCAAGCTGCAGAGGCTGGAAATGTGTAGACATGAAAAACAAGATGTAGAATATTAATAATGTCTGCTTTATTTAAAACACTATAAGAGTTTTAACATAAGGAGCTATTACTTTTTAGCAAGCACTCGTACATAAGTGACTGGAGAGACTACAGACAGTGCCTACAGTTCACGGGTCTCTCTGCATCTACACTGAGGTGACAAAAGTCATGCGATACCTTCTAATATCCTGTCGGACCCCCTTTTGCCCAGGGTAGAGCAGCAATTCGACGTGGCATGGACTCAACGTGTTGGAAGTCCCCTGCAGAAATATTCAGCCGTGCTGCCTCTGCAGGCGGACATAATTGCGTAGTTGTTACCGGTGCAGAATTTTGTGCACGAACTGAACTCCCGGTTACCTCTTATAAACGTTCTATAGGGTTCACATAGGCGGTCTGGGTGGCCAAATCGTTCGCTCAAACCTGTCCAATTTGTTCTTGAAACCAATCGCGAATAATTGTGTCGAAGTGACATGGCGCATTGTCATCCACAAGAATTCCATCGTTGCTTCGGAGCATGAAGTCCATGAATGTCTGAAAATGATTTCCAAGTAACCGAAAGTAACCAGAAACCGGTCCATTCCATGTAAACACAGTCCACACCGTTACAGAATCACCACCAGCTTGTTGACAACTAGACTCCATGGTTCGGTTCAAATGGCTCTAAGCACTAAGGGACATCAGTCAGCTAGACGTAGAACTACTTAAACCTAACTAGCCTAAGGACATCACACGCATACATGCCCGAGGCAAATTCGAACCTGCGATCGCAGCAGCTGCGCGGTTCCGGACTGAAGCGCACAGAAGCGCTCGGCCACAGCGGCCGGCGCTCCATGGTTTCGTGAGGATTGCGCCTACCATCAGGTCTTACCAACTGAAATTGGGACTCATCTGATCAGGTCACGGTTTTCCAGTCGTCAAGGGTCCAACCGAAATTGCCACCAGCTTAGCACAGGCGCTGCAGACGATGTCGTGCTCTTAGCAAATGCACTCGCGTCGGTCGTCTGATGCCATAGACCATTCGCCGCACTGTCGTTACGGATACGTTCGTATTACGTCAGACATTGATTTCTGTGGTTTGTTCACGCAGTGTTGCTTGTCTATTAGCACTGACAACTCAACGCAAACGCCGCTGTTCTCGGTCGTTAAGTGAAGGCCGTCGGCCACGGCACCGGACGTGGTGAGAGATAATGCCTGACATCTGGTATTCTCAGCACACTCTTGACATGGTGAATTTCGAAATATTGAATTCCCTAACGGTTTCCGGAATGAAATGTCCCATGCGTCTAGCTCCAACTACCCACTCAGCGTTCAAAGTCCGTTAATTTCCGTCGTGAGCGTGGCAATAATCACGTCGGAAAGCTTTTCACACGAATCACCTGAGCACAAATGAAGCTCCGCTACTTCACTGCCCTTTTGTACCTTGTGTATGCGGCATTACCGCCGTCTGTATATGTGCACGATATCGCTATCCCGTGACTTTTGTCACCTCAAGATTTATACATGGTGTCCCGGAAATGTTTCGAGAAATTTCTAGGGGTTTTAGACAGAGCGTCGAATTTATAGGTGCCGGAGTGTGCCACTTGGCAATCCCTTCAGCAACAGTCGCTGGTAAGCTGACGGACCGTAGGTGGATCGTCTTGCAATGTTGTTTGTTATTAAGGTCGCCAATGGAGCCAGATGCTGCGTAAACAGGCTTTGTCTCCTATGAATGCGTAGCTCTGTGCCCTTGGTGGATGGGGGTTTCGGATACCGATTTCCATGTGCAGTTTATTTTTCTCCTGTCTACTGGAAAACATTGGAGATTTTAGAGGGTCTCAGGAGAAAAATAAACTGCAGGTGGGAACCCATGTCTGAAACCCTCATCCATCTAGGATACAGAGTATCGCATTCGTAGGAGACTAGGCCTCTCCACGCAGCAGTGAGCTCCCTCTTCTCCATTGGCGATCATGGAAGTCACTTACGGTCACTGAATAACAAACAACATTGGTAGACGTTCCGTGTACGGTCCGTCATTGTACAAAGTCACGCTTGCAGTGCAGGGGTGGACTACTGGTAGACACTAGCACCTATACTTCGAGGATGCTCTGTGGTGTCGTTGAATTAAGTTTCCGGACACGGGTTCCTGTCCACGATTTGTTCCTTTAGACACCCCTACAACCACTCGAAATTTGTCGCAACATTTCTGGGACACCTTGTGTATATATCGACGGAAAAAAATGCAACACCGAAAAATAATTAATGTGTAGTAATGAAATTTCGTGAGTACATTAGTCTAGGAAACAAATGGAAACAATTAAAGTTGTAGGATCACAGGTTAATGCAAGCGCGAAGTAAGCCATTGCAAATATGAAATGCTGGTGCATTAATAACCAGTGTAAGCACCAGAATGTTGAATGCGTGCATGCATTGTATAACTGCGTAGGCTTCCGCGGCCAGAGTCAGTGAACATAAAAGTTTTATGAGTATCGTACAGCCTCTTAATGTACAGTTGTACAGGTGCCGAATATCAGCGCCATGCCTGTTGCACTTGGTCGGTCAATACTGGGACGGTTAATACTGTGTGGGGATGATGTTGGAATTGTCGTCCGATGATTTCCCGTATGTGCTCGAATAGATACAGATATGTTGAACGAGCAGGCCAAGGCAACATGTCGACGCTCTGTAGAACATGTTGGGTTACATAGCGGTATAGTGTTGTAAGCCACCCTCTGGAACGCTGTTCATGAATCGCAGCACCACAGGTCGAATCACCAGATTTACGCACAGATTTGCAGTCAGGGTGCGTGAGATAACCACAAGAGTTCTCCTGCTGTCATACGAAATCGCATCCGAGACCATGACCCTTGCTGTAGATCCAGTGTGTCTAGCACTCAGGCGGTTCGGTTGCAGACCCTGAAACGGCCTCCTCCTAATCAACACACGGCCATCACTGGCTCAGAGGCAGAGCCAAATTTCAACAGCTGTAACTCTTCGTTGTGGCACTGTGGTCCTAACTGCTGCTTAGACTGCTGCTGCAGAAACAGTACGATGCGCCAGAACCGTGCGTCGAACACGATGCTCTTCCCTGTACGTAGTGCTATGTGGCCGTCCGGAGTCCCATCTTCTTGCGGCCGTGCATTCTAGTGACCACCTCTGCAAGCAATCATGTACCATTGTTACATTCCTGCCAAGCCTTTCTGCAGTATGGCGCAAGGAATATCCAGCTTCCTGTAGCCGTTTAGTGATCTTATTCAAACTCAGTGAGGTGTAGATAATGACGTTGAGCCGCCTATCTGTGTTTGGTTTCCCGCCCTTGTCGCGCTTACGCCGTGGTTCTTCTTCCTTCTACGTGTGGTAGCAGTGATGTGTATCGATATGTGAGTCGTGTATCATCTTTGGTTTGGTGCATATAGTTTCCGGCAATGGAGTCCCTAGTGAGTCGGTCGGTTGTTGCGGACGAGGGAAGTTATCTCCAAGCGGCTGGGTCCGTTGGCAGCCCCTGCGCAGTGTCGGACGTCAAAGTCGAGTAGTGGTTTCAACTACCGAAGCCACGTCTATTCATGTTGCGGTGGTTCGTTTCGCTGGTTTGCTGTTGGGGAGGTTTTCCGGTGAGCAACATAGAGTGGTGCTACAGCTGAGATTGAGCCGCCATGCGGTGCAATTAACTATTTTGGTCGACTACGATTTGAGTGCACCAGTGGAATTTTCTATCTTGTGGCCATTAGTGTTCTGGTTACCTGTCCTGGGCACTGACGTAAATTCAGGCAGTGTTTCATTTGAGCGAGTTAACTATTACCGTGTTTCAAATTCAAGTGTATCAGCGGAATTTTCTGCCTAGTGGCCGTTAGTGTTCCGGTTACCTCCCCTGGCCACTAACGTAATTTCAGGCAGCGCCCTTTCCTCACCAGTTGTCGCTGTCCAACGTGGTGTGTAATTTTGACAGCTAATACGTACTCCATTGTGGATTATCACGTTTGTAACGTTGCCGGTTGGGGTTCTAATGTACTGATTGACGGGAAGCAAGTTGTTGCCCCTGGTTGGGTTCCGACGGATCAAGTATAGTTGGGCTCAACATCTGCCTCACTTAAGTGAACGAGGGCAGATCGACCTCCCTGGAGGCCTTCTGAGTGCCACCGATGTTTGATTATCTGTTGTCAGCTATTTTAAATTTTAGGCTTGTGGTTATTTGTTTTGTTTCTTAAAATTTTACAAAATTAATTTCTAAATTTATCTTTCAAGCTTAAACACTGCAGCATTCTGCCTCTAAAGATTGTGGTAATATAGTTTGAAATTTTGAAGTTTAATTGTGGCAATCAGCCATTGGTATTGCACCTTGCATATGTTGCTTCTTTAAATTATTTTATTGCTATCTTAACCGGATTTTATTTTGCCTACTTTTAAGATATCTTGTTGTTAAACATGCTGGCTTTCAGCCTTTAAAGGTCTGTGGTAATATATGCTGAAGTTTTTAAATTTAATTGTGGCCCTCAGCCATTTGTGTTGCACTTTGTGTATGTTGCCTTTTGGGTTATAAATTAATTTATTGCTATCTTAATTGAATTTTGATTTTTTTATTTCTTGTTGGCCTTCTGCCTTTAAAGGTCTGTGGTAATATATTCTAAAATTTCGAAATTTGATTGTGGCCGTCAGCCGTTTGTATTGCACTTTGCGTATGTTGTTTTTGAATTACTTTATTGCTATCTTAATTGGATTTTTATCTTGTCAAGATTTCTTGTAGGAGGCCTTCAGCCGTGAAAAAGTTGCTAAATTACAATAATTGACAATTAGAAGCAAAAACAGACCTCAACCCTTGGCCCTTTCCACAATCCTATTACCTGTTCTGCCCAGCGGATTTAGCGGGCGTTTCAGACGTCTTTGTCTTCTTAATGTCATTTTTGTTTAACATCAACTCACCATATCCAGTCTCGAAGGTAACGAACGTTCAAGACCATTAGAGCGTGTATTTAAAGTAAATCTAATTTGCATCCCTTATAGTGGCGCTACTAGCTCCACTCTTATGCGACTACCATGTAGAATGTAGAATCACGCCTATTAACGATCGTTTATGTTGCATAACTCCTTCTTGATATTGAGACTCTTTCCGTCGTTGTATTTCTTAATAAAACCGCATTTGTTACAATTTGTTTTAGCTATAGCTGACGTGTAGATACTGTGGGACAATAGAGCTGAGTAATGTTACGTTGGTTTCTTTGCATATGATTGACGGCCAATTTATCGGAACATGTTTGGCGGATGGATTGAGCGGGCGCGATGTGTGCGCTTGGAGCAGGTTTTCATGGTCTGTTTCGGTAGTAAGCTGCAGATTTGTTTCAATGGTGGATTGCAGTGTATAATTATGCTATGTAGTTTTGTAACAAAGCTAGGATTATTTTTAATTAAGCCTCTTTCTTCGTTAAATTTTATTATACAATATATAAATGTAGTCATATGCGTTTTAAAATTTATTTGCGCTAATTAAGTGGCAAATATTTTGTATAGTTAATTAAAAAGAATGTTTCTTTGAAGTTACGTGAATTGACGTGCAGCAGCGAGATCTTGCGTGCCAGAGTGGAAGCACTTCACACGTCCCTGAACCACGGTGTACTCCGTGTCTTTATAATGTCAACATGTTCGGCGTAATGATGCCCATGGTACCCAAAAAAACCTACCATTTATTTCATATGAGTTATGAGTTACAGATGATTAATTTTTTAAGCCCCCCCTCCCACCCCTTCCCGTCGGGCAGGCTGTTCGCCCGGTGCCGGCCTTTCAATTTGACGCCACTTCGGAGACCTGCAGTCGATGAGGATGATAGGAGGATGATGATGATGAGGACGGCAGAACATCCAGTCCCTGGGCGGAGAAAATTTCCCGACCCCGCCGGGAATCGACCCCGTGCCCAGAGGATTGACAATCCGTCACGCTGACCATTCAGTTACCGGGGGCGGACACAGATGAACTAATAAATTGCAATGAGGAAGGAAATTTTATTAAAATACAACAACTATGTTACATAAATAATAGTAGAATTATACAGTACAATTGGTAATAAAAACGTTAGGTCTGTAGTTTGTTAGTGAATTACACCAAAGATTTTTAGTGGAGAAGTTGCGCCTGCACAGTTCTTCCCGTCAGTCGAGAACACCCGTTTACAATAAGCTTGTGTGGCTGATTAATATACTGTAGCTATATATGCAACGATACAATATAATATACTGGGTTTACTCAGGTAAGGAAATGCTGTCAGGTTGCTAATAATGATTTCTGATTTCCTTCTCACGTTATTTGGGGACAATGTACTGGGTGACCCAAAGTCCGTTAACATTTGAAGATTCAAAAAAAAAATGGTTCAAATGGCTCTGAGCACTGTGGGACTTAACTGCTGTGGTCATCAGTCCCCTAGAACTTAGAACTACTTAAACCTAACCAACCTAAGGACATCACATACATCCATGCCCGATTCAGGATTCGAACATGCGACCGTAGCGGTCGCGCGGTTCCAGACTGTAGCTCCTAGAACCGCTCGGTCACTCAGGCCGGCTTGAAGATTCAATACTTCATGGAATAATATAAGTAGAGAGGTAAAAATCGACACGTATGCTTGACGTTGGATTTTATTGAAACGGAAAAAAAGTACGCAAAATGAGCAAAATCACTAATTAGCGCCGCGCGGCGTAACCGCGCTGTCTATGGCGTCTTGTCACGGTCCGCGTGGCTCCCCCCGTCGGAGGTTCGAGTCCTCCCGCGGGCATGGGTGCGTGTGTTGTCCTTAGCTTAAGTCAGTTTAAGTTAGATTAAGTAGTTCGTAAGCTTAGTGGCCGGTGACCTTAGCAGTTTGGTCCCATAAGGCCTTACCACAAATTTCCAAAAACTAATTAGCATAAAAAGTGATTTTTAACAAAGACGATGTTCTTCACAACATGTCACCCATCATTAAACCATAACACCTGTAGAAGAGCGCAATGTTGTGAACATTACTGTACAGCATACAAGTAGGTATGGTGATAAACTGCTATCGGATGGTGTCTTTTACCATCCCTAATGAGGTCGAACGATCTTGGTAGACTTAAGACTTCGGGTAACCCCACAACCAATATTCACACCAATTGAGGTCTGGGGAAGTGCGAGGCCAAGCACGACGGTTTTGATGCCTCAGCGTGCGATCCTCGCCAAACGATGTATGTAACAGATCTTTCGCGAGTGTAAAAATATGGGATGGAGCGCCGTTTTCATAAAAGTCGTACATTCCAACAGATGTTGTGGTCCAGTCCAAGGATGATGCGATTCTATAACATATCCCGGTACGTTGCACACGTCACGCTGACAGTTTGAAAACCAGCACCCCTCACTTCCTCGAAGAAAATAGGTCCGATCACGATTGATGCGGTGAATCCACATCACACCGAGACTTTCTAGTCATGCAGTGGGGTTTTCACGACAGTTCTAGGATTTAAGTAGCCCAAAATCTGCAGTATAAGATGTTAACAGACCCTCGGAGTATGAAATATGCTTGGTCGGTTCACTGCAGGTTACACAACCAATCATCTTCCTCCATGTTTTGAAGTGACCAATCCGTAAATGCTCTCCGCTTCACAAACTTGGTGACTGATATTTCATGATGACGCTGGATTTTGTACCTATAGTGTTGGAGGGAACGCCTTAATGCTCTCGAAACGCTAGTGCGTAATAACGGTGTGACGTGCGACATCAGACTTCACCGTGCGGAGACGAGCCAGCTTAAGTCTCCATTTCTCCACGAAATGTCAGAGAAGCGGTAGCTCATCGCTCACTACAGGAGACAATCATCTAGACAACCCGTGGCTTCTAGCTTCGTCGTCATTTTCTTCACAGCGACTCTTGTTACAAGACCTTAACCCGTTCGAATGCCCTTCTTATGGCGACTGACCGTAAAGCTGTCCAGTCTGATAGTAAAGCTTCACTAAGAATACTTACTATTAAAAACAGTCTTGATCACGATTTATTTAATAAGGTGAACTGTTTCGACCACTACTGTGGTCATCTTCAGACCATTGAGTAGGAACCTCTTTCTGCTGGAAAGAGTAGTGATTCTCCAGCAGAAAGTGGTTCCTACTCAATGGTCTGAAGATGACCACAGTAGTGGTCGAAACCTGTCACCTTAATAAATAAATCGTGATCAAGACTGTTTCTAATAGTAAATATTTGTAACACATTGATCACTGTCACTCCAATAATGTATTCAAAAGTAATTCAGTAAGGATGCCTTTTCCGGTAAAGTCTACGTGCCGCGATTGCTGCCGCATCTGACACCAAGCCTCACTACAGCTCATTTTACACAGGATTCTCATGTGTCGTCACTGACGTGTTGCCGTCCAGCGCCACCTGTCGGCCAGTTTTTGCGCCCGTTTTAGGTTTCAATAAAACACCGCGTCATTTCAGGTCTGCTTGTCAATTTTTACCTCTCTGCCAACATTTTCCCGTGAATCGGTGCAGTCTCAATTGTTAACAGACTTTTGGTTCACTCTTTGCATCGAGCGACCTTTGTATGTTTATTATTTTTATGTCTGAAGACTATCATCGTTGACCGAAATTAATTACCTGATTAATGAACTTTTGTAATTGATGAAACTTCCTGGCAGATTAAAACTGTGTGTCGGACAGAGACTCGAACTCTGGACCTTTGCCTCGCGGGAAAGTGCTCTACCAACTGAGCTCCTCAAGCACGACTCACGCCCCGTTCTCACAGCTTTACCTCTGCCAGTACCTCGTCTCCCAACCTCCAAAATTCACAGACGCTCTCCTGCGAACCTTGCAGAACTAGCACTCCTAAAAGAAAGGATACTGCGGAGACATGGCTTAGCCACAGCCTGGGGGATGTTTCCAGAATGAGATTTTCACTCTGCAGCGGAGTGTGCGCTGATATGAAACTTCCTGGCAGATTAAAACTGTGTGCCGGACCGAGTCTCGAACTCGGGACCTTTACCTTTCGCGGGCAAGTGCTCTACCAACTGAGCTCCCCAAGCATGACTCACGCCCCGTCCTCACAGCTTTACTTCTGCCAGTACCTCGCCTCCTACCTCTGTGATTCATAAATTTTTCCTAGATCGCTGTGGAACCTTATTGGAATATGTCGCAACTTGTGTGTCTTCATTTGTTTTAACAGAAAATTTTGAAAATTTGTGGTAAGGTCTTATTGTGTAAATAGTTCCGCATAGTCAGCGCTTACACAACTTTCCCACTAGAGCGCGCCCCGCTAAGTACAACAGCGCAGGCGCAGCGCTCGTCCGTCTCCGCACTACGAGATGGCGCTGCCTTAGAGACGGACCAGATTCTGCTTCCGCCGATCCGAGTATTAATATGTAACGCAGCCAATGAGATTTCAGCTAACGTAGAACCTTTTCTCCTCGCAGATCACACTCAAACAGTGATACCTGATCGCGCGAGATATTATAACGAGTGTACAGATCTCCGATTAGTCAGTCTGCATTTGTCTGCACCAGCCTGCATTTGTCTGCACCAGTCTGCATTTGTCTGCATTAGTCTGTACCAGTCTATAGTCAAGTTTCAGTCTGCGCCTAATAAGATTATCATATTTCTGTACATAGCCATGAAGATAAATGTACAGACACTTTGTCAAGTATCAGAGATATGTGAGAATAAGATTAACGTACCAAGACCAAAGGAACTTCAGATTGTCAATTGTAAATACATCCAGAATTAAGTTACGTAAGGTTTATGCTTGTTACTATTTTAGTAAATGTGTGTAAAAATTAATCAAGTTCTGTTTAATGTTGGTCACCATCAATCTGCTACTCTAAGCCTGCAAGTGGCATTTCTATCGTCTGACCTAACTGCAGAAGATAAACACTCCACGATAAGACCACGAGACATATTGCTGACACTCGCCTACTTCGTTAGAGCGACAAGTCAAATAATCTAATGGTGTGTTTACCGAAGGTCTTACAGTACGCACACCACAGGTCTTATGGAACCAAACTTCTGAGGTCATCGCAGTGCGCAAAGGACAACACATACATCCATGCCCGCGGGAGGAATCGAACTTCCGACGGAGGAGGGGGAAGGGGGGGAGAGCCTCAGACCTCGCGGCTACCCCGCGAAGCTGTTTTAACAGATCTAAAGACAGAAATCGAAAGAAACGGGTAATTACTGTGAAGGCAAATGCGACAATAGATTGCAACAAAAAATATTGGAACTTAAGTGGAAATTACAGCGTGATCACGTAGATGTGGATGCAGACCCTTGAGGATCATATCACCATGGTGTATGGAACAAAAAGTACGCCTAGTCCAGTCTAATCGAGGCCTCGTAAGGCGGCGGCTACCTGCGCGACTCGCACAAACGAATGCGGGCAGCGCCGCCGGGCGGCCGCAGTCCGCGCGGCGCCGCACCCCGGCCTGATTGCGGCCCGTGTGATTAGCGTCCGTAAAACGCGTCCGGCGCGCGGCTCGGCTCGGCTTCCGCAGCGGCGGCCCGTGCGACCTCGCGCGCGCCTCCACGTGGCCGCCGCCACAGTTAATTATCGAACGCGACCGGCGCCGCAATTAGGTTCGCGGCTGCGGCTGCGCCGGCGGGCCCGCGCTAACCCGGCCTAACCCTAACCCCAACCCGGGGTAACCCTTACCTAGGCGATCCGCAATCTGGTTACGCCGCTGCATGCTGCCTCCGTCAAACGCGCCTGTGTCCTGATTACGCCCTGCCCCCACTGCCGCCTCTATTCCCTCGCTGCGCCTGCTTTTTTTCCCCTCGAAATTATTTGCGGTACGGCATCCTGCATTTTGTAATGACGGTCAAAAGACAGTCGAAAATTTTTCGATTGTAATGACCCTCTACTTCCCAAGCAGTAACAAAGTCGCGTCATCTTTATTGACCCGATAAGGTGTGAATTCTCTCTAGCCTACCACAAGATGTGCAGTAGAAACGATTGAACCTCGTCTAGCCTTTCTGACAAGGAGAGAATGTCGTAATAAAATACATTTAAGTTTCTGACGCCGCGCAGGATTAGCCGAGCGGTCTGAGATGCTGCAGTCATGGACTGTGCGGCTGGCGCCGGCGGAGGATCGAGTCCTCCCTCGGGTATGGGTGTGTGTGTTTGTCCTTAGGATAATTTAGGTTACGTAGTGTGTAAGTTTAGGGACTGATGGCCTTAGCAGTTAAGTCCCATAAGATTTCACACACATTTGAGCATTTTTTGAACTTTCTGACGGTAGACTGAACTATACGATGATCTGTGAGTCACTTGATATAGCACAAAGGTCTATCCGATTAATATTCAGAAAGTCGATGAAATTAATCGTCAATTAAAACATACAGACTAAAAACATTCAGCAGCCTAGATCGTATAAAATATTTCGGTATTTAATACAAACGGTTTCGACAGGCTTTGCAATCATCTTCAGGTCTAAAAATCTTTTTTTTGTGTAATGCGTTCACTTTACGTAGGACCTCGCGCCTTCCTTTATGATGTAACAATCATCTGTGAGCACTATACACACATCAAAAAAAGTTTTGCATCACCTCGGTTCCGAGAGTTCCGGAGCCTGTTCAGAAAATTTGAATAGAGATCAACGTAAACATCATTTTCGACCATTTTATTGCTCATGAAAACCACACATTGCATTTTGTTCCACCACACAGCGAGACCTTCAGAGGTGGTTGTTGTGTTGGCAGAAGAGCAAACACCTTGTTACTAGTGGAGGCCGACATGCACGCGTTTTAGCTCACACAGGCTGGCGTGAGGAGGGAAGAACTATACTGATGTGAGGTCTGGAACATGACAAGGACTTAGAATTCAGGAAGCGGACGTAATTAGTTTCATACTTAACTTTAATCCATTAATGACGAACGTCGCTCTTGGCGGTACATGATTCGCAGTATTATCTGTTCAGAATAGTAACTGAATATGGCGCCTTGCTAGGTCGTAGCAAATGACGTAGCTGAAGGCTATGCTAAAATGTCGTCTCGGCAAATGAGAGCGTACGTAGACAGTGAACGATCGCTAGGAAATTCTGCTGTACAACTGGGGCGAGTGCTAGGGAGTCTCGACTAGACCTGCCGCGTGGTGGCGCTCGGTCTACAATCACTGATAGTGGCGACACGCGGGTCCAACGTATACTAACGGACCGCGGCCGATTTAAAGGCTACCACCTAGCAAGTGTGGTGTCTGGCGGTGACACCACAGTAATTACCCTCTACTTCCCAAGCAGTAACAAAGTCACATCATCTTTATTGAGCCGATAAGGTGTGGAGGAGAGAATTCTCTCTAGCCTACCACAAGATGTGCAGTAGAAACGATTTAACCTTATCTAGCCTTTTTGACAAGGAGAGAATGTCGTAATACAATACATTTCACTTTCTGACGTCGCGCGGGATTACCCGAGCGGTCTTAGGCGCTGCAGTCATGGACTGTGCGGCTGGCCCCGGCGGAGGATCGAGTCCTCCCTCGGGCACGGGTGTGTGTGTTTGGCCTTAGGATAATTTAGGTTACGTAGTGTGTAAGCTTAGGGACTGATGACCTTAGCAGTCCCTTAAGATTTCACACACATTTGAACATTTTTTGAACTTTCTGACGGCTACGGTCGCAGGTTCGAATCCTGCGTCGGTCATGGATGTGTATGATGTCCTTAGGTTAGTTAGATTTAATTAGTTCTAAGTTCTAGGCGACTGAACTCAGAAGTTGAGTCGCATAGTGCTCAGAGCCATTGCCTTCTGACGGTAGACTGAACTATACAAAGATCTGTGAGTCACTATCCGATTAATATTCAGAAAGTCAATGAAATTAATCGTCATTAAAACATACAAACTAAAAACATTCAACATCCTAGATCGTATAAAATATTTCGGTATTTAGTACAGATAGTTTAGACAAACTTTGTTGTCATCTTCGGGTCTAAAAATCTTTTTGTTGTGAAATGCGTTCAGTTTACGTAGGACCTCACGCCTTCATTTATGATGCGATATACACACATCAAAAAAAGTTTTGCATCACGTCGGTTCCGAGAGATCCGGAACGTGTTCAGAAAATTTGAATAGAGATCAACAAAACATTTCCGCCATTTTTATTGCTTATGAAAACCACACATTGCATACATTGCATGTTGTATCACCATACAGCGAGACCTTCGGAGGTGGTGGTCCACATTGCTGTACACACCGGTACCCTAATACCCAGTAGCATTGATGCATGCCTGTATTCGTCATGGCATACTATCCACAAGTTCATCAAGGCACTATTGGTCCAGATTGTCCCACTCCTCAACGGCGATTCGGCGTAGATCCCTCAGAGTTGTTGGTGGGTCACGTGAACGAAAATGGTTCAAATGGCTCTGAGCCATATGGGATTAACTTCTGAACAGATTGTCCCACTCCTCAAGGGCGATTCGGCGTAGATCCCTCAGAGTTGTTGGTGGGTCACGTGAACGAAAATGGTTCAAATGGCTCTGAGCAATATGGGATTAACTTCTGAGGTCATCAGTCCCCTAGAACTTAGAACTACTTAAACCTAACTAACCTAAGGACATCACACACATCCATGCCCGAGGCATGATTCGAACCTACGACCGTAGCGGTCGCGTGGTTCCAGACTGTAGCGCCTAGAACCGCTCGGCCACTTCGGCCGGATCACGTAAGCGGTTTGCATATCGATCGGTAGGAGTGACATGATTAACCATGCTTGCTCGATAGTACTATGTATTACTCCTGCCTGGGATTCAGTTTACTCTTTCTAGTCGATAATAATTTTCATTACATCTCTGTATACGCATTCTCTCTCTCTGTCTCTGTCTCTCTCTCTCTCTCTCTCTCTCTCTCTCTCTCTCTCCGATAAAGGGCTGGACGAAACGGAACGTTCGTTTGGAAGGTAGGAGACGAGGTACTGGCGGGAGTAAAGCTGTGAGGACGGGGCGTGAGTCGTGCTTCGGTAGCTCAGTTGGTAAAGCACTTCCCGGCGAAAGGCAAAGGCCCGAGTCTCGGTCCGGCACACTAGGAAGTTTTATAATGCATATTGTTTCCTTTATCTTCTACTTCAGCAGGATATTTTCTGCCAGGTTTGTGCTATTCTTACGTGGGTAGTATCCGATATTTTCATTATAACAGGCAGTTCCATAGATGTGTTTATGGAAACATGTACAAGATTTTTCCAGACTTCCAGTCTGTAGAATTCTCCTGTTGGCTCCTATAACCCTTTAATTTATAATAAGAAACCGTTGCTAGAAGAGATGAGGTTTGATGCTGGCCATGGTCAAGACAGCAGAAGATTAACAATTAAGGCCAAATGTATCTGATGATTGCTAATCGGAGGTCAGGCAGATATTTTAATTTCTATCACACCTATATTCAAGTTACTCCTTTTAAAAAAGAACCGACGGAAGCCGTAGCATCTACGAGGTGAGAGAGAACCGATTCCTAGAATAGGAGAGATGCACCGGAAGCCTCCGGATAAACGAAGCATTCCCAGTGAATAAAAAAATGCAGGAACTATCCCCGTTTTTAAGAAGAGTTGTCAAACAGACGTACGAGAAGAGAGGCCTATATGGCTGAAGTCAGTATGTGCTCACGTGTTAGGACATTTGTGGAAGCCAAAAATCTCTTTCGCAAACGACGACCGCACGAAACCCAAGCTCGGGCTGTTCCTCCATGAGATCCACGAGCCAAGAGATACCGCCACCCGGGTTGATACCATGTTCCTCAGGTTCAAGAAGGCGTTCGATACAATTCAGCTCTGTCACCTAGTAGTTAAAATACGGGAGTGCGGAATATCACATCAGCTTTGTGAACGTATTGTACAGCTCGTAAAAAAAAGAGAAGACAACAAGTCGTTCATAATACATTTAAATGACCAAGTGGATAAAGGCGGAAGTTCCGTGGGTCTGCTCGCGTTGATGTTGTTACACAGCGAGCTATTGCAGCGCTAGGAAGTTATAGCGAAATCAGGAAAACCTGCAGATGATCGACACTTGGTATAGGGTTTGCCAGTACACCTTCAGCATAAACAAATGCTACGCTCTGCGCGTAAATAGGTAGATAGGTTCATTATTTTATGATTACACGATTGCAGAAAAACTGTTAGCCATAAACCAGTAACTGTTGGACTAAAGCAACAGTCTGAGTACATAAAGGTAACGAATAACGATCATCAACAATAGGAAAGGGGATTTATTCGATAGCGAAGTTACGACGGAAGAAATCAAGCTCATATCAGAAGTTGAGGCATTAAAATCTAAGCGAGACGTAGATCCCACGCACAGCAAAACCAACACCGCAGGTTGATCACGGTAAGTAAAGAGTGACTGTCCACAGCATAAATACACGCTCATGAAGATAGTAGCTGGCATACGGCAACAATGGCCGGACCTGGCCGCTAAATTTGACTACACCGGCAACTTGCTTTGGACGAACGCATGCTAAAAGAAAAAATCACTAACATGGTATAAGAGAAATGTGGTAACCTGAATTCAACGCCAAATTTGATTGTTCATGCTAGTATTGCGACATGTAAGTTTCACCCGTTAAAACCTAATCAAGGGATGCATCCCGTTGTTTTTGTGAGCCAAATCGCACATGTTTTCTTAGCATTCCATTCCTAGAAGAAAAAAAATAGTTATTTGTGTGAGCAATTTAAAAGACACTGCAGACAAGTAGAGATATGACAATTTCAGTTAATTTTAGGCTACGTTTCTGAACACATTTTGGTCTGCCGAACAACAGTCGATAGGTTCGCAGGTGAGCTTCTGTGAAGTTTGGAAGGTAGGAGACGAGGTACTGGCGGAAGTACAGCTGTGAGGACATGGCGTGAGTCGTCCTTGGGTAGCTCAGTTGGTAGTGAACTTGCCCGCGAAAGGCAAAGGTCCCGAGTTCGAGTCTCGGTCCGGCACACAGTTTTAATCTGTCACGAAGTTTCAACAGTGGATAGTCAGGTTAAAGTTATTGAAACCGCCACCGTACCGCTGCAGTAACAGTAACATTTGTGAATTTTTGCAGAGGTACTGGAAACGAAACGTACATATGGATGAGTTTGTCAAAACCATAGAACTCAAAGAAATTGAAATTGTCATACAAAGATTGCCACTGTCTGTTCTTGAGGCATTAGTTCTCGATAGGTACAAAGATATAGATGATGTATATTTGATCGTAAATCGAATTGGAGCTGTTGAGATTAAAAGAAGGTGACGTGATAACAGTAGGAATACAATGAAGCTAAGCGAAATGAGCATCTTCATGAACGGAACTTCCGGAGACTTAATAGGTGTAATGATCGTAACGAATCAAGAACGTGTGTGATGAACGCAGGCAACAATGTAATAGGCGGATGGGCGCGAATCATAGAGGAAGGATTATTACGAGGCTTATGGCCGATGGCCACAATGCAGAAGAAACGATCAAACCATTCCACTTCGAGATTCGTAGGAAAATGTCTCGGATGCGACCCACTCCGAAACTGAACCTATTGAGCTTTGTGGCTACTGCAATACAAACTATGCTCATGGACAACGGATTCGCTGTTATAGAAAATGAGCAATGTACTACGAACAGCGTTAAAACGATTGTAACAGCACGAGAATTCATGGGTTGATCTTGATGGCTTATTGGATTCCGGCAAGGAGGCGAATGCAATAACAGAGAAACGGGGAACGGGCCACTCCGAATGCCATGAACAGCATAGGGTGCAGCCAACTGGTTTCGAGCGGCTATGGCTAGTGGTACAGGCTGCCAGTCTCACTTGCGAGAAGAACGTAGAGTTCACCATCAGCAGCATAGTCGACAAGACCGATTGCGGACCTCTGGTACAGAGCCGAGTGGAGGGTCGCAATCAGATGCTCATAGGGCTCTGCGACCGGATAGCCTGCAGATTCCTCGAATTGCGTCATGAGGTCGTGGGGTTTCGGGTTCCGCTCAGTAGGTCAGGAGTCCACCGTACGCAGGAGGCGGCTACACGGGCAGCGGGAGCTGTGTGGCGTGGACTGGGCGGTTTCTTAGGTTAGAGGGTCTTGTGGATACAGAAAAGGCTTCAGTCTCAAAGGGATCAGGTCGAACAGAGAAAGAACGTAGATCTAGGAACCATCGGTATAACAGCTGTGCCGGCCTTGTGGCCGAGCGGTTCTAGGCGCCTGAGTCCGGAACCGCGCTGCTGCTACGGTCGCAGGTTCGAATCCTGTCTCGGGCATGTATGTGTGTGATGTCCTTACGTTAGTTAGGTTTATTTAGTTCTAAGTCTAGGGGACTGACTAGATTATAATATTTGCAAAAGGTGGGCGTTGTAGCCCCTGGGCATTGTAGCCACCCCCGCCCCTCCCGCTCCCCCTTGGTATTGCGATGGTTAATAATGTAAACAATGGAAACGCCAGGTAGGAATATCAGAAACGCAGGAAAATACTGCTAATTGTCGTAAAAATGGAACGTTACGTTGCAGACCGGCAAAATTAAAAGACACGTAGCTCTCAGCCACAGCCTTCGTCAGAAAAAGAAAGACAACTGGGACACACAGCAAACCACAATCACACTGGGTTTTGGTAAAGCGAAAAGTTTTTTACTACGTTATTTGTGGGAAATACTTGTTATAGTTACGTGTGCATCACAACACCTCAGCTTGAAGCGGAGAATGGAAGTGCTTGCCACACGAAAACGTAAGTAAAAACGAATATAGGCGCGAAAACATCGCGACATTCTAGGAGATCGGTTAACTCGCAGCAAAAAACTTTCTCATCAGTATCGTTTGGTTGCAGATGACAAGCTACCTGTAGTAATCAACACACAAGTGATCCAGGAAATTCAGGCACTCCAAATGTGAAGGTATTTGCAAAAAGAAACGATCTGTTGTTTGAACTAAAGATGCACATCATTTTATAATTTAATAAAAATGTTCACATTGCAGAATAAATAAAAACGAAAACCCACTGATGATGGCACAGTGGTGCCGAAACATGTTTGGGTACTGAGAAAAAACGGTGTTTTCCGTAACTGGCGGACCTCACTTCCCACAATCTTTTAATTATGTCTGTCCACAGCTTAGCGTGTCGTCTTTACGGTAAAAATCTGTCCTTTACTACATTGTTGAGAGTTAATACATATATTTAATAAACAAATTTAATGACGGTCTGTAATGGTTCTTTATTTACGTGACCATTACGGCAGTCCAACCCCAGTTCTCGATACCAGTAATATCGTACTACTTTTCTGCGAAGTAACAGACATATTTTTGTGACAATATTCACATTTGGTTTTATTAATGTACAGGTACTCCGATGTATCGATATATTACAGTGATATGGTTCTTGTGTGTTTTCATTTCTGTGAGACTATCACAATATTTGACATACTTGTAACCGTTTTGGTTCAAATGGTTCAAATGGTTCTGAGCACTATGGGACTTAGAACTACTTAAACCTAACTAACCTAAGGACATCACACACATCCATGCCCGAGGCAGGATTCGAACCTGCGACCGTAGCAGTCGCACGGTTCCGGACTGCGTGCCTAGAACCGCGAGACCACCACGGCCGGCTAACCGTTTTGGCGCGAATGCGCACAGGCAGTCTTTGTTTCACTTTGGCAGAAGTTAAGTTATTATTTTCGCTTTGTAAAAGAACAGTCAAGTCTTGTGTTTGGTTAAAGTGGAAATTAAATGTATGAAGATTGATACAAAATTGTTTTCTTGATGATGTGACAATTAAGAAGAAGTACATGTGCATTTACAAGAAGTTTAATAAAAATGTGGATCGTGAACACCAAGTCAAAAATTACTTCTACCATACCATTGTTCTGATCTGGGATTGTTTGATCATTAAGAATTTCCTGAAAAACGCACTTGTCAGGTCTTCAAATATTGCTAAAACACAGATCTGGACCTTCTAGCAGTCAAAGTGGAATCACCCTAGAATCAACAAGTTGAGCAATAACGACTTCGACGAAATCTACGTGGGAATACATTCAAGATAAGTGCCAAATTAATGACTTTTTTACAGTGACCTCATTATTTCCATTCTGACGATACTACCTGTTGTGTACATAGTTCCGCGTAGTCAGCGCGTACACAACTTTCCCACTAGAGCGCGCCCCGCTAAGCACAACAGCGCAGGCGCAGCGCGCGTCCGTCTGCGCACTACGAGATGGCGCTGTCTTAGAGACGGACCAAATTCTGCTTCCGCCGATCAGCGTATTAATATGTAATGCAGCCAATGAGATTGCTGCTAACGTAGAACCTTTTCTCCTCGCGGATCACACTCGCGCAGTGATACCTGAACACGCGAGGTATTATAACGAGTGTACAGACCTCCGATTAGTCAGTCTGCATTAGTCTGCATTTGTCTGTAGTCAAGTTTCAGTCTGCGCCTAATAAGAGTATCACATTCCTGTACATAGCCATGAAGAGAAATGTATAGACACTTTGTCAAGTATCAGAGATATGTGAGAATAAGATTAACGTACCAAGACCAAAGGAACTTCAGATTGTCCATTGTAAACAGCATCCAGAATCACGTTACGTAATATCTATGCCTTTTTATTATTTTAATAAATGTGTGTGAAAATTAATCAAGTTCTGTTTAAAGTTGGTCACCGTCAATCTGCTACTCTAAGCGTGGCAGTGGCATTTCTATCGTCTGACCTAACGGCAGAAGATAAACACGACACGATAAGACCACGAGACATATTGCTGACATTCGCCTACTTCGTTAGAGCGACAAGTCAAATAATCTGATGATGTGTGTACCGAAGGTCTTACAGTACGCACACCACACATCCACAGTCAATAACTTTGTTGTTGCCCGATAAGTCGAACATATGCTGCGTGAGCAACATTATTAATCTGATTTCTAACCTACTTTGCAAGTGGTGGTATTGTTAGAAGTCCAAGTAGAAATTGTTGTCATACCTAAAATACTGTAGGACTGTGGAGCACCGGCGAGTACACAGACAATAACAAAATCTTTTTCTTTTTTTATCTCTGTGTTGTGTAAAAGTGTGTTGCTGTTCGGTCCTCTTCAGAATTCCGGGAAGGGGGTACTCGGAGGAAGACGAGTCCCGCGCCGCGACAGCCGCCTCTAAACCGAAAGAAGGCCGGTAGCCGGCGGCCGGCGGGCATTGTGAGCGCGCCCGCCCTCGTCAAGCTGTCCCCCTCGACTCGTTAACGCGGCGCGCGAAACATGATGTAATTAGTCCAGCCGTTATTAACTAGTGGGGCTAACGGCCCGTGTTGGCTCACAAGTTGCGCGCGCCGCACTCCAGAGGCGGGGCGGCCGCCGGCCAGCGGCCGCGAGTAATGACGTCAGGGCGCGCCGGCGTTTACTGCTCACTCCCTGCTCTGCCTAATGGAAAACCCCGCCGTCCCTACAGACGATGCAGGCCTATGGAGTTAGCGCAGCATACACTCTGCGTGTTGCCAATAACAAACTAATACTCACGTGCGTCTGTAAAAAGATCGACTCACGGGGATTGCGACAGCTACCACTGTCATATCTTAGCAAATGCTCTTCCCGAGAACACGAGAAAGTTCTGATCCTACGTAAAATCGCTAAGTGGCAGTCGTTGACTAGTTTTGTGTGGCAGCAGAAGATAGCAAAAGTAATGCTGTAGTTTTCAATTTCGCATTAAAGAAATCTTTCAACCAGGAGAATCGTGCAAACATACGGTCGTTTGACCATTGCAAGCATCCCTGGTGTTGAGAAACAAGCGAAAAAGTTGATAGAAAATAAGTTAGGGGGTCCTTATGCAGCCCCACTTCGGTTTTACAAAGAGTACTCTACACCATTCACCTTCTATTTAGCTTGCATTTATCGCGAACCTCTCGCCCAGCGCAAAATCCCAAGCAACTGGAAATAAGCAAAGCTCTCTCCTGAATGTTCGAGTATAATGACTTTTCTGGAGACTAGAAATCTACTCTGTAGGAATCAGCATGGGTTTCGAAGAAGACGGTCGTGTGAAACCCAGCTCGCGCTATTCGTCCACGAGACTCAGAGGGCCATAGACACGGGTTCACAGGTAGATGCCATGTTCGATACAGTTCCCCACAGTCGTTTAATGAACAAAGTAAGAGCATACGGACTATCAGACCAATTGTGTGACTGGATTGAAGAGTTCCTAGATAACACAACGCAGCATGTCATTCTCAATGGGGAGAAGTCTTCCGAAGTAAGAGTTATTTCAGTTGTGCCGCCGGCCGCGGTGGCTAGCGGTTCTAGGCGCGCAGTCCGGAACCGCGCGACTGCTACGGTCGCAGGTTCGAATCCTGCCTCGGGCATGGATCTGTGTAATGTCCTTAGGTTAGTTAGGTTTAAGTAGTTCCAAGTTTTAGGGGACTGATGACCACAGATGTTAAGTCCCATAGTGCTCAGAACCATTTGAACCATTTTTTTCAGGTGTGCCGCAGGGGAGTGTCGTAGGACAGTTGCTATTCACAATATACATAAATGACCTTGTGGATGACATCGGAAGTTCACTGAGGATTTTTTGCAGATGATGCTGTGGTGTATCGAGAGGTTGTAACAATGGAAAATTGTACTGAAATGCAGGAGGATCTGCAGCGAATTGACGCATGGTGCAGGCAATGGCAATTGAATCTCAATGTACACATGTGTAATGTGCTGCGAATACATAGAAAGATATATCCCTTATCGTTTAGCTACAAAGTAGCAGGTCAGCAACTGGAAGCAGTTAATTCCATAAATTATCTGGGAGTAAGCATTAGGAGTGATTTAAAATGGAATGATCATATAAAGTTGATCGTCGGTAAAGCAAATGCCAGACTGAGATTCATTGGAAGAATCCTACTAAGGAGACTGCCTACACTACGCTTGCCCGTCCTCTTTTAGAATACTGCTGCGCGGTGTGGGATCCTTACCAGATAGGACTGACAAAGTACATCGAAAAAGTTCAAAGAAAGGCAGCACGTTTTGTATTATCGCGAAATATGGGAGAGACTGTCACAGAAATGATACAGGATCTCTCCGAAAACAAAGGAAGTAGGTTACAGTACACTTGTTCGCCCACTGCTTGAATACTGCTCAGCAGTGTGGGATCCGTACCAGATAGGGTTGATAGAAGAGATAGAGAAGATCCAACGGAGAGCAGCGCGCTTTGTTACAGGATCATTTAGTAATCGCGAAAGCGTTACTGGGATGATAGATAAACTCCAGTGGAAGACTCTGCAGGAGAGACGCTCAGTAGCACGGTACGGGCTTTTGTTGAAGTTTCGAGAACATACCTTCACCGAAGAGTCAAGCAGTATATTGCTCCCTCCTACGTATATCTCGCGAAGAGACCATGAGGATAAAATCAGAGCCCACACAGAAGCATACCGACAATCCTTCTTTCCACGAACAATACGAGACTGGAATAGAAGGGAGAACCGATAGAGGGACTCAAGGCGCCCTCCGCCACACACCGTCAGGTGGCTTGCGGAGTATGGTGTAAATGTAGATGTAGAATATAACAAAGGCAAAAGAACGGACCATCAAAGTTACAGAACAATTACCTTAATATTGGTTTGCTGCAGAATCCTTGAAACTGTTCTCATTTCGAATATAATAAATATCTACATCTACATCTATATGGATACTCTGCAAAGCACATTTAAGTGCCTGGTAGAGGGTTCATAGAACCACCTTCACAATTCTCTATTTTCCTATCTCGTATAGCGCGCGGAAAGAATGAACACCTAAATCTTTCCGTACGAGCTCTGATTTCCCTTCTTTTGTTGTGGTGATCGTTCCTCCCTATGTAGGTCGGTGTCAACAAAATATTTTCGCATTCGTAGGAGAAAGTTGGTGATTGGAATTTCGTGAGAGGATTCCGTCGCATCGAAAAACGCCTTCTTTTAACGATTTTCAGCCCAAACCCTGTATCATCTCTGTGACACTCTCTCCCATATTTCGCGATAATACAAAACTTGCTTCCTTTCTTTGAACTTTTTCGATGTACTTTGTCAGTCCTATCTGGTAAGGAGCCCACACCGCGCAGTAGTATTGTAAAAGAGGACGGGCAAGCGTCGTGTAGGCAGTCTCCTTAGTAGGTGTGTTACATTTTCTAAGTGTCCTGCACATAAAACGCAGTCTTTGGTTAGCCTTCCCCATAACATTTCCTAAGTGTTCCTTCCAAATTAAGTTGTTCGTAATTGTAATACCTAGGTATTTAGTTGAATTTACGGCTTTTAGATTAGACTTATTTATCGTGTAACCGAAGTTTAACGAGTTCCTTTTAGCAGTCATGTGGATGACCTCACTCTTTTCGTTTTTCAGGGTCAACTGCCACTTTTCGCATCATTCAGATATTTTTTTCTAAATCGTTTTGCAGTTTGTTTTGATCTGATGACTTTATTAGTCGATAAACGACTGCGTCATCTGCAAACAACCGAAGATGGCTGCTCAGATTGTCTCCCAAATCGTTTATATAGATAAAGAACAGCAAAGGGCCTATAACGGTACCTTGGGGAACGCCAGAAATCGCTTCTGTTTTACTCGATGACTTTCCGTCAGTTACTACGAACTGTGACCTCTCTGAGAGGAAATCACGAATCCAGTCATATAACTGAGACGATATTCCATAAGCACGCAATTTCACTACGAGCCGCTTGTGTGGTATAGTGTCAATAGCCTTCCGGAAATCCAGAAATACAGAATCGATCTGAAATCCCTTGTTAATAGCCTCAAAACTTCATGTGAATAAAGAGCTAGTTGTGTTTCACAGGAACGATGTTTTCTAAACTCATGTTGACTGTATGTCAGCAGACAATTTCCTTCGAGGTGATTCGTAATGTTCGAACACAGCATATCTTCTTAAACCCTGTTACATATCGACGTTAACGAAATGGGCCTGTAATTTAGTGTGTTACTCATACTACCTTTCTTGAATATTGGTGTGACCAGTGCAACTTTCCAGTCTTTGGGTACGGATCTTTCGTCGAGCGAACGGTTGTATATGATTGTTAAGTATGGAGCTAATGCATCAGCATACTCCGGAAGGTACCTAACTGGCATGCAGTCTGGACCAGAAGACTTGCTTTTATTAAGTGATTTAAGTTGCTTCACTACTCCGAGGACATTTACTTCTACATTATTCACGTTGGCAGCTGTCCTCGATTCGAATTCTAGAATATTTACTTCGTCTTCTTTTGTGAAGGCATTTCGGAAGACTGTGTTTAGTAACTCTGCTTTGGCAGCACTGTCTTCGATAGTATCTCCATTGCTATCGCGCAGAGAAGGCACTGATTGTTTCTTGCCGCTAACATGTTTCACATACGGCTCCTTGAGGGGGAAAAGCTTCTGTCCAGAAACCACCGCGGTTTCAGAAAGCATCCCTCGCGCGAAACACAGCTTGCCATTTTCTTACATCATATCCTGCGAACTATGGATGAAGGGTACTAGGTAGATTCTATATTCCTAGATTTCCGTAAAGCATTTGACACGGTGTCTCACTGCCGACTGTCTACAATGGTACAAGCATACGGAATATGTTCTCAGTCCTGTGAGTGGCTCAAAGACCTCTTAAGTAATAGAACCCAATGTGTTGCCCTCGACGCCAAGTGTTCATCAGAGACACGGTTTCCTTCCGGAGAGCCGCAGGGGAGCGTGATAGAACGGCTGTTATTTTATATGTACAGAAATGATCTGGCCGCGGCGCAAGCAGGAGTCTGCGGTTGTTTGCTGATGATGCTGTGGCGTACAGGAAGGCATCGTCGTTGAGTGACTGTAGGTTACAAGAAAACTTAAACAAAATTTCTGGTTGATATGGATGAATGGCAGCTAGCTCTGATTGTAAAAAAATTTAAATTAATACTGAGTACGAAAAACGAACCCATAATATTAGAACACAGCATTAGTAGCATGCTGCTTGACACACTCACGGCATTTAAATATCTGGGCGTAACCCTGCAGAGCGATATGAAATGGAACACGCCCGTAAGGATTTTAAAGGGAAGGCGAATGGTCGATTTCAGTTTACTGGAAGATTTTTGGAAAGTGTGGCTCTGAGCGCTATGGGACTTAACATCTGAGGTCATCAGTCCCCTAGAACTTAGAACTACTTAAACCTAACTAACCTAAGGACATCACACACATCCATGCCCGAGGCAGGATTCGAACCTGCGACCGTAGTGGTCACGCGGTTCCAGACTGAAGCGTCTAGAACCGCACGGCCACACCGGTCGGCTTGGAAAGTGTGTTTCATCTGCAAAGGAGACCGCATAGGGAACAATATTGCGACCCATTGTTGAGTACTGTTAGAGTGTTTGGGAGCCGCACTAGGTCGGATTAAAGGAGAACGCCGAAGCACTTCAGAGGCTATATTTGCTACCGGTATGTTCGACCAATACACAAGTATTACGGGGATGCTTTGGGAAAACTCAGATGGGATTGATCGAAGGGAAGGCGACGCCCTTTTCGAGGAGCACTGTTGAGAAAATTTAAAGATTCGGCATTTGAGGCAGACTGCAGAACGGTTCTACTGTCACCAACTTGCGTAATGACCAGAAGATAAGAATAGAAAGGCTAGGGCTTGTACCGAGGCATATAGATAGTCGTTCTTCTGTCGCTGTGTTTGCGAGTGTAACAGGTAAGGAAATGTCTAGTAGAGGTACAGGGTATCCTCTTCCACGTGCCTTACGGTGGCTTTCTGAGTGTACATGTAGATGTAGATGCAGATGTAGAAGCTGGTGAAACTGGTCTACTGAATTCGCTTCATGAGTCTTAGACGTATCTGGAGTCCCAGTTTTAGTACTTTTGCCATTTCACTCTCCGGAAGTACATGTCGCCGCTGGAAAAAGAGGGGAGCGGTTTTGTTCGTTTATTCACCTTTGCACAACGTGTTTGATTCCAAACCTATAAACGCGTGTCAGTCAGTGGACTCGAGAATAAGAGCGTTTTCAAGTTGAGTCCAATATGTGACGAATTCGCAGGTCTGCGAGGTCATATTACAAACCTAACTTCGTAGACGAGAATTGCAGGGACGCGAGAGATTCGGTCTGTGACAGGGGGCGGAGGTGAGACCTGGACGCCACAGGTACGTGGTTGGCAATCCATCTCTGCCCTATCGGGAACTTCCCCCCCTACACCCCCCCCCCCAAACTCCCCCCTACCCACACCTCACTGAATGTGGGGGTGGACGTTTCGGACAAGAGTGCCTTCTAGAATTTTTCCTTTGGGGTCTGCATGTGTCGATCACTAATAAAAGCAGTTATCTGGCTCTATTGACAAAAGTATTAGCATTCCTTAAGTTATCTTAAGATTACGATTAATTCCACTCATCTGAGATGTGACGGATATGCAAGTACTTCGTAACCCGTTTCTGTTTCCATTTTATGCATAATTTCGTGGACTTATGTATAACTTTTCTTTTAGAGGAGTCACTGCGTGCGTAAAGTTTTTTTTTTTTTTTTTTTCAAATTCACTGTGTACGTGCTCTTGCCCAAGGCGTTAACGTATCACGAGGGATTTTATCTGTAGTGTAGTTCTAGTTTTTAATAGCCCGGATATTGAGTTGTGAGTCCTGGTTTCCCAGTACCTCGACGAAGTTGCCTTTGTATTTGGGAGGATAATTTCTGACTCATTAGTGCCTCACATATCCCATACTTTGTCGCTACTGCTAAATGGTGTTGTTCAACGAATCTAAAGAATACCCACATATATGCAAAAATCTGTCCGTTTTCCGATTTTTTATTTTTTTCGAGACAGTGTAAATTCTGTGCAGCATACATACAAACCACATGGAATGCATAATCCTGAGCGCAATGGCTACCTATTTGGGTGGGAAATTTCTCTTAGTTTCTCATTTCTATATTTTCGTTTACCTTTAGGTGATGATCGCCGCCTACAACTTACCCCACCCGACGCATGCCGGTAACACGGAACACTCTCTGATTTCCAGTAAGATAGGAAATTGTAGATGTAAATGTTGTTGTGCTCCTGTATGCAGCAGTATACAGGCCAATTGTATGTTCACTGCTCCCTTTACCACATTGTCCCTACCTTTTGGCTACTGGGTTGTGTTCGATTATGTTTATTACTACATTATTGATTTTCTCTGCATAAGTGTGTGATTAAGGGATCATTGTGGAATAGTTTTGTCATAAAATTCCTGTGTTGTTGAGCTGCATTCCAACCTTCAATTTTGTAAACATATGATGATGTGTACAAAGATGTCCTTTGATGAAATGCTCATGAGAGTACTTTAACACACTCCATATTACACAGTATCATGAATCGGTCAGTCCCATATGAGGTCCCAGGATCCTGATGTGTATGATACCTATGTGTGAACGGTGAGTTATAGTGATATCTAAGAACTAATTTAAGAAAGTTATGAAATATATCAACTCCCCCCCCCCTCCCTCCTTTTGAGTGGTGTGACGCTCTCATTTACATTTTTTGCTATGGTCAAAATTTTAATATTCCACGTATTTCTCTGCTTTTAGACATTTATATATTAGTAATAGTAACTGTGAATAACTTTTGCTGCTCTGAGTGGGTCTAGAAATACCTGTAAGGAGGAAAAGTTACTTTTTTTAGGTTAGTACCACAAAGCTCGAACTGTAATAGTCACACTAGTAAGAGGGGCTTTAAATGTTGATTGACATCAATTCACATTTCAGTAAAGGCATAAAGCCGTAGGGCTAAACTATTTAACAGTATGACATTCATTTATGAGACTAGATAAATTCAGTTTTGTTGGCTGTGCTACGAGTCAATCCACTTGAATGTATTCGCATTTCAAGCAAGTTTCATGTGCAGGAATGATTAATACATATCAAGCTGAGTCATTGCCTACGAAATACACACACATGTCTATAGCGCTGTGCTTCTTTTAAATAAGTCTGTTCCCAGCCTAATGTATCATATTATTCCATAAATTCTATTAAATACAATCAAACTCATGTTTCTACCACTCGATTTTTATCTGTTGTTAATTACGGTAGTGATATTAGAGACTGTAAAGGTCGAGCTATCTTTCTCTTTCTATTAACCTTCTCTATTATGATTGGGAACATTTGCATATGGAATAATACATGTCATCTATGAGCCTTGGTCTGGGGGCTGCGGGCTGAGATCCTTGCAGAGATACTTTCTAAAGGACCCGGGCTGATTTCTGAGGACACAGCCGACAGAAGGAGGGGTGATGCGTTTGTCAGTCGGAGCGTAGGTACTCAGCCTACCAACATCGTTGTAGGTGCCGTTCCGGCAGCCTTGCAAATTTTTTTCATGAACCGTAGGCGATTATTGATTATTGATGAGACTCGCTTATTGCTAGTAAGTGACCATTTTACAACCAGGCCTACGTAGGCCAAGCGAAGCGCACTGCGCATGCGCACAGTGCAAATTCGCAACCTATGTGGAAGTGAAATTCGCGTTGTAATCCGCGTGGCTGTGAACAAGTGCTCGGGAAAGAAAATGGTTGTTGTCACTGTCTTCGTTGTGGAAGGAACCGAGTTCGATTCCCCTTACTTTCACAGATATTTTATGAAGTAAGGAGGTCTGGTACGGGCTCCACTCGGCCCTCTTGAGGCCAAACGAAGAGCTGTTTGAATAAAGAATCAGTGCTATCATCACGATTCCTCTACCGCAATAACGACTGGTGGGAATGGCGACTCGCTGGTTAAATGTTCCGCGACCACAGATCGCTCCTCGTACTTGCGTGTAACAGCAGTAGGTCAGCGGGAATAGGCCTAATGTTATTCTTCCTACTATACAGTATCGGCACAGTAAGTAAAATTTAATTATTTGCTGTTCTTCTCGATGTCGCAATTTTAATGGCGTGTATGGTTCTGAACCCAGTTTGTATATTGTTCCTTATTCCTGTAAACAAGATGTAACTGTATGTCAGAGTGGTATTTGTAACGCCAGAGCTCCATAGCTCTAGTGACATAAATTTTTCTTTCTTGGCTGTTCTACCTTCTGTCATTGTAAATGTTGTTGGTTTGAATCAATAACACAAAATTGTATACTTCTTTCTTTGTTAAAAACTTTGATGTCTCGATAAAATACTGTGCAATGTGTTGTCTTTGTTAGTTAAATTCTTTGTCTCATTTGGAGGGAACAAAACTTAATGTATATAATTGTAATTTTGTTCAAATGATATTTTATAGAAATCTCAATATGTGCAAATATTCTCTTTTATTTAATATGTTTGGTTGCTGTTACGTAAACTGCTGACCTTCACTTAGGGTTCTTAGTTATTTTGAGTGTAAACGGTGTTGTGGTTCCCCTCCGGAGCGGAACTTAGTAGCGCGCACAAATTGTGGTTGGCTTAAGAGTCAGCCGGGGACGAGCTACCAAACTGCCAACAACTTACGTAAAAGTCGTGTATTGTGCTGGTGCCGAGAGAGGCTTTTCGTGCCGTTTTCCAATGTGCCAAAGCCTCGGATGGATGGATTTGTAAGCTAGCTCTGTTTTGGAAATGGTATCTATCATCGCCACCAAGAAATGATGCTCTTTCATCATTACCAACTGTAAATCCACCTGCCAAGAGCCGGCCGCGGTGGTCTTGCGGTTCTAGGCGCGCAGTCCGGAACCGCGCGACTGCTACGGTCGCACCTATAGTAATGTACAGTGAAGGATCAGCTCATAGTATGTTATTGTGTACTCACCTACCGTGATTTATCCTCAGTCACATGCTAAAGTGCTTACCGAGTCTCCTTTAATGAAAGCATATTAAAATTAATATGGCAATAGAGTGTGCTAAGATTAATAATGTTTGTTGAACAGATCTTACAAATATCTCAATTTTGCGTTTCACTGCAGTAAAAGTTCAGAACTGCAACTGTTGAGAGTTATATGTTCATACTTGCTACGTGCTTGTTTCACTAATGTAGTGAAAGTGCATTTATTTTGCTCTGCTACAGTGCTCAAGATTGAGGTCCCCCACTGAAAGTAGTCCAAATGCTCAAAGTACTCTTGCTATCCCTGTCAAGTTCTGTAAAATATTGGGTTCCTCTTGTGTATTAAAAGCGCATATTAATAGTGTAACAGGATCCACAGGTTGTCTATTGTGCTCATGCTAGATAACTATTAATAGGAAGACCACTATCTATGAAAACAGTAACTTCTTTATTGAGAAGACAGTGAGAAGTAATTTGTTAGTGAACTCCATTTAATTTTCATTCCAAGTAGAAAGGTGTTTAGTAGTGAGAGACTTAATCTATGCACAATAACTAATTTTGCTGTGAACCGTATCCGTATTTCATGTCAGATAGGAATATGTTTGAAAAGTAATATTGAACCTATGTCCAATTTGCGATTTTACGGTGAATATTAATAGTAACGTTATTGAGACCATTCAGTTTGGCTAAGTCCTCAAGGTAATAGTGTGTTTCGTTATCTGTTATATTTTATGCAAATTGTTTGTTCTGCTGTGTCAGCTCCAACCTTAACGTGAACATATGCAGGTGCCAGAGTTCATTGCACTCTCGTGTGACAAAGTATAGGCTGTGTTTGCCCATTAAAACACTCATATCTATTTTCTTCAACAAGAATGTTAATCATTCCCATACCTAATTAGGCTGACGACCGTTTTCTTTATTTTTTTGAACAGTGTGGATAGGTTAAATATTGTTTATTACTGTTTAATTATTTAAGTAATTCTAACTTTCACTTTCGATAAACCACCTCCGTTAGGTACATCATGGTCAATACAACAAAATTCCTTTCAGAGGGTAACACTGCTCTGCTTCTTTATACTGTAATTGCTATACGAACTGCCTCTAGCTTTGAGGTTATAGTATAACAGTAGCGGACGGTAGTGTTATATATTGACTGGTATAAGTACTCGATACTGCAAAAAGGAATAGTTCTGCATTTCTGCATAAATGAATCCTATCTGCGCAAAGAATTTTTCAGAAAATAGGGAGTGTCTCGTGACCGGATGAGGGCGATATTATAAATGGACACAATAGTTTCTGCGCCCGCCAGTTTACCGTTGTTTCCTTTGTTTAACTATTCAGCTCTGTTTAGTTCTCTGCCAGTCAGTTCTGTTCTGTTCGTTCACATTGTTTGCTCGAATCGATAGCTCTGTTCGGTCCGTATTTGTTTTTATTATTTATAATTCAAGCTTTCAAAGCAGGAAATTGCGTTTTGCTGTAGCGTGTGTAATTATCAACATGACACACTAACGGAGTTATGTGTGTGTCTGTGTATGTGCGAATGGGTGTGCATGTGTGCGTACGGAAGAGGGGGGGGGGGTGGGAGGAGAGGGTGCGGGGGTGCGTTCGTGTGGGAGCGCGCCTGGTCTGTACAACACGAAACTGAACAGCTAAATCTATTTTAACATCTGCCTCAGCTATCTGTAATATGCAACGGAGTACTTTAGCTGGGCTTCCTAGTACCAGTAATTGACTGCTCCGAGCTTCATGAATTCAATGAAGAAGTTAAAGGCTATGTTCTTTCGAGACAGTTATCGTTAGACACGGTGGCGGTTGTGGGAGTTATTGCTCTGTCAAGAACTACAGAAGTCTTTGAGGAACATAGGGCGAGTGAGGAAGCACCCTTACTAAGATACTGGGCTACCGTTCGTTATGAATGCCTTCGAAATCCACTTCAATCCATAAGAATACAGATCTGTCGTCGTTCTCCGGTATTATTCAAGGAAAAAGACGGGTCTGTTTCTTTGAGAAGTACCACATCGACTTCTTTGTCCAATCCATATGTGATGAGCTCGCTGATGCTGAACTCTAACCTCCCCGACTTGCAAAGAACTAGGAGAGAAACTTTGGTAGAGTGGAGCCTTGAGTTCACTCGGGGTGCTCAGGGGGTAAGAGGTCTGGGCCTTTTCAGTCCAGATGACAGTTCGAAATTAGAGTTATATTAATGCCTTCAGTTGCCGACGGGCGTTGATATATATCAACGGGGACAGGTGAAAATGTGCGCCCCGACCGGGTCTCGAACCTAGGATCTCCTGCTTACATGGCAGACGCTTCATCCATCTGAGCCACCGAGGGCACAGAGGACAGTGCGACTGCAGGGACTATCTCGCGCACGCCTCCCGCGAGACCCACATTCTCACCTTGTTGTCCACACACTACATTCGTAGTGTCCCACCTCAACACACTCATTACTCGTGAAAGACATTCTTACTAAGTCCCGTAAGAGTTCGGGGAATATGTGTGCATCTGCACAGAAGAAGAAGGTAATGGCCGGTATTGCCAGAATGGTGTCTGTTCTTTCGGACATGTCAGACAGAACAGACACCATTTCCATATAAGATGACAGTTCAACGGACTGAAAATTTCATTAGCTGCAGCAGACTCCGGAATGCAGGGAAAGATTATATCTGGAAGATGCCTGGCAGTTGAGTGTAAACTATTCTTCGTCTAATTTTTTATAGTTTGTTAGTTATGTCCCGTACATTATTTGAACGATTCTGTTATTTAAATGATGTGGAAGGAGTCAGTTAACAGGAAATGTATACATGACTAGTGTTAACGCTACTAAACACATTTTTGGTGCTACTCATGTGGCTACACTTAAAAACAAAATGAAACAGGAGTTGTCGTGGAGGAATTATTAGATAAGATTTAAAACTTAAAAATTTTTCGTTGTTGAATGTGAATTCCATTCTTAGCCACTGGCAGCTTTAATAGTGGGTAATGCAGATCCTTTTTTCCTCTGGTGTTGTAAGGATGTACATCACTATCCTTTTCAAATTGTGATGGATTACTTATGACGAATTTCATTAGGGAATATACGCTGAAGTGACAGCAGAAACGGGATAGCGATATGCACATATACATATAGTGGTAGTATCGCGTAATAAGGCATAAGACGCCAATGCATTAGCGGAGCTGTCATTTGTACTTAAGTGATACGTATGAAAGCGTTTCAGACGTGACTGTCGCCGACCGACGGGAGTTAAACAGACACTGAACATAGAATCGTAGTTGGAACTAGACGCATGGGACATTCCATTTCAGAAATCGCTAGGAAATTTACTCGAGATCCACTGTGCAAAGAGTGCGCAGCGAATACCAAATATCAGGCATTACCTCGCACCATGGACAACGCCAGGGCCAACAATCTTTACTTAACGAGCGAGAAAAGCGGCGTTTACTTAGAGTTCTCAGTGCTAACAGACAGACAACTCTCCATGCAATAACAGTATAAATCAATGAAGTTAGACGAACGTATCTGGTAGGGCAATGCGGTGAAATCTGGCGTTAATGAGCTATCGCAGCAGGCGGCCGAATGCCTTTGCTAAAAGCACGACATCGCCTGCAGACCCTCTTCTGGGCTAGTGACCATATCGATTGGACCCTAGGTGACTGGACAACGGTTGCCTGTTCAAATGAGTCCCGATTTCTGTTGGTAAGGGCAGATGGCAGGGTTTGAATGTGACGCGGGGCCAACGAATCCATGTCACTGTCCAAGCTGGTGGTGTCTTCATAGTGGTGTGGACTGTGTTTACGTGGAATGGACTAGGTCCTCTCGTCCAACTGAACCGATCACTGAATGGGAATGACTGTCTTCTGCTACCCGAGATCATATGCAGGCATTCATGGACTTCATGTTCCCGAACAACGACGGAATATGGTTGACAGTGCTCCATTTGCCCAGGCTACAATTGTTCGCTATTGGTTTGAAGATCATTCTGGACACTTCGAAAGAATTATTTGGCCACCCAGATTGCCCGTCATGAATCCATCGAACATTTGTGGGACATAATCGATAGGTCAGTTCCTGCTGAAAATCTTGCAAGAGCAACACTTTCGCAGTAATGGACGGTAATATGGGAGGCATGGTTAAATATTTCAGCAGGGGACTTCCATCGGAGTCCATGACACGTCGAGTTGCAGCACTACGCCGCGCAAAAGGAGGTCCGACATGATGTTAGGAGGTATTCCGTTACTTTTGTCACCTAAGTATACGCTTTGGTACATTTAAAATGGCTAATTAATTAAAGAGGTGCCTATATGTTCACCGTGGGTGAGACCACATATTAACCTTACTGCTCACTTTTGTGCTACCAGTACAGTCTGTCTAAGTAATGAGTTACCCCAGAAAATTACTTCATGAGACATTATTGAGTAGAAGTACACAGAACATCTCAGGAGGTTGGTTAGTTTGTTTTCAGTACCATCAATAATAAGTAAACAAAATGTCTAGCGTATAATTACAACACGAGACGGAAAAACGTGTTGTTCATTATTCCGCATTAAGGTTATCTTTAGTCCAGAAGGTGGTGGACAATAATGCAACTAAAATGTTTGATCATTTACCCTGTTACTTAAAATTTTTGACAGTTATCAAAGTAAAATTTGAAGACAAATTGAAAAAGTTTCTCCTTTACAACTTTTTCTACGCTGAAGAAGAATTTCTGTTATTATACTGTGTAAGAGGTAGTGGGTGGGAATTACAAACGCATATTAGCATATAAAAAAATCCTTATAAATCTTAAGCATGTTGAATATTTACAAAGTAATTAAAGATGTGGATGAAAGTGACACGTTCAACATCATTTTTCTTTATTGTACAAATGATTGGTGGAACATGAAACTAAATCAACATTACCGTGAACGTGAACGACAGTGAATGCTATTGTAACAGTTTATAACATGTTTCGCAACATACCCATGATACATAATCTTTTACAATTTCATTCGGGTATTCACTAAATTTACGAGCAAACGCAGTTTCTTCACTAGACTTTTACGTCAACTTCCATCACTTAGTTCGTGTCGTATCACCAGAAAGCACTTTAATCTTAACATTTCGGATTCAACTGCGTATATCTTGACATCATGGCCACATCCTTCATAAATTAATATGAAAAAGATATATTAAGACAAAAAAAATCAGATTGATAATGAAATAAAGATCAATAATTATGAAAGAGTGCACCAGCTAAGAGATGAACACCGTGCCAGAGCCATTCTGCAAAGAAATTATTAGAAGAGCTGATATCTCAACGGTAAGTAAGGTAAAATCAAAGGGATGTGCCATCAGTAGCCATCGGAAACGTCGAAGACAACTGCTCTCAGACATACTAATAAACATGATAACAAGGACTAAAGTGAAAAGAAACCTCTCTACCATCTGGTCTTTAGTCAGCCACCTGTTTCCGGGGCCGGCCGGTGTGGCCGTGCGGTTCTAGGCGCTTCAGTTTGGAACCGCATGACCGCTACGGCCGCGGGTTCGAACCCTGCCTCGGGCATGGATGTGTGTGATGTCCTTAGGTTAATTAGGTTTTAGTAGTTCTAAGTTCGAGGGGACTGATGACCACAGATGTTAAGTCCCATAGTGCTCAGAGCCATTTGAACCTGTTTCCGGCATCATTCGCGCCCTGAGAGTTGCCTTACCTCGGCCCTCAGTGGCTTCTCCCTTCATGCACATTTGCTCGTACATCGCATGTACTGATTAAAAACAGTTGACAGGATAAATGCTAGCAGGTGACAGCAGGGATTACCATCATCGTTCACAGGCAGCACGCCGCAGTAGCAATAGTGGAACCGCTATCGAGGGCACTCACTCGTGTCCACATGCCACACGGCCATCAAGAGCCTAAGGATATACCTCTGTCAGCATCCAGCAGGCAGTTGCAGTTGCGCCTCAGTTGTCGGGCCCAGGCCGTGCGCACCGGCTGCCTTTGTCAGTCAGTCTGTTGGAGCATTCCTGCCAATTCTACTGCGCACCGTGGTAGCATCCGGCAGTTACTAGCGATCTTCAAGAGACTCACAACGTGACCGCGCCTACTTGTCATCACCGAATTCGTTCAGATTTGTAGTGTATGCAGTGCTTGGCCAGAAATGGGAGTGACAGAAGTGGGATCTCTAGATGGGCAAGCGCTTAGAAAGAATATCATTTTGGTTGCCATCTTGTGAGGCACTAGCCTTTTATGTTACCGAAGTCTGCAAGCAGCGGTCTGCGGGGTGGGAATCGTATAGTATCGCACTCCAGGGTTGTGGGGTCGAGTCCGTATGTGGAAACTTTCGTTTCCTCTCACTTTTTACATTAGTTAAGCTACCAATAGACCGAAATAATGATCAATATATTGTATCTGTTAATACATAGTTCTTTTAAAAGGCATGAAGAAGAAAGGTCTGCGAGAATATTAGGGTTCAAATGGTTTAAATGCCCCTGAGCACTATGGAACTTAACATCTGAGGTCATCAGTCCCCTAGAACTACTTAAACCCAACTAACATAAGAACATCATACACAGCCATGCCCGAGGTAGGATTCGAACCTGCGACCGTAGCGGTCGTGCGGTTCCAGACTGAAGCGCCTAGAACCGCTCGGCCACAGAGGCCGGCAGAATTTTGGGGATTGAAATAAATTTCCAGGAAGAGATTGTAAGGCTCATACGAAAATTAATACATACAATATATTGAGAATCATGGCATCGACAGAGAAACCAGGGCAAGTATACAACAGACGCTCACAGACACCACCTCGAAGATTAAGTTCATGGGAGAAATTTCGGAACCCTACCAGATACACACAGGTGTCCGATAAGTAGATGAGCTTTCACCAATTCTGTTAAGAATAGTCTTAGACAAAATTGTCAAACAATGGGAAAACAAGTTATAGGAATACAGCTAGGAAGAACACGCGAAACAAGAACAATCATAAAATGTCTGGCATTTGCAGACGACGTAGCCATACTTACAAGGGAACCTCCCCATCGCACCCCCCTCAGATTTAGTTATAAATTGACACAGTGGATAGGCCTTGAAAAACTGAACACAGATCAATCGAGAAAACAGGAAGAAGTTGTGTGGAACGATGAAAAAATAAGCAAATTATACAAACTGAGTAGTCCAAGTGTAAGATATGCAAGATCAAGGACGGTGTAAGCTGAAGAGCGCCGTGGTCCCGTGGTTAGAGTGAGTAACTGCGGAACGATAGGTCCTTGGTTCGAGTCCTCCCTCGAGTAAAAATTTTACTTACTTTATTTTCGCAAAGTTACGATCTGACCGTTCATTCATTGACGTCTCTGTTCACTGTAATAAGTTTAGTGTCTGTGTTTTGCGACCGCACCGCAAAACCGTGCGATTAGTAGACGAAAGGACCTGCCTCTCCAATAGGAACCGAAAACATTTGATCGCAAATTCATAGGTCAACCGATTCCTCCACAGGAAAACACGTCTGAAATATTCTATACGACACTGGTGACGGCATGTGCTTCACATTACAGGAATATGTTGTCGACCCACCTAACTTGCACACTTGGCGAATGGGTAAAAAGTTTCTTCTACCTTGCCCGATTTAGGTTTTCTTGTGGATGTGATAATCACTCCCAAAAAAGTGATGAAGACATAAGAGTTTGTCACATAAACTGCAACAAATGAATGCAAGTTTCACAGTCGCACAGTTTTCCCTGTGCTCTGTCAAAACATACGTTTTTAACATTTCCAAGTTTTTCCGTGTGTAGACCGTCAAATCCTGCATGTGTCCAAGCAAATCTGAACATGTCCTGGAATTTTGGAGAGCGAAGTTGATCATGTCTGAGTGCATGAACTTTGATAATTGTCTGAAAATAAAAAATTAAAACTCTTCACTTGAGGGAGGATTGAACCAGGGACCTTCCGTTCCGTAGCTGCTCGCGGTAACCACGGGACCACGGTGCTCATCAGTGTACAAGAACCTTGATGTGGCTTATCTTGGACACGGACTACTCAGTTTGTATATTTTGCTTATTTTTTTCATAGTTCCATACAACTTCTTCCTGTTTTCTCGATTGATCTGTGTTCAGTTTTTCATGGCCTATCCCTGTGCCAACTTATAACTAAATCTGAGGGGGGTGCGATGGGGAGGTTCCCTTGTTAGTAATAACAAACAGGAGGCAAAGGAAGCACTGGAACACCTGTATGAAAAAGTTGCCAAATCAGGTCTACAGATATCGTATGAGAAGGCTCAATACATGAAACGACAAACCAACAGTGCACACATCATGCAAACGATGTATGGATCCGTAGAAAGAGTCGAAAAACTTAAATATTTAGGGGAATACGTACAAATAGGAGCATCAAACAAGGCATCCAATATAGAACGAACAAAAAGACTCCAGAAAGCATACAAACTCACATGGTCACATTATAATAAGATAAGCATATCAGGACAGGCCAAAATCAGACACTACAAAACAATTGTATTACCAGAAGCACTATATGCGTCAGAAACGACCACAACTGAAGCATCAGGCATTATAGAGACAGAAAAAATAGAACGCAAAATTCTCAGGAAATATTCGGACCAATACACAAAGATGGCAAGTGAATGAAAAGACCTACCAATGAGTTATACCAACACACTGACAGACTAACAGACATGATCAGAAAACGCAGACTAAATTTCTACGGACACGTACAGAGAATGGACAACACCAGACTTACAAAGAGAATCTTTGATGTAGTAATTCAAGCATTAAAACAAACTGGTGTCATGAAATAGAGGAAGACATAAGGTGGCTGGGGATCAACAAACATATGATAAAAGACAGAAAGGAATTCAGGAACAAAATTAGGAACGCAAAATTTGTGGTAAATGAGAAGAAGAAGACGGGAGCATTATGGAAGGAACAAAGGAAACAAGAGCACAGTTAAAGGATGAAGAGATTTTGGGAAGAGATAAGGAAGAAAGGAAAGGGCAAAAATGATGTGAATGAATGAAAGAATTATTTCGATTTATTTGCAGTGTAACTAACGTAAAAATTGAAAAGAAACAGGGAAAAAGTTTTTACATCAACCCTCGACCCCATGACCCACGGATACCGTTCTGCACTCCTTCTGCTGGGCCACCCACTGCCAAGACACTATCCTAACATAAAAGTCTCATTGCTTATCGCACCCGTGGTTAAACAGATGTTTTTTTTTTCTTTTCCACTAAACGTTTGGTCACCTAGAGATCCCACTTGTCAGTTTTATTTCTGGCCAAACACAGGATGTAAGATAAATTTGGACGCTATCGGTAATAAGAGGTAGGCACGGGGTCCGCTTGTAAGTGCTTCTGTGAACAATGACAGCGTACTTCGCTAGTGTGATTTTGGACTGACGCTTCTGCGGACTTTGATTTGTAGACACGTCTGACCAAGGACGATGACTTTAGTTGTTGCTGTCTTATGTGGACCGTAACTTTTCCGTACTGAACAAAAGTGGACTGTCAGACTACCGGCAAACTCGTCAATCATAAATAATATGGGTGCAGTGAAAGTAAAGTACACAAAAATCTCCATCTTACTGGCGAACTGAAAATGAGATCTTACGCAAGTGCAGCGTAATTTTTTATGTCATTATTATTTTTGTATTCTACGAGGGCGTGCTGAAAAGTAATACCTGTGAACGAATGTTGTATGTGAAAACTCTTAAGCTTTTTAAATAAAAGAAACTTTATTAACATTCAACATCTTTATTCTTCGTGTCTACATATTTATTTCTAAACGAAGTCACCCCTAGCATCGAACACATTTCTCCCAACGAGAGACCAGTTTGTTGAACGTAAAATGTTTGACTTTGTTAACGGAACCACAACATCATCTCAGCTTGCTCCGCTTCATCAACACTAGACTGAAGTCCTGGTAGGTGTTCGTGAAGTTTAGGAAAGAGTTGAAAGTCGGATGGGGCCAAGCCGGGACTGTATGGAAGATGGATGGCAGAGTCCGAAGGCGTCGGGCTGTTGCAGATGTCGCGGCGTTCGTGCGTGGTGTGGCGCTAACATGCTGAAGGAGAGGGCGTTCCATTTACGGACGTGATCTCTGAGTTCGACATAGTTACGTTACACATTTCCACGTTACACGCTGCATTTCGGAGACCTCTTGCGGCAGAGGGTGCAGATATGTAGATATGAAGAATACAGGCTTAGACAGTAAATAACTTTTGGTTTATTAAAAATCTTTAAAAGTATTTTATTTAAAAAAATTGGAGTCATTACTTTTCAGTAGACCCTCATACCTCTTCTTGTAATATGTGTATAACGAGTAGTTCGCACAGGTTACTGCAAAATAATCTGAAGAATCATCTAGGAGCAGATTTTATAGAGGGGAATTCAGCTTTGTTTCGTATCCACGTTACGTTCAAAATGGTTCAAATGGCTCTGAGCACTATGGGACTTAACATCTTAGGTCATCAGTCCCCTAGAACTTAGAACTAGTTAAACCTAATTAACATAAGGACATCACACACATCCATGCCCGAGGCAGGATTCGAACCTGCGACCGTAGCAGTCGCGCGGTTCCGGACTGCACGCCTAGAACCGCGAGACCACCGCGGCCGGCTATCCACGTTACGTTTGCATGCTCAATCGAGAATGGCTCTTCAAAGGTCTTATAATCGACCAAAATGGTACTGAAACAGAGGATGACAGACTAAAGGCCGAAATACTAAATGTCTTTTTCCAAAGCTGTTTCACAGAGGAAGACTGTACTGTAGTTCCTTGTCTGTTCAAATGGCTCTGAGCACTATGGGACTTAACATCTATGGTCATCAGTCCCCTAGAACTTAGAACTTCTTAAACCTAACTAACCTAAGGACAGCACACAACACCCAGCCATCACGAGGCAGAGAAAATCCCTGACCCCGCCGGGAATCGAACCCGGGAACCCGGGCGTGGGAAGCGAGAACGCTACCGCACGACCACGAGATGCGGGCGTAGTTCCTTCTCTAGATTGTCGCACAGATGACAAAATGGTAGATGTCGAAATTGATGACAGATGGATAGAAAATCAATTAAAATCGCTCGAAAGAGGAAAGGCCGCTGGACCTGATGGGATACCAGTCCGGTTTTACACAGAGTACAAGAAGGAACTTGCCCTCCTTCTTGCAGCGCTGTACCGTAGGTCTCTAGAAGGGCGTAGCGTTCCAAAGGATTGGAAAAGGGCACAGGTCATCCCCGTTTTCAAGAAGGGACGTCGAACAGATGTGCAGAACTATAGACCTATATCTCTAACGTCGATCAGTTGAAGAAATTTGGAACACGTTTTATGTTCAAGTATTATGGTTTTTCTGGAGACTAGAAATCTACTCTGTAGGAATCAGCATGGGTTTCGAAAAAGACGGTCGTGTGAAACCCAGCTCGCGCGATTCGTCCACGAGACTCAGAGGCCCATAGACTCGGGTTCCCAGGTAGATGGCGTGTTTCTTGACTTCCACAATGCGTTTTATATAGTTCCCCAAAGTCGTTTAATGAAAAAATTAAGAGCATTGGACTATCAGACCAATTGTGTGATTGGATTGAACAGTTCATAGATAACAGAACACAGCATGTCATTCTCAATGGAGAGAAGTCTTCCGAAGTAAGAGTGATTTCAGGTGTGCGTCGTACGACCGGTGCTATTTACAATATATATATAAATGACCTTGTGGATAACATCGGAAGTTCATTGAGGCTTTTTGCGGATGATGATGTAGTATATATCGAGAGCTTGTAGCAATGGAAAATTGTGCTGAAATGCATGAGGATATGCAACGAATTGACGCATGGTGCAGGGAATGGCAATTGAATCTCAATGTAGACAAGTGTAATGTGCTGCGAATACATAGAAAGGAAGATCCTTTATCATTTAGCTACAATATAGTAGATCAGCAACTGGAAGTAGTTAATTCCATAAATTATCTGGGAGTAGGCATTAGGAGTGATTTAAAATGGAGTGACCATATAAAATTAATCGTCGGTAAAGCAGATGCCAGACTGAGATTCATTGGAAGAATCCTACGGAAATGCAGTCCGAAAACAAAGGAAGTAGGTTACAGTACACTTGTTCGCCCACTGCTTAAATACTGCTCACTGGTGTGGGATCCGTACCAGATAGGGTTGATAGCAGAGATATAGCAGATCCAACGGAGAGCAGTGCGTTTCGTTACAGCATCATTTAGTAATCGCGAAAGCGTTACAGACATGATAGATAGACTCCAGTGGACGACTCTGCAGGAGGGACGCTCAGTACCTCGGTACGGGCTTTTGTTGAAGTTTCGAGAACATACCTTCACCGAGGAGTCAAGCAGTATATTGCTCCCTCCTACTTATATCTCGCGAAGAGACCATGAGGATAAAATCAGAGAGATTGGATCCCACACAGAGGCATACTGACAATCTTTCTTTCCACGAACAATATGAGACTGGAATAGAAGGGAAAACCGATAGAAGTACTCAAGGTATCCTCGACCACACACATTTAGGTGGGTTGCGGAATATGGATGTAGATGTAGATGTAGATGATTCATCTGCCTCTACCGATTCGTCTTATGCAACGCACACTACGTCTGTAACAGGAATGAAATCCAGACAGGCGACAGCCATGTAATCGATGTAACTTCCCCCTCAGAGCTGTTAGCAAACGGAATCATATTGTCAAAATACAAGTGCCCATTGGCCATACGTTACGCGGTATTTCTGGCTCAAGATATACCTTAATTGTGCCATACTTATCCAAGTGTCTCAACTTTCTTTGCAGAATTAGCAGTGTAGTCATACACGTCTGGGAGGTCTCTGTAAGTTTATCCCATTCATAGTACTTCATATTTCGTAAATAGTACAGAGATTGCATACCAGATAGTTTTTACTTCCAAACATTCAATTTTGATATCTCCTGTTAATTTCGTTATTTCAAGTGGTGAAACACACTTTATAATAAATTTACTAAATATTACACATTATAAACAGAAAAAAACTTACAGAGACATCCAAAACCTGTACACAGATAATTATACAAAGAAAGATCAGAGACACTTGGATAAGTATGACACAAAAAAGGTATATCACGGACAAAAAATACCACGTTGCTTATGTCCAGTCCTCACTTGTAGTTTTTACAGTATGATGCCGTTCGCTAACAGGCGCTCAAAGCTCTGAGAGGGAAGTTTTATCGATTACATAGCTGTCGCCTGTTTGGATACCGTGCCTGATAAAGACGTAGTGCGGAATGCATAAAATGAATCTGCGGAGGTAGCCTGGATTATACTGTACTCTAATTTCTTCCGCGACAATCTGTATTGATAAACATAAATTTTCTTTTGTTTATACGTCGATACCGCCGTAAAACAGATCCAGGAGATATATGTGACGATATTGATGTTACTACCAATTAGAAGTTCGTTTGTTAAAAAGTGCAGTAAATAACATTTTTAGCTTCATCTACTTATTCTATTATCCTACATGAATGCTTTTCATTCTTTGGCCTCTTTCCTTATGCTTTCTTGAAAGGTCATTGAAGACTGACATTGTTAACGGGTTTTCATTGGACAAATATATTATACTAGGCCTGACGTGTGATTACATTTTCACGCAATTTGGGTGCATAGATCATGATAAATCAGTACCCAGAACAACCACCTCTGGCCGTGATAACGGCCCTGATACGCCTGGGCGTTGAGTCAAACAGAGCTTGGATGGCGTGTACAGGTACAACTGCCTATGCACCTTCAACACGGTACCACAGTTCATCAAGAGTAGTGACTGGCGTATCGTGACGAGCCAGTTGCTCGGCCACCATTGACCAGACGTTTAAATTGGTGGGAGATCTGGAGAATATCCTGGCCAGGGCAGCAGTCGAACATTTTCCGTATCCAGAAAGGCCCGTACAGCACCTGCAACATGGGGTCGTGCATTATCCTGCTGAAATTTAGGGTTTCGCATGGATCGAATGAAGGGTAGAGCCCCGGGTCGTAACACAGCTGAAATGTAACGTCCACTGTTCAAAGTGCCGTCAATGCGAACGAGAGGTGACCGAGACGTGTAACCAATGGCAACCCATACCATCACGCCGGGTGATGCGCCAGTATGGCGATGACGAATACACGCTTCCAATGTGCGTTCACCGCGATGTCGCCAAACACGGATGCGATCATCATGATGCTGTAAACAGAACCTGGATTCATCCGAAAAAATGACGTTTTGCCATTCGTGCTCCCGGATTCGTCGTTGAGTACACCGTCGCAGGCGCTCCTGTCTGTGATGCAGCGTCAAGGTTAACCACAGCCACGGTCTCCGAGCTGATAGTCCATGCTGCTGGAAACGTCGTCGAATTGTTCGTGCAGATGATTGTTGTCTTGCAAACGTCCCCATCTGTTGACTCAGGGATCGAGACGTGGCTGCACGATCCGTTACAGCCATGCGGATAAGATGCCTGTCATCTCGACTGAGGCCGTTGGGATCCACCACAGCGTTCTGTATTACCCTCCTGAACCCACTGATTCCATATTCTGCTAACAGTCATTGGATCTCGACAAACGCGAGCAGCAATTCGCGATACGATAAACCGAATCCCGATAGGCTACAATCCGACCTTTATCAAAGTCGGAAACGTGATAGTAAGCGTTTCTCCTCCTTACACGAGGCATCACAACAACGTTTCACCAGACAACGCCGGTCAACTGCTGTTTGTGTATGTGAAATCGGTTGGTAACTTTCCTCATGTCAGCACGTTGTAGGTGTCGCCACCGGCGCCAACTTTGTGTGAATGCTCTGAGAAGCTAATCATTTGCATATCACAGCATCTTCTTCCTGTCGGTTAAATTTCGCGTCTGGAGAAAGTCATCTTCGTGGTGTAGAAATTCTAATGGCCGGTAGTGTAGTTTGGATGAACTCATGTTTTATCTCTAGTGCCTGTAGCTCCGTTATGTGGCAAAACATTATTGTGTTCCATCGTTTGTTAACTATATCGATATCGTAGATAATTTTATCTGTAAGTATATAGACGGATGTGAAAGTCATGGGACAGCGATATTCACGTACACACATGGCAGTAGTATCGCGTACACAAAGTACAAAAGGTCAGTGCACTGCCACAGCTGTCATTTGTACTTAAGTGATTCATGTGAAAAGTATCCGCCCTGATTATAGCCACACGACGGGAATCATCGGTCTTTGAACGCGGAATCGTAATTGAAGCTAGGCGCGTGGGACATTTCATTTCGGAAATCTATAGGGAACTCAGTATTCCGAGATCCACAAAATCAAGAGTATGCGAAGAATTCCAAATTTCATATATTACCTCTCACTACGGACAACGCAGTGGCCTTCAGACTTCACTTAACGACCGAGGTCAGCGGCATACGCATAGAATTATCAGTGCTAATAGACAAACAGTTCTGCGGGAAATAACCGCAGAAATCAATGTGAAACGTACGGCGAAAGTATCTGTTAGGACAGTGAGGCGAAATTTGGCATTGACGGGCTATCGCAGCAGACGACAGCACGACAGCAGTACCTCGTGACCATATCGGTCGGACTGTACACGACTGGAATACCGTGGCCTGATCAGATGAGTCCCGATTTCAATTGGTAACAACAGATGGCAGGATTCGAGTGTAGTGGAGATCCCATGAACTAGGAATCCAAGTTGTCCCGAGGCACTGTGTAAGCTGGTGGTGGCTCCCTAATGGTGTGGCCTGTGTTTACTTGGAATGGAATGAATCCACTGGTCCAAAACAGATCATTATTGGGAAAGGATTATTTTCGGCCACTTGGAGATAATTTGCAGCTGTTCATGAACTTAATGTTCTAAAATAAGGGTTGAACTTTTATGGGTAACTATGCACCATGTCACCGGACTACAATTCAAATGGTTCAAATGGCTCTATGGGACTTAATATCTGAGGTCATCAGTCTCCTAGACTTAGAACTACTTAAACCTGATCTAAGGACATCACACATATCCATGCCCGAGGCAGGATTCGAACCTGCGACCGTAGCAGCAGCGCGGTTCCGGACTGAAGCGCCTAGAACCGCTCGGTCACAGAGGTCGGCGGACTCAAATTGCTCACGATTAATTTGAAGAACATTCTGGACAATTCGAGAGTATGAGTTGGCCACCCAGATTGCCCGTCATGAATCCTATCGAACATTTATGGGACGTAATCGAAAATCCTGCACCGGCAACACTTTCGAAATTATGGAGACTACAAAGGCAGCGTGGCTCAATATTTCTGCAGGGGATTTCCAGTGACTTGCTGAATCCATGCTTCGTCGAGTTGCTTCATTACTCCGGGCAAGAGGAGGTCCGACGCATTTATTTATTTATTTTGGTTCGCTTTTGTTCGTTGTTTGTGGTCGGAGCGGACGTCGTAACACATCCGATTAAGTTCGTTGATGATCGATTAACTGTTTTTTATTACAGAGGGTACGTAACCCTCTGACCGAACACGCATTAGGAGGTATGCTGTGACTTTTGTCAGCTCTGTGTAACGATCAATGATTAGAGCTGATCAAAGCATTCCAGCCATCTCATCCTGCTTTGATGTTAAATTTGTCGTGTGTGGTGGTCTAGATTGACGAATGGTCTAGACTGACGAATAGATGAGTCCCGCCTCTAACGATGTATTGTGTCGTAAGTGACAACATACTGCGCAAATAAGGATGACAAAGCTTCGGCGTCATGGATCAGGAACCTCAGCAGTGTCATGATGTTGACAATGGTCCCTCAATGGCTAATCTAACGTTTACCCTGACAGAAAATAAAGGACCACCAAGGTGTGGAGAAACCTTGTTCTCTTTTCATCTAAATCTTCAATAATAAATCGAGATGTAGAAGATAAACAGATTACATAAGGTTTTAATTTCCTCACCACTAACAGCTTCCTTAAAAAGCAACAATTCCCTCCACCCAAATCTTCCCCCTTTTACTCAGAGCATCATCCACGAATAAAATAATACACCTAGTTACATGATAAACCAATGAATTTCAAACTGTAAACAGACATCACAACGCAAAAAATTACGACCGCGAAACAAATAGCGGCCGGTGTCAACATAGCCAACATTTTCATCTGTAACAAAAAACTAAAAACAAACGTTATGAAAGTGAAATGGACTCACAAATTCAGAAAATCAGAAATCCTGGCTACAGGTCAATGAGTGTCAATTTCAGGGCCTCACATATGTGATAACAAAACCCAAAAACATTGTAAGGAAGAACCAAACAGAGATTTAACCTTACCGAACTGCAAGAGGTAGCTTGCTTTATCATAAAAATATGTTCAAATGATGCTAAATGTTATTATCTTTATATATAGAAAATTATTATCTTCTCAACAATCTTCAAATCCTGAGCTACACCCTTAATTTTTATATATGAAATTAGTGAATTTACTCGTGGCACTTTTGTTGCCTTTGTCAAGAAAGGAATTGTGCTTGACTGGAAAAGCATTCATTGGGGTGGAGAGTATACAAGTTCTCCCCCGAATCAATCCCTTTTACAACTCAGACTTCGTTTACATGAATCCACTGTGTGGCCGAATTACATTCAAATGGAACCAACTACGACAAAGTACGCCACAAACTATGGTTCACAGAGAACAGGGAGCTGAGAGAATCATTTAACAACCCTAAGCCGGTGCAGCAATAGATTACCTTTTCACCTTGATTCAGCAGAAAAGGCACGCTGTGGGCTAGGGCGGACGTTGGCGGCGGCTGTAATGTTCTGACACGTATACGAAAACTTGCAAACTACGCCGACTGGCGTTCTGATTATTAGTGCGCGTGAAATTTGGCTATCAGAGCTGTGCAATCCCGGAAGATTTCGGTGTGAGGTGCACCCGCTCGCTGCTCTCGCCAACCAATTTGACTCACAGCAACGACAGCGTGTGCTGGGATTGTCAAACGTCAGACGGCCGACTCAGGACGAATAAGTTCATCCTCATGACAAATGGTTCAAATGGCTCTGAGCACTATGGGACTTAACTTCTGAGGTTACCAGTCCCCTAGAACTTAGAACTACTTAAGCCTAACTAAGCTAAGGACAGCACACACATCCATGCCCGAGGCAGGATTCGAGCATGCGACCGTAATGGTCGCTCCGTTCCAGATTGTAGCGCCTAGAACCGCTCGGCCACTCGGGCCGGCTAATAACTTGTGTTCTGACATTCAGCTGTACTGTTTCTGAATTCTTTTAAGGGCTTGTGTGGCTGGTTCAAATGGTTCAAATGGCTCTGAGCACTATGGGACTCAACTGCTGTGGTCATTAGTCCCCTAGAACTTAGAACTACTTAAACCTAACTAACCTAAGGACATCACACACACCCATGCCCGAGGCAGGATTCGAACCTGCGACCGTAGCAGTCGCACGGTTCCGGACTGCGCGCCTAGAACCGCGAGACCACCGCGGCCGGCGGCTTGTGTGATTAAGTGTTTTAGCAAAATAAAGTTTGTATGTCTGTGCAATTAGCAGTAACTGATTTGGGCCCCTTTCCACAACCTGATGCAGTCTGTCCTGCGAACCCAGAGTTCAGAAGGGATTGTCTTTATTTTATTAATAAGATATTGTACGAACTTCTGTGGGTGTACTTTAAGAGGGGTAGGACGTCAAACGGGTCGACTTGGAGCAGGAGAGGCATCACACGACATTTTAATTTGCAGAGTCTATACTTTTACAAATAAGTTCATAAAACTTTGTCCGCATCACCAGGAAGGATTCAAAATTCACACTCATTGCAGTGGAAGTTCGAAAACACAAAAATAATTTTTTTTACGTGCGAAATTTCATCATTATTTCACTTACTAATGGCTGCATTTGTTGCTATAGGTACACTTTTCTTCATAAGTTAGAGAGATTCTTCGATGAATTTTGCACAGCATACATACCATACTTACAGGTGTATGAAACTCTAGAATTTATTTAATTTATGAAAAAACGAATGAGCTGTTGTATTTTAAACTTCATGTTTAGAAAAAACACAAATTTTGTAGTTAATTACCTAATTTTTACCACAGTTTTTAATAGATTTGGAAAATTCTAGAGTTTCGTAGTCTTTGTATGCTGTGAAAAATTCATCGAAGAATCTCTCTTACTTATGAAAAAAAGTGTACCTATAGCAACAAATACTGACAATAGTAAGTGAAAAAATGATGGAATTTCACATGTAACAAAAATCATTTCGTTATGTTTTCGAACTTACACTACTATGAGTGTGAATTCTGAATCCTTCCTGGTCATGCTGACAAAATTTTATGAATTTATTTGTGAAAGTATAGACAGTGGAAATTAAAATGTCCTGTAGTGCCTCTCCTGCTCCAAAACGGCCCGTTTGACGTCCTACCGCCCTTAAGAAGTCATTGTAGTAAACTCCACGATATTCCAAACTTTTGTTGAGATGTATATAAGCAAGACTATCGCGACTCTACATGTCAGACTGCGATATTTACTGCTCCCATTCGATGTGAATGTCCTAAAACGTAAATGCCTATACTGACGACATGTCGAAACTCGGGAATTCTTCGTGCTCAACTTCCGCGTGGCGTTCCCGCGGCTGCCCACGAAGGCTCGCGGATAAAGGCCCGTTTTTGGTAGTCGCGCTCGGCTCTTTCGGAGGTACCTGCTCGCGAGCAGAGTTGGTGTGATCGATCGGCGTGACAGGCGGCCGGTAGCCGGAGAGTCCTCTTCCGGAAGGAAGTGTGCGGAGGGAGGGTGGGAAGGAGGGGGGGGGGCGGTTTTAAGACGCGCGGCTGGCGCTGGGCGGACAGCTGGATTGGATCGATGGCGGCGCCGTGCCGTGCTATGCCGCAGCCTCGGCTTCGGAGCGCAGACACGCGTTCCGCCGGAATGTCGCCAGCGCCGGCGCCGTTGCAGCACAGCTCGCGCCCGCCGCGCTCGTCCTCTCTCAACCCTCCCTCTCTTCTTCTACTCTACCCGTCTACAGTCTCCCTCATCTCTAAAAAAAAACAATAAATATGATAACAGTTTGGTTGTTGCTGTCTGCTAATACAGCGGCGTGCAAAACGTTCGCACGGTTGTTGTTGTTGTGGTCTTCAGTCCACAGACTAGTTGTATGCAGCTCTCCATGCTGCTCTATCCTGTGCAAGCTTCTTCATCTCCCAGTACCTACTGCAACCTACATCCTTCTGAGTCTGTTTTGTGTATTCAGCTCTTGGTCTCCCTCTACGATTTTTACGCCCGCGCTGCCCTCCAATACGAAATTGGTGATCGCTTGATGCCTCAGAATATGTCCTACCAACCGATCCCTTCTTCTAGTCAAGTTGTGCCAAAAACTCCTCTTCTCCCCTATTCTATTCAATACCTCTTCATTAATTACGTGATCTACCCATCTAATCTCCAGCATTCTTCTGTAGCACCACATTTCGAAAGCTTCTATTCTCTTCTTGTCCAAACTATTTATCATCCACTTTTCACTTCCATACATGGCTACACTCCATAGAAATACTTTCAGAAAACACTTCCTGACACTCAAATCTATACTCGATGTTAACAAATTTCTCTTTTTCAGAAACGCTAACCTTGCCATTGCCAGTCTACATTGTATATCCTCTCTACTTCGACCATTATCAGTTATTTTGCTTCTCAAATAGCAAAACTCATTTACTACTTCAAGCGTCTCATTTACTAATCTAATACCCTCAGCATTTACCTGATTTCATTCAACTACATTCCATTATCATCGTTTTGCTTTTGATGATGTTCATCTTAGATCCTTTCAAGACACTGTCCGTTCCGTTCAACTGCTCCATCAAGTCCTTCGCTATCTCTGACAGAATTACAATGTCAACGGCAAACTTCAATGTTTCTATTTCTTCGCCATACATTTTAATTCCTACTCCAAACTTTGCTTTTGTTTCCCTTACTGCTTGCCCGATACATAGATTGAATAACATCGGGGATATGCTACAACCCTGTCTCACTCCCTTCCCAACCACTGCTTTCCTTTCATGCCCCTCCACTCTTATAACTGCCGTCAGGTTTCTGTACAAGTTGTAAATAGCCTTTTGCTCCCTGTATTTGATCCACGCCACCTTCAGAATTTGAATGAGAGTATTCCAGACAACATTGCTAAAACCTATCTCTAACTCTAAAAATTCTAGAAACGTAGGTTTGCCTTTCCTTAATCTATTTTCTAAGATGAGTCGTAGAGTCAGTGTTACCTCACGTGTTCCAACATTTCTACGGAATCCAAATTGAATTTCCCCGAGGTCAGCTTCTACCAGTTTTTCCATTCGTCTGTAAAGAATTCGTGTTAGTACTTTCCAACCGTGAATTATTAAACTGATAGTTCGGTAACTTTCACGCCTTTCAGCACCTGCTTTCTAAGCGATTGGAATTATTATATTCTTCTTGAAGTCTGAGGGTGTTTCCCTGTCTCATAAATCTTGCTCACCAGGTGGAAGAGTTCTGTCAGGGCTGGCCCTCCCAAGGCTATCAGTAGTTCTAATGGAATGTTGTCTACTCCTGGGGCCTTGTTTTGACTTAGGTTTTTCAGTGCTCTGTCAGATCCTTCACTTAGTATCATATCTCCCATTTCATCTTCATATACGTCCTATTCCATTTCCATAATATTGCCCTCAAGTACACCGCTCTTGCATAAATCCTCTATATACTCCTTCTACCTTTCTGCTTTCCCTTCTTTGCACAGAACTGGTTTCCCATCTGAGCTCTTGACATCGATACAAGTGATTCCCTTGTCTCCAAAGGTCTCTTTAACATTCCTGTAGGCAGTATCTATCTTACCCCTAGTGATATATGCCTCTACATCCTTACACTTGTCCTATAGCGATACTGCTTAGCCATTTTTTACTTCCTGTCAATCTCATTTTTCAGACGTTTGTATTCCTTTTGGCCTGCTTCATTTAGTGCATTATTATATTTCCTCCTTTCATCAATTAAATTGGATATGTCTTCTGTCACCCAAAGATTTCTATTAGCCCCCATCTTCTTACCTACTTGATCCTCTGCTTCTTTTACTGTTTCATCTCTCAAAGCTACCCGTTCTTCTTCTACTGTATTTTCTTCAGTTTTAATCTACAGTTCATAACCAATAGATTGTGGTCAGAGTCTACATTTGCCCCTGCTAATGTCTTACAATTTAAAACCTGGTTCCTAAATCTCTGTTTTATCATTATATAATATATCTGAAACCTTCCAGTGTCTCCAGGCCTCTTCCACATGTATAAACTTCTTTCGTGATTCTTAAACCAAGTGTTAGCTATGATTAAGTTATTCTCTGTGAAAAATTCTATCAGGTGGCTTCCTCTTTCATTCCTTACCCCCATTCCATATTCACCTAATACTTTTCTTCTCTTCCTTTTCCTACTATCCAATTCCAGTCTTCCATGACTATTAAATTTACGTTCCCCTTCACTATCTGAATAATTTATTTTATCTCATCATTCATTTCTTCAAGCACTTCGTTATCTGCGGAGCTAGTTGGCTTATAAACTTGTACTACTGTGGTAGGTGTGGGCTTCGTGTTTATCTTGGCTACAATAATGCGTTGACTATGCTTTCGTAGTAGCTTATCTGCGTTACTATATTTTTATTCATTAATAAACCTATTCTTACATTAATCCTGTTTGATTTTGTATTTATAACCCTGTATTCACCTAACTAGAAGTCTTGTTCCTCCTGCCACCGAACTTCACTAATTCTCATTTTAACCTATCCATTTCCGTTTTTAAATTTTCTAACCGACGTGCCCTATCAAGGGATCTGACATTCCATACTCCGATCCGAAGAACGCCAGTTTTCTTTCTCCTGATAACGACGTTCTCCTGAGTAGTACCCTCCCGGAGATCCGATTGGGGGACTATTTTACCTCCGGAATATTTTACCCAAGAGGACCCCATCATCATTTGACCATAGAGTAAAGGTGCAAGCTCTCGGGAAAAATTACAGCTGTAGTTTCCCCTTGCTTTCAGCGGCCCGCGGTTCCAGCACACCAAGGCTGTTTTGGTTAATGTTACAAGGCCAGATCAGTCAATCATCCAGACCGTTGTCCCTCTTCAGGAACCACACGTTTGTCTGGCCTCTCAACAGATACCTTCCGTTGTGGTTGTATGTACGGTGCAGCTGTTTGTATCGCTGAAGCACGCAAGCCTTCCCCTCCGACGAAAAGGTCCATGGTTCATGGCTATTCAGGTGATGAGGTGATATGAAACACAATGTTTTTCCTCCAAAAATTCAAGGCACATTTCTCGTCTTCCAAAGCTCGAGTCGTCATCAGAGACCATAACGACAGAGAAATCAGATAGAATCTCAAACAAGATCACCAAGTTTGGCATTTCCACTGCTGCAGCAGTTCGTGGAGATGTCGGATGAGGGCTGAGGAGGGCACGTCAGTGTGTTCAAAATGTAGTGCAAGTTGTTGAAAACTGATCCATGACTGATTTTAACTTTTCCCAGTACTGCATCGAGCCGGCCGAAGTGGCCGTGCGGTTGAAGGCGCTGCAGTCTGGAACCGCAAGACCGCTACGGTCGCAGGTTCGAATCCTGCCTCGGGCATGGATGTTTGTGATGTCCTTAGGTTAGTTAGGTTTAACTAGTTCTAAGTTCTAGGGGACTAATGACCACAGCAGTTGAGTCTCATAGTGCTCAGAGCCATTTTGAAGTACTGCATCGATTGCCATATGTAGATATTCAAGCACTGGGGACTCCATTCCTTATGAAATCCCCAGTTGTTCCAGAGAGATGGCCTGCCGCTTCCTTCTTCTCCTTCATTCGGGCTTATTGGACCACATAGGTAACAGGTGCGCCATCTAACCCTGTGTCACATGATGATGTATTGTTACCGTACACTTCCACCAATTCATCATGGATTTATCGTGAATTTTATGTATGGTACAAGTAACTAGTAACTAACTACCATTGAACTTTATGAAGAGTATCATCCAACTAATCTCGAAGATAGCTTTCATCATCATCATTCGTGACAATGGCTTGATTGGACTGTGTAAAAATTGAGACTTTGTACGGGCGCTGATGACCGCGCAGTTTAGCGCGCCACAAACCAAACACCACCACCACTACCACCATCATCATCATCATCATCATCATCATCATCTAAGATAGCAAAGCTGTGTAAATGGGAGAACTATTGCGGATACAGCTCAACTGTTAGTGCATCAAAACAGTGGCTTGAGCGTTGCTGATCAATCTGGGACCCATACGAGGTTGGATGAGTAAAATAGATACAGAAAATTCAACGAAGAAAGCCTTACAGAGAAGCTCCTCAATTTCAGGTGGCAGTCGCTACAAGAGAGTTGTTATATATCGCAGAACAATTAACTGCTAAAATCCAAGATTCAGCTAACATATTACGTCCTAGTACAAACAAGTCGGGAAGTAATCACGATTAGAAAATGAGATAATGTAAATTCATACGAAGTTTTACCTTTTGTCATTTTACCACACACCGTTCGCTAAAGGAACAGGAAAGGGGAGAAATGATTGTGACACTAGGAGAATGCCACATACTGTAAGCTACCTTTTGGAGTAGTAGATGTAGTTGTACAAGAGCGTGCTGAAAAGTAACGCCTGCGAATTTTTTATTCTGTTTCCAATATCGGTTGAGGTATTACATGTATGTATATGACTCGGGCCATTTTCCTGCTTCGCTGTCGCAAGGAGTAACCTTCTGCCGCTAGATGGCTCCGGATTGTAGAATGTAACATGGTGGAGTGTAACGTAACTATGTCGGTGCGTGAAAGACAGCGTCGCGTAATTGAGTTCATAACCGCAGGAAACGTCCTTCCAATTAAAGCCCAGAAAAGAATAAAATCTGTGTACGATGATGATTGTATCGACATCAGTAATATGCGACGTTGGGTTATCGTACTCGTCATGAAGGAAACGGTGGTGCTAACCTCAATGCGTGTGAGAGAACTCGGAGTGAAGGATTGCGGACGGCAACCGAGAGTCTCGTCGGAATCTGGTTGATGAACTCAACAGAGAAAGTCGTTGGATAAGATACACTTCTACCGTAAGTGTGGCGTATCAAGATGGCACGAATACGCTATCACAGCAGAACTACGGTACAGAAAACTGTGTGTGCCTCGAATGCTCACTCCCGACGTAGAACACAGGAGATTGTAAATCTGTTACAATTTCTTTTGCGTTTTGAGCGTCAGGCAGTTGCGTTCCTTACCAACATTATGACAGGTGGCCCGGAAAACTGGAGAGCATCAATGGAGTTCCGCCACAAAGGAGCACCGACCGCAAAAAAGTTCAAGACCATGTCAGGAGCAGGAAAAGTTCTATTCACAGATTGTGGGATGTTCAAGGCATGGTGCGTTGGAGTTTATGCTAAAGACACCACCATAAACACTGTCAGGTACTGCGAGATCCTCAGAAAACTGAAATCGCGGATTCGAAGAGTTCATACACACATGGAGCACCCTCACCTTTAGCATGATCACTGTAACAATCCGAAACCTAGGGTTCACTGTCATCGATCATTCTCCATATTGTCCAGACTTGTCCTCGCCCGATTTTCATCTGTTTCCAAAGCTTAATGGATAACCTCATATCCCTCACTTTGATAGCGATGAAGCGGTGAAAACACAAGTGTGATTAGGGCTCCGCCGATAAAGTCTAATGTTCTACAATGACGATATCAACAACTGGTCTCTCGTTGAGGGAAACAGGTTCGTTGCCGGTTAGGGTGAAAAATCTGTTTTGTTTAAAAAGCACATAAAAAATTCGGAGGAATTATTTTTCACCATGTCTTCGTAGATGTTGTCCTGTGTAAAACCTCAAAACTTTGATGAGTAGCTCATGAATAACGGGCACATGTTACTTATCTTGGATGCACGTTTGACGGGAATGGTTTGAATGGTTGCCTATCCTGTAGTGTCACCTGAGTTCATCCTCTAGATTCTCTCATTATCACCAAAAATAACATCACCACGAACTCTACGAGTATTACCTCACACTCTGCACACATTCACCACAACTAAAAATACTGAGCCGTGGTAAAAATTGCTGTTTTGAAGAGCGCGCCGCAGCGAGTAGTGTGAAGCAGTCGCCCTCCGTTTCTGGCGGTGCCGCCGCTGTGGCAATCGCAGCATTGGTGTCTCCCTCTGGTGGGGATGGGGAAAGTTTGCCTGTTCAAGTGCATTTAAGGGGCGCTATGAGCTCGCCAGTGGGTGAGTCTGGGTCAGTCTGCGGTCAGTCTGGGTCAGTCTCTCGTCCTGAGCTTGCTAGTCTGTCTCTCGTCCGCATTTGTAAGGCAGTTAGGGAGTGCTAGTATGTCTTTCGTTCGGACCAACCTTTAAAGCCGCCAAAATGAGAGTCTTTCCACTACGCCAGTAAAGAGAGCTCAGCGAGTGGTCGCCCGGTCGGGGCTGAGTTCCTGCATCTGAGTCTGCGCGTTAGGCCGCCAGTCTGCTCGACTTTGCTCAGGCAATGGTCATTGGCGGTTGGATCGATCGGTAGGTCGGTCGCGCACTGACACAAGATGACTTGTCCGTCTTGAGCGTCGGCGCATGTGAGGTCGCCACGTGAGTCCAGTGGGCCGCGCCGTATAGCGAGGGGTTTCGCGGTCGACACGAGAGCAACAGGAGTCAACCCACATCAGTCTGGCCGGTGTGAGCTGCGACGCCGTGGTGTAACTGGTTCTCCGAGTGCTTCTGGGTCCCTTCAGTTACCATCTTGTGGAGCTTGTCACGGTCCTTCCCTGGTGCAGGGATGTCGTTTTGCCAGTGGGCGTGTTTCCTCTGCGTGGTTGGGTCCGAGCCAGTATTTCCGCCATCGTGTGTCTGGAAGTGAGTGGGAGACGCACCAGCAGTGTAGAAGCGACGGAGCAGCAGTCGCGGACGGAGCAGCGGGCAAGTCGGTCGGTTGGTGCAGACCAGGAAAGACGGGAGATCGGCGCGCCTTCCTGCGTCCGTTGAAGCGGATGGCAGCGGACGGTTCGGGAGAGCGATTTGGGAGAGCTGCGCCACGTCTTCTCGAGAAGTCGCAGTCTATTAGGTGATTGGTGATATGTTGTGTGATTTAGTCTTGTTAGATTCTACTTATTTTCTTGGTGAGTCTCTCGTCCCCAGCTTGCTCGTCTGTCTCTCGTCCGCATTTCTTAGGCAGTTAGTGTCTGTCTGTCGTCCGGAGCTGCCTCTGTCATGTTTGTCGGATTCGGTGTGTTAAGGAATTTATTGATTGGAGTGTAACGGCCTAATTCCTGAAATATGTTTTGATCTTGCCTATCATCTTGAGAGGCGGTATCTGTGTACTGTAGAGCATGTTAACTTGTTTGGCCAACCTTGTATAATTTTATGGGCTTTTATTTAAATGATCATTTCAGTATATAAAGTTACCACCCTTCCACCGTAAGACTTTTCTTAGAAGTTAAGATCAAGTTGCACCTTCGGTGGCAAAGTTAATGTTTTAATTTTAGTGTTTTGTACCATTTCCGTCCCTCCTACGGGGTGCATAGTTAGTGTGCTTGTGTGAATTGTTAAAACTTTTAGTTCAAAGTAATCTGGTGTGTTGCAGATTTGCACCAGTGCAATCTTTCAGAGGTTGTTGTGAGCGGTCAAAAGGGAGCGGCAAGGTTTTCAGCTTGAAAGCTCATACAGTCAAAACTTTGTGTCTTTCTGCCTCTGAATAAATTGTAAATTGATATTTAGAGGGTGCTTTCTGATTATGATTTTGAATCTGTTTCTTTATGCTTTAGGTACCATTAAAGTGAATAAATTACAATTTGTTAAAAAGGAATTTGCTTATGATTTCATCAGTTACTCCCTGGCAACTACTTCCACGCTCACATAGTGTGATTAAATGTGTTAATGTTCTTGATGAATCGCTAGTAAATAAAATAAATTCTTACGAATATTTGTTGAAAATAAATCCACGGTTCAAATACTAAACAGTTTCGCTTCAGGAACTTGACACAAAAACCACAGACGCTTAGCTACAGAGGTTTGCACTAAATAACAGTGTCAGATCACATGAAGCGCCGGTGCAACTATTCCTTTTAAAAGGCGAAAGCGTATTTCTTCTATTATCAGTGTCTAACAGAGCGTCTCTAGTGACACGAAACAAAAGTGTTAAAAAATGAAAATGAACTCTCGCCGCTAACGAGCGCTGAGAAAGAGAAAAGTGCGAGTTTACTGCTAACTGAATGCAAACTCCTTGCCTGTTTGTACTCGATTACAGCACGATTTCAAATTTACATAAGAAAAGAGAAGGGTCCGTGGACGGCGTGGCAGCCACAGAAGTTCGGGGCCTCCCGAAATTGTGCTCAGTTAGTACCGAAAAGTGACCAGAATTCCCAATAAGGATAGACGGGCAGGGCGCTGCTCAGAGCGAAGGATCTTAGTGGCTGACGCAGCCGTTACGGAATCGGTGCGAAAGTGTACCTTTAATGCGGCATCCGAAACTTTCACAATGGCCGCAGCTAGACAGCCGCTGGTCAACTAACACGTTCTCGTGGCTTCTTAAATAAAAAGAGCAGATAGTCAAGCACTACAGCGACCTCCTGCAGCTTACACAAAATCACACGTTTCAGACGTCACTTTACCGATTCGTTAACAAAGACTTATGGTCGAATTCTTCCATTTACAGACCTCCTATCACCCAGTGATCTTTTCTTATAAGTTGATTTATAAACTTTTCGGATATGTGACTGTAGAAAGTTACATCACAGTAATAGAAGTTGTACATTCCAGACCCTAATGAGACACCGCTTATCCGAGATGTTGATTTATAAGAGGCGAACCAAAAGTTTCCGTTTGGACCTAGCTGCAGCGCATATGCAACGTAGCGCGACTCTGATACTGGTATGTTGTTGTTGTGGTCTTCAGTCCTGAGACTGGTTTGATGCAGCTCTCCATGCTACTCTATCCTGTGCAAGCTTCTTCATCTCCCAGTACCTACTGCGACCTACATCCTTCTGAATCTGCTTAGTGTATTCATCTCTTGGTCTACCTCTACGATTTTCACCCTCCACGCTGGCCTCCAATACTAAATTGGTGATCCCTTGATGCCTCAGAACATGTCCTACCAACCGATCCCTTCTTCTAGTCAAGTTGTGTCACAAACTTCTCTTCTCCCCAATCCTCTTCAACACCTCCTCATTAGTTATGTGATCTACCCATCTAATCTTAAGCATTCTTCTGTAGCACCACATTTCGAAAGCTTCTATTCTCTTCTTGTGTAAACTATTTATCGTCCATGTTTCACTTCCATACATGGCTACACTCAGAAACGACTTCGTGACACTTAAATCTATATTCGATGTTAACAAATTTATCTTCTTTAGAAACGCTTTCCTTGCCATTGCCAGTCTATATTTTATATCCTCTCTACTTCGACAAGCCGGCCGCGGTGGCCGTGCGGTTCTAGGCGCTGCAGTCCGGAACCGCTGGACTGCTACGGTCGCAGGTTCGAATCCTGCCTCGGGCATGGATGTGTGTGATGTCCTTAGGTTAGTTAGGTTTAAGTAGTTCTAAGGGGACTGATGACCTAAGATGTTAAGTCCCATAGTGCTCAGAGCCATTTTTTGAATCTACTTCGACAATCATCAGTTATTTTGCTCCCCAAATAGCAAAACTTATTTACTACTTTAAGCGTCTCATTTTCTAATCTAATTCCCTCAGCATCACCCGATTTAATTAGACTACATTCTATTATCAAGACACTATCCATTCCGTCAGCTGCTCTTGCAGGTCCTTTGCTGTCTCTGACAGAATTACAATGTCATCGGCGAATCTCAAAGTTTTTATTTCTTCTCCATGGATTTTAATACCTACTCCGAATTTTTCTTTTGTTTACTTTACTGCTTGCTCGATGTATAGATTGAATAACATCGGGGATAAGTTACAACCCTGTCTCACTCCCTTCCCAAGCACTGCTTTCCTTTCATGCCCTTCTACTCCTATAACTGTCATCTTGTTTCTGTACAAATAGTAAATAGCCTTCGTTCCCTGTATTTTACCCTTGCAACCTTCAGAATTTGAAAGAGAGTATTCCAGTCAACATTGTCAAAAGCTTTTTCTAAGTCTACAAATGCTAGACACGTAGGTTTGCCTTTCCTTAATCTATCTTCTAAGATAAGTCGTAGGGTCAGTATTGCTTCACGTGTTCCAATATTTTTACGGAATCCAAACTGATCTTCCCCAAGGTCGGCTACTACCAGTTTTTCCATTCGTCTGTAAAGAATTCTCGTTAGTATTTTGCAGCCGTGACTTATTAAACGGATAGTTCGGTAATTTTCACATCTGTCAACACTTGCTTCCTTTGGGATTGGAATTATTATATTCTTCTTGAAGTAACACCAAAACGTAGGCAATGGATTAGTATAGTATTTGTGTCTTTATCACGTACGTGCGGCAAATGCGGAAACTTGAACTGTGACAACATTACTACCAGATGAGTCCAAACAGGGCCAACGTACTGTTATTATTTTCCTTGTTGCCGAAGGATAAACACCAAAGGTATCCATTGGAGAATGAAGAATGTGTATGGGGCAGTATGTCTGTCAAAAACTACTGGTGTGCAATGGTGCACCAAGTTGTATGCTGCTCGCTGGTCGACACAAAAGGTCAGTCAATCGGAGTGACCAATCTCAGTCGGGGGAGTGAAGTGGGAGACACTCGAGCACTGGTCCTCATCTCTCGCTACGCAAATATCGATCCATCTATCCCTCAAAAAAGAACTTGAAGGATCGACGATTCCCGTCGGACGAGGATGTGTAGCAGGAAGTTACCGACTTGTTCACGCAGCAGGGCAAGCTGTTTTACCAAACGGGTATTTTCAACCTGGGGTGATTGCCTCAATGCTCACGGAGATTTTTCCTGATTTTCGTACCGATTCTGAGCTTTACGGCTTTCGAACGGAAACATTTTGACCCCTTACAGTTAAGTTACCGACATTATTTCCACTAAAACAATTATTTATCTCTAGCATTCTGTTTGTCGTATCAATACGACTGATCAGTTTCAGCTGAATCGACATTTTCCTAGTGATAATGTACAAAATCACAACATGAATCACCGAGCGAGGTGGCGCAGTGGTTGGCACACTGGACTCGAATTCGGGAGGACGACGGTTCAATCCCGTCTCCGGCCATCCTGATTTAGGTTTTCCGTGCTTTCCCTAAATCGTTTCAGGCAAATGCCGGGATGGTTCCTTTGAAAGGGCACGGCCGATTTCCTTCCCAATCCTTCCCTAACCCGAGCTTGCGCTCCGTCTCTAATGACCTCGTTGTCGACGGGACGTTAAACACTAACCACCACCACCACCACCACCACCACAACATGAATCAAAATATTATTACATTAGTTTTTTGGATAATGGGCTGTTATATTTGTACTCTCAGTTACATGGTTTAACACGATGTCAAAATATTTTCTAAATATAGGGGGCCTTCAAAGCGTTCCCATTCGACGCATTACTGCAGCATATATGCAAGTCAGCACGAATGCGATGAGGGTATGTAAGCACCAACATGTAGGCAAGAGGTTAGCTTAGCTTCAAATGGAATCTTTTGATCGCCCCTTGTTTTAGCTCCTGTAAGCTAACGCTGACTTTTTAGTCCGAACCATTGTATGTGGGGTGGAAAAATGTCTGCGTGAATGGAAACAAGTAAATAGCTTTTACATAAGGCAAAGCAAGGAACATTTGGGTATCGACGACGAGGTATTTATAGACTGAGCACCCTTGCGATGGCAAAGGACACGGAACCATCGAGATTCGACCACCGATCAATGGAAACGTGTAGGTTCTTCTACATCTACATCTACATCTACATTTATACTCCGCAAGCCACCCAACTGTGTGTGGCGGAGGGCACTTTACGTGCCACTGTCATTACCTCCCTTTCCTGTTCCAGTCGCGTATGGTTCGCGGGAAGAACGACTGTCTGAAAGCCTCCGTGTGCGCTCTAATCTCTCTAATTTTACATTCGTGATCTCCTCGGGAGGTATAAGTAGGGGGAAGCAATATATTCGATACCTCATCCAGAAACGCACCCTCTCGAAACATGGCGAGCAAGCTACACCGCGATGCAGAGCGCCTCTCTTGCAGAGTCTGCCACTTGAGTGTATTAAACATCTCCGTAACGCTATCACGGTTACCAAATAACCCTGGAAACGCGCCGCTCTTCTTTGGATCTTCTCTATCTCCTCCGTCAACCCGATCTGGTACGGATCCCACAGTGATGAGCAATACTCAAGTATAGGTCGAACGAGTGTTTTGTAAGCCACCTCCTTTGTTGATGGACTACATTTTCTAAACACTCTCCCAATGAATCTCAACCTGGTACCCGCCTTACCAACAATTAATTTTATATGATCATTCCACTTCAAATCGTTCCGCACGCATACTCCCAGATATTTTACAGAAGTAACTGCTACCAGTGTTTGTTCCGCTATCATATAATGATACAATAAAGGATCCTTCTTTCTATGTATTCGCAATACATTACATTTGTCTATGTTAAGGGACAGTTGCCACTCCCTGCACCAAGTGCCTATCCGCTGCAGATCTTCCTGCATTTCGCTACAATTTTCTAACGCTGCAACTTCTCTGTATACTACTGCATCATCCGCGAAAAGCCGCATGGAACTTCCGACACTATCTACTAGGTCATTTATATATATTGTGAAAATCAATGGTCCCATAACACTCCCCTGTGGCACGCCAGAGGTGTGAATCACATTTTTGCTACACTTGGTTGATAGTCGTCTACACAAACGCCATCATAAAGGCACACAGCGGCTCAAAACGTGCAGTGCGGCACGGAAGCAGGTTGGTGGGAGCAGTATCATGCTGTGGGAGACATTTTCCTGCACTTCTATTGGACCTGTGATAGAAATCGAAGACACGCTGACAGGTGCGAACCACCTGCATCCCTCCATGCTTCATGTTCTCCCCGACGACGATGTCATCTTTCAGAATTACAATTGTTCGTGTGTCGGAGACAGAACCGTTCCACAGCGGCTTGAGGAGCATTATAATGAACTCACGTTGATGTCACGGTAACCAAATTCGCCCGATGTAAATCCTATGGAACCCGTCTGGGTCGCCGTTGGGTGCTCTCACATTGTACGCAAATCAGTGGCCGTTATTTACATGAATTGCACGACTTGTGCGTAGATTCTAATGCCACGTACCTCCACAAACCTACCAATAAACTGTCGGATCCCTGATATGCAGAATCAGTGATGTATTTCGTTCCATGTCCAGATTTGCTGCAGAGTGACTCCACGAAGACTCTTTTGAGTTTAAACACTTCCGCTGGCCACCAAACTCCCCAGACATTAACATTACTGAGCATATCTGGAATACCTTGCAACGCGCTGTTCAGAAGAGATCTCCAACCTCTCGTACTCTTACGGATTTATGAACAGCCTAACAGGGCAACCCTGCAGGGTTCATGGTGTGAACTCCCTCCAGCACTACTCCAGACATAGTCTAGTACGTGCCACGTCGTGTAGCGGAACTTCTGCGTGCTCGCGGGGGCCCTACATGGTATTAGGTACGTGTACCAGTTTCTTTGGCTCTTCAGTGTATGATCTGGCGAAAAGAGTGAGCTACACTCTGCGGCTGTTTGCTGACGATACTGTGTTGTTGTTGTTGTGGTCTTCAGTCCTGAGACTGGTTTGATGCAGCTCTCCATGCTACTCTATCCTGTGCAAGCTTCTTCATCTCCCAGTACTTACTGCAACCTACATCCTTCTGAATCTGCTAGTGTATTCATCTTTTGGTCTCCCTCTACGATTTTTACCCTCCACGCTGCCCTCCAATGTTAAATTTGTGATCCCTTGATGCCTCAGAACATGTCCTACCAACCGGTCCCTTCTTCTTGTCAAGTTGTGCCACAAACTCCTCTTCTCCCCAATTCTATTCAATACCTCCTCATTAGTTATGTGATCTACCCATCTAATCTTCAGCATTCTTCTGTAGCACCACATTTGTGTGGTGTATGCGAAAGTGTCGGAAGATGTAAGATGACTTAGACAAAATTTCTAGTTGGCGTGATGAACGCCAGCTGACTGTAAATTAGAAAAATGTAAGTTAATGCAAATGGTTCAAATGGCTCTGAGCACTATAGGACTTAACGTCTGAGGTCATCAGTCCCCTAGAACTTAGAACTACTTAAGCCTAACTAACGTGATGACATCACACACATCCATGACCGAGGTAGGATTCGGTCCTGCGACCGTAGCAGTCGCGCGGTTCCGGACGGAAGCGCCTAGAACCGCTCGGCCACCACAGCCGGCGTAAGTTAATGCAGATGAGTACGAAAAACAATCCCGTAATTTTCGAGTACAGCGTTGATAGCGTGCTACATGACACAATCAGGTCGATTAAAGATCTAGGCGTAACGTTGCAAAGCAAAATGAAATGGATCCAGAATGTAAGGATTATAGTGCGGATGTGAACGGCTGACTTCGGTTTATTGGGAGAGGTTTTGGTAAGTGTGGTTCATCTGTAAAAGAGACCTCATGTACGGCACTTGTGCAACCTCTTGTTCTGTTAGAGTGTTTGGGATCCGCACTAGGTCACATCAAAGGAGGACATCGAAGCAGTTCAGAGGCTGGCTGCTGGATCTGTTACCGATAGGTTCGATCAACACGCAAGTATCACGGAGATGCTTCGGGAATTCAAATGGGAATCCCTGGAGGGAAAACGACGTTACTTTCGAAGAAAAGTGCTGAGAAAATTTGGAGAACCATGCATTTGAAGGTGACTGTAGAACCATTCTGCTTCCGCCAATGCTCTTTTCGCGTAATTATCACGAAGATAAGACGAGCTATGGCGCTTACGGAGGCATATACACTCCTGGAAATTGAAATAAGAACACCGTGAATTCATTGTCCCAGGAAGGGGAAACTTTATTGACACATTCCTGGGGTCAGATACATCACATGATCACACTGACAGAACCACAGGCACATACAGGCAACAGAGCATGCGCAATGTCGGCACTAGTACAGTGTATATCCACCTTTCGCAGCAATGCAGGCTGCTATTCTCCCATGGAGACGATCGTAGAGATGCTGGATGTAGTCCTGTGGAACGGCTTGCCATGCCATTTCCACCTGGCGCCTCAGTTGGACCAGCGTTCGTGCTGGACGTGCAGACCGCGTGAGACGACGCTTCATCCAGTCCCAAACATGCTCAATGGGGGACAGATCCGGAGATCTTGCTGGCCAGGGTAGTTGACTTACACCTTCTAGAGCACGTTGGGTGGCACGGGATACATGCGGACGTGCATTGTCCTGTTGGAACAGCAAGTTCCCTTGCCGGTCTAGGAATGGTAGAACGATGGGTTCGATGACGGTTTGGATGTACCGTGCACTATTCAGTGTCCCCTCGACGATCACCAGTGGTGTACGGCCAGTGTAGGAGATCGCTCCCCACACCACGATGCCGGGTGTTGGCCCTGTGTGCCTCGGTCGTATGCAGTCCTGATTGTGGCGCTCACCTGCACGGCGCCAAACACGCATACGACCATCATTGGCACCAAGGCAGAAGCGACTCTCATCGCTGAAGACGACACGTCTCCATTCGTCCCTCCATTCACGCCTGTCGCGACACCACTGGAGGCGGGCTGCACGATGTTGGGGCGTGAGCGGAAGACGGCCTAACGGTGTGCGGGACCGTAGCCCAGCTTCATGGAGACGGTTGCGAATGGTCCTCGCCGATACCCCAGGAGCAACAGTGTCCCTAATTTGCTGGGAAGTGGCGGTGCGGTCCCCTACGGCACTGCGTAGGATCCTACGGTCTTGGCGTGCATCCGTGCGTCGCTGCGGTCCGGTCCCAGGTCGATGGGCACGTGCACCTTCCGCCGACCACTGGCGACAACATCGATGTACTGTGGAGACCTCACGCCCCACGTGTTGAGCAATTCGGCGGTACGTCCACCCGGCCTCCCGCATGCCCACTATACGCCCTCGCTCAAAGTCCGTCAACTGCACATACGGTTCACGTCCACGCTGTCGCGGCATGCTACCAGTGTTAAAGACTGCGATGGAGCTCCGTATGCCACGGCAAACTGGCTGACACTGACGGCGGCGGTGCACAAATGCTGCGCAGCTAGCGCCATTCGACGGCCAACACCGCGGTTCCTGGTGTGTCCGCTGTGCCGTGCGTGTGATCATTGCTTGTACAGCCCTCTCGCAGTGTCCGGAGCAAGTATGGTAGGTCTGACACACCGGTGTCAATGTGTTCTTTTTTCCATTTCCAGGAGTGTAGATAGTCGTTTTCCGTCGCTCTATTAACGAGTGGAACAGGAAAGGAAATTGTTAGTAGTGGTACAGGACACAAGGCGCAATGCACCGCACGGTGGCTTACGGATTATGTATGTAAATGTAGAAGAACTGTTTAAATCGAAAGTCGGAGTGGCACGATGGTAGGACGATGGTCGCACAGGATACGTGAGGCGTTGTGAAAACGTGAGTTTGTGTAAAAAGACAATTTAAACTGAAAGATATCAATACAGAGAGCTGTCACACAAGAAGCGTTAACAAGGTTTTCGAACAATATATGACAGCCAATTCTGACGCTAGTAATGATTCAGTAATGTTATGGATTTGCGTTGTCTTTGTCGTTTTGTTTCAAATTCGATTGACCGCAATGGGAGTCGTTTCAGAATGAATGAAATGCGAGGAAGTGGTAAACATAAACTATCAAAAAGTATCATGGCGGGATAAATGCTACATAAGCATGAAATTCACGATGAGTGTATGAGCTGAAAATGCAGTGCGCGGTCCATATATACGTCGCAAGCAAATACGCAAAATACGGCTGCGAAATGTGTTTGCGAGGCTCCGCTTAGCGATCGAGAGCAAATACAGTTGAAATGTGACTGATGTCAGCCAGGCGAGTTAGAAAATTAACCACCAAGATAAACAGGCCGTAAAATATAGCAGCACTAAAAGGCCAAAGCTGTGCGATGGAATGTAAACTGACGAGTATAAACGAGGGTAAACAGACTGAGGAGACGATGCTGTGCGTTCCAGGGATGCAAAAATAAATTAGGAGGACTACCTTCCCTATTGAGCTAAGACACAAAATCATTGTGCTTGTAAGAAGGACGATTACCATGTCTCGAAATGGATATGATTATTACCAGGCGATACGTTTCGCAAGTTAGCTGAGAAATGCTTTAGGACATAATTTCTTGTTTCCTTACATACATATTAGTGCAGAATAACCATTAGTGTTGTAACGGCACTGTATAGTGGTTTTAAAGGAAACTGTGAGTAATACTTAGAGTGATATAGAAATGGTGGGCAATTCTTAGGGATCTGGTTATTCACGTAAAAGTCCTTAATCGAATAAAACATTCATCAAACGAGCAAAATATTTGCGTCCGTAACGAAGTATTATGGATACTCTGATGAACATACATCTCTGATGGGCTTAGAGAATTGGAATCTCACCGGGGCAATGTGACAGTTGTCGAATATTTTCCTGCTGAAAAATAAAATATTTAGGAAATCTTTCAAGTTATTATTGCTGTTCAACAACAGAATCTCCTTACTGGGCGTAAAGCACAATCACGTCAATGCCTTCTTTGCTGGCACAATTTTAATTCGTTGTCAAGTCTGAAAAAGAAAATTAGATTTAATTTAAAACCATGAATACAAATATTTGTTCAAAGTTTAAATGACACGCTACAAATTAAATGTTTTCGCAGTGAACAGAAAATTTCGTTTCATGGTAAAATAATAGGTGAGGTCTTTAGTATATTATTCTGGTTAGTATTGTGGCTGTATGAGCCTTCCTCTTATTTATCTGAAGTCGTTGTTTTTGGTATTATGTGAATGACATTCTTTCAAAAGTCCGAAGTTATGTCTCCAGTCTCATAGACGCTAGACACTATCTTGCATAATAGTTAGGTTGCCACCTTCCCTAATGATTTCAGGTATTATCTCTCTGCTCAGTATTGTGGCTGAATGAGCCTTCCTCTTATTTATCTGAAGTCAGGTCAGCCATCAATAACGCAAAATTTCTAATCAAATCTTTTCAGAAGAAAATGCTTATTAACATGAAGCTTCAGCCCCCAAAATTTCGATCTCAATTTAAAATCCACAAACCTAACCATCCGATACGGCCGATATCTAATAGTATGAATAGCGACTACCATGATTTGGCCAAATTTCTACATGAAACTCTGAAAAAGTCATTCGTTTTCGAGAACAATTATCCCATCCCCAATAGTCACGCCTTAGTCCATGAAATAAAAGATTTAGCATGCAGTTCAGACACCAAGTTGTTTTCATTAGACATCAAAAATCTTTATCCTAATGTCCCTGTACAGGAAACGCTTACAATCGTAGAAAAAAAAATTACGTCATTTCAAAAAATATTTTTCAGATGAACAAATAACTGATTTCATGAATCTCATCACAGTCGTAATTAAGTACAACTATTTTCAATTTAATGAACGATTGTACCAGCTATCCGACGGTCTCACTATGGGAAATCCCCTAGGTGGTATTCTTGCGGATATTTTCATCAACTCTCTAGAAGGAAAGTTTCTCAACTGTTTTTCAGCTACAGCACAAGGTATTCTCTCGTATTTCAGATACGTTGGTGACATTTTAGTCATCTACAAGGGACCTGCTGATGGCATTGACCGTATTTTTAACCTCTTCAGTGAACTTCATTAGAAAATATCTTTCACTACCGAACTTGAAAACGAGGCCCGCCAATTAAACATTCTTGACTTGACACCCGGAACAGAAGAAACTAACATCTCATTCAATAATTTTGGTATAGAAACATATACTGATCAGATGGTACGTGCGTCTTCTATGCATCCAAAGTCTCATAAAAACGCTTTCTTTCACTCTGCAGTTAATAACGTGTATGAACTTGGCATAGTAGATGACATCCTTAAAAAGAAAACCGTTAAAAGAGTTACTACGTTCGACACTTCTATCATTGAATCTAACCCAGAAAAATATTTTTTTATTCCTTTCTTGGGGCCCATCTCCTGTCAGATCCAACGCCTTCTCTGTAATAAATACAACTGCAACGTTGCCATTTCTACCAATAATAATCTGAAGAAAAACTTCATTCATAATTTAAAATCGGCTCACTCCCCTTTAGAATGTTCTGGGCGTCTATTTGAAAAAAAGTTCCTCTGTGACACCTGCTATTCTGACTACATAGGGCAAACAGGACGTGCCTTTAAAATCAGATATAAAGAATACCTTTCAAGAAAAAATGCCATTAGCACCCAAAATTCGTCTTCTACGAGTATCTTTTGATTACAGGTCACGCACGTAAAGCTATTTACGATATCAACATTTTGCACACCGAGAAGAAAGGGCGTAAATCAGATATTCTTGAAGAATTAGAGATTTTTAAACATCTTTCTCCGCCAACCCACTCTCCTGGATATGTTTTACGGACGTCCGTCTGTTTGGTTGATATCTTCACATTTTATCAAAAGCCACTATTACTTCAGCCTTCTTTCACTCGTACTGACTTTATTTCTTTGTGACATATGTTGCTGTATTTCTTTATTTTCCCAAACAACTTTGCATTTCCTTTTTCGTCGATCGCTTGATGTATTTCTTCTTTTGGCTAACATTTCTTCGCAGTTACCTTACGTAATCCATATTTATCTGTGATTACCATTTTCAGACAATCCATTTCTCCTCTACTAAACGACTTAATGTGATGTTATTTATACCCGTCTGTACCCCCTCAGAGAACTTGGAAAACACATTATAATTCAGATGAGTACCTCAGTATCTTATTTGATCGTAATCAATTTTTTGAGACAAATCTCTTAACATTCAGCCCATTTTCCGTCGATGTTAAATTCTGATATGAGTCTATACCATATCCTGTAGCCTCCTTTTAATCCAGTAGCTAGTGTCGGAGTCTGTCTTACTGTGATGAAATGCAGCTGTTATTTTTCCGTGGCTCCAGGCCCTTTTCAACTATAACTGTCTTCAGGTCCTTTTCAAGTATAACTGTCTCCAGGTCCTTTTCAAGTATACCTTCTCGCACGTGCATAAAGGTAAGAAATTAAGAATATGGGCCCTGGATAAGTTGAAGGAACCAGAGATTGCTGAGTGTTTCGTAAGAAGCGTTAGGCAACGGTTAACTAGACGAAGGGGAAAGTACAGTAAAAGATGAAAGAGTAGCTTTAAGAGGTGAAATAATGAAGGCTGCAGACGGTCAAGTAGGTAAAAAAGAAAAGGCCTAGTAGGAATCCTTCGATAACACAAAAGATATTGAATTTAACTGATGCAAGGAGAAAATATAAAACTGCAGAAAATGAAGTAGGTGAAAGGGAAACCAAACGCCTAAAATACGAGATTGATAGGAAATGCAGAATGGCTATGCGGGGATGGCTGGGGAACAGATGTAAGGAAGTAGAAGCATATTTAATTAGGGGAGAGATAAATACCACCTACAGATAAGCAGTTGTATGAATATAAAGAGCTCAGATGGACAACCAGTGCTAAGCAAAGAAGGCAAAGCTGAATGGTGGAAGAAGTATACAGAGGTTCTGTACAAGTGAGATGAATTGAACGAAATCTTATAGAAATGGAAGAGGACGTAGATGAAACGGAGATGAGGGATATGATACTGCGAGACGAATTTGACAGAGCATTGAAAGACCTAATTCGAAAAACAAATCCCCAGAACTAGACAAGATTCCGTCAGAACTGCTGATACTCTGGAGAGCTAGCTAGCCATGACAGACCTCTTCCACCCGGGTCGTAAGATGTAAGAGACGGGTGAAACACTCCCAGACTTCAAGAAGAATGGCAATAATTCCAATACCGAAGAAAGCAGGTGTCGACAGGTGATAATATTACCGAACTACTAGTTTATTAAGTCATGGGTGCAAAATACTAACACAAATTCCCTACAGAAGAATGGAGAAACTGGTAGAAGCTGATCTCGGGGAATATCAGTTTGGATTTCGGAGAAATTTAGGAACACGTGAGACATTGCTAACCCTACGACTTACCTTAAAAGATAGGGTAAGGAAAGGTAAACCTAAGTTTATGGCATTTGTAGACTTAGAGAAAGCATTTGACAATGTTGACTGAAATACTGTCTTTGAAATTCTGAAAGTAGCAGGGGTAAAATACAGGGAGTGAAAAGCTGTTTACAACTTGCATGGAAAATAGAGATGGGCAGATTCGTTCATCCTTGGGAACTATTTCACTGATGATCGCTCTTTTTTGGGAACCATTCATTTTTACTCATTCACTATTCACTGTAGCTTTATATGGCTGATCGCAGTGATACAATAAGGCGAACGAAAAGTCGGCCCCGAGTACAGATTGCTCTTCAAATACGCACGATTTGTTGACCGCTGTGAGCAGAATACATAAACATGTAATAATTAGGCAGTAAAGAAATAACAAATAAGCTAATGCAAACAACAACTTCGAAAAAAATAGATGACAGTTGGTGGGCGACAATGAACAGTCTAGTACTCGGGGCCGATTTTTCTCGCGCCACCCTGTATCATTGAAATAATATTGTAGAAGTTATCATATTCTCTTTACGAAATGTGACATCAGACACTCGATTAAGGAGCTCGGGCTTGATTCGGCTGTAAGTCGGGCTGCCTTCCATAACAATGAACATGCTGTTTTACCTTGGATCAAAAAAAGACGCAAAATGTCCACACATGGTGCCGTGCCGACTTCCTTTGCATGTGTAATAACAAAAAGACTTGCCTTTTTGTCTTCTGCTGTTTATCGAAATAGTGAAGTAACCTGATATGCCCTTTTGTTAGCTGAAAAGATGTATGTACTAAATACCAAGTAATTTTCTTGTAATTTACGTAATTGTAAAATACATTTTTATTACCGGTCTTGGACGCTGAATACAATACGAAAAGAACTAGAAGTCCAGAGTTCAAGAACGGTTTGAAACGGATCTAGAATGGGCGTGCGGAGCGAGCGAAACAAAAAACAACTCCGTACTGAACAAACTGGGCGCAGTCGGCAGTGGAACCGCGACGAGTGGCCACGCGAAGAAGGACGAGTTCGTCCGAGGAAGACCGAGACCGAGACCGAGACCGAGACCGAGACCGAGACCGAGATAGACGGGAACGGGACCGGCCGACGTGCCGTTGCGGGAACGAGACCGACCGTTTCCCGTTCCCAGTAAATCTAGGTAGAAAGCCGCGACCGAAGTGAACTGTGAAAGACCGTTCCTTAGAATTCGTTCCTCCCTCCTTCTTTTCATCCTGGTTGACCGTTCCTTTGGACCCGTTAGTTCGCGAACGACCCATCTCAGTAAGGCAGCTGTAAGAGCCGAGGTGCATGAAAGGGAAGTAGTGGTTGCGAAGCGAGTGAGGCAGAGTTGTAGCCTATCCTCGACGTTGTTCAGCATGTACACTGCGCAAGCAATAAAGGAACACAATGAAAAATTCGGAGTAATAATTAAAGTTCAGGGAGAAGAGATAAAAAAACTGGAGAATTGTCAGTGGCATTGTAATTGTGGTGTCACCGCCAGACACCACACTTGCTAGGTGGTAGCCTTTAAATCGGCCGCGGTCCATTAGTATACGTCGGACACGCGTGTCGCCACTGTCAGTGATTGCAGACCGAGCGCCACCACACGGCAGGTCTAGAGAGACTTACTAGCACTCGCCCCAGTTGTACAGCCGACGTTCATAGCAATGCTACACTGACAAATACGCTCTCATTTGCCGAGACGATAGTTAGCATAGCCTTCAGCTACGTCATTTGCTACGACCTAGCAAGGCGCCATTACCAGTTATATTGAGCTTATTATAAAACCTGTACCGTCAAGAGCGATGTACACCAATTATGGATTAAAGTTAAGTATTACATCATCTACGTACTTTATTTGCAATTCTCAAGACATTGTCCTGTTCCAGACGTCACGCCAGACTGCATGTAATTAAACGCGTGCATTTCGGCCTCCTCTAGCAACACGGTGTTGGCTCTTCTGCCAACACTTCAGTAATTCTGTCAGAGACAGCAAAGGACTTGGAAGAGTAGTAGAATGGACTGTATCTTGAAAGGAGGATTTAAGATGAACATCAACAAAAGCAGAACAAGGATAATGGAATGTAGTCGAATTAAATCAGGTGATGCTGAGGGAATGACATTAGGAAACAAAGCACTTAGAGTCAAAGATAATTTTTTTCTATTTTGGCAGTAAAATAATTGATGATGGCAGAAGTAGAAAGGACATAAAACGTAGACTGGCGTAGGAAGAAAAGCGTTTCTGAATAAGAGAAATTTGTTAACATCGAATACAGACTTGACTCTTAGGAAGCCGTTTCTGAAGGTATTTCTCTGGGGTGTAGCCATGTACGAAAGTGAAATATGGGTGATAAACAGTTCAGATAAGAAGAGAATAGAAGCTTTTGGAATGGTGTGCTACAGAAGAATGCTGAAGTCTCGAAGGGAAGGTCACGTAACTGACGAGGAGGTACTGAACAGAATTGAAGAGACAAGAAATTTGTGGCACAATTTGACTAAAACAAGAGAGCGGTTGATAGGACACATTCCGAAACTTCAAGGGCTGATCAATTTTGTATTGAAGTGTAAGGGAGACCAAGATATGAGTACAGTAAGCAAATTCAGAAGGATGAAGGTTGTAGTAGTTACTCGAAATGAAGAGGCTTGCACAGGTCAGAGTAGCGTGGAGTTTCAGTTTTTACATTTCCCCTTCCAGATATTATAGCCTTCCTTTCATATTCAGACATCTGACATTCCGCGGTCCATTACATACAGGGTGTTTCAAAAATGACCGGTCTATTTGAAACGGCAATAAAAACTAAACGAGCAGCGATAGAAATACACCGTTTGTTGCAATATGCTTGGGACAACAGTACATTTTCAGGCAGACAAACTTTCGAAATTACAGTAGTTACAATTTTCAACAACAGATGGCGCTGCGGTCTGGGAAACTCTATAGTACGATATTTTCCACATATCCACCATGCGTAGCAATAATATGGCGTAGTCTCTGAATGAAATTACCCGAAACCTTTGACAACGTGTCTGGCGGAATGGCTTCACATGCAGATGAGATGTACTGCTTCAGCTGTTCAATTGTTTCTGGATTCTGGCGGTACACCTGGTCTTTCAAGTGTCCCCACAGAGAGAAGTCACAGGGGTTCATGTCTGGCGAATAGGGAGGCCAATCCACGCCGCCTCCTGTATGTTTCGGATAGCCCAAAGCAATCACACGATCATCGAAATATTCATTCAGGAAATTAAAGACGTCGGTCGTGCGATGTGACCGGGCACCATCTTGCATAAACCACGAGGTGTTCGCAGTGTCGTCTAAGGCAATTTGTACCGCCACAAATTCACGAAGAATGTCCAGATAGCGTGATGCAGTAATCGTTTCGGATCTGAAAAATGGGCCAATGATTCCTTTGGAAGACATGGCGGCCCAGACCAGTACTTTTTGAGGATGCAGGGACGATGGGACTGCAACATGGGGCTTTTTGGTTCCCCATATGCGCCAGTTCTGTTTATTGACGAAGCCGTCCAGGTAAAAATAAGCTTCGTCAGTAAACCAAATGCTGCCCACATGCATATCGCCGTCATCAATCCTGTGCACTATATCGTTAGCGAATGTCTCTCGTGCAGCAATGGTAGCGGCGCTGAGGGTTTGCCGCGTTTGAATTTTGTATGGATAGAGGTGTAAACTCTGGCGCATGAGACGATACGTGGGCGTTGGCGTCATTTGGACCGCAGCTGCAACACGGCGAACGGAAACCCGAGGCCGCTGTTGGATCACCTGCTGCACTAGCTGCGCGTTGCCCTCTGTGGTTGCCGTACGCGGTCGCCCTACCTTTCCAGCACGTTCATCCGTCACGTTCCCAGTCCGTTGAAATTTTTCAAACAGATCCTTTATTGTATCGCTTTTCGGTCCTTTGGATACATTAAACCTCCGTTGAAAACTTCGTCTTGTTGCAACAACACTGTGTTCTAGGCGGTGGAATTCCAACACCAGAAAAATCCTCTGTTCTAAGGAATAAACCATGTTGTCTACAGCACACTTGCACGTTGTGAACAGCACACGCTTACAGCAGAAAGACGACGTACAGAATGGCGCACCCACAGACTGCGTTGTCTTCTATATCTTTCACATCACTTGCAGCGCCATCTGTTGTTGAAAATTGTAACTACTGTAATTTCGAAAGTTTGTCCGCCTGAATATGTACTGTTGTCCCAAGCATATTGCAACAAACGGTGTATTTCTATCGCTGCTCGTTTAGTTTTTATTGCCGTTTCAAATATACCGGTCATTTTTGAAACACCCTGTATCTAGAACACTTGTACCAAATATGTTGGCAGATACACTCACAACAACTGTCGAATGCGTGCAGGGAGCGTGGCATTACCAGTGATGACGATACCCTACGAAAATGTAACTGACACGATAAAGATGGCGCACCACAGCTAGTAGCCCGCAGCACGAGGTCTAGTGGATAGTGTTGGTGCCCCTGGATCACGGGTTCCCGGTTCGATTCCCGGCCGATTTGGGGATTTTCACTGCCTGGGAACTGGGTGTTTTTGTTGTCTTCATCACTTCATCGTCATTCGTGATAGTGGGTAGATTGGTTGCGAACATATTTGCAGTGTGAAAAAACTGGGACTTTGTACAGGCGCTGATGACCGTGCATTTGAGCGCCCCACAAACCAAACAACTTCATCACCACAGCTAGTTTTTGGCTGTCGTGACATAGGAATTTGTTTTCAGGTGTATACGATACTATCAACACAAGAAACAATTCTGTATAACAAAATACCCACAGTCTCGTGCTCATCACAACTTAGAAGTATAAATACGTTAATTAATCCTCTTTTGTATAATTGTGAATGCTTAATTTTAATATACAGTCCTCAATTATTCTAGAAAACCAGTGATACGAGAAACAGATTACAAATTCATGTTTCAGAACTCACCAGTACTGTACATAAAATATATAACAATCTGAATGGAAGAAACTTCAACTCCTTTGAATTAGTTAAACAAACTGCAGTACATCCGAGTGCAGCGGTTGTTGTAATTCCCAATAGAATTTGAAAGTGAAGAAGATAGTAGGTTTTGGTGTATATTATCGTAGAAAATTATGTACTATTAATTTTGGTTAATTTAGTTTTCTAATATTATACATAATATCAAATATAACATGTAAGTCTCTAGAGTTGCAATATTTTGACACATACAGAATTCACGGCATTTTCTTCAGGAGTCTTGTGTAAAATAAATTAATTGTTTAAGTTTGCATTTTATGATACAATAAAATACATCTTGCAGCTTCTGTACGCACGTGTGTCAAGCAGTAATGCTGTGATGAATTAATATGGCTAGCAGCGTTGGGAACCAACAAGTACTACAACAGCATCACATCCGTATTTTCTGAAGTGACTGCTAGCTGCTGCATCCTCCAGGCGTAGTGCTATAGAGTCCAAAAGACGTCAGAGTTTTCAAGGGTCGTTGCCCGCTCAATAAGTTCGCGCCAAGTTCACATTACTAACTATTGAATGGCACCGATGGGGCAACTTCCAAATGGCCGTATTGCAATCATGTCAAGTTAGCGATGAATGAGGCGAACAGACAGATGAGAGAGCATTCATTATTGACTCTGACTCTCTCAGAAAAGTTGGGCATTACTAGTACCGCGTAACCTGACACTATTGTGGAGGAACTTTGATCGGTACTTGCCAGACAGATGGAAGTGACTTTTTCGTACACAGTACGCCCAGGCTATCTCTTGTCGGGTTCCGCTACGACTCCTAACTGGGCAAATTTTCGGTGATAGCATGCAGCTCGACCCGTCACAATTCCTACTGCTTTCATTTTATTTACTTATCCGTATTGCAAAAGAACAGCCAGATGACTGATCTAGTCACACTGCAAATAATAACGCAATGAGAGATGCAACTGATACGTCGTATTTACTGAAAGGAAGGTCAGGTATGGGTTCACAAAGCCACAGCGATACCGACAAAAATAGAAAAGGTAAATAACAGTATTGCATATACAGTTCTAGTTTTATAAACGTATGCTGGTGAGGCATCCACAACTGTTATGTGTTATGTTCATGATTAAAACGTCCGCTACAGTTCTACAGTTACTTATGGACTTATGTCTTCACGCTGCCACGTCTCAGAGACCCAGCCCCATCTTCAGGTGTATCTGTGGGTTAAAATAAGACAATACCTCTAAACTGCAAGACTATAAACAAGCTGAAAGTACTAGAGAAAAAAGTAAAATCTGTCGTACATGGCTGACCAGAGTGAACACCCAAATTTGCACCATCCATCTGTAACTGACGAAGTCACACTAATCATAAAAGTAATGGCGAGAGGCTACGAAGTCCAAATAAACCAAATGAAGCCAGATTAGACACTATACGGGAGCAGAAAGCTAAAAAGAGCAGGCTAAAAAGCTATGAAACACACTGCTGTTCTTACAGAAGGCCCAGCCTATCAAATTTTTTTGTAGCGATGTCATTGACGCGGTGACATGTATCGGTAAAAATGAAGCCACTGTTGAAGTCTCATCAACTTACAAGCCAGAACACCTAAAACACGAAGCTACCGCGCTGCAGCTAACACCGAACTATCTTATCAGTCCAGACAAATTAGGAAAAATGGGGCAAAAATTTATAAGTTTTTGAGACTTTGGGAAAACACTCTCACGGAATGAAAAAGTAAAAAACAGAAAAAAGTTATTTCCTTTTTCCAAACACTACGAAAAACGGTTCAATTAACGAAGCTATCTATGTGACAGAAAATATTTTTGGGGAAATTCTACGCAGAGAAGAGAAATGCATGTTTAAGCAACGTAATTAGCTTATGACCGCTAAAATTTGTAGGTAAAAAGAGTGAAATTTCTTATAAAACAGACTTTTATTTTGATTTATAGTTTTTTACTTTAAATACATGCAAGTTAAATTATAGGAATGAAAATCATTTTTCGTAAAAATTAAGAATTACAGTAAAAGTAATCAAGAATTACTCTTGCTGTAATACGTACATTTACGATAATATGTACAGCATATAGACAATGAAAGTACCACAATTTCTATCAAACAAATAAATTCTTGTAAATGTGTTTTTCTTTTTTTTTAACATAAAACCATCATACAAATCTTCTGTGAAATCACTGCTAGGCACGTTAGTGCAGCTTTGTCCATGACAATTTATGGACATTGTTGTGCAGTGTAGGTCAGCCTCCACACATCCGCACTTACTTCCGCAGCCTTGAGTGCAGCCTCAAGAAATCAGTTGGAGTATTTTCTCTGGAGCAGGTGGTCGTTTCATGTGAATCGGGGAGAGGGATGAGTTTGATTCCCTCCAGCCCCAGTTTCTGGGATCCAAGCTATTCCCCAGCCATAACTGGACTTGCAGGTGAACTTGGCAATGGTGGAGGTGTCCTGCATCAGTAGTGAATGGCAAAGAGACAGTATGACAGCATTGTTTGCCTGATCTACAAGTACATTAAAATATTTAAATCGAATGGCATTTATGTTATCATCAAGACTCTCTACTGTTTTTGTGTAGAGAGAGTACAAATTTCTCTCCTGCTTTTGCAATGGTATCATGAGAGGAAGCAGGAACGTTGAATATCTGTGGAATATTATGAAGTTATGGATACCGGTTGAATAGTTGAAAAAAAAAAAAAAAACAAAGATGAAGTGCTGTCGCAACCACTTACTGCTTGAAGAAACAGTGTACGCACGACCAGAAAGTATATGAGGTACAGAAGCTGCAGCATACACAGTCTCTAAAAGTTGAGACAGTCCACTGTATCTCATTAAGAATCCTATTGCTCCTAGAAAAAACATTATCAAGCGAAAGCGTCCTAATCGAAAAACTACATTAGTGAATAGCTCATTCCCTCCATTAGCCTCCGCTGCAACTATATCTTTAGCTTTCATGTAGACTGATTGATCAAACGTCACGATACGACGTTAAAGCAGTTAAAATAGTGCTATAATCTGTGGGCGGGTTGTTGATGAATGGAAGCGCAAATACATTTGATTGCGTATTCTCCAGTTGTGATTTTCTTCATAAAACCTTGCCATGCAGGAACAGAAAGCCGTAAAAACTTTTCCATCATCTAAGTAAAATCGTGATTGGTAGGCACAGTTTCTTAATTGATTGACTGTTCTGAGTAGACATTTTTCAGAACAATTTCTTCAATTCCAACACTATTCTGCCTTCGGAATGTTAGCATACTAATTTTTTAGGCAAGTGCTATTTCAGTAGAGCTCGGCATGACAGAGAGTTTCGTTACTTTCTGTTGTTCTATCGCTTTCCTTGGAGTCAGACACCTGATTCCACCCATAGCATAGAATGTACCTTTGCCACTCATTGTTTCAGTATTGAAGTCACCGTTATCGAAAACGAACTATGAGAACGAATCTTTTGAAATATTTGGTTTCCAGAACTGAACGGCAGAAGCCTATACGAAGAGCAGAAACCCATACTCGAGACTTTCAGAAATGTTTTTTGATCCAACTTTACGAAACAAGTACACTGTAAGACCAAGTTTCAGTAGGGGAGGTATATGAACGAGGCCTGGTAGCTCACAAAATCATATGGGATGTTGTTGCACATTTTTCTTAAGGGGAACTGTTCACTACCTTTCTTTTTTGACAAAATCACACCCTTCACAATTTCGTATAAAGTGCCAGGAACCATAACTTCAGCATTCTCTGTCAAGTCATTGATATCTGGGTAATCGGCAGTCCCGTAAGGAGTCATTCTTATATCTTCACGGATGATAGCTGCTGCTGCTTCTACTGTTCTCTTTGTCTCATCTTTTTCATTAAATTCTCTGTCATCGTACCACTGATTCAAAAGTTTGTGACCACTGCAACGAAAACATACAACTGGGGGATTTTTTGGCATTGAGGCAAACAAGACCCCATCACTGAAGTGTTCAGTCAGTTTATTTTTCAGCGTTTTTGTGGTAATTGCCTCTCCTTCTGGGAGACATTCAACAAATTTCTACAACAAATCGAGCAGGGAAATTTGACAATCCTCTGAACTACCTATAAATTTGCATAATTCTTGAAAAGCAGCATCATAGATCAAAGTTGGTATATGGAGAACGGCTTCTTTTTCGAACAGAGGATGGGCGCGATACTAATTTAGCTTAGCAATCTTGATGATAACGGGCTTCTGCAGCTACTAAACATAAAACACTTTTGATGCATTCGACAACCTTTCTGCCGAAAACATCATCGCGTTTCTCTGCTTTCTCGGGCAGCGTATGTTTCACAGTTAAAGGGCGAACTTCAAACACTCCACGGCGTTTGTGGAGTGGTTTTTTGTTGCCGTCTCTATGTCATACTTTTCAGCACATATGAAACAGTCTTTTTTGAAATTGAATAATAAGAGGAAAAGGATCTCAAACTTTTATCATTTGTTTGTGCAACAATGATTAATTAGTTTCCTTATATTACGTATCTTAATATATTCACGTCGACATACCTAATGCACTTCAATCAGTCCAGCGTCCTGTCGAAGATTATGAGCCCTATCCTTCCGTTCCTTGCTGACGCGTATCAGTGTTTCCAAGCCCTTGGTCAGTACTGATGTCTCCCCTTCCGAAACAGATTTACCACAAGTAACACAGGTAGTAGGGTCTAGAATTATTGTTTTCTCAGACTAGATAAAAGAAATGAGACTAAGAAGAAGTAATTAATAACACCACATACTGATGAAAACTGTCACAAAAAGAGAACTCTCTTGCATTACTTTGACAGTTCACTACATTAACTCAACTGAACTGGACACTGGGTAGGGAGAAACGGCAGCGACAATAGTGGTAGGGGAGCGCTGAGTGAATGGGTAGGGGAACTTGACGTTTTCATTGTTGACACGTACTCCTGATTTCAACAATACCGATCGCAAAACAAATATCATCAAGTAGAATGTATAGGGTACGAAATATTTCCATACACTTAATTACGCTTTTCATTTATACACTTTGCTAAGTAACAAAAAATGCAAACTTTTACGTTAATGGAATTCTATTCCAATTCTTAAACGTGAAATACAATTCATATAAATGAAAAGATGCACAAGATCTTTTTCGTGTACAATTTTGTGAGGAATATATTTACTAATAAGAGCTCTGTTGGCAAAATGAGCCTTTTTGCGTATAAATTTAAAATATGGTACAAATTGACTTTTGGAGGGGATAAAAGGGGGACGCGGCCCCCTCGCCCCTACGAAGGGGAACTTTTCTGTTTCTTATTACTGTACAACATATGAGTATTTTCCCGAAGTTTCAAAACTTCATAACTTTTTTCTTCCACTTGCTGATTTTCTTACTAATTTGCATGGGGTATACAGGTAGAGCACCAATACGTCCCGTCTGCCAACGGGAGAACCGAGCAGTGGCTCTATGGGCTGCATCATTATAAACACAGCTTAAGGAGCGCACATCACGGACTGTAGCTTAACTCGGATAAGAGTCAAAGACTCAATGAAGATTGGAAATTAGAACCGACTATAGATAAAACAGCCCAAAGTAATAAAGCACTCCGTCTTCAGGCCACGAGTGGCCTACCGGGATCATTCGACCGCCGTGTCATCCTCAGTGGAGGATGCGGATAGGAGGAGCGTGGGGTCAGCACACCGCTCTCCTGGTCGTTATGATGGTATTCTTGACCGAAGCCGCTACTATTCGGTCGAGCAGCTCCTCAATTGGCATCACCAGGCTGAGTGCACCCCGAAAAATGGCAACGGCGCATGGTGGCCTGGATGGTCAACCATCCAAGTGCCGACCACGCCCGACAACGCTTAAGTTCGGTGATCTCACGGGAAACGGTGTAGCCACTGCGGCAATGCCGTTGCCTGTGACTATACTATAGTAAATTTTATTACTCCACATTTTATCCAAAAGAGGTATTAATTCATAGGTAATGTTGGAGCGGTTACAGCTGAACGCGCCGGCATGGGACTACGAACGATCCGCGCCTTTGAGCTTCCACTCGAAGTGCCACATTAATTGGCGACAGACGCCCTGCGTTCTTACGGAACGGTCCTATCCACGTGGCTGAAAAATTGGCGAGTTTCTAAAGGTATCCTGCTCTCAGTGGTGTCAGACAAATACGGATCGAACTCAGAAAACGTGTCCGTCATACTTGTACATCGCTGCTTGTAGGGCGATTGTCATCTACGTCGGACAACCAGGGATGTGGTCTGGGTGTGAGAAGGAGGGACACGTACGTTATGAGTGTACTTAACGAAGGTTGTTACAGCGGCCACGGGATGATCCACCCCTCATACCGCCTCAGACTGTGCTCCCCATGACCTATGTCGTCGCATTACGCGATGACGTAGTCCGCGAGACAGAGACATACCGGAACGTACAGACGGAGGCTAAAAAAAAAAAAATGTTCAAATGTGTGTGAAATATTATTGGACTTAAACTGCTAAGGTCATCAGTCCCTAAGCTTACACACTACTTAACCTAAATTATCCTAAGGATAAACATACACACCCAAGCCCGAGGGTGGACTCGAACCTCCGCTGAGACCAGTCGCACAGTCCATGACTGCAGCGCCTGACACCGCACGGCTAATCCCGCGCGGCACAGACAGAGGCAGATCGTGGCGAGCCACGGAAGGACGACGTTGCGCTGGACCGCCTGCAGCAGTCACAGGACGCCCTCTCTTCGGAACCGCTTGCAGCCCCTTCAGATAAGGCACTTACAGACGTCGATAATACGACGGCGCACGATTCAGACGTCCCCCACGACCAATCAGAGGCCATGCTGACCTCTGATTCCGAGACCCGGCAACAAAAACAGCGATCACGAAAACAACGGAAGAACTGCCGCCTCACTGGATGCAAGAGTGGCCAGCGTAACGATGACACGACTTTCCGATGGCGATGCTCCAGAAACAGCGGAGGAGTTCGATCGACGACAACAGGCTACTGAGGAAGCTACGGCGCCTACAACGCACGACAACGATGGGACGCTAGGCGACTGGTCAGAAGACCCACCCCCGTGGGGAACAGATGATGCTGGAGGAACTGCTCTCACACACTCACCCAGTGTAAAACCTGAAGAGTGCATGGAATAGCTGTAGACCATATGAGTGGACGGCGGGGGACGTTAGAAAGGAAGCAGCCTGTGTACGGAAGAATTAGCGACCATAAGATGCCCTTTCTACGTTGACAGCCATACAAAGAGCTTATCAGATAGGGTCTGTTAACATCAATAGCATTGGGATGCCAGTAAAAATCAAGATGCTCAGTGACAAGATAAAGGCTGCAGATTTAGACATAACGCTCTTACAGGAAGTTCGGGTGCTGCCCCCCTCGGACTTTTACGGTTACGATATTTACTGTTCCCCGTGTGACGAGAGAGGCGTTGGCAATGCAATACTATTGAAGGAAGGCATATGTGCAGACGAAGTAGAGTATTTGCCTTCTGATCATGGCACGGCCGTGACCATAGGCGGAATACGTTTGATCAATATATACGCACCGTCAGGCTCGGGTAAGAGAAGGGACAGAGCAGATTTTTACGCCCATGATGTTTCACCGTTGTTCCGGGGACTATACGATGCTTGCATACACGGCGGAGATTTTAATTGGGTGCGCGACAGAAAGGACCAACATTGAGCCGTATTTTGGCTTGCGTTGGTGGCACTGGTAGGTTGGCATCGTGTAATAGGCATAGTGGCGTCTCGGTTTCTTCTTGTGTTTACTGGCGCGAATACATTTGCTAGCGTTGTCTGACCGCAAGTGGCAGCAGCAGCGGTTATCGGTATTTAGTACCGTGGTACTATCTATGGAAGGACGTCAAGTGTTTCCCGGGTAGGTGTGTCAGAGAGTTCGGTTGGGACGGAGCAGCAGTGAGGTCCGGCATCGCGAGGACGTGCCAGGACTGCTGGCAGCACGCAGGCACTGCCGGATCGAGGGGCTGCAGTTGCGACGGCCACAACCTCGTTCTCCATCGGACACAGGAGGTTTGAGTTGAGTGAACACTAACCCAGTAGTGAAACCCCCATTATTTTGGCATCACGCCGATGGTTCGCGCGTTGCTGTTCGCAGAATTGCTGAGACGAAGAGCAACGAGTGGAGTGTTTGGAGCTGGCGAAATTAATTAGCCACCTTCAACTTCTTATTATTAATCATTGAATTCCTTGTGTTTATTGATGAAGTTCAACCAACGGTATTTTTCTGCCTAGTGGCTGCTAACGCCCCAGTTAGCTGCCCTGGAGGTTAGCGTATTTTCGCGGCAGTGTACCTTTCCTCGCCTTGCCGCTGCTGTCCAGTAAGGCGTGTAGTTCGACAGCCTCCTTGATTGTGGTTCGGATATTTTGTTTGTTTTGGACTACTTTTGTCGTAGTGGTTCCCTCTGCTTCTGGATGTTCTAAACACCGGATTCTGAAGACGCAGTGCTGTCCGCCAGTTCCGCCTTGCCCTGGTTATACAATCGTTTTATTGGTTATCAGCCGTTAGGTAGATTTTGCAAGAGTGTTGGTCTGCGTTTAAACTGTCACTAGTTTGAGTTCCCATCCAGTTAAGTGAATACAACTCTTGGCTGCCTGTCTCATTGTTTACGAAGTTGAGCGACTTTCCCAGGTCGATCCTTGGAGTACTGTCGCAGGCCCACATCTCTCTTGATTTGGTCAGATTGTGATGATTGTTTTTTTTATTTAATTTTGAATTATTACTGTTGGACCTTCAGCTGACAAATAATTTGAATTTCTTGTTGATAAGGCCTTCAGCCGTGAGTGTAACTTGTCTTAAGAAATTTTAATTACACAAATATCTTAACACTGAAATATTCATGATTGTTCTTTAAATATCTCTTGAAGATGTTTAATTGCTTCTTAAGAATTTGCTAGCCAGGCCTTCAGCCGTCAAATTGATTTTTGAGTTATTACTATTGGGGACTTCAGCCGACAAATAATTTGAATTTCTTGTCAATAAGGCCTTTAGCCGTGAATGCAATTGGTCTTAAGAATTTTTAATTAGATAATTGTCTCTTAATAGTGAAATTTTGATGACTGTCCTTTTTTATAATGTTTTACTATCTCTTGGAGAAGCTTAACTGATTCTTAAGAATTTGCTATTCAGGCCTTCAGCCGTCAAATTGTTTTTTGAGTTATTACAATTGGGGCCGTCAGCCAACAAATAATTTGAACTTCTGATGAATAAGGCCTTCACTGTGAGTGCAACTTGCTTAAGAATTTTTGTTATTAGATATTGTGTCTTAAAAGTCAAATTTGATAATTGTTCCTTATTGTCAACCTTATTTGCAATTGTTTCCAAATAAAGTGTACGTGATTTTTTAAAGAAAGGGATCTGAGCAACCAACGATAACTGATTACGGCCCCATCCACACCGAATCCTGCCTTTCCCTAAGTGCCAGGTTTCAAACATCCTAACTATACTCCTAGCCAAGAACTTCGGGAGCTGGTGAACGGGATGGGATTAAACGATACAACGGACCTGAAGTATCGCAACCAAACACGATATACATTTTTTACGAGCCACTCCGCGAGCCGTTTGAATCGTATCTACAGGGCGCTAGCGTTGTCGACGGTGGGCGCACAAATATGGCGATCACGTTTACAGACCACGAGGCATATATTTGTACGGTTAACCTCGATAGACAGCAAGTATTTGAAGGTGAACGTCTCTCACCTGCGTGATATACAGTGGCGGTCGAAATAATAGAGCCACCTCTATTGACGAGATTAAGAACTAGGATATCTATTAGTTCGCGAAATCGCCACGAGTGCCGTGTTGTCAGTCCCTTGTAGACAACATCAGGGAAGACGTTGCTGCTATCTTTAGTCGTCCGAAAGGAAGCGTTTGAGCTAGACGTGTGAAAAGAGGCATAAAGGTAAGAATCTTATGGGTCAAAATAATAGAGCCGCTTTACACATGTGCCTTTAAATTGATTTTTATGCAGTTGTTTTGTATGTAAATTGACGTGTGGTTTTGTTTACATTCGTCTAGATGGGCAGAGCAAAGCATACCAGTGAAGATGAGCGTATAGTAATGTTCCGGATGTTCAAAAGTGGGATGTCCATGAATAAAATAGCCAATGTCTTGCACGTTTCGCGAAAACGAGTCCAGAACGCCATGAGACGGTCAAAACAAACAAAGCCGCAGGTGGAGAACAGGGGGCGACCTCGTGTAACTACTCCTCGCGTAGACAGACTCATCACTAGGGAAGTGAAGAAAGACCCATTTTTGTCAACACCACGACTGAAAGCCATTTTGTTTAGCGACGAACATGATGTTCAGCCATCAACCTCAACGATTCAAAGACGACTGAGATCTGCAAAATTGAATGGGCGCATTGCAAGAAAGAAGCCACATGTTTCACAAGCTAATGTTCGGAAAAGGTTAGCCTTTGCCCGGAGAAATGAACAAAAACCTAATACTTGGTGGAGGAACATCCTTTGGTCCGATGAATCCAAGTTTAATAGGTTTGCCTCAGACGGAAAAGTCTATGTGCGCCGCCCACCAAACCAGGAATTTAATCCCAAGTACACTTTAAAAACTGTGAAATACGGTGGCGGAAGTGTTATGGTATGGGGATGTTTTTCGTGGTACGGCATTGGTCCAATACACCGTATCAACGGCATAATGAACGCAGAAATGTACAAAGACATCTTGGCAAATGTGATGCTGCCTTATGCTGAAGAGGAAATGCCGCTGAAATGGAAATTTCAGCACGATAACGATCCAAAGCATACTGCAAGGATCATAAGGCAGTTTGTTCAAGAGCACAATATCGAAGTATTAGAGTGGCCACCTCAGTCCCCTGACGCATCACCCATTGAGAACTTATGGGAGATCTTAGACAAGAGAATTGACCGCTCAAAAGCTACATCTTCAGAAAAACTGTGGGAAGAAATCCAGAGAGCCTGGTATGCGATCAGTAGTGACGAATGCAGGCGTTTAGTAGACTCTATGGGTAAGAGGTGCAGGGCAATCCTCAAAAATAAGGGTTACCCCACGAAGTACTAATGCAGTCCTATGCAAAAAAGACTGTTCCTGTACGTTTCATAAGACTGAGATCAAGTACAATATATTTGTTTCAATTGGCTCTATTTTTTTGACCCTGTGGTCTGGTATTCTTTTGAATATTATTGATTATTACTGATTATTTTGTGTTGTGTTATCTATATAACTGACTATAGTACAATGTGACTCGGTTGTAATGGTTTCCATCATAGTTCAAACATGTCTAGTAATAAATGTGCACTTTATTCCAAACCTTTGCCAGGTGGCTCTATTATTTTGACCGCCACTGTATAATGCCGACGCATAGTGGGGGGCATGGATGACTCCATCGACGAAATCCTTATTGTCCTTTCCTACAGTGGTGGACCGAGTACGCTAAGCCAGCTTTACGGAGGACGTTAATAGGTTATGGAAGGAAGTTTCTCGATGGAAGCGCACGACCACTGACTTTTACTTTAAGGCTCTCAGGGAACTGTTCGCTCAGTCACCTACACTAGAACGCCAGACCGCCGTCCACCGAGTCAAAGCGAAGCAGGTACAACTTGGGACGCTAAGGATAGCGGGTACGATGATACGTGCGAGGTCGCAGTATTGCCTGCCCAACGAGGTTCCCTCGATGCATTATGTGATAAAGGAAAGAAGAAGAAGACGAAGGACGTTAATTCATGAGATCTATCACGGCGATGGCTGTCGTTTTGCAACACAAAGGGGCATAGAAGAGGCTTTCACGGATCATTTTAGCAGATACTATGCGAACAACGGGGAGGACCAGAGGGAGTTAGGGAACGCCCTGGAAGAGATCCCAGACCACACGCAACGCGTGTGAACGGGGAAGCAGTCGTGTTATCTGGAATTACGTGTGAGTAGCTGGAGGAACCGATTGCACGAGGTTCCTCCTTCAAGTCCCCAGGTCTAGACGGATACCCGTTGTTATTTTACCGTGCCCTTGTGACCAATATGACACCGACGTGGTTAGGCATGTTTCATGAGCTTCTGCGGCAAAAAGTACCGGTTCCCATAAAATTAACGGAATGTCTCATGATCCCAATACCCAAGCCACTTGGTGGAAAACGGCCTTGTGATTATCGCCCCTTTATCCTCCTTAATAGTGTCATAGTGTCTACAAGATATTTATGCGCCGTATCAAAACGTCGCTGGCGGATCGAATACATGCCGATCAGACTTGTCTTGGCGGCATCAGTAATATTCACACAGCCATGGGAGCCTATCGTGACGTCGTCGCCCTCGCGGCTGCATGCCGCCTCCGGGGGCCACTGGTTGCTGTAGATTTCGATCATGCTTTTGATCGAGTGGATCATGTGTACCTCTCGTTGATCAATGGGATGGATGTCTCGCCGTTATTGCAGTGATGCGGCTGTTGCACGGCGCCAGATCAGCGATGGTGATCAGCGGAGGGAGTACAGAGTATTTTAAGATCTTAAGATCAGTCAGACAGGGTTGCCCCTTGTCGATCCTCCTATGCGCGAAAGCCTTAGAACCGTGCCTCGCAGTCCTTCGCCGCCGTATTACCTGGATCTCCCTGCGCCATCTGTCATTCAAATGTAGAGCATACGCGGATGTCATTGTGTTCCTTGTCCGGCATGAGGGGGAGACTCAATCAGCACTGGATTGGCTACAGACGTGTGGGATAGCAGCTGGCATCGAGGTCAACTTCAGAAAATCACAAATCATGCATGTGGGGCGTGGAATAGAACCAGGAAGGGAAGGACCCTTACCTGTGGTGAAAACCCTCCGATATTTGAGTATCACCTTTCATAAGGAGACAGCGGGAACGGCACGGGACAGCTACTGTTGCTCAGCGTCCGCACGTCAGTACAACTAAACGCCCTACGGTCGATGGATATGCTGCAGCGAGTGTAACTCGTCAACCTTTACCTCACTCCCACGATGTTCCACCTGACACACCTTCTCTCCTTGACGCGCTCGATGGCTGATTCAGGTGGCTTTTCGGTACTATCCAAGCCTGGGACAGCTCTTTAAAGTACGCTTACCCTCCCAGCGCGAGGAGGGGGCGTTGGTTTGGTGAACGTGCACGAGAGGGCACGTGCCATGTATATTAATATTATGCTAAAACGGTGGCGCAACAGGAATCACTCGCTTACGGAGACGATCATCGAAGAACTAGTACCAACAAAGCATCGTCTCCCGATCAGTGTCGACCATATATCGCCCCATTCATGTATGTGCGCACGTTCATCGGTGAACACAGTTAGGTTAGATAGCGTTTACCGACGTCCAGACAGTCGACCTCGAAGGACGTGTACCATTTGTTTCTTCGACAGATCGCCCGGAGCAGGGTGGAACGGAAACATCCAGCCTTTAATTGGCACGTGGTGTGGCGCACGGTACACCACTCCCACCTTCCTACAACAGTTAGGTCAACATGGTACTCTCTAGTGATCCGGAAATCCCCCACCAATGACAAAAAATACGCAATACATTTGGCGGATTCGCTCATGTGTCAGCAACGCGGCATGCTGGATACGGACGGACCACCGGCTGGTCTGCGGCGAGGCGTTGGCTGTCTAGCAAGGAAGATTATAGCGCTATTGGTTCAAATGGCTCTGAGCGCTATGGGGCTTAACTTCAGAGGTCATCAGTCCCCTAGAACTTATAACTACTTAAACCTAACTAACCTAAGGACACCACACACATCCATGCCCGAGGAAGGATTCGAACGTGTGACCGTAGCAGTCGCGCGGTTCCAGATTGTAGCGCCTAGAACCGTTCGGTCACTCCGGCCGGCTTATAGCGCTATTGCGCGCACTATATATACAGAAATATCTTCCGACATAATATTTCTTCAATAGGAAACGTATTTTCCGCGTCATAAGACGAACGCAGTGGGGTGGATCACAGGTATGACGGTCCATTACATAAATAGAGACACACTTCTGAACCTACTGAACGTACTGGATTACTGGCAATACTTGCAAGACGGACACACAAAACTGTTACGACTACGAAAGTACAAAAACTGGTATGCACATTTCCTAGGAATGGTTTTTTCGGACCCGCCATATACTTGGGCTGCACCAGGTGCGCAAAGATGAGCGGCGGTGCTGTGATAAAAAAATAAAAAAATTAAAAAAGATGGTAGAGCACTTGCCCTCGAAAGGTCCTGAGTTCGAGTCCCGGTCCAGCACACAGTTTTAATCTGCCAGGAAGTTTCAATTACAAACTTCACATCTGAAAAAACATGCTAAATTTAGTAGCCTACACATGGAAATATTGTGAATTAACATCAACAATAAATGTTAATTAATTTTTCGAAACAAAAGTGTACATATTATTTTGATAGGGAATAAAGGATGCTGTGACTTGGTTGAAAAAACAAGACAGCCCTATGAGACTGGTGGTTTATCTACAAATTTGATGTTCACAAAAATCTATTTTTCTCAGAACTTTGCTCCGCTGCCTTGGATCCTTGTGGTTGTCAGTGCCTCATATATAATTAACGGTAAGAAACTGGTAACCACACGGAATAATGCATAAAAATGCCAAAATCTAGAACCAGTAACATATAACTCAAACATAATATAAATGAGAATCAAGCGCTTCATGAGGTAAGAAATTTCAATTAGCATACAAGTGGAAAAAGGAGACCAATCTAACCGAACAATAACATAGAAATAAAATACATTAAAAACTCTGTGAGGCAGGGTTATGAGATAACGACAACAGTGGTTGACATGGACGCTTCGATTTGCTATTTAGAGGTAAGTTCTACGGAGTGGCTATATGTGACAACACTTAACATTTTCCCCAACTGCTATCGGCTTGTGTAGGGTCTTTCAGTTTAGAGATATTGATTATTTTAACTTACAGATACAGCTGAAGATGGGGGTGAGTCCCTGATACATAGCAGCATAAAGGATTCATTCAACAAGTAACTGTACAACTTAATCAAGAACGGTTCTTGTTTCACTTGGCATGCGTGGTGCATGAGATAGGCAAAACACCATCAGAGTTCAAGATGAAACCGAATAGCAAAAAAAGTAGGTGCAGAGATGTGCATTACCGAACCATTACTTTAACAAGACATGGCCATAAAGTACTAACACGAATTATCTGCAGAAGGAGGGAACGAATAGTAAACGCCGATATGGAGAAGATGCGAAGATTATTTGGGATTCTGGAGAAGCACTATTGAAAGTATGGCCTATCTTGAAATGTAGAGGGAAGAAACTGACATAGTAACATTGATTTAGAAAAAATATTTGGCCTATGTTGCCTGGAATTCTGAAATTATCGAGAGTAAAATTCAGGGAGCAAAATGTTATCTACAAATTATACAGAAACCAGACTGCGTTAGAAAAATTCGAAAAACAGGGAAGGGAGTGAGATATTGAAAAGGCAGTAAGCACAGGGATGTAGATTATCTCACATCTTACTTCAACTACGCACTGAGCAAACAAGAAAAGAAACCACTGAGCAAATCTCAAAATAAATTAAAGTTCTGGGACAAGATACAAAAACACAAAGATTTATTAATGGCATCGTAATTCTGACAGAGACGGTAAAGGACTTGGAATATCAGTTGAACGGAATAGATACTGTGTTTAAAAAAGATTATAATATGAAGATCAGTAAAATTAAAAGAATGGTAATAGAACATATTCGAAATAAAATTATGCGATGCTGAGTGAATTAGATTAGGAAATGAGATCGTAAAAATAATAAAAGATTTTGATTTGAGCTGATAATAACTGCTGACTGCCGATGTGGAGAGCATATAAAATGCAGAATAGCTATAGCAATAAAAGCATTTTGATAAAGAGGAATTGGTTAATATCGAATATAAACCGTAATGTTCTGTCGAATGGACTGTATCGCGTCTCAAAAATCCATACATATTGTGTGGCTCTGTGTATGTATGTTCGTTTGTTCCACATCTCCTCCTAAATTACGTCGCCGATTTGAACCAAATTTAGCGCACTTAACACTTACTGTGCGTAAAGAAGCGCTATGTGGTAAGAAGCACATACCTGTCAAAGAGATGGGGGAGAAAACGAAGTGTAGCCCACGACCCGTAAGTCCCCAGACTTTATTCATATTTGAGGATGAGAGCATTTAGTCACTTGCAACAAACATTACACATAATTTCAAAGATTTACGAAACTTTTTCTCGCTGTCATTGCCCACAAAATGATGAAATGAAAAACATTCATCGCACAATATGTTTTCGCTGTTCCTGTAGGGAAACTACCTCTTCAGGCATGACGTTTTAATTAATTACATCTTTACTATTAACTGAATTTGCTATACCCTTTACAAACAGGATGCGCATATACCACTAAATGTACCAGCAAAGTTATATCATTGTGTATAGTTGATAGTTAAGGAGATATGACGTCATAAACACTGAGATGCGTAAAAAACTGGCGGATCATGCATGATGTTTTGATGTATTACTTCTTTTCTACTAACTATATTCGCAACACATTTCGCAGACAATATCCACACATGCGGCTGAATGTACCTGCAAAAGCATATCATTGTACGGCGCATAGGTCAGCAGGTCAGACGTATTAAACATTGATTTGCAGAACGAAATTCTCTAGAGATAGAGGTGAAATATGTGTACAAATATGTTTGCAATACGTTAAATGTATGTAACATGTGCATGCACTGGACTGGTGAAGCCGTGGGTAAGAAGCTCCTCCTAAGCCCCTGGATCGATTTCACACCTGCTGCTTACAATCTGGAAAGAGATACTATGTGGGTAAGAAACATCAACTTCTTATTGGGGTGCAGATGTTGAACAGAGAAGGATCAGGAGGTGGAGACGGAGAGACAGAAAAGGGGAAAGAGGAGATGGACTAATAAAAGAGTGGAATAAATTCTCTACCGGGAAACGCAGGGTACTCAGCTAGTATTTTATAAGATGTGCAGCCATAAAAGTAAAACGGGGATACGGAAGAGGACCCGAATTAAGTTGCTGTGTGAAATAGATTGGGAAATGAGACGTTGAAAGTAGTAGACGAGGTTTTGTATGGATCCAAAAAGTAAACTGATGATGGCCAAGGTAAAAATGATATAAAGCGCAAACTCGCAATTGCAACAACGAAAAATGAAGTTTAGGATTATTTCCCGCCGACTGCAAATAATTAGAGGAGGCAACTGCAGGACATATTTAAAAATAAATTATAAATTCAAATGTTAGAAAACTTTTCCTGGTGTTTGTTTGGAGTGCAGCCTTATATGGAAGTTCAGGGTGGAAAATTAACGTTCGAAACAAGAGGAAAGTAGAATTACCACGGTACAGTGTGGACTAGTAATTGGAATTCATCAAGGTAAAGAATCCATTACGAACATTTAAACCTTTCTAAAGCTGCCTAAGTCGATTGTTAGGGGTGTGATTATGAAATGGAAACGTGAATGAACCATCAGAGCTAAACCAGTATCAGGTAGACCTCATACACTGACGGACAGTCAGTCACATTCACTCAAGAGAAGGAATGTCTCATGAGTAGCAAAGTGCTACCTAAAGTCCACCTAGCACAATGACTGTGCATTGGGCGTTAAAAAGAACGAGGTAGAATGGTCTATCAGCACCTAATAAGAAACACGTTTCTGTAGTAAATGCCAACCAACGCTTGAGGTGGTGTAAAGAGGGACGCCACGGATCTGTTTAAGTCTATCAACGATTGACTGGAATTGATGAATCACGCTGTACCTGCAGCAATCCAATGGAGGGGTTTGGCTTTGACGGATACCTCGAAAAACTTACCTCCCATTACGTACAGTGCCAAAAGCAAAGTACAAAGGAGATGATGTTACGGTATGGTAATGTTCTTCATGATAGGGTGTGGGCCCCTTATTACACTTAAGAAAACCCTAAATGTGGAAGGATGTAAAAATATTTTGTAGCACTGCATACTGCATACAGAAGAGGAACAGTTTGGAAATGATTGACAGTATCAGCTTGACAACACACCTTGTCGCAAAGTAGCATCAGAGAGGTAACGGTTTGTAGACACTATCATTCCTGATATGGAACGTTCAGAGTCCCGACATGGACTCAGTGAAAAACCTTTGGGATAAGTTTAGAACATCGACTTCGCTCCAAACCCCAGTGTCCAACACCTCAACCGTCTCAGCTGGCCGCGGTGGCCGAGCGGTTTTAGGTGCTTCAGTCGGGAACAGCGCGACTGCTCCGGTCGCTGGTTCGAATCCTGCCTCGGGCATGGATGCGTGTGATTTCCTTAGGTTAGTTAGGTTTAAGTAGTTCTAAGTTCTATGGGACTGCTGACCTCAGATGTTAAGTCCCATAGTGCTCAGAGGCATTTGAACCATTTGAACAACCGTCTCAGGTTTTGAGGAAGAATGGGCTACCATTCCTCCACCTCACTGAAAGGGTCCCCAGCAGAGTTTAAGGTGATGAGTGGAAACGCATCATATTAACGTCCAGTAATAGACGTCCGGGTACTTTTGATCAGATAGTGTAGTATCCGTAACGGTGACTGTGAAGAACGACATTAGAAGTACGAGGCAGCTCTCTCTGTCGAGGCTTTCAGAGTCTAGGAGTGGAGGAGTTAAATCCACTCGGCCATCCTAATGCTCACAGGCGAGCCTCGTAACCTTTCTCGAGCGTGTCTGAGATAGAGGGGAAGAAAGGGAGAGAGAGAGAGAAAGAGAGAGAGAGAGAGAGGAGAGAGAGAAGAAAAAGAAAAGGATGTAAGACAGTTGAGAACTTGATGGATAAATGAGAAGTTGTTGTTGAGAAAAGTATAAAGGCATTTTGAGCGCCCGAGGCAATCCGGGCCATGAAAGCCGGGAAGGAAGCAGAGTGCCCTAATGACCTCGCCGCCGACAAGACGGTGAACGCCCCCTACGGGCAGAGCGCGACAAAGCGGAAGGAGGGCGCCGAGACAATGCCACACCGCAGAGGGCGAGAGGGCGAGGGAGCAGCCGCGCGTAGCGCCCGCCGACGTCGCCGTCGCCAGCGCTCTTCTCTCCGGCACCCCAGCACCGCGGGATGGACAGCCTGCGTCCTCTGTCAGCACCCGGAAGAAAGGGTAGTGCTCCGATTCGGAAGATATTCGTTCTAATGCTATCCACGCGAATCTGTGTATATTGGATTGTTAATCAAGAAATTTGGCATACTAAACCATGAGAACTAAAGACAACTTAGAAGAGAAGTACCCCATCTACAATGATACAAACATTGTAATAAATAACAAATCTGTGTTAATGTCTTTGAAAATTTGATAAAATGATGTTTTTAGAATTATACTTGCTTATATATATATATATATATATATATATATATATATATATATATATATATATGAAGTATAGTTCTTATAGTATAGTATAGTTCGTATAGTATCAAGTATAGTTCTTCTTGATATATATATATACATATGTATATATATATGTATATAAATAAGAATATATAAAAATCTACTATAGTTCTAAAAACATCATTTTATCAAATTTTCAAAGACATTAACACAGATAATTGGTAGCCATTTCTTTGTCACCATACTTCGGAAACACCATATGCAGCTCAAAAATTGTAATAAGTCCCCCTCAGCCCCCGTAAATCTCTGAAACATGACGAACAGCGTGTAAAAGGGGTTAATAGTGTTAAATTCTTGCGATTATAGCTTGACAATATATTATGTGGTAGAAATACTGAAGCGCGTAAACAAATATTTATTTGAAATGTGGTTGTTGTCAGATATAGGTGACGTAAAAATAAAATAAAAAAGATAAACTAGAATACTCTAAGGTAACTTATGAATCCAAGCCAAAGTTTTCCGACACAAAAAGCGTGTAATAATAACTGGAGATTCTAACTACTGATTTTCAATACATCTATTCATTGATGAAATACGTCGCAACTAATATAGCTCTTTTTTCATACTAGCTTAATTCTTTGAATCAATCCTAGAAACAACAATAACTAATCAAGACAAATGGTTCAAATGGCTCTGAGCACTATGGGACTTAACTTATGAGGTCATCAGTCCCCTACAACACACCGTTGGGTGGCTTGCGGAGTATAAATGTAGATGTAGATGTAGATGTACTTAAACCTAACTAACCTAAGGACATCACACACATCCATGCCCGAGGAAGGATTCGAACCTGCGACCGTAGCGGTCGCGCGGTTGCAGACTGAATCAAGACAAAGATTTAAGTCACATTTCTCCAGAAAGGTGTTTATTATTCAGGAACACATTTTCAATGAATTGCCAGCAGCCATAAAACGTTTAGCTCCTAATAAGTTTAGTTTAAGAGCTGCTAAAATTTTTTTCGGTGATCAACTTCTTCAACTCCATTGACAAATTTATTGTAGAGCCGATTAATGTATATATTGTTAATAATATCAAATAAAGTGAGTGTTGTGTGAAATCTGACTTCTGCACAGTAATACAATCAATGTAAATAAGTGTACGCTGATATTCTGCTTGATGGTGCATTGCTATAGCACCTAATAATTATAACGTGAAACTCAATGTATTATACATGTTTTATGATAACTTTGTTAGTATCTTTTATATCAAAATACGTTTCAAACTTTTGACTTATTTCACGCCCATCAGGGCTATTTCACTTAAGATCTGTGGAAAGAAAATATCACCTTTTCTAGTAAATATGTAATTTCTGTTCTGATTTTATGACATGTGCTATATCCATGATGATCTCCTCACTAGGGCTACCCGTAACGAAACATGTATTCTAATCTAAGAAAGAATAAAACGGACTTTCATATTCACGTTCTGTTCTACCACCCATGCAGGTCATTTATCTGTATAAACTATGCATTTGTGTACAATCGATGTTTGAAGGTTAACGAATCTAAAAACTAAAGGAGGACACTTAGCTGAGAAAGCAATACCAGCTATGACCAGCAGAATCACAAGAGTCATAAATCAGGTACAGCCATTACTTAGCAAAACAATATTTGGTAACATATGTAGTGGAAGCCATTTCTGCTACGTTACGATAATTAAACCGGATTCTCCTTCTTTCGTTACGATCTCTGTAGGATCACCAGTAGTCACTTCTTGGGTTGATGATTCCTTTTCTCCTAGCAGACAGTGGAAATTGTGAGGATGATGCTTTTTTGAAAATCTGATGGTATATTACCAGTCTCGTATGTTCTACATTCCAAAGTGAATAATGATTTTGTTGACACTTCCCCCAACGATTTTAGAAATTCCAATGGAGTATTATCTATTGCTTCTGCCTTATTTTATTTTTGGTATTCTAAATCTCTCAAATCTTGAATCTAATACTGGATCACCTATCTCTTCCTTGTCGACTCCTATTTCTTCTTCTGTTACACCATCAGGTTCTCCCCCTCATACAGGCCCCGCGATGTACTCTATACACCCATCCGATCTCTCCTCTGCATTTAACAGTGGAATTGCACTCTTAATGTTACCATCCTTCCTTTCAATTTTATCGAAGGTTGCTTTGATTTTCCTGTATGCTTTGTCAGTCTTCCAACAATCATTTTTATCTTCAATTTCTTCACATTTCGCCTTACCTTCCCTGCATTTCCTGTTTATTTCACTTCTAAGTGAGTTGTGATTCTGTATTCCTGAATTTCCCTGAACATTTTTGTACTTCCTTCTTTCGTCGATCAACTGGCGTATTTATTCTGGTACGCATGGTTTCTTCGCAGCTAACTTCCATGTATCTACGTTTTTCTCCCCAACTGTGATTGCTCTTTTTAGAAATGACCATTCCTCTTCGACTGAACTGCCTACTGGCCCATTCGTTACCGCATTATCTACAGCCTCAGGAAACTTCACGCGTATTTCTTGATTCCTTAGTACTTCCGTGTTCCAGTTCTTTGCGCATTGGTTCTTCCTGACCAGACTCTTAAACTTCACTATTACCAAATGGTGATCCAAGTCTATATCTGCCCCTGTGTATGTCTTACAATCCAATACCTGTGTATGTCTTACAATCCAATACCTGATTTCGGAATCTCTGCCTTGCCATGGTGCAATCTAACTGAAGTCTTCTTTATCTTCCGGCCTTTCTCAACTATGCCGCTCCTCATGTGACTCTTGAACAGAGTATTCGCTATTACCATGTGAAATTTATTGCAGAACTCACTCACTCGTTCTCCTCTCTCAGTCCTACTACCAAACCCACATCCTCCCGTAATAATTTCTTCTACTCCTTCCCCAACAACTACATTCCAATCCCTCAGCACTATTAAATTTTCACCTCCCTTTGCATACTGAATTACCCGTTCAGTATAATATAATTTTTTCATCTCACTTTGATTCATGATGATTACAGCCACAGAGAGCAGGTGAAGCAAGTATCACGTGGCTGTAGTCTGGGTACATATAACGGTGGCACTCACACTTCGGGGTTGAAAATTTGCACATGTTTGCCTATTAACAGAATAAGCAGACATTCAAAGGAGGGATAGACATGATTGAAGCAAGATGATTAGTTCGACCAGAAACTAGAGTAGTCTTTATTCGATCATCATCGACAAAAGGCGAAGGTAATATTTAACACGTTTATTTACTGGATATCACAAACTTGACATTGATAACGCGCACGGAAATTATTCAAGGATTAGACACCCCAACCACATGGACACTTTCAAGAAAGACCACACTCAGATTCCATATTTAGAAGTATTGCGTAAAATTACCGCAAAGAAAAGGACATACAATAGGGTTTCGAATAGGAAAGCTTAGAAAAGCTCACTGGGAAATAGGCGAACGTTACTATGAGAATAAGAATTGCGTTCTGAAAAATATGGCTTGTAGTGATTCCTATTATCTCATAATTATTTGAAAAAGACAATTTAGCAAAGTTATCAGTGCAGTCTGATTGCACGGATTCTGTCATCCATGTGCCCGACTTACTCAAGTCTAACTATGAAATTGGATCATCATAATCACAAAAAAATCTCATTAAATACAAATCCGTTAACGACATACATGGAAACTATCGGCTTCCTGTTTCTATGTGACTATGCGGAAGATTCAGCACTATTATACTATTTTACTCTCAGAGACGTGGAATATCTTATGAAAACCACGATATATTTCACCGGAATGGTCGCAACGACGTCTCACAACCAGACCTCGCCGCGCTTGTTTGAATTTGAACCGCGTGAATGCGGGAATGCAACGATATTACTGCTCTGTCGGTAGCCTCTGTGGAAGCCAGGGAGCCAGAAACAGTTATCTCTGTACTACCTGGATGTAGAGCTCTGATATCAGAGCATGGAACATCGGCGTGTCTGCAGATTGGCTGGAAAACTCAGACAGCTGGTGTTCGACGTCCGGATATACAGTGTTCACTGGTAGGAAATGAACTTAATCTTTTTGGGGTCGTCTCTCAAATTCGGCATGTGCAGTAAACATCTACGGACTTATGAACCAAGACATGACGAATCAGCAGGGACGTTCCTAGACGTCATCGACATAAATTTACAAAAAAATGTTGGAATTCATACAGGCAGTAATTAATTTATACGAGTACTGAATTATCATTCATCACATTGTGAAGAAATACTGGAGAAGTGACAAAGTATAAAGCGTTTTGTCGAACAATAGTTCCCAGCAACTTTTGTTTGCTATACGTTTATCACGTAACAGCACTTGATTTTTTTAACAGTACTGCAGCGTGCACTGTTGATGTCACTCGCTTTCTTACGAAGATGCTGCTTCATGAGTGGGACTTCAATTCGCCTTTTTCGGTAACGCAAAGTGCATTGCAAAGAAAAGGAAAAACCAAGATGACCAAACAAATGTCTACAAATGAGACACATTTTCAGTATTTAAATTTATGCCGTGAGGGTGACGTATAGTAGAAACATACGCGCGGGCACACATACAGACACATACAACATAACACAACACAAAAATCAAAGGTGACCTCCGAAAACAGGACCATGTGAGAGGAGAATAAGAAAACATTTTAGTCGATTTAGTCATTTCTGAGCGCCGTCACCTCATTTTCTCACTCATTACTTAAGTAACTGAATCTTTGACTGTAGGTCTCCATCCACAACAATCTTCAGCTCTTCTTAATATAATACGGAGAAGTAGGTCGAAAATCTTCTTCGCTTGATCCAACCATCTACTTGCTGCTCTTCCACGTGGTCTTCAGTCTTCGTTATTGATTTTGAAGATGGTCTTTTCTAAATTATCTTTTTCCCTTCTCAAAATGTAGCCAAGGAACTTCTTGTGATGTTACGTTCTGTAATGGGACCACGCATCTATTCGACTCTTGTCACTAACTATCGCGGTTCATGTCTCTTAGCGGTACAAGAACACGAGGAAAGCCAAGATTCCACCAATCGCATATTGGTTGTTTTGGGTGTAGACCAAAGCTCTGAGATCGTTGAGGGTTTAACCATTACGGTTTGACCAAGGACGATTCGTACTTTTATTGTTTCGTCACACATCATTGATCATGAATTCTAGATATATACAATCATTTCGATACTTATAATGGTTACGGTGAGACAAATGTGAACTGAACCACAACAAGATGCCGCTATTTTCTCACGCTGGTGTGACGAACAGAACCCTCACTGTGACATAACTCGAGGATCAAAGAAGACATCCAGAAAGATGTCGATATGATTGTAAGAATAAGCAAACGATAACACTAAATTTAAGAGACGAAATAATCGTCATCATTGGTAGATTTACTCGGTTAAATCAAACAGAAATGGAAATCTGCGAAGCTCTGAAATCTATTTTGATCCATTGAACCATACTGCAAATTATGCTTTAGTGTCACTGGCAGCTACAAAAATAATCATTTGATTCAAAATACAGGAATTCTGAGGTAGGCTGACGCCATGAGAATTACGTCTCAAGCCACCATACGAAAAACAGCCACCTCAGCAAAAGCGTTGCGCCTTTGCGGAGAGTTTTCGCTGAGTTAGGACATCTGTTAACAGAGAGACGAGAGAGTTTCAGATGATTCGAGTCTAATAAACAACACAATGGCAAGTCTGAGGACGACACCCTGTTGATGTTGAGCAATGTATTTTTGCTTTGTTTTGTGCTGAAAGATGATAGTCAAACAACATGCAAAGTTTTTATTTGTTATTTATAAATTTAAAAAAGCCCCTAACATAATGTAAAGCCACGGAATAACTAACTACCTTGGGCAAACAAACGAGTTGTGGATTTGAAAATCTGCTAATGGGGTTCACCTTTTTAAGCAAAACTAGCTCTTTCCCGCAGTTTCACCCACGCATGTCCAACACGTACATTGAACTCACCTCCTCCTCCCTCTACCTGTGTCCACTTCTTCCTCCCTCTGTCTGTCCACCTCATCTCCCACCACTGTGTGTCTATCTCTTCCTCCCCTCTCACTCTGCCTCTTCATCTCCTCCTCCCCCTCTCTTTATCCATATCCTCCACCCCCTCTCACTCATCATATTTTCCTCACACTATCTCTGACCATATACTCGTACCCTCTCTACCTTTGCCTCCCCCTCTTCCTATTCCACCTCCCCTCTACCCCTCTGCACCTGCAATTTACCTCATGCATCTGTCCCTCCTCCCCACCCTTTTTTCATTTCATCTTCTCCCTCACTCTGTCCATCCCCTTGTCTACCCATCTCAACCTGTCCTCAGTTATTCTCATCGACAGGTTTAGTCCCTACAATATTGTTCAATAAAGCAGGATGTTACTACTCCCCCAAAGCGCCTGTCACAGAGAACAGATTATACATAAGGGTTTTGAATGATATTTATTTGCCCCTGATACACAAGGTGCGATGCAAAGTAGGTCAATGAAGCAGCTGTATACTACTCCAACACAGCACATCTGTTATGCAGGGTAGCCTACATGCTGGGGTCTGGAAAACCGTTTTTGCCCTTGATATGTGAGCTGCCCTGATTTGGCAGGCCACTACTGTTCCCACACAACATGCATGTCGTGCAGGACAGCTTACACTCCAGGGACTGGAAAAAAAGTTTTATCTTTATTTCAGCTCCTGTTGGAACTAGGAGGCTATAAACCTCACAATGCTGATACTCATGAGGCCTTCTGTTTCCGTGCAAAAATCGGCTGAAATCAATTGGGGGGTTTGGGAGGAGACTCTGGAGATACACATACACACTCTGCTTTATATATAACGGTAGTGCTGTGCCCAGCCCAAATAGAAGTAACAGACGATGATCAACACAAACAAACAAGAAGGAAACAGTAGGCATAAATTTGTTCAACCTATAGAAGAACGTCATGGATATTCTGAAAAACCAGGAGTTGCAGACTCCCAAATATAGACAACAAACATCACTTGACAGCTCGCTTAAAAAGTATCGATTAGCAGGGTTAATTGAGAAGTATAGAAATATACTACAGCCCCTTATCAGCACCTATACATCGCTCCAGTAGGAACCACGAAGAACAGATTAGAGGTATTACAGGATGAATGGACGCATTCTTCCTGTGTTCTTTAGTAGATGGAACAGGAAGAAACTGTAATACATGTTACAGAGTATAGATGTAGATGCACACCATCTGTCTACAAAGTTCAGACACTGATTTTATTCCTAGTATATAAGCGGTGTTACGCAGTAACTATGGTGAAATCTTGAACTAACGACTGTAAACACAAGAGCTACATTTGGCCAGTCATTTGTAATCAGGCATTATTAAGTAGTGGACGTGCGGCAATAGTGTGTCAATGTTATTGTGTTACAAATCGCAGTGGAGTACCATAACTAAGTCCGCCCTGTTAGCCGTGTGGTCTAACGCACTGCTTTCCGGCCGGGAAGGCGTGCCGGTCCCCGGCATGAATCCACCCGGCGGATTAGTGTCGAGGTCCGGTATGCCTGCCAGTCTGTGGATGGTTTTTAAGGCGGTTTTCCATCGGCCTCGGCGAATGAGGGCTGGTTCCTCTTATTCAGCCTCAGTTACACTATGTCGGCGATGGCTGCACAAACACTGTCTGCATGTACGCATACACCATAATTACCACGCAAACATTTGGGGTTAGACTCGTCTGGTGTGAGACGTTCCCGGGGGGAAGGGGGGGGGGGGGCACTGGGGGCCAAACCGCGCAATAACCCTGAGTTCGGTGTGGGGCGGCGGTGGGGGGAGTGTACTGCTGTAGCCTGTTGTGCGGTTGTGAACCACTGAGGGCTACGGCGGGGACGAAGCCTCTCCATTGTTTCTAGGTCCCCAGTTCAATACAGTGCAATACAATACCATCTCCAAATCAACTATTCAAGACATTCTGCAGAACGTTTTGAAGTAGAAAAAAGTGTGTGCAATGTTTGTCCCACACACCTTCACTTCCGAACAGAAACGACACGTTGACGCGTGCAGCTATTTGATTCAACAGAAATACACGGGCAGTTCTTTTCTGAAAATATCTTCACGTGTGACGAGACATGGTGTTGTCGATAGAATGCTACCACAAAACGATAAAGTGCGCAATGGGTTTGTGGTGGTTCGCTAAGACCGAAGAAACTGCGGTAGTGGAGCGTCCCAAAGAAGGACTTCAGGCAGTTTTGCGTGGTTGTATATATGTCCAGTGCATTGTTCTCAAGTGGAGGGAATCTAAGTAGAAACCTGAACCATTAAAACCACCACCTTACGTTTTTCTGTTCTTTATGAATCAGTCTCAAAATATTTTGGACTGACGGGTTGATGTAGAAAAGTAACAGGTGTCACAGGAGTTTGCAGTTTACTGAGCTGTGTGGAGATCCTTCTTCTAGAAATGGAAACTAATGCAGATTATCTATCAGACATTTCGTACAAAAGAACCCTGACTTGTGATAATTTATACCCCTGTAAGACATTTCTTTTCCAGGCTTAACGCTCGCCGAGAACGACATTATAGGCCGAAAATTCGTTCACATTTGTCAAGGCTCGGCAAAGGAACAAAAACCTACCAGAGGACAAGGCAACTACTTTTCGCAAACCGTGAAATAAATCAAGAAGCTGGAAATAAGATTATTCGTACCTCTGTTTCACCTTCCTCTATCTTTACAGAAGAAGGATGTGAAATAGATGTCCCGCCCTTGATTTAATTTCCTCTTGCCTTTCGTAAACGAATGCACGTCAGTGCTAGGCTTTTTGTTTAACTAAGTCTGCAATCGATCCCTTTGCATTCCACAAGAAAGCTCTTGGTGCGCTGCCAGGAGCACCCCCCCCCTTCCCGCTCTGCGCTTCAACCGCCCCCCCCCCCTTTTCCCCTCTGACATTTAAACGAAAACCCAGAGCATTTTCATTAAAACTAGAAGCTACACCGGCCGTCCCTTTGGCACCGTAACCGAGACACCGTTATTTAAGCTCGCGAGAACGAAGAGACAGAATTCCTTCCCAGCAAAGCTAGGTTTTTTGAGGAAAGGACTTTATGAAAGCCAAGATTCGCAATAATCTCTTACGCTGCGGAACTGGCAATATCTCATGAAAGATGGCGCGACAGACGAAACACACTGCTACGGAGAAAAAAATAAATAAAAAATGTTTCGAATAGAAACCACTTACTTTTGGTAGCTATAAAGACGCAAGCGATGTTACGGAAGTAACACAGCAGAATATAACCGCAAATGGTAACTATCATACGTATTAAGCATTAGTAAGATGAAATAATTTTTGTTTTATTTTTTATGGTGCTCGTGTATTAGCGGTCATTAAGTATAGTGACAGTTTTCCGGTATTCTGGGCATTATTTGCTCATTATTTATTCTCATAGTGTTTCGCACTATGATTAGATCCCATTTCTGGTGCAACAGTGCCGCCTTTACTAAATAAGAGAAAGACGTCGCGTTCTACTCGCCCTGGAAAACATGTAGTGTGTTTTCGTTAGAAAAACCGCCTAAAATTTATGTTGACTTCAGCTTTCCCGACACAATCTTTCAACCTAGAAGTTATACCTAGGTGGGCCAGTGCTCTAGACAGTTGGATTCGATCTGGTTCTGGATAGCCTCCCCGTCTTTAAACAATAGTGGGGAACGCCAGAGGCCGTGATTGTGGCTTGCGTGCTGACATACTGTTATAATATTTCCAAAGTTAAATGCCTAATGGATGTCCTCAGAGTAACAGTCCGCTTAATTTCTGATCGCAATAAAGTACGATGGCTATTATGGCAATAGAAAATAACGCTGTCAGTTTTGTTTGCAAATTGGAGCTTGGCCGATGCAAAGCTGAAGTTTAGACCATTTCGATGTTCCTGGAACTGAAAATAATGATTAAAGGAACCGATAGAAAATCTTCTGAAAATAATTTATTTTTCTGTCTACTAGCAAAAACTTTGATTCTAAATTTAAAATAATGCTCATTCACAACTGAAATAAATTCTACTTGCAACCATTTTCTTTATGTGTAGGAAGAAGAAGTAGATCTCTATGAAGCAATGTTTAAAGATTTTGAAATTTGAACTGTCTGCAATTTCTGGGACTCAGCGAAGGCGGACACAGACAAAATAAAACTGGGAACACTTTAGTAACAGACTGATGACGAGTATCCATTATCATCGCCTTAAAAATACTGTTTACATTTGACAAAACGTATTGACAGTGGAGTGGATTCTTGGCTTAGATAGTAATGAAAGCGAAAGTGAGAAACCAAACGAAATTGAATCATAAATTATAACTTGCCTAAACCAAGACTAAACTGAATGTAAAGAAAATGGCCAGTAATAATCAGAAGCAACTGTCTGGTTTTCGACTTGCTTTTTGCTTCAGAAAGAAAAAGACAAAGTATCGTCGGATTAGGCAGCCGGTGGAGAAGAGATAGAGGGTGGGGGAGAGGTAGTTCCAGCTGTCTAATCGGAAAGGGCTTTCTTCGGCTGCACACTATGACCCCTTTCATGGCAGTGTGTGATAGTCGTACTTCAGTGTATGTGTTCCGTGTAGGTGACTGTAACGGAAGTGTCACTGGTGAAGTGGCATGTTTGTAGTTAATGGAGATGACGGAAGAAACTGGGTACATTCCTGTGCCACACAGTGCCTCCGAATCACCATAAACAGTGTACATTCCCTCTTTCCACGAGACGCTGCGCGAAGTCTTCAAACAATGTTCAAATGTGTGTGAAATCATATGGGACTTAACTGCTAAGGTCATCAGTCCCTAAGCTTACACACTACTTAACCTCCAGCCGCACAGTCCATGACTGCGCGAAGTCTGGTGCTCAGGAATGGTATACCATCACATCTCCTCTCCCTTGCCGGTCACATAGTGGTGGCGGTGAAAATTTCTTCCACGCCCAGGGACCGAACTAGACACGACGAATCTGGGCACCACCGCACAGAAGTGCGTCGGCAACCTTCATCAGAGGCGGGCATTGCAACAGGTCGGAAAGTTTGTTTATGGGTCAACGTGAAGACGCGATTACACTCAGGGAAATGTTTTGCCGGCAATGGCAATGGCCGCGGGAGCCTACGCTCGTTTAAAATGTGATTCGATGTCTAGTCGAAAATAGACGATAAGTAACAGCAGAAATTTAAAAAGGCGAACACTAGATTATCTGATTATTTGCAGTATGTTTCACTGAAGGGGCAGAGCTTTTCTCCCTTTGAGCGCAAGACGCTAGATTGTGCACGGCACGAATGGCTGGTGACGTAGCCGTTTCGCTATGCCCAGTACAGAATATGTGATTTTTCTTACGAAAAACTTTCGAGAGGCGCAAAACTCATGTCGTGTGGACGGGTTCTGTTGAGAAATCTTCCACGATTTCGTAATCTTGACCAGAACGGTCGCTTCCTGCGACCATTTGTTCGATTCCCACTCTACGTTATGGCGGTTCACTGTATTTTTCACGCGCTTGCGGCGCATTATTAACTTAATTAAACTTCAGGCATCACGTCTGAAATCAACCAAATTTCTTCTCTTATTTTCTATGAGTTATTATCCTCCTCGCGGAGATCCGTTGATGATTTTCGTTCCTTAAATATTGCTTAATGTTCTCTTCGATACGTAACCCCTCAGCGGAAGAGAAAGCAGAACTAATAGCCCGCACACTCGCAGCGTCATTCACACCGAACCTGGTACCATCAGATCCAGTGTTCACACTTGCTACTGACCAAGAGTTTACATGCATTCTAGCTCAACCATCGCGCGACGACATTCAACATGCTAGCACAGCCGAAGTCTCCTGGGCTTCAATGCATTCCGCTGCTAGGAAAGCCTCTGGTCATGATGGCATTCAAAACCGTGTCCTCAAGGAGTTCACGGATAAAGCTACTGAGTAACTAACACACATAACGAATGCCATACTAAAACACCAACACTTCCCCGCCTTTTGGAAGACGGCCAAGGTCCTGATTTTCAGGAAGCCGGGGAAAGACCACAGCCTCCCACAAAATTATCGACCCATCAGCCTTCTGAGCTCGCTCAGTAAGATTGTTGAGAAGGTGATTCTCAAACGCATCACCAGGCACTGCATAACAAATGACATCCTGAGACCGGAGCAATTCGGCTTCAGGAATCACCACTCCACAACACAACAACTCTTACGGGTAGTTGAACATATAACACATGGCTTCAACATAAACAAAGCTACAGGGGCGGTGTTCCTGGACATCGAAAAGGCTTTCGATCGTCTATGGCACAACGGCCTCATTCGCAAACTCAGCGACGAGGGATTCCCCGACGGGCTGGTGCGTCTAATACACTCATACCTCACAGACAGGAGTTTCAACACTGGCGTGCAGGGAAAGCAATCAACACGACACGATATACACGCGGGAGTACCCCAGGGAAGCATCCTAGGGCCCCTACTGTTTAACCTCTACATAAACGATCTCCCAACCACACACAACACAACGATGGCAATCTACGCGGATGACACAGCCATCCTTGCGCAAGACTGGAAACCATCAAACATAGCGTCACGCTTACAGACTGCACTCAGAGTGGCTGAGGCTTGGTTGGAGAAATGGCGTGTTAGAGTAAACGTCGATAAGTGCGAAGCCGTTCTCTTCACTAGAAGACCGAATCAACTGCGCAAACACCGATACTGCAGACCAATAACTCTACATGCACGCCCAATACGTTTCCGTGAGAAAGTCAAATACCTCGGTGTCTGGCTGGACCGGAAATTACTCTAAGGGGACCACATACAACACACGACCAACCGAGCTAGCTCGAGGCTCAAACAGCTCTACCCTATGCTCAACAGGCGTAGCACACTGAACAGAAGGGTGTCGAAGTCCATGTACATGACACTTATTCGACCCCTGATGACGTACGCAGCTCCCGTCAGGGGATACGTTGCGCCTACACGCCTGCGCCGTCTGCAGCTCATACAAAGGAAAGTACTGAAAATCATAAGCAATGCTCCACGATACACACGCATCGCGGACCTTCACAGAGAATACCGACTTGAGACTCTCACGGAGGTAATCCAGAAACTCACTACAAGTCTATACAGAAACTCCAGACATTCACAGAACGAGTTTATTCTGAATCTGGGGAACTACGACCACAACCATAGATGGAAACATAAAAGACCAAAAGACATACTTGTAAGGACCTAATATCTATGGCCAAGAACACGCAAACACAACGGTACAGGTGAGCCCCTGTTAATCAGACGCCATTACTGGATATCCAGCTGGAATACACTGCCGAATAACTGGCACCACGCAGGGAAGCCGTACCGTACACTGCATACAGACAAGCTCCACACATGCCCCACACAGTGAGGTGATCTATGGCCGATCTCCCACTACTATATAACGATCTGATTGTTCAATGAATGTAGAGGCTGCAGCAACTGGGATGCATCGCCATCGCTTGCCACGGTAATGATGCATGATACCCATACTAAAAAACCCAACCTTGCATGAACTATCGCAGCTAGTAAGCCACTACTGCTCTTACTACCGATCCCACTGTCGCAGAGATTTTTTTCCCACGGCACGAGCCTTGGCACTTTTTTCCCTCTGCTCTTCAAATCGCTACCGTCACTCGCGTTTCGTCCACTATCTATCACCTGATGGACCGTGCTAATGCGTAGTCTTACCCAGACGCACGGATAACATCACAGCCCAGCATCCTGTGATCCACTTACTAGAAATTAACATATTGACGGAGGTTACAGTAGAATTTTTGGTTTGGTCACCACGTTGGTGCGGGCGTGGAGGGGCCCCATCTCTTTCATCCCCTTTTCGTAAATAAACCGAGGTCTCTTTCTCTCAATTACTCTTAACCATTTATCGTGAAGTCTTTGCCTGATTCTTGCCTACTGTCTACACGTTCGCCAAATGCGGAACAATAACAGCATAACTAGGAAGGCACATGCCAGGAGACGTTTCTCTGATTCTACATTCACTGCCCCCTCTCGTCGTGTTGTTAATAGTAAGTTGGTAGATTTGGACTAGCCATAACTGGGAACCAGTACATGTGGTAGGGTCAAGCGGATATTGACAGCCCAAAGCTCCGCGTTCTGGGCCACTCATGCCAACCGGGACGATCCACCGCCGTGTCAGCGTCTACCACTGGTGTCATTCGTATGTGATACGGTGGGGCGTGGAGTCAGCACACCATTCTCCCAACCGTTTGCGGCTCAGTTAACCATGGAGCCGTTACTTCTCACTCAAGTAGCTCCTCAGATGGCATCACCACACTGAGTGCACCCTGCTCCAGTCCTCCCACCAGGGAAAAGTCCTTGGCAGTACTAGGAATCGAACCCAGGTCCTCTGCATTGCAGCCAGACACCTGATCACTCAACTACAGAGGCCGTCACATACTGACATACTGGAGGAAGATCTCCCTTGTTGTGTTGTTGGCTGCTACACAGTTGCCGTTGATGTGCCAACAAGAGTTGGTACTTTGTCGCTTAAGAACGTGCTCTGTGCCGTTGTCTGATGCCAATTTCCAATTTCGAGCTAATTTCATAAGACAAAATATTAATTAGTCCTTTGAAAGAGCACAATGGTAGCTTTCAGGGCGCTGTAGACAATGGCAGGCGATCACGTGACCCTCCTCGATTAAATGGTATGTATGTGCCAATTGGTTGTAAGATCACTGGACGTTTGACATGAAAGAATGGCAGAAAGGAGCTATATGTGTTCGCGGACGCGTCCACGAACACATCGATAATGAAGCTGCCAGATATGTTGGTGCATCGGTGCTGACTACCCAATGTGTCCACAAGGAATGTCCTGTCTCTCGACTCCATGTTACACGGTGTAAGCATGTAAGCACAGCGGTCGTAAAAAGTTCCTAGCCGACAGAGACCGGACACAATCGTGATGCCTTTTCAATGGCAATCAGCTTCTAAACCGACAGAAATTTCTGATGTCAGTGAAAGCAGGTCCTACCTCAGCTATTTCCCAGACATACACTGTGAAGGGAACTGCATTCAGTGCACATTTGGAGAAGGGTACCTCGTAAAAAGTCGTTGTTCGCAGCAGCACATAATGCTGCACATTTTCAGTTCATAAGACTACACAGAAAGTGAACAGCAGCAGACAGAGGGCATGTAGTGTGGATCGACTGGTCGCGATGTTGGCTGGTTTCAAATGAAGGAACGCCTAGAGTGCGCCGACGCCTCAATGAGTGTCCGTGAATGGTGTAAACTTTGGTCTCTCTCTTATGTATTCTAACTGCTCGTGTATCGTATTCGACGAGGCAGAAATCGCGGACTGTTACGACGTAAATTCAAGCACCGGCACGCCAGTCGGGAATGACAGGGAAGAGAAAGCTGTGAGAAGAGGTCAGCTAATCGCACGCTGACCGGACCTCCCTCCAGGACGACAACGCGATAGCAGCGGTCCCTATGTGAAGAGAACGTAAGCGCCGCAGCTGACTGGTGACGCCCCAGTTCAGTAGCAGCTTCAAGGTTAGCGACTTGGATAGCAGCGTCAACGATAGTCACTTCGCTTGTACTCTCTATCAAGTACAGAATTGGGATTGCCTATACTGAAGAAGATCGATTATTTCGTATGTCGCCCTTTGCTTGCTACACATCTGTGTAGTTGCCAAAGATAAATATTATATCTTTTCTTATTGTAATAAAACTCATTAGTACAACTATTTGATTGTTTGCGTAGCGAACCGAGTATGCAGGCTTCCTAGACACTAAGGGACTAACCCATCATTCGGCTCAAGGAACGTGGGAAAGTGCCTAAAAGCCAGAGTCAGGCTAGGTTATATACCAGCCCATTAATGCGCTATACATATTCAACTGGATGTGGAACACTTACCTTTGTCGCACATTAGCACGATTTCCCATTAGCTATACTAGCAGGTCGAAATCTGTGAGGTAATCAGTAATGAAACGTGAATAAATAGTGTAACATTAGCTATCTAAGTAACCAGATATGTAACTGTATATGGCTTTTAATAATTTTTGTTGTTTATTTTGCCAACGCGTCTAACGTGGTGGGAAAATGAGCTGTGGATGAAAAATCGCCTAGCTAACAAAAGAACATCCGTTTCTAATTCACTCAAAGTCTTCTTGTTTAGTTTTCTTTGGCTCTTACTTGACTTAGATTCCTCGTAGCTGCCCGCATGAGTTTATTCGGTGTCTGTTGCGGCCGCTTAGGCAGCTAACGTGCTACATAACAGCATCACGTATGGGGGCCGATGAACTACCAGCCTTTTCGCTTGTGCCGCCCAACATTATCTGCGGCACTTTGCCGGTGCTGCTTGGATTGCTGTAATAATTTAATTACTATGCCCAATTACAATTGTGCTAGGACACTTGAACGTTAACTCGTTATTCGAAATGGAATATGCTTGCTAATGGCCCCAGACTGCGCGCTCGTTAATCTCACTTCCGCGTTAGGTCACACACTGCAGGCAATGGTTTGATCTAAGTTGCACCAAAAAGTCTATAGCTCCTCTCAGAGCTGTTTTCTGTCAGTACGTCGCTAGTGGTTTCTAAACGTCATTAGTGTAACCTGTTAGTATCTTTTATCCCCATACGTCGTATTCGATACAAATTATGGTACTTATTGTTTACAGAAATGGTGAGCAAGAGAGGTCCTGCGGGTCGAATACTGCCAGCAATTAGTTTCAATCCGCACAGCGGAAGAAATGCATGGAACAGGGAGGAGCTCGCATTGTACTCTTCCCGTGATGCATTTTTGGATACTCACCATTCCATTGTTCGCATTTTTCCAGTTTGGCTTCTGCATAATACAACCAATGTACAAGTATGTGAAGTTCAAGCAATTTAGAGTTCGAAATATTTCAAAATGAAAAAAAAGCGTTACAATAAGACTCATGCCTATGCGATTATTCTCAAAAGTATTTTTGGTCAAAGTTAACTCCAATGATCTGACTGTAGTCAGAAATTGCAAAACTACTCTCAATTCCTTGTCGACTGCGACTATAATTTTTTTTCCATTGTGAGAGTATTAGATCACTGCAACTGTTAAACTGAAGATAATTTATGATAAATTAGCTGCAACCAGTTGCTTTTATAGGCTTTTATTTTTCCAGTATGACGTTTCAAGATGTTTGGATATTTACATTAGTTTTGGATATTTACATTAGTTTATGTGTTGTGAATATTGTTTTCTAACTGACGGCGTTAAGGAATTTTGCAACGGAAGTTTTTAAGACAGCTATTGATTACAATTCGTAAAAATGTGTAAACATCTCGAGATGGGATTAATATGAATGTGGTTTCAAAAACGCCAGTTCCGACGCATAATTTGCTGATGTAGTGTGTTGGGAAAGAGGTTCCATTCATATCGGTGGGTAATCCCATAGACACTAACCCCAAGACCGGTATAGTTTCGATGTTATACGCTAGGAGCGCTGCTATCACGTGACGAGCCGGCCCGCGAGCTGAAGTAAGTACACTACTGGCCATTAAAATTCCTACACCAAAAGGAAATGCAGATGGTAAAGGGGTATTCATTGGACAAATATATTATACTAGAACTGACATGTGTTTACATTTTCACGCAAATTGGGTGCATAGATGCTGAGAAATCAGTATCCAGAACGACCACCTCTGGCCGTAATAACGGCCTTGATACGGCTGGGCATTGAGTCAAACAGAGCTGGGAAGGCGTGAACAGTTACAGCTGCCCATGCAGCTTCAACACGATATCACAGTTCATCAAGAGTAGTGCCTGGCGTATTGCGCCGAGCCAGTTGCTCGGCCACCATTGACCAGACGTTTCCAATTGGTGAGAGATCAGGAGAATGTTCTGTCCAGGGTAGCAGTCGAACATTTTCTGTATCCAGAAAGGCCCGTACAGGACCTGCAACATGCGGTCGTGCATTATCCTGCTGAAATGTAGGGTTTCGCAGGGATCAAATGAAGGGTAGAGCCATGGCTCGTAACACATCAGAAATGTAACGTCCACTGTTCAAAATGCCGTCAATGCGAACAAGAGGTGACCGAGACGTGTAACCAATGACACTCCACATCATCACGCCGTGTGATACGCGAGAATGGCGATGACGAATACACGCTTTCAATGTGCGTTGACCGCTATGTCGCCAACACGGATGCGACCATCATGATGCTGTAAACGGAACCTGGATTCATCCGAAAAAATGACGTTATGCCATTCGTACACCCAGGTTCGTCGTTGAGTACACCATCGCAGGCGCTCCTGTGATGCAGCGTCAAGGGTAACCACAGCCATTTTCTCCGAGCTGATAGTCCATGCTGCTGCAAACGTCGTCGAACTGTTCGTGCAGATGGTTGTTGTCTTGTAAAGCAGCAATGTTGAGATACGACAAACCTCAATCGCGATAGGCTACAATCCGACCTTTATCAAAGTCGGAAACGTGATGGTACGCATTTCTCCTCCTTACACGAGGCTTCACAACAACGTTCCACCAGGCAACGCCGGTCAACTGCTGTTTGTGTATGAGAAATCGGTTGGAAACCTTCCTGATGTCAGCATGTTGTACGTGTCTTCACCGGCACCAACCTTGTGTGAATGCTCTGAAAAGCTAATCATTTGCATATCACAGCATATACTTCCTGTCGGTTAAATTTCGCGTCTGTAGCACGTCATTTTCGTGGTGTAGCAATTTTAATGGCCAGTAGTGTTGTGAATCAGACCCGCAGGTCACCAATGGTTGCTCATGCCCGGTTTTCATGTTCTTTCGTTTGGCCATTTAGCCATCAGTTTCTGAATTCTTGGCTGTTCCTCCAAATAACGTCTACATGTTACGAGAGCAACTAAAACAATTTTCTGCCGTCAAGAATGAGCTGTAGGTTGGCAGTAAATAGTGCTAAGGACGCTAGGAAGCCGGTCGTTCGGGACCATTGACGAGCACTGTCATGCATGGATAGTATGGAGTATTTTGTGCTTACTAGACTGCACTACTCATCATACAAGTTAGAACACAAGGACGGATAGAAGATAACCACATTTTATTCATTGTGTGTGTACAGTTGTAAAGATTATCTCGGGTGTGTTTCTAATTACGCAGTGAAGTTTTAATCCATACATATTTTAAAAATGTATATCCATACTTTCCACATTCCCTCCTAAAACATTGGACCCGTTTCCACCAAACATGGTACACTTATTAGTTACTGTCTGGAAAGAATCACTGTTTGGGTAACAGGGGTGGGGATCGCTCTGAAAAAGAAGTGTACCCGATGCCGCGAGAATGAGAGCACTTTTATGGCTTGTCATAAACTTTAAACATAAATTCAATCCTTGACGAAACGTTTTGGCTGACAGCTGCCATAAAATGATGAATCGAAAAATTTTATAGCTTATTAGGTTTTCACTGCTCGTGCATCAGGCATGACGTTTTTGGATGGGCGACACAGTTTGCTGACAGTATTCACATGTACCAGTGAATGTATCTGCAAAATTATATCACAGTACGACACATAGCTCAAGACAATGATGTCCTAACCACTGAAAGGCAAGAAAAACTGCCACCTCATAAGGGACGTTTAAATTTATTTTGTTACTATCTCTACTCGCAACACATTACGTAGAACGTGGCCACAAATGCCCCTGAAAGTACACACAAAATTATATCATTGTATGACAGATAGTTCAGGAGATATGACGTCATAAAAATTGAGATGCCTGAAAGCGAAGTTCCAGACAGAAATTCGGTAGACATAGCGTTGAAATATGTAAACAAATATGTGTGAAATGTGTTAAATATATGTGGAATAAACTATTAAAGCCGCTGATAAAAAACTCCTCCTAAATCCCTGGACCGATTTAAACTGTACTAGACACACATCTTACTATCTGGAAAGAAATACTGTGAGGGTAAGAATCAGCAACCTCCCACTGGAGTGTGTGTGATAATGCGGAGACAGAACAGCGGAGGAGATATGGACAGACAGAGAGGGGAAAGGAGGAGATGCACACAGATAAGGGAAGGAGGAGATAGAGAGATGGGGGGAGAGGTGGAAAAGACAGGGAAAGGGAAGAGGAGGACAGAGAGTGTGAGGGGGAGGAAGGAGCCAGAGAAATGAAAGAGGAGGAGACAGAGTGAGAGAGGGGAAAGAGGGGTTGGACACGGAAAAGGGAAGGAGAAGATGGAGGGAGAGGGGGAAATGACAAAGGGAAGAGGAGGAGATGGACAGAGAGGGTGTGGGGAGGAAGGAGCCCATGAAGTGAAAGAGGGGAGAGTGACTAAGAGAGGGAAAGGAGGAGATTGACACAGATAAAGGAAGGAGAAGACAGAGAAAGAGGGGGGATAAGGGGAAATGACACAGAAAGTTAAGGGGAGGAGATGGACAATAGGGTGGAGGGGGGAGGAAGGAGCCAGAGATAGGAAGAGGATTAGACAGACTGAGAGAGGGGAAATGAGGAGATAGATAAGGAGGAGGTGAAGAGAGAGGGGGAAATAGAGTAAGGAAAAAGGAGGAGATGGACAGAGAGCATGGGGGAGGAAGGAGCCAGAGAAATGAAAGGAGGAGGAGAGTGACTAAGAGAGGGGAAAGTTGGACACAGATAAGGAAAGGAGGAGGTGGAGAGGAGAGAGTGAAGAGGGGAAATGATAGAGGAAGGGAAGGAGATAGATAGGATGGCAGGGGAGGAAGGAAACAAGAAAAGAAAGAGGGGAAAGGAGGATGAACACAGATAAGGGAAGAGGAGAGAGTGATGGGGTAGAAGGGGAAATGACAGAGAAAGGGAAGAGAAGAACAAGGTGGAGGTGGGGAGGAAGGAGAAAGGAGAGAGGAGGAGACAGACTGAAAGAAGGGAAATAAGCAGATGGCCACAGGTAAGGGAAGGAGGAGACAGAGAAAGGGGGTGAGAGAGGGAAATGACAGAGAAAGGGAACAGCATGAGATGGACTGATGGAGTGGGTGGGAGGAAGGAGCCAGGCAAAGAGGAGGATAGGGGAACAGACACAGATAAGGGAAGGGAGAGAGGGAGGGAGAGGAGGAGAGGGATAAATGGCACAGACAGAGAAGAGGAGGAGATGGACAGGTTGGGTGAGGGGGGGAGTTTGGAGCCAGAGAAAGGAAAGAGCTGAAGATGGAGTGAGAGAGGGGAAAGGAAGAGGTGTACACAGATAAGGGAAGGAGGAGATGGAGAGAGAAGGAATAAGGGGAAATGACACAGAAAGGGGAAGAGATGGATAGAAAGGGTGGGTAGGAATGAGCCAGAGAAAAGAAAGAGGAGTTGACAAAATGAGAGAGGATAAAGGAGGTGATGGACACAGATAAGAGAAGTAGGGGGTGGAGAGAGAGATGGGAGAGAGGGAAATGACAGAGAAAGGGAAGAGGAGGAGATGGACACAGAGGGTTGGGAGGGGGGGGGGGAGGAAGGAGCCAGAGAACGGAAATAGACTGAGAGAGTGGAAACGAGGAGTTGGACTAATAGTATTGAAATATATGCGCAACGGCGGGTATCAATTAATTTCATATATTACTAAAGAAAAATATTATTTCCAAATTGTTACTAAATAATGGGAGAAGGGCAGCAATTGGGGAAAATCCTTTTATTAATACTTTTGGGAAAATGTATTTCATATCCTCAACTAAGAATTTGCTATCAACCATCCAGCTTCGAGTTCCTGGTAATGTTGACCTGGAAGAGCTACGAACGGTGGCACAGAACTACTGCCGAACAGCACGGAGATCACGATTAGATGATGCAGTGCGGAGCAAGAAGTATGGTATGAAGTTTATTCGTTAGTAGTTGTTTTCTATACAAATTTGGGCTGACGCTTGTTTGGTCGCAGCAAGCTAGACCTGCTTCCATCATTATTAACATTGATTCAAAACAAAATGTTTAACATCGTAAGGCGCTGCCCGCAATTTTTTTGCAAGGAATTAATCACCTTATTTTATTCTCGGTAGTTCGTCGTTTACTTTATAAGTAAATGAAGCGAAAGTGAGAACGCCGGCCGCGGTGGTCTCGCGGTTCTAGGCGCGCAGTCCGGAACCGTGCGACTGCTACGGTCGCAGGTTCGAATCCTGCCTCGGGCATGGATGTGTGTGATGTCCTTAGGTTAGTTAGGTTTAAGTAGTTCTAAGTTCTAGGGGACTGATGACCACAGCAGTTGAGTCCCATAGTGCTCAGAGCCATTTGAACCATTTTTTCGAAAGTGAGAATACTTCCTTACCAGTTAATTGCAGAATGTGCATATTCGTTTTATTAGTAAGAACAGTGTGGGAATGTGACAATTCGCATTGTATGTAGTGGAGTCACGCTCGGAGCGCCGGAAGATTATTCACATTGTCGGATGGATATTTTAGGGCCACAGGAACGATTTTTATTGTTGAAACTTAATAGTGACAGGGAATTTATTTTAAGTGCCTAACGGCGCCCGCTCATCTGTGTCGGCCTACATAAAAACTTCAATCTTCAAATTTTAGCTAGGCAGAAATTGGACCCACTACACGGTGTACTAGAAATAATACTAGATTAAATCTGTAAATGGTTTGGGAGAATACAGCGTCCGAAATTTAATACAGAGAGCTGGCGCCTCTGGTAGTACAGTATTATCCACAAAGAATGCAACGTTTATTATCTGATTCAGCGTTGAGAGAAAGACCAATAGCCTCCTGAAGAAAAGTGGTTTGTCGCAGTACACTATCAAGAGTCTTAACATAGTGCTGTTCCCCCTAGGTACACAAGGAAGGAGTTCTTTACCGTCCTGTAGTGAGTAATATCGGAGCGCCGACACATCGTGTAGCCAAGCATCTTGCTTCTCTGTTGAGTCCACAAGTTGGTCGGTGTGAACATCATATCAGGAACTCAGCTGATTTCTTACGTCATTTGGAGCGACTGCGGTTGAGAGACATAGGAACACGAGTGAAGAGAGTGAACAGAGAGACCACAACAAAAATTACTAAAATATGTCTGATTCGTTGCGGTTAACTGAGGATAGGTTTGATGTCGAATTAACTAATCTCTTTCGGCATGTGTTGACATCGACCTACTTTTTATTCAATGACCAGTATTACGAACAGACAGATGGAGTTGCGATGGGTTGTCCGTTGTCTCCTGATCGCAAATTTGTTTATGGAAGACTTCGAGGAACGTGCATTGGAGCCTTTGAAACCCACCTGTTTCTTCAGATATGTTAAAGATATCTTTGTTGTTTGGGCTCATGGTAGGGAGAATTTGATTTCCTTTCTAGAAGATATGAAATCGATCCACCTGAACATTCGTTTTACGATGGAGGTGGAAGAGGATGGTTGCCTTCCCTTTCTTGACGTTTTGGTCAGTAGGGAGGTTGATGGATCATTGAGGCATGACGCTTACAGGAAACGTACTCACACCGACTTGTATTTACAGGCTAATAGTTGTCACCATTCTTTTTTTGTCATCAGTCTACTGACTGGTTTGCTGCGGCCCGCCACGAATACCTTTCCTGTGCTAACCTCTTCATCTCAGAGTAGCACTTGCAACCTACGTCCTCAATTATTTGCTTGACGTATTCCAATCTCTGTCTTCCTCTACAGTTTTTGCCCTCTACAGCTCCCTCTAGTACCATGGAAGTCATTCCCTCATGTCTTAGCAGATGTCCTATCATCCTGTCCCGTCTCCTTATCAGTGTTTTCCACATATTCCTTTCCTCCCCGATTTTGCGTAGAACCTCCTCATTCCTTACCTTACCAGTCCACCTAATTTTCAACATTCGTCTATAGCACCACATCTCAAATGCTTCGATTCTCTTCTGTTCCGGTTTTCCCACAGTCCATGTTTCACTACCATACAATGCTGTACTCCAGACGTACATCCTCCGAAATTTCTTCCTCAAATTAAGGCCGGTATTTGATATTAGTAGACTTCTCTTGGCCATAAATGCCTTTTTTGCCATAACGAGTCTGCTTTTGATGTCCTCCTTGCTCCGTCCGTCATTGGTTATTTTACTGCCTAGGTAGCAGAATTCCTTAAATTCATTGACTTCGCGACCATCAATCCTGATGTTAAGTTTCTCGCTGTTCTCATTTCTACTACTTCTCATTACCTTCGTCTTTCTCCGATTTACTCTCAAACCATACTGTGTACTCATTAGACTGTTGATTCCGTTCAGCAGATCATTTAATTCTTCTTCACTTTCACTCAGGATAGCAATGTCATCAGCGAATCGTATCATTGATATCCTTTCACCTTGTATTTTAATTCCACTCCGGAATCTTTCTTTTATTTCCATCATTGCTTCCTCGATGTACAGATTGAAGAGTAGGGGCGAAAGGCTACAGCCTTGTCTTACACCCTTCTTAATACGAGCACTTCGTTCTTGATCGACCACTCTTATTATCCCCTCTTGGTTGTTGTACATATTGTATATGACCCGTCTCTCCCTATAGCTTACCCCTACTTTTTTCAGAATCTCGAACAGCTTGCACCATTTTATATTGTCGAATGCTTTTTCTAGGTCGACAAATCCTATGAAAGTGTCTTGATTTTTCTTTAGCCTTGCTTCCATTATTAGCCGTAACGTCAGAATTGCCTCTCTCGTCCCTTTACTTTCCCTAAAGCCAAACTGATCGTCAACTAGCGCATTCTCAATTTTCTTTTCCATTCTTCTGTATATTATTCTTGTAAGCAGCTTCGATGCATGAGCTGTTAAGCTGATTGTGCGATAATTCTCGCACTTGTCAGCTCTTGTCGTCTTCGGAATTGTGTGGCTGATGCTTTTCCGAAAGTCAGATGGTATATCGCCAGACTCATATATTCTACACACCAACGTGAATAGTCGTTTTGTTGCCACTTCCCCCAATGATTTTAGAAATTCTGATGGAATGTTATCTATCCCTTCTGCCTTATTTGACCGTAAGTCCTCCAAAGGTCTTTTAAATTCCGATTCTAATACTGGATCCCCTATGTTTTCTAAATCGACTCCTGTTTATTCTTCTATCACACAAAACTGCCCCCTCATAGAGGCTTTCAATGTATTCTTTCCACCTATCGGCTCTCTCCTCTGCATTTAAAAGTGGAATTCCCGTTGCACTCTTAATTTTACCACCGTTGCTTTTAATGTCACCAAAGGTTGTTTTGACTTTCCTGTATGCTGAGTCTGTCCTTCCCACAATCATATCTTTTTCGATGTCTTCACATTTTTCCTGCAGCCATTTCGTCTTAGCTTCCCTGCACTTCCTATTTATTTCATTCCTCAGCGACTTGTATTTCTGTATTCCTGATTTTCTCGGAACATGTTTGTACTTCCTCCTTTCATCAATCAACTGAAGTATTTCTTCTGTTACCCATGGTTTCTTCGCAGCTACCTTCTTTGTACCTGTGTTTTCCTTCCCAACTTCTGTGATGGCCCTTTTTAGAGATGTCCATTCCTCTTCAACTGTACTGCCTACTGCGCTATTCCTTATTGGTGTATCTATAGCGTTAGAGAACTTCAAACGTATCTCGTCATTACTTAGTATTTCCGTATCCCACTTCTTTGCGTATTGATTCTTCCTGACTAATGTCTTGAACTTCAGCCTACTCTTCATCACTACTATATTGTGATCTGAGTCTATATCTGCTCCTGGGTACGCCTTACAATCCAGTATCTGATTTCGAAATCTCTGTCTGACCATGATGTAATCTAATTGAAATCTTCCCGTATCTCCCGGCCTTTTCCAAGTATACCTCCTCCTCTTGTGATTCTTGAACAGGGTATTCGCTGTTACTAGCTGAAACTTGTTACAGAACTCAATTAGTCTTTCTCCTCTTTCATTCCTTGTCCCAAGCCCATATTCTCCTGTAACCTTTTCTTCCACTCCTTCCCCTACAACTGCATTCCAGTCGCCCATGACTACTAGATTTTCGTCCCCCTTTACATACTGCATCACCCTTTCAATATCCTCATACACTTTCTCTATCTGTTCATCTTCAGCTTGCGACGTCGGCATGTATTCCTGAACTATCGTTGTCGGTGTTGGTCTGCTGTCGATTCTGATTAGAACAACCCGGTCACTGAACTGTTCACAGTAACACACCCTCTGCCCTACCTTCCTATTCATAACGAATCCTACACCTGTTATACCATTTTCTGCTGCTGTTGATATTACCCGATACTCATCTGACGAGAAATCCTTGTCTTCCTTCCACTTCACTTCACTGACCCCTACTATATCTAGATTGAGCCTTTGCATTTCCCTTTTCAGATTTTCTAGTTTCCCTACCACGTTCAAACTTCTGACATTCCACGCCCCCACTCGTAGAACGTTATCCTTTCGTTGATTATTCAATCTTTTTCTCATGGTAACCTCCCCCTTGGCAGTCCCCTCCCGGAGATCCGAATGGGGGACTATTCCGGAATCTTTTGCCAATGGAGAGATCATCATGACACTTCTTCAATTACAGACCACATGTCCTGTGGATACACGTTACGTGTCTTTAATGCAGTGGTTTTCATTGCCTTCTGCATCCTCATGTCGTTGATCATTGCTGATTCTTCCGCCTTTAGGGGCAATTTCCCACGCCTAGGACAAGAGAGTGCCCTGAACCTCTATCCGCTCCTCCGCCCTCTTTGACAAGGCCGTTGGCAGAATGAGGCTGACTTCTTATGCCGGAAGTCTTCGGCCGCGAATGCTGATTATTTATCAAAATTTAGGCAGTGGCGGGGATCGGACCCGGGACCGAAGACGTTTTGATTATGAATCAAAGACGCTACCCCTAGACCACGGGTCATACCTGTCACCATTCTATTCAGCGTGAAGGAGTACTTCGTACCTTAGTACACAGGGCACTTGTCATTTCCGACACTGAGACATTCCCGGCTGAGCTGTCCCATCTCGAAGCTACGTTTCGTCAAAATGGTTATAGTGAAAGACAGATTGAACCTTTCGTCAAGATGGTTATAGCGAATGACAGATTGAACGTGCGTTGCACTATCGACTAACTGCGCATCTGATGATTGATGATAATACTGAGTCGACACCTAAGTGTACTGTCTTTTTGCCTTACGTAGGAAGCACTTCCAACAAGATAGGTCATATTTTACGGAAATACGATATGAAATGTGTTTTCCGACTTCTATCTAAAATTAGCGTGCTTTTGGGTTCCGTTAACGATGGTTTGCGTAAGGCGGGTGTATGTCGCATTCCTTGTAGCTGTGGCATAGAAAATATTTGTCAAACTATCAGGACCGATGAGGACCGATGTACTGAGCATAAACGGCTCACACGATTACAGCAACCAAGTAGATCTGCTATTGTCGAACATTGTATGGGTACTGGTCATCCCATGTTATACAACAACACCGAGATATTGGCGTGCACGTCCAGCCATCGGGACAGTGTGATTAAGGAGGCAGTTGAGATTAAATTAGCGAGCGACCTTGTAAGCACGGATGGAGGTTTTTGTTTAAACTCTGTTTGGAATCCTACTCTCTCCCTTGTCAAAAACAGAGGGACAGAGTCAATGTTACACCTACTAGTTCGTAGTCTCACTATCGATATTTCTGACTTTGCTCATCTTTGGTGGCACTAGTGTTCAGTGTGCATGTTATCTTTCCTGCATTAGTCCAAGAACTGAAGTTTTAAATGAACCTGTACATCGCCTGTCCGTTGCAGTTTGCCATGAAAATGTCGGGGTGTGCTCCCGCCGTAATATCGGCGGTTGCTGTTAATGTTACCTGGCGGAATTCCCGTAAGCTGTTTGAGAATGGAGTGAAATTTGCTAAGACATTTGCAAGAAGAACATTGTGCTGGCCATTCTTGTGGAGAGGCTACCTTGTGAGTGTGACCACACTCTAATACGTTTATTGAGCTCTAAAGTTCTAGATTAAGATGCAAACGGTGTATAGGGTTAGTCTCCGCGTACTAATTAAGAGAATATATACTGTGGTTATCCCGCATTAGGTAAGGTAGGTTTTACCTGCTTAAGTTTTTATTAAAACCAAGATTAATGACAAAAACCTGACTGCCTAGTACTAAGTTATCAATACGGCGCACTATTTAGTGTAAGTAGCGCTTTTACGATGTGGCTAAGTATTCTAGTTAACTAGATTGGTAAATATAATAGCTAGACACTGGGTATCGTTTGAGTTGCTAGCGCAATTGGGGTCTGTTTATGTGGGTAGTTAGGTGTATGTTAGTCCTGGCGGAGTCTTGTGTATCGTTGTGGAATATGCTTGTCAGCAATATACATGGTGTTATGTGTGTAAGTGCAGATATTTCTATAGATGACTGAGGGATAGTGGATTGAACAATGTTTACTTCATTCGCAGGCTAATAATTATAAATATAACGAGTAATATGGTTGTAGGTTGGTTAGTACCTCCAAGTACGCGTGGGACAGGCAAGTCATTACTTTTTATTTTCCCCTGGACAGCAGGGCAGGTACGGAAGTGTGGACACGTGGGTGCAAAACGTGCAGTGTATGCTGACAGGTGTAGTCCACTTCGTGAAACAGCATAGTTACAATCGTATAGAAAACATGGTAGGAAATAATGCAATGTGCTTGCGAGAAGCCTGTTAGATGCAAATAAAAAACCAACTAACTCACTGAAGTAGGCACATATTAAGGTATCATGATCACAAATTTGTACCTATACCCCTATCACCCCGTATATACATCTTTTAAGATAGAGAGCGGATAGGTGGTAAGAATCCATTGAAAGCCTCTATGAGGGGGAAGTTTTGTATGATAGAAGAATAAATAGGAGTCGATTTAGAACAGATAGGGGATGAAGTATTAGAATCGGAATTTAAAGAAGCTTTGGCGGACTTAAGGTCAAATAAGGCAGAAAGGGTAGATAACATTCCATCAGAATTTCTAAAAACATTGGGGGGAGTGGCAACAAAACGACTATTCACGTTAGTGTGTAGAATGTATGAGTCTGGCGACATACCATCTGACTTTCGGAAAGCATCCGTCCACTCAATTCCGAAGACGCCAAGAGCTGACAAGTGCGAAAATCATCGCACAATCGCCATAACAGCTCATGCATCCCAGTTGCTTACAAGAATAATATACAGAAGAATGGAAAAGAAAATTGAGGATGCACTAGATGACCATCAGTTTGGCATTAGGAAAAGTAAAGGCACGGGAGAGGCAATTCTGGCGTTGTGGTTAATAATGGAAGCAAGACTAAAGAATAATCAAGACATGTTCATGAAATTTGTCGACCTGGAAAAAGCATTCGACAATGTAAAATGGTGCAAGATGTTCGAAATTCTGAAAAAAAGTAGGAGTAAGCTATATGGAGAGACGGGTCATATACAATATGTACAACGGCCAAGAACGAAGTGCTCGTATGAAAATGGGTGTAAGACAAAGACGTATCCTTTCTCTCCTACTATTCAATCTGTACATCGAGGAAGTTCAGAGTGGAATTAAAATTCAAGGTGAAAGGATATCAATGATACGATTCGCTAATGACATTGCTATCCTGAGTGAAGTTCAAGTAGAATTACATGATCTGCTGCACTGATTGAACAGCCTAATGAGTACACAGTATGGGTTGAGAGTAAATCGAAGGTAATGAGATGTAGTAGAAATGATAACAGCGAGAAATTTAACATCATGATAGATGGTCACGAAGTAGATGAAGTTAAGGAATTCTGCTACCTAGGCAGTAAAATAACGAGAGAGGGACGAAGTAAGGAGGATATAAAAAGTAGACTAGCTATGGCAAAAAAGGCATTCCTGGTCAAGAAAAGTCTACTAATATCAAATATCGGCCTTAATTTGAGGAAGTGAAACATGGACTGTGGGATAACCGGAACAGAAGAGAATCGAAGCATTTGAGATATGGTGCTACAGACGAATGTTGAAAATTAGGTGGACTAATAAGGTAACGAATGAGGAAGTTCTACGTAGAATCGGAGAGGAAAATAATATGTGGAAAACACTGATAAGGAAAAGAGACGGGATGATGGGACCTGTTAAGACATGAGGGAATGGCTTCCACGGTACTAGAGGGAGCTGTTGAGGGCAAAAACTGTAGAGGAAGTCAGAGATTGGAATACATCCAGCAAATAATAGAGGATGTAGGTTGCAAGTATTACTCTGAGGTGAAGAGGTCAGCGCAAGAGGGGAATTCGTGGTGGGAAGAATCATCAGAAGACTGATGACCCAAAAAGAAGTTATGATCTGTCATTAATTCGGTCTGCTTGTCAAGTTCAAGACATAAGAAATTAAAAGTAGTTAAAACAGTTTGGAGATCTTGTCATTATACGCCTTAAAGCCATAGAGTTCATTTTCAAACTATCATTTGATTTTAATTTTAAAGTCATGAAATTTTCAGAGTCCTAGAATCCAGACATAAATATCTCAATGAATTTAGAATTTTAAAGTTACATAATTGTAGCTAAGAGCTGTTTTGAATTGAAGAGGGAGAAACGTTGCCAAATAATCGAGAGCTTGTAAATCACAGCATTTGATAGATGACTTTAGCCTGCCTCCTACGTTCTGTGGCAGACACCCGAAAATATACTGTTGCTGTTTAGGGGCTATGAGTTATATGGATCTCTGTTTCAGAATACTCTATCGGTCCTTGTCGCAAAAATTATTACACCTGATTGCATATGGTATAGTGACGCTTTCTCTTGAAGGGAGAAGATGCGCCAGAATGCGACGTATATTCTACTGTCCGTACGAAATTCCAAAAAGAAAGTTTAGCTGAACCACGTCAGTCAGGCAAACCCAGTCCCCCATTCCTTAAGCATATACTCGCCACAATTCAACGCTGTTTCAACTCTACGTCATACGACACAAGTTGTAGCGGCTGGCGAGCTGTGGCGTGTAGGAGGTTCACAAACTAGTGATCAGATGTTTTAGTGGGTGAGAGGTCTGGTGAATGTGCTGTCCAGAAAAACAGTCTAACAACCTTTTGTATCGTGATAGCTCACAAAACTTCTGACAAGATGCGAACTGGTGTTATCTTATGGAACATTAATTCAACGGGGATTTCCAATCATCAGAAATGTAACGGCTGCCCAAATTACTTACTATGCGAGCCAGAGGTCTTTATGTCGTGCACACAATGGCCCCCAGCACCATCCCGTCAGTTGCTGAGCCCCTATGACTGTGACTAATGTAAACTGGCAACGTTCGTTTTACTCGGAATCTAAACACGCGAATACGTCCACCCTGATCTGTACGTCGTACCAGAACGCGTCTGAAAAGATAACTTGGTACCTACCTTGCGCTGCAGTTTGGCGCACCACTGCTGGCTTGCCTGTGCGTGCTGCCGCGTTGAGGGATGCTGTAACAGTGGTCGCCATGCCGACAGTCGCAAGTTTCAAGACGTCATCGCATTGTCCGTCTGGATGCTCCTCATGTTGAGCGTTTCCTGACTCCAGTATATGGCTTAGCTGTATGATTCTGCACGGCCGGGCGATGTCCGTCTTCTCGGGTGCTTGACGTGTGTGAGCGTTGAGTTCCTGCATGCCGTTGAATATGGACCTCCTAAACCCACTGATTTCAGATTTTCACGACAGTCGTGTAATACCGAGAAAGGCGAGCAGCGATAACGCAGTTTTCTGAGGCTACGACCCCGGTGCTATCGTCTTTTGCCACGTGCTGGTAGACGATTCTCCTTCTTACTCGAGGCACAACACGCTCTCTCACAAACAACGAACGATCAAATGCTATTTATGAGTGAGAAGACAGCAGCGAAATTTTACCTTGTATATATCACTTCCGTGGCGTCGATCCTACCTACACTCCTGGAAATGGAAAAAAGAACACATTGACACCGGTGTGTCAGACCCACCATACTTGCTCCGGGCACTGCGAGAGGGCTGTACAAGCAATGATCACACGCACGGCACAGCGGACACACCAGGAACCGCGGTGTTGGCCGTCGAATGGCGCTAGCTGCACGGCATTTGTGCACCGCCGCCGTCAGTGTCAGCCAGTTTGCCGTGGCATACGGAGCTCCATCGCGGTCTTTAACACTGGTAGCATGCCGCGACAGCGTGGACGTGAACCGTATGTGCAGTTGACGGACTTTGAGCGAGGGCGTATAGTGGGCATGCGGGAGGCCGGGTGGACGTACCGCCGAATTGCTCAACACGTGGGGCGTGAGGTCTCCACAGTACATCGATGTCGCCAGTGGTCGGCGGAAGGTGCACGTGCCCGTCGACCTGGGACCGGACCGCAGCGACGCACGGATGCACGCCAAGACCGTAGGATCCTACGCAGTGCCGTAGTGGACCGCACAGCCACTTCCCAGCAAATTAGGGACACTGTTGCTCCTGGGGTATCGGCGGGGACCATTCGCAACCGTCTCCATGAAGCTGGGCTACGGTCCCGCACACCGTTAGGCCGTCTTCCGCTCACGCCCCAACATCGTGCAGCCCGCCTCCAGTGGTGTCGCGACAGGCGTGAATGGAGGGACGAATGGAGACGTGTCGTCTTCAGCGATGAGAGTCGCTTCTGCCTTGGTGCCAATGATGGTCGTATGCGTGTTTGGCGCCGTGCAGGTGAGCGCCACAATCAGGACTGCATACGACCGAGGCACACAGGGCCAACACCCGGCATCATGGTGTGGGGAGCGATCTCCTACACTGGCCGTACACCACTGGTGATCGTCGAGGGGACACTGAATAGTGCACGGTACATCCAAACCGTCATCGAACCCATCGTTCTACCATTCCCAGACCGGCAAGGGAACTTGCTGTTCCAACAGGACACTGCACGTCCGCATGTATCCCGTGCCACCCTACGTGCTCTAGAAGGTGTAAGTCAACTACCCTGGCCAGCAAGATCTCCGGATCTGTCCCCCATTGAGCATGTTTGGGACTGGATGAAGCGTCGTCTCACGCGGTCTGCACGTCCAGCACGAACGCTGGTCCAACTGAGGCGCCAGGTGGAAATGGCATGGCAAGCCGTTCCACAGGACTACATCCAGCATCTCTACGATCGTCTCCATGGGAGAATAGCAGCCTGCATTGCTGCGAAAGGTGGATATACACTGTACTAGTGCCGACATTGTGTATACTCTGTTGCCTGTGTCTATGTGCCTGTGGTCCTGTCAGTGTGATCATGTGATGTATCTGACCCCAGGAATGTGTCAATAAAGTTTCCCCTTCCTGGGACAATGAATTCACGGTGTTCTTATTTCAATTTCCAGGAGTGTATTTTATGCTTTACGCTGAAACTTAAATCTTATGCATATCCAATTTAACATCTGTTGCTCACTGTCGTCACTTAGTTGCAGTTTTAATATCGACTTCTGTAATATTTGCTTTCAGTATACTAGCATACAGTAAATTAATTGTAGTCAATGAGCGATTCTTCAAATCATTTTCAACAACGAAATACTGTCAGTATTTTTCTGCGGTAAACTCTATTACATATGGTTAACACATAGTATTGTGTAACGTGAAACTCTGTATTTGATTTATACAGCTATAATATATTAGATGATACTTAATTTCTTTATTGTGCACTACTGGCCATTAAAATTGCTACACCACGAAGATGACGTGCTACAGACGCGAAATTTAACCTACAGGAAGTGATTCTGTAATATGCAAATGATTAGCTTTTCAGAGAATTCACACAAGGTTGGCGCCGGTGGCGACACCTACAACGTGCTGACATGAGGAAAGTTTCCAACTGATTTCTCATACACAAACAGCAGTTTACCGGCGTTTCCTGACGAAACATTGTTGTGATGCCTCGTCTAAGCAGGAGAAATGCGTACCATCACGTTTCCGACTTTGATAAATGTCGGATTTTAACCTATCGCGATTGCGGTTTATCGTATCATGACATTGCTGCTCGAGTTGGTCGAGATCCAATGACTGTTAGCAGAATATGGAATCGGTGGGTTCAGGAGGGTAATACGGAACGCCGTGCTGGATCCAAACGGCCTCGTATCACTAGCAGTCGAGATGACAGGCATCTTATCCGCATGGCTGTAACAGATCGTGCAGCCACGTCTCGATCCCTGAGTCAACAGATGGGGATGTTTGCAAGACAACAACCATCTGCACGAACAGTTCGACGAAGTTTGTAGCAGCATGGACTATCAGCTCGGAGACCACGGCTGCGGTTACCGTTGACGCTGTATCACTGACAGGAGCGTCTGCGATGGTGTACTCAACGACGAACCTGGGTGCACGAATGGCAAAACGTCAGTTTTTCGGATGAATCCAGGTTCTGTTTACAGTATCATGATGGTCGCATCCGTGTTTGGCGACATCGCGGTGAACGCACATTGGAAGCGTGTATTCGTCATAGCCATACTGGCGTATCACCCGGCGTGATGGTATGGGATGCAATTGGTTACACGTCTCGGTCACCTCTTGTTCGCATTGACGGCACTTTGAATAGTGGACGTTACATTTCAGATGAGTTACGACCCGTGGCTCTACCCTTCATTCGAGCCCTGCGAAACCCTACATTTCAGCAGGATAGTGCACGACCGCATGTTGCAGGTCCAGTAGGGGCCTTTCTGGATAGAGAAAATGTTCGACTGCTGCCCTGGCCAGCACATTCTCCAGATCTCTCACCATTTGAAAACGTCTGGTCAATGGTGGCCGAGTAACTGGCTCTTCACAATACGCCAGTTAGTACTCTTGATGAACTGTGGTATCGTGTTGAAGCTGCATGGGCAGCTGTACCTGTACACGCCATCCAAGCTCTGTTTGACTCAATGCCCAGGCGTATCAAGGCTGTTATTACGGCCAGAGGTGGTTGTTCTGGGTACTGATTTCTCAGGATCTATGCACCCAAATTGCGTGAAAATGTAATCATATTTCAGTTCTGGTATATTTGTCCAATGAATACCCGTTTATCATCTGCATTTCGTCTTGGTGTAGCAATTTTAATGGCCAGTAGTGTATATGGCAAGATTTTATTGTATTTCGTTTAATTTGTTTAGTGGTTGTAGTTTCTTTATTCTATAGTGCTATAAAAGACGTGAACAGCAACCGTGAATCAGTAATACTAAAAATGGGCTCCAAGTTATGTAAAACGTAATAAAATTTTGTGAGATATAGGTATAAATGTCTTTTCTTGCGCAAACAATTATATATGGGTTAAGATATACACGGTCCAGTCACATTAATATGACCACTACCCATGTTTGACGTCATCGTGCACTGACGACTCACAGTTAGCAGGTGGCAGCACTAGCAGTGGAGGCTATACGTGTCGGGGGGAACACACTGCAGTCGTTGTCGTAATGCGAAAGCGGAGCGATTTATCTGGGGTTATAAAGGACCTGATTTCGCTTTCGGGCCAAGGGTGGAAGCATTTCCGAAACGACTAAGTCTGCAAACTGTTCACGTGCCTTCGTGGTTAAGATATACCGTAACGGCAAAATGGCGCTATTCAAAACTACGCCGATGCAAAGGTGGTGCATCACAGGTGTGAACGTCGACCGCAGAGATGGGTATGGGCGAATAGACGTGCAACTGTTGAGCAGCTGACCGCCTAGATGAACCAAGGGGCTACCAACTGTGTCTTCTCAACGATCGTTCAGCGAACTTTGCTGCGTGAGAGCCTCCGCAGGAGGCGACTTGTTCATCCACCCTGACCACTGTCAAGGGACGACGAAGTCGGAAATCTGCACAGCAGCGCCGCAAGTGGACATCCACTGAGGGGCGACACGTGGCCTTTTCGGATGAATCATGTTTTATGCTCCATCGGGCAGATGGCCGTTGGCGAGTATGTCATGAAACGTCTGGAAGCAAACACCCTTCAGGAATCGTCGGAAGGGTCCATGCCTCGGAAGGAACCGTTATGGTCTAGGGAAAGTTTTCACGGGCGACCTCGTAATTCTGGAAGGCACAATGGATCAAAACAAGATTGCATGTACCCTTGGAAGTCATGCCCATCCCAACATGCAGTTTGTCCCTCCTCGGCACGATGACATCTCCCAGCAGGACACTGCTCACAGTGTGTGTGCGTGATCCGGAGAGCAGCAGGGGGAGTTCACCTTGCTCTTCTGGCCACCAAACTCACCGGATTAAAACCCAGTCAAGAATCTGTGGGACTGCCTCGATTGGGATGTTCGCGCTATGGCTTCTCAACCGAGAAACCTGGAGTCGGCATAGCTGCGCAGACTTGTTGTTACCTTCCAGAACCTCATTGACTCTCTACCTGTATGTTTCGCAGCGGTTCGCGTCACAAAAGGTGGTTACTGACGCTTTGGACAGGTGGCCACGTTAATGTGAGCAAGATATTATATGTGATCTAGAATGAATTTGAAAATTACTGGCAGATTCATCTGTGTGGCGTGCCTGGGCCATTTGCCGTTCACAGGCAAGTGCTCAACCGGCTGAGCTATCCAAGCACGACTCACAAGTTATCCTCACAGCTTTACTCCCCCCAGTACCACATTGTATTCCTTACAGACCTCATACAAACTTCTCCTGTATAGTTTACGGGACTAACGCTCCTGGAAGGAAGTAGGGTACGGAGATATGGCTTAGCCCCAGTCTGGGGGTTGTTTCCAGAATGGTATTTCATCCCACAGTGGACTATGCTATGATTACCGTTTGTATTTAGGCGTAAGACAGCAGTTTGTGGTAAATTCCTAGTGTTGACACAAATTTACCATTTGCATTAGAGTGATATGTCTAAAGCTTCAGAGAAGAGCAGCACTTTTTTTTTACATTTCATACTGTATTCTGTTTGTTTCCGTTTATTTAGACACAGTTTATTAATTCCAATAATAATTATGATACGCAATGTTTTCATATTTCGCAGTACTTATATATGAGTACATACATATATTTATACATTTTGAAAATAGTTGTAATTATTTAGTACGTTTCTTAAAAGCAAAATAAATAAAATGTAATTAGTTTCATTAAAACACTCAAAAAGGTTGCCACGAGTGCAAATAAAGTCAAATTACCGAATTGAGCTTGGAATTACATTGATGTTTAAACTACCTGAATAAAAAGACACAAATCGCCTGTACTATACACAACTCTAGAGAAATATTTTTCCTGTAAAAATTTGCACCTAAACTTTAAGAACTAGCAGACACTCGCATGTTTAAGAGTTACTTTTTAGCCTCACACCCTGAGATATAAACAGTCTGTTCAAAAGTACCCGAACAGTAGAATGGGTCGCACAGCTCCGCTCGGTTACATCGATTGTGGACTAACTGTTGGATATCACCTAAGCAAAAAAGCCATCAGAAACATTTTGATCCTTCTAAAGTCAACTGCTGTTGACGTGATTGTGAAGTTCAAACGTTAAGGAAAAACCAAGCTAAACCAGGACCGGGCAAACCCCATGTACTGCGGAGAGTGACTGAAAATCACATGCAGTCATCGGAAGGAATTTCTAGTGAGTTACAAAGTGCTATCGGCAATCGAGCTAGCACAATAAGTGTGCGTCTGGAGTTAAAAGCTAGGGTTACAATAATCGAGCACCTCCTCAAAACACATTGGACTCGCATTCGGGAGGACGATGGTTCAATCCCGCGTCCGGCCATCCTGATTTAAATTTTCCGTGATTTCCCTAAATCTCTTCAGGCAAATACCGCGATGGTTCCTTTCCCTAATCCGAAGAGACTGATGACCTCGCAGTTTGGTCTCCTCCCCCAAAACAACCCAACCTCCTCAAAAGCCACACGTTCCTGTAGTTAATGCTACGCGACGCTTCAGTTGGCGTAAAAAGCGACACCATTGGTCAGTGGATGACTGGAAACACGTGACATGGTGCAGTGAATCACACTACACATTTGAGGCATCAACTTTACGTGCCATTATGTCTAGTGTCAACAGTGAAGAGCAAGGGAACTGATGTTGCGGGCTGGGGGTGTTTTCCGTACTTAGGGTATGGTTCCCTTGCTACACTTAAGAAAACGCCTAATGCGTAAGGGTGTCAACACATTTACAGCATTGAATGAAATTTTCACACTACAGCGGAGTGTGCGCTGTTATGAAACGTCCTGGCAGATTAAAAATGTGTGCCGGACTGAGACTCGGAGACGGAAGGTAGGAGACGAGGTACTGGCGGAATTAAAGCTGTGAGGACGGGGAGTGAGTCGTGCTTGGGTAGCTCAGTTGGTAGAGCACTTTCCCGCGAAAGGCAAAGGTCCCGAGATCGAGTCTCGGTCCGGCACACAGTTTTAATCTGCCAGGAGGTTTCACATTTACAGCATTCCTTATTGCGTACAATAGACGAAAGTTTCGGAGACGGTGATCGTATCAGCATGACAATGCACCATGTCATAAGCAGTATCTGTGAGGTAACGCCTTCTGACCAGTAACTCTCGTGAGATGGACTGCCTGCTCAGAGTGCCTGCCTGTGCCCAATGGAGCACCTCTGGGACGAGTTACAACCTCAACTTCGCTCCACACCCCAGCATCCAACACAGCTACTTCCTCTGGTTTCGGCTCTTGAGGAAGAAGGGGCAGCCATTCCTTCAGACTTTCAGACACCTCGCTGAATATGTGTCCAGCGAGTTCAAGACGTCATAAGGCTGAAAACTGGACGCGCCCCATATTAACGTTCTCTAAAGAGTGCCCAGACACTTTTGGTGAGATAGTGTTCAATGTAGTAACTGGTTTCCAGACTCAGTATTGAAAGATGCATATGTCTCGTACTGAGTTTTATTTCGATTTTTGTGAAACTGTCGAAGTTGTCAGTAGCGTAATTTTGTATTAAATTGGAAGAATGCATTTTGGACGAATAAATGAGAGGGTGAAATATCAGAAGAGACGTTACGTTTTTTTGGGTGTGTCTACTAAGGGTCGTCAGGTGCATTTTCTCCGGGGTTTCGATAGATATTTGCAGTGTAGCTTTTGCAATGTGTCGCTGGAGCCAGCCCAAAAAACGCTTCTCATCACTTTTTTCAAGCGACGCTCAGTGTAGATTGAAAGTGTCGGTTTGTTTCGTGTTACGAGAAAAATGATTTTTAAAGCGGTATTTTATGTACCCATTCGATTGAGAGGTTCCAGAATAGTCTAGTAAGATATTCCTTTTTTAAATCTATGGACAGCAAAACACGAAGGATAACCAGCACTCCTGCAGCGATAGCACAGCCCAGGCCTGCGATGACTGCTACCGCCAAGCATGCAGCGCTATCCAATCGCTGCCGGAGTACTGGTTATTCATTGTGTTTTACTGTCCCTGTTAACACATGCCGATAAAACAGACCTACATCTACATGATTACTCTGCAATTCACATTTAAGTGCTTGGCAGAGGGTTCATCGAACCACAGTCATACTACCTCTCTACCATTCCACCCCCGAACAGCGCGCGGGAAAAACGAACGCCTAAACCTTTCTGTTCGAGCTCTGATTTCTCTTATTTTATTTTGATGATCATTCCTACCTATGTAGGTTGGGCTCAACAAAATATTTTCGCATTCGGAAGAGAAAGTTGGTGACTGAAATTTCGTAAATAGATCTCGCCGCGACGAAAAATGTCATTGCTTTAATGACTTCCATCCCTACTCGCGTGTCATATCTGCCACACTCTCTCCCCTATTACGTGATAATACAAAAGGAGCTGCCCTTTTTTGCACCCTTTCGATGTCCTCCGTCAATCCCACCTGGTAAGGATACCACACCGCGCAGCAATATTCTAACAGACGACGAACGAGTGTAGTGTAAGCTGTCTCTTTAGTGGACTTGTTGCATCTTCTAAGTGTCCTGCCAATGAAACGCAACCTTTGGCTCGCCCTCCCCACTATATTATCTATGTGGTCTTTCCAACTGAAGTTGTTCGTAATTTTAACACCCAGGTACTTAGTTGAATTGACAGCCTTGAAAATTGTACTATTTATCGAGTAATCGAATTCCAACGGATTTCTTTTGGAACTCATGTGGATCACCTCACACTTTTCGTTATTTAGCGTCAACTCCCACCTGGCACACCGTACAGCAATCTTTTCTAAATCGCTTTCCAGCTGATACTGGGCTTCGGATGACCTTACTAGACGGTAAATTACAGCATCATCTGCGAACAACCTAAGAGAACTGCTCAGATCGTCACCCAGGCAATTTATATAGATCAGGAACAGCAGAGGTCCCAGGACGCTTCCCTGGGGAACACTTGATATCAGTTCAGTTTTACTCGATGATTTGCCGTCTATTACTACGAACTGCGACCTTCCTGACAGGAAGTCATGAATCCAGTCGCACAACTGAGACGATACCCCATAGGCCCGCAGCTTGATTAGAAGTCGCTTGAGAGGAACGGTGGCAAAAGCTTTCCGGAAATCTAGAAATACGGAATCAACTTGAGATCCCCTGTCGATAGCGGCCATTACTTCGTGCGAATAAAGAGCTAGCTGCGTTGCACAAGAACGATGTTTTCTGAAACCATGCTGATTACTTATCAAAAAAAATGGTTCAAATGGCTCTGAGCACTATGGGACTCAACATCTTAGGTCATAAGTCCCCTAGAACTTAGAACTACTTAAACCTAACTAACCTAAGGACATCACACACACCCATGCCCGAGGCAGGATTCGAACCTGCGACCGTAGCAGTCCCGCGGTTCCGGACTGCAGCGCCAGAACCGCTAGACCACCGCGGCCGGCTGATTACTTATCAATAGATCGTTTCCTTCGAGGTGATTCATAATGTTTGAATACAGTATATGCTCCAAAACGCTACTGCAAACCGACGTCAATGATATAGGTCTGTAGTTCTATGGATTACTCCTACTACCCTTCTTAAACACTGGTGCGTCCTGCGCAATTTTCCAATCCGTCGGTACAGGTCTATGGGTGAGCGAGCGGTTGTATATGATTGCAAAGTAGGGAGCTATTGTATCAGCTTAATCTGAAAGGAAAGTAATCGGTATACAATCTGGACCTGAAGACTTGCCCGTATCAAGCGATTTGAGTTGCTTTGGAACCCCTAAGGTATCTACTTCTAAGAAACTCATGCTAGCAGCTGTTCGTGTTTCAAATTCTGGAATATTCCATTCGTCTTCCCTGGTGAAGGAATTTCGGAAAACTGCGTTCAATAACTCCGCTTTAGCGGCACAGTCGTCGGTAACAGTACCATCGGCACTGCGCAGCGAAGGTATTGACTGCGTCTTGCCGCTTGTGTACTTTACATACGACCAGAATTTCTTCGGATTTTCTACCGCACTAGACTGATTTTGGATCGCTCAATCGCTTGGACATGTAAAATTCCCCTTTAAAAACGATTTTACTTGTAATGGGAAACAAAGCGGCACTTTACGTCGGCAATGGGGATCGATGGAAGATTTGATGATCAATATTTGCTCCAGCTGACTACAGCTACGCATTGCAAAAACAATATTTATTTTCAATGGAAGATAAAATGTGGCCGGCCGCGGTGGTCTCGCGGTTCTAGGCGCGCAGTCCGGAACCGTGCGACTGCTACGGTCGCAGGTTCGAATCCTGCCTCGGGCATGGATGTGTGTGATGTCCTTAGGTTAGTTAGGTTTAAGTAGTTCTAAGTTCTAGGGGACTTATGACCACAGCAGTTGAGTCCCATAGTGCTCAGAGCCATTTGAACCATTTTTGATAAAATGTGGTAGGGAGAAGTACGAGACGTGTTATATAACCAGAAGACTAGAATAAAGCATTTCACACAATAACAATGGCAAATGGACTTGAAACTCACGACCTAGGTGGTTTAATATGATAAAACATTTTGTGAAACATGTGCAAAATAATAGGTTTTCTAATGTAATGCTCTCTGGTTTCCACTCAGGTGAAAGCGTTAAGATACCGTGACGTTTCGCCGAATGTCATATTCACCGTGTCCTGGCGAAATCAAAACGGCAAGAAAGTCTAAGTCGTTTTCTTATGTTATTATTTACATAATGTCACCTAGAGCCCAAATTTTTGTCACTGCGTTAAACATTTTTTTATCAATTTGAAGGTATTTCCACGCAGTATGACTAATTTGAGGTTTTTTTGGCGCTGAGATAACCAAATCGTAAAATAGATAGTGATATTTTGCTGTATTTTAGACAGGGACCGGTGCTCGCAGTGGCCCAGCGGGAGGAAACACAATAGCCCTACGGCAGCAGAACGGTGTACACAAAGCGGGCTGGCTGTACCCTCCCACGGAGTAAACAGACGGTTGCAGCTGTGTGTCGCACAAAGTGAGCAAACAGCACAGCGGCAGAGGTTGTCAGCGAGCACTTCAAAGCAGTCATTCTAGGATCGGCACCAGCGTATACAGGAGCAGCCACCTGGATATCGCGATTGTCTCGTCGGAACAATGCGGCAGGTTCGCCTCAGCATCGGATGCCACTCAGGAAAGCCGCTCCGTCAATATTTTCTGTGGCATTAGCATTTCGCGAGTACCGCTGTTTCAGAACCTGGTACCGAGCGAGGTGGTGCAATAGCGAAGACTCTGGACTCGCATTCAGAAGCGGCGGGGTGAAAATCCATAAGATTTAAATTTTCCACGTTTTCCTTAAATCTCTTTAGGTGAAAGGCCGGGATGTAACCTTTAAGAGGAAAATGGCCAATTTCTTTCCTCACACTTGTTATGTCAGGGCTTGGCATTTTGGCACTAACCACTAATGTTCCTAGCTTTCCTAAGTAAGTTGGTATACTATTCATGAAAACAATTTAAGTTATTTACCAGCGGCGGTTCGTAGTTAAAGACACTAAGGCACATCTAGTCCAAAATATATATTATAATGCACTATCTTGTAAAAACTTGAAGCAAACAGAAGGTATCGTCGGTTGAGAGAGTAAATTCGTACACGTATATCTACATCAGCACTCAGCAAGCCACCTGAATTGTGTGGCGGAGAGTACTGTCTGTTTCCCCCTTACCCTGTTCCATCCGCGAATGGCGCATAGGAAGAATGACTGTCAGTAAACTTCTGCACATGGGATGATGAACAAAGACTGAGACTGGCTTTGATTTTTTCCTGTATTGTCTGTGACATTTTCCTACATACACCCTGAATATTTGAAAAGAGCCAGTTTTTATGTTTAATGCCCATAGGCGGCAGCACTCTCTTATCGGTAGGTTGGTAGTAATGCTCTATTTTGTAGACACACTTCGCATTTCACACACCAAACAATGGAGTTGACGCGAGAGGAGCAGTATGGCGCGATAAAATTATGTGTTCGTTTAAACCGTACAGCCACTGAAATTAACGAAAAGCTGCTGCAAGCGTACAGGGCACATGCACTACCTAGTGCAACAGTGTTCAGGTGGTTAAAGGACTTCAAAGAAGGCCGACTTGTCTGTGTTAAGCAAGGTTGGCCTAATGTTTCGACTTCTGCTGTGACTAAAGTCAACATCAACACAACAAGATCGGTGGATAACATTGCGTAACCTCAGTGAACTGGTGAGAATTTCATGTGGCAGTATCTTTACGATTGTGTATTATCATCTCCATATAACCCCTGTTTGTGTCCATTGGGGCTACGTCTGTTGACTTCCGAACAAAGGCTGTGCAGATTGAGACAAGCTGTGAGGTGATGCGTCTCTATGCTGATAGAGGGGATGCTTCTGTGGAATCGATTATCACCGGTGCTGAGTCATGGCTGCATCATTACGATCCTGAAGGAAAAAAAGCTGGCTCAATGTGGAAATCGGCATGTTCTCCAACACCAAAAAAGGCGAAAGTTGTTCCATCTTCAGTGAAAGTTATGTTGATCACATTTTTTGAGTGTCTTGGAATGATTTACCACGCAGTTCCCAATCACACGATTAATGCACCACACTATGCGTCAGTATTGGCTGAACTGAGAAAACCTATTTCAAGGAAACGACCAGAACTTTCAGAGACTGCGTGGTGACTTCATTATGACAATGTGCGGCCTCGCGTTGCAAATCAAGTCATGTAGTTTATGGCTCAGTTCAACTTTACCTGTCCACAGCATCCATCTTATAGCCCCGAGCTTGTACGCTGCGATCTTTCTAATTCTCATCATTAAAGGTAAAGCTACGGGCAATTGCCCTGAGAAATCCGGAGCTGTGTTCAAGAAAAATGAGGTTATTCTCAAGAACCTGACAAAGAATGGCCTGCATCGTGTTTTCGAGGCCTGGCAGAGACGCTATAACAAATGCATTCAAGTAGGAGGTCAGTAATTTGAAAAATGTCATGTAAACATTGAAATGGAGTAAGAATCATTCTTTACTGATCAGCTGTCGTATTAGCTCTGATTTCTGGAATTTTTTCGTTGATAATCTCTTTGTGAGACGTTTGTTGGAGTCAGTAATATATTGTTCGACTCTTTCCGGAATGTGCTGTCTTGAAATTTCAATAGTAAACCACTCCGTGATGCTCAACACCTCTTTGGAGTGTCTGCCACTGGACTTTGTTGAGCATCTCTGTAAACTTCTCGCGCCGAGTAAATGAGCCTCTGTCGAAATGCACTGCTCTCGTTGGTTCTTTTCTATCTCCTCTATTAGTTCTATCTGGTAAGGACCCCAGGCTGATGAGCAGTTCTCAAGAATCCATGGAACAAGTATTTTGTAAGCCACTTCTTTCGTGGCTCAGCTACACTTCCTTAATATTCTTCCTATGAATTTGAGTCTGCTTTTTCTACTATTAGTTTTATCTGTCATTCCACTTCCGATGCTCCGGATGGTTACCCCTAGGTATTTTACGGAAAATACTATTTCCAGCAATTTGTCGTCAATACTGTAGTTGTACAGTAGTGTATTCTTTTCCTATGTAAGACATAAATAGTCCCAACAACATGTGTAAGTTATGAGTTGTGAAGCTCTCTTTGTTTGCATAGAAGTTTTCTTACACTTATTAAACGACGATCGATCTTTCCCATCGCTTAATACCTTGCTCGCAACATTCTTTTGTAATGAATATTCAAGGAGTTTTACCTTTTCTGTTTGTGCTCTATATCTTCGTCCTTGCCACTGAATATTTGATTTTGGGTATTCAGATATTGTGCAGTTTGTCTCCTGTCACTCTTGGTAAGTAAAAACATTTCCCTTCGTTTCTTAACATCCCTCGTAATACCCGTAGTCATAGACGGTATCACTACATTGTGTTCTCTGATATGCTCTCCTATACGTTAACTGATTCAAAAAGTTCAGATCTGTTTGTTGCTAGGAGATCTAAGACGGTACTTAATTTCTCTATCTAATCGAAGTAATTTTTGGACAAGACTTGCAGAATAATGTCATACGACTAGTTCTATTCTATACCCGGTAACTTAAAGTCACCCCTCATTACCATAGCATGATCGGGGAAGCATCCGATCATCATTTTTAGTCCACATTTGATGCTTATCTTCACCCATATTAATTCGTATTGGGGATCCGTGACAACCATAGTAGTTATTATCGAATGCTTTACTGCAGTACACGCCATGGGTGGGTAAGCAAATGATTGGAATTGCGATTTCCTGTGATAGGCAGAACGGCCACCAGACTGTAGTAGTACTCTAGTATTTAATGTTGTTACGAGGCTTGGTAGGGTATATAAGACGCTGAGTAATCACTCTGAAGGAGATACCTCATAGTCGTGTGATACTGCGTTATCAGCACCTGGCAGTGTTTGAAAGGGGTTTCATTGTGCGATCTGGCCGGCTGGTTGAATAGTGCAATATATAGATTCGTGGGAAATTTAGATGCGACTGTACTACACCCTTTGGGAACGTTAATTACTGTAATTTGCGTACGCGGACTGCGCCTTATACAGGGTGTTTCAAAAATGACCGGTATATTTGAAACGGCAATAAAAACTAAACGAGCAGCGATAGAAATACACCGTTTGTTGCAATATGCTTGGGACAACAGTACATTTTCAGGCAGACAAACTTTCGAAATTACAGTAGTTAAAATTTTCAACAACAGATGGCGCTGCAAGTGATGTGAAAGATATAGAAGACAACGCAGTCTGTGGGTGCGCCATTCTGTACGTCGTCTTTCTGCTGTAAGTGTGTGCTGTTCACAACGTCCAAGTGTGCTGTAGACAACATGGTTTATTTCTTAGAACAGAGGATTTTTCTGGTGTTGGAATTCCAACGCCTAGAATACAGTGTTGTTGCAACAAGACGAAGTTTTCAACGGAGGTTTAATGTAACCAAAGGACCGAAAAGCGATACAATATAGGATCTGTTTGAAAAATTTCAACGGACTGGGAACGTGACGGATGAACGTGCTGGAAAGGTAGGGCGACCGCGTACGGCAACCACAGAGGGCAACGCGCAGCTAGTGCAGCAGGTGATCCAACAGCGGCCTCGGGTTTCCGTTCGCCGTGTTGCAGCTGCGGTCCAAATGACGCCAACGTCCACGTATCGTCTCATGCGCCAGAGTTTACACCTCTATCCATACAAAATTCAAACGCGGCAACCCCTCAGCGCCGCTACCATTGCTGCACGAGAGACATTCGCTAACGATATAGTGCACAGGATTGATGACGGCGATATGCATGTGGGCAGCATTTGGTTTACTGACGAAGCTTATTTTTACATGGACGGCTTCGTCAATAAACAGAACTGGCGCATATGGGGAACCGAAAAGCCCCATGTTGCAGTCCCATCGTCCCTGCATCCTCAAAAAGTACTGGTCTGGGCCGCCATTTCTTCCAAAGGAATCATTGGCCCATTTTTCAGATCCGAAACGATTACTGCATCACGCTATCTGGACATTCTTCGTGAATTTGTGGCGGTACAAACTGCCTTAGACGACACTGCGAACACCTCGTGGTTTATGCAAGATGGTGCCCGGCCACATCGCACGGCCGACGTCTTTAATTTCCTGAATGAATATTTCGATGATCGTGTGATTGCTTTGGGCTATCCGAAACATACAGGAGGCGGCGTGGATTGGCCTCCCTATTCGCCAGACATGAACCCCTGTGACTTCTTTCTGTGGGGACACTTGAAAGACCAGGTGTACCGCCAGAATCCAGAAACAATTGAACAGCTGAAGCAGTACATCTCATCTGCATGTGAAGCCATTCCGCCAGACACGTTGTCAAAGGTTTCGGGTAATTTCATTCAGAGACTACGCCATATTATTGCTACGCATGGTGGATATGTGGAAAATATCGTACTATAGAGTTTCCCAGACCGCAGCGCCATCTGTTGTTGAAAATTGTAACTACTGTAATTTCGAAAGTTTGTCTGCCTGAAAATGTACTGTTGTCCCAAGCATATTGCAACAAACGATGTATTTCTATCGCTGCTCGTTTAGTTTTTATTGCCGTTTCAAATATACCGGTCAATTTTGAAACACCCTGTAAGTTCTTACACATTTTATGCATTTTTCACATTAAATTTGTCGTTTGTGTTGTATTACAGTGTAGTTACAATTCTGATAACTTTTCAACATATACACAGATGAGCCAAATATCCAGACCACCGATGCAGTAGCGTGTTTGTTCACCCTGGGAAAGCAGTACAGCGTCAGTCCCGCACGACATGGATTCGACATGTCCTTGGTAGATTTTCCGGGGCTGTGGGGCAAGATGTCTAAGCATAAGTATGTGCGGAGGTGTCACCCCATAGCGTCTCAGATGTGTTCCATAAGGTTCAAATCAGGCGAATATTGTAACCAAAGACAGCGGCGTGGCTTTGCCTGTTGTGCTCCTCAAAACACCGTAGCACGTTTCTGGACTTGTGATGTGGACTGTTAACTCAGTGCAAGACGCCATCGCCGCAGGGGAGAACATCAAGCATGAAGGTAGGCATCCGCAATAACATTCACGTAGTCAAGAGGTGTCACGGTGTCTTAGATTACTATCACAGGTCCCTTGGCAGCGCAGATGAATGTCGCCCACAGTATAGTGCTGCTCCCACTGGCCTGTCCCCGATGTGCTGTGCATGCATAGAGCAGCCGTTCGCCTAGATGATGACGTATCAGGATAGGACCATCGACCTGGAGTAGCAATTAACGTAATTCGCCCAATCAGGTGCCATGTTTCCATAAACTCAAGAATGTCTCGATCATCCCGTGCCCATTGGCGATGTAGTCGGTCAGTATGGCTGCGCGTATGGGAATCTGTTGCGGAGGCCAGTGCTGAACGACGTGCTCCGAAACACTTGTGTCTGCATCAGCTCCGTACTCAGTCGTTATATCTGCCACAGATTGCCGCCTATTCTATTTTACAGAGCTGCCAAGCCTCGGACTACCGCAATCAGTGGAGAGCCATGGACGTCCAAGCCTGCTGGTGGTTCAACCGTGGTTCAACTTTCAATAGATGCTCACGGCAGCAACACGCGAACGGCCGACCAGATTCGCCGTTTCCGCGATGCTCGTTCGCAGGTACCGGACCACAACAATCTTCCCTTTGTCAAAGTCGCTAATGTCAGTGGATTTCCCCAACTGGGGCCCGTATCGTCATTAGAACGATTTTCCATTCGTCTCTGCTCCACTTGTGTACTTCCCTTAGTGCATCACGTTCCCACAGTGCCACCAGGCTGCATTCGATCTGGCAATGGTCACAACATTTCGACTCATCATTGTACTGGTAGAAGATACGGAAATGACAGCGATAGTGATTGGTCATGGCAAAGCAGGACACGACAGTAACGCTCCTCCACGATTCAATGCATATTCAGCATCATTCGAAGTTGGCTGTAAAATAGGGGAGACTCCGGATTCCAGAAAGTAACTATTTGCTACCTTTAGGTATCCCGACACTGGAGCGAGTGCTCTTCGGGGGTTTTTATTTTGCGCACTGGTATCTATGATGCTGCTGGCTGTAGTGTTAGAGACAATATAACTACTCAGATTGGATTAAAATCATGTATAATGGTCAGCGCGTACTTATGGAAGGAAACCAGGTAGGCGTACCCCTCTTACGCGGATTCCTGGCGGCTCATAGGTTGTACAGTCCGCCCCGATAGCTGAGTGGATTGCAATCCTACGGGCCCGGTTTCGATTTTTGGCTGGGTCGGAAATTTTCTCCGCTCAGGGACTGGGTGTTGTGTTGTCTTCATCATTTCATCCCCACCCGGCGCGCAGGTCGCCCAGTGAGGCGTCGAATGTAATAAGATCTGCACCAAGGCGGCCGGGCCTGCCCCCGCAAGGGGCCTCCCGGCCAATGACGCCAAACGCTCATTTCCATTTCCATAGGTTGTACACTTTCCACTCACATTAATGTAACCACCTGTCAAAAGCATGTATAACCACATTCTGCAGCGGGGACCACTACATGTTGTGCGGAAGAGAGCCAATGCGGTTGTGGTAGGTACCGACAGTCTGTGACATGTTGTATTATCCTTCTCGTAGACGCCATATTGCCGAGGAAAAACAAAAGGCAGAGTTTCACATGGTATCTAAGGATGAATGCATACTTGTGTTGAACCTTTGTGCTCTTCCGAATCATGAGATCACCCAGAGAATGCCACGAAAGCATTCCCCAAACTACAACGCTCCGATGATTGTAGCAGGCTGTCTGCTTTCAGACATTTAATACTGTACACGCCAACGGCTATCCGTCCGTTGGAGCATAAAAGGTGATTCATCCGAAAAGGCCACCTGTCACCACACAGTGGACGTCCAGCTGTGCTACTGGCGGACTAGTCCCACGCTTCGTCGCCAGTGAACAGGAATTAGCATGGGTGCATGAACCATATGCGTCCTGCGGAAACCCCTATGCAGCAGCATAGGCTGAACGGTCTATGAGCAGACACTATTTGCAGCTTCTTGGTTCATCTGGGCGCTCATTTGCTCAAACGTTGTAAGTCTATCCGCCCTTACACATCTCCGCAGCCATCTTTGATCCCTGCTCCACCACAATGCCTCGCCGCCGGTTTTGGATAACGCCATTTTCCCGTTTCCTTTAACTACTTCGTCACGCGAACCATTTACAAACTTTGCCGTTGAGGAAATGCTTCCATTCCTGTCCCGGAAGCTAAAGATAACGTCCTTTTGGTTGTCAGCTAAATGGCTCCGCCTTACGGCAACGACTGCACGGATTACAGCGTCCTCCCGTCACGGTTTATATACCCTCCACTGCTAGTGCTGCCAACTGTTATCTGTGAGTGGTTACTGGATATTGACGTATAGCATAGGCGGTGGTAACATTAATGTGACTAGGCCGCGACTAACAAATATGGGCGCAACGAGCAATTGGGAGAAACATTGTGCCTTTCATTGTTAAAATTCCTCGTCCCACTGTACACACGTAGATTTCCAGAGGGTATTTTTGCAGTAAAAAAATTTTTTTCATGTCTTAATAGGTACCTGCTGTAACTTTATTTCTCCATTCTCATGTACGTTATGAGAAATGACTGTACCGTCTCTCATGAAATAGGCCTCATTGGGTAAAAGCTATGTTTTGCATTCTTCTGGCTTTGTAAATGATTGTTCATAACGCGGATGAAATATCTGAACGTTGTTACTAGTCTCCTGGCAGCATCGCTTGCACCTTCTGTATACGAATAGAATGGGAACGATTTGAGAGCATTTCTCGCACAATTCAGTATTGTTGTCTTTCTGATACTATGTTGACAGACTTTTTTTTGTCGGCTCTCGCAACAGTTTGCTAAAAATTCTCCTCTCCATCTGCAGCGTACTTATCTACACTCCAAGTAAAATGGTTTTGATGATGAGTGCCTCTTGTTCTGAGATTTTTCTTGTATTTTCTGCTGTTCCCTCCGCGACAGACGAGGTGCACGTAAGTGCATTCCGCGTTTGTGAAATTTGGTACGGAATTTAACATGGCGAAACATTCGTTACCTGCTTCTGGCACAGAGTGCATCGGCGAGAGTGAACGATACAAAGCTGTTGTGAACAGCGTATGCACGCTGCGTTGTTACGGGACCTGTAGGCCTATCTTCCCGTTCGTAGATCAATGTAGTATTGATACGAGACAGTACATGCCGCCACTATCGATAGGGTTGGTTGAAAAGCTCTTTTTGCTTGCGGGTTTACGAATTCTGGTATCCTCAGAAACGTTTTGCACTTACTTTCGCTGCCCAGACCGTTGGATATCAGAAAGAGGTGTACTATTTATGGCACTTCTGCGAATCTTGGAGTTCATCAGTTTTCATTAAATTGTTTACTCTTCTTAAATGCGAGGAGAAAAGGAGTAAATATGTTCTTGATTCTATTCGTAAAGCGGCATGCGGTTCTTGAGATATTTTCCTTCATTTATGGATCTCGCTGTATTTGTCCTGCATATATGGAGTACGGACCCATTTTCATACAATTCAAACGGCAAATTGCTGTCGGAGTTTTCTTTTCGTCTGTTCTGCTCTAGGCAGCGTCTGTTTTATTACGAATGCACTGCAAATACGGGGTCCGTAGAGCAGATGCTGCCGCAGACACCCCATCCTACTCGTATCTCTCTGTCATTACGCTGTACCTTAAATTGTCGTTGTTCCTTCGTCCGCATCCCTCAACCAGCCTTCCGTTTTCCCACATTGGTGATGAAGTAACGAGAACTTAAGTGCCACAACGCTGTATAGTTGATGAATACAATCGAAAGCGAAGTACCCTCCGACTCTCTTGTAACGTCTGCCCTTTGGAGTTTGTTTTACATCTCCGTAACTCTCTCTCGCCAACTAAACGATCCCGTGACGAAACGCGCCGCCCTTCTTTGGATCTTCTCTATAATCCCTACCTGATAAGGATCCCAAACAGATTAACAATATTCAAGAATCGGGCGAACAAGCGCCTTATAAGCCACTTCTTTCATGGATGAGCTACATTTCTTTAAGATTCTTCCGATGAATCTGATTCTTGTGTCTGCTTTTCCCACTATCTTGTTTATATGATCATTCCACTTAAGATCGCTCTGGGTAGTTACGCCTAGATATTGTACAGCAGACGCTGTCTCCAGCTGTTTGTCATCAGTAGTGTGGCTGTACAGTAGTGGATTTCTTTTCCTATGTGTGCGCAATATGCTACATTTATTTACGTTCAGGGTCAACTGCCAGAGTCTGCACCATTCTTCAATTCTCTGCAGGTCGTTCTGCAAATTCTTACTATCTTCTGGTGTTGCTACTTTGATATAAACAACTGCATCATCTGCGAATAACCTTAAAAAGCATTCAACGCTTTCTACTAGATAATTTATATATATTGTGAACAGCAACGGTCCTATCACACTTCCCTGTGGTACTCCGAATATTACCTTTACATCTGTCGATATAGTTCCGATAAGAGCGTCATGTTGAGTTCTATCTGCAAGAAAGTCTTGAATCGAATGGCACGTCTGCTCTGATACTCCGTAAGCTCGTATTTTTTTCATTAAATGGCAATGCGCGACGGCGTCAAATGCCTCACTGAAATCAAGGAACACGGAATCAACCAGAGCGCTGTTGTCCACTGCGCTGTGCATCTCATGGAGAAACAGAGCGAGCTGGGTTTCGCGGAATCCATGTTGATTTTTATAGAGGAGCTGTTCATTTTCCAAGAACGTCATAATTGTTGAGCATAAAACATGTTCCATAATTTCGTCCGCATCTCGTGGTCGTGCGGTAGCGTTCTCGCTTCCCACGCCCGGGTTCCCGGGTTCGATTCCCGGCGGGGTCAGGGATTTTCTCTACCTCGTGATGACTGGGTGTTTTGTGATGTCCTTAGGTTAGTTAGGTTTAAGTAGTTCTAAGTTCTAGGGGACTGATGGCCATAGATGTTAAGTCCCATAGTGCTCAGAGCCATTTGAACCATTTTGTTCCATAATTCATCAACAGATTGACGTCAAAGATATAGGTCTATAATTGTGTGGATCTGTCTTCCGGCCTTTCTTAAAAACGGGAATGACATGCGCTTTTTTCCAGTCGTTAGGTACCTTTCCTTGCTCAAGCACGATAAATTACTGCTAGAAGGGGGAGCAAGAACTTATAGGTATTTCATGTGGTACTGAAGCCTTTCCATTACTAAGCGATTGTTGCTGTTTTTCAATTCCGCGATCGGTTATCTCAATATCTGCCATTTCGACGTTCGTACAACGATTGAGAAGAGGGACAGTGTTACGATCTTCCGCGATGAAGCTGCTTCGGAAGACCGAATTTAGTATTCCGGCCTTCTCTCCCGTTTCTGTGCCCGTGTGGTCGCTGAGAGAATGAATAGGGCTTTACTCAGGTCGGTTGAGAACGTCTTACGTTCGAAATCATTGAACGCTTCTCTCATTGCTCTCCTTACGCTCAGTTTCCCTTCGTTAAGCTTTTGTTTGTCAACTAGGTTTTTACTTCTCTTGAATCTGAGATTAACGCTCTTTGTTTACGCAGCGCTTTTCTATCACGGGTATTAAACCATAGTTGATATTTCCCATCCCTTAAAACCTTACTCGGAACATGCTTGTCTAGGGCTTATTGAACGTTGCCTAAGAATTTGTTCCATTTGTTCTCCACATCTTCCTCCACATCACAGAACATTTGACGCTGACTGCTGAGATATTCTGAAATTTGTATCCTGTCACCCTTGCTGAGCAAAAATATAGCTCCCTGCCTTTCTTAACATTCCTTGTAGGACCCGTCGTCATAGGTGCTGTCACAGCCGTATGATCACTGATACATTCCTGTATGTTATCTGATTGTTGCCAGGAGGTCTAAGACGTTACCCTCACAAGTTGGTTCTCTAACTATTTGCTCAAGGTAATTTTCGGACAAGACATCGAGAACAATGCCACACGATTCACTGTCTCTGGCACCAGTTCTGATGGCATAACACTCCCAATCTATACCTGGCAAGTTGAAGTCACACCCCCTATTACAACGGCATGATCAGAAAAATTACTAATGATATTCTGTAAGCTCTGTCTGAAGCGCTCTACAACTACAGATCCTGACCCAGGTGGTATATAGAAGCATACGATCGCCATTTTTGACCGTTCTTTGATACTCATTTTCAGCCAGATTAATTCACATTCGGAGTCCGCGATAACCTCGCTAGATTTTATCGAATTCTTTTACTGCAATAAACACGCCACCACCATTGGCGACTAACCTATCCTTACTGTAAATATTCCAGTCTGAACTTAGGATTTCGTTCTCACTGACGTCTGGCTTCTACCAGCTTTCTGTTCCCAATACTATGTGCATTATAACCTTCAATAAGCGATGCTAATCCTGGGACCTTTCCCTGGATGCTCCTGCAGTTTACTAAAATCATATTAATCTTTTCTGTTTATGATCTGAGAGGTTTCTGTGGCTGGTTTAACAGGCAATTCCTGTTTGCTCCCAGGGGGGGGGGGGGGGAAGGGGGAGGGGTCCTCTTACTTAAATAAGCCCCATGTGCACTCCACGCGTACTCCGCTACCCTCGTAGCCGCTTCCTGCGTGTAGTGCACGCCTGACCTATTAAGGGGAACCCTAAAATACTGCACTCGATATCGGAGGTCGAGAAATTTGCATCCGCTACCGTCGCAGAGCTGTATGAGCCTCTGGTTTAGACCTTTCACTCGTCTCCAAACCAGAGGACCGCGATCAACCCAGGGCACGATGCTACACATAGACACCTTAGCCTGCACCCCGCGTGCGTTGCTACTTACCTTCATCAAATCAGCCAGTCGCCGAAAGTAGCCGAGGAGGGCTTCAGAACCCGAACGGCAGGCGTCATTCGTGCCGACATGTGCCACTACATGCAGCCGGTTGCACCCAGTGCGCTCGATAGCCGTCGGCACGGCCTCCTGCACATCACGGATGAGACCTCCGGGCAAACATACCAAATGCATACTGGAATTCTTTCTCGCCGTGCATGCTATCTCCCTGAGGGGCTCCATCACCCGCCTAACATTGGAGCTCCTAATGAGTAGCATACCCACCCTCTGTACTTGTCCTAACTGGGCAGGAAAATTGGCCGCTGGCCCAACAGGAGAGGCATCCCGTGCTGTCTCCGAGTTTATCATGAACACTAGGAAGCACCTCGTACCTGTTGCTAAGACGTAGGGAGCCAGCCTCACGGCCTGCTCCCTCTTTCGTCTTCCGCCCAGTGACACGCGAACCCACCACTGTCTGCCACCCACTCTGGAGTGAGGACGGACCGGTCAGATGTTGCGCTTCGGAAGGCGCAGTGAGGTTCGGGCATCAGAACTTTATAAATCGTATATCTACTGGCTCTCCGAGAGAGGAACGGACTTCGTACTATTCTTTATCACTGTTCGTTCTCTTCAACTCGCGATCTGAACGTAAATCCGTAGTGTCCATGCTTCAGTACGATGCATATTTATCGTAAGCATTCGTGGCCGTAGTCATTTCCCGTAAAACTCTTCTGGTTGTGTACCACAAGATGTCAGAAAACTGTGCACCATCGACTGTGCTATTACTGAAAGCGGATGTCAACAAGGCTCTTACTGAAAGCCTACGTCTGTCGCCAGTTAACATGAAGGAGGCCACTTGCCCTAGTGGTCGAAATGTTGGTAAATATCTCAACATGACAAGGCCTCCAGCTCAGAAGAAATGTATGGAAACAGCAAATCTGTCTTGTCATGTTATTGTGGGACACCTCTATGAAATACTCGGCCGAACCAACAAAACTGTGTATCGGTCTGTCTTGGATATTGGTCGTTTAAACTTGTCGAAAGCCGTTCTACGAAATTAAGACCTTTTTCCAAAGATTCTAATTTTAGTTGGAATCCATACATATTTTAAAAATGTACGGAGTAGTGTGCTATCGGCTTTGCCGTCACATCACCGAAGTTAAGCGCTGTTGGCCTTGGCCAGCACTTGGATGGGTAAACGTTCGTCTGACTCTGCTGGCAAACGTGGTGCACTCAGCCCTTGTGAGGCAAATTGAGGAGCTGCTTGACTTGGGACAGCGGTGTGCTGACCACATGCTCCTCCATATCAGCATCCAGCGACGCCTATAGGCTGAGGATGACACGGCGGCCGGTCAGTACTGCTGGGCCTTCCGAAGCCTATTCGGACCGAGTTTATGTATGTTCCATATCTCCTCCTAAACCACTGGATCGATTTCAACGAAACTTAGTGTCGTATCACTTACTGTCTGAAAAGAATCGCTATGGGGAGAACTACCTACCTATCAAAGAGGTGTGATAGGGGTGAAAAAAAAAGTGTAGCTCACGACGCGCGAATATGCAGACATCATTCGTACGATATTTGAGAACGAGAGTGCTTAGTGACTTGCCAGAAACATTACTCTTAAATTCATACTTTTACGAAACTTTTTCTCGCTGATGACCCCAACAAAATTATGAAAGGAAGGTATTTTATCGCTTACTATTAGAATTGAACTGTACCAAAACTACGATTCAGTGGATTTAGTACGTTTTTTACTTTTATCTCTTTTTGAGGAAATTGCGTTTTCTAGCACAATATCATACGTCTGTTTTTGTTAATTTTACTACATCATCCTTCCGTCGCATGTTACAAATCAACTATTTTTTAATAAAATGACAGGCAGGAGGATAACTATGTTGAACAAAATTATTCACTAGGTTACGTGGTTTTTTACATATACTCTCTCTGTTTCTAAACGGTTCACCATTTCCGGTTTTTAGGGAAATCCAGTAACACACTGATCACACACATAAAGAAAGAGATCGTTATGAGGTAACCACCAATAGGTACGCAACACACCTAAACTACATGTAAAGCGGTTACGACGTTAACTGACAAAAGCTACTAGGAAAACTAGTATAGACTACACTCAGTCATGATTACAGTAGCCTCCGGTAGTTATACAACTCTACTTACATTCACGCTTTTCGTACAGTAAAACTGCGGCATCAGGCATGATGTTTTAACTTATTACCTCTTTACTAATAACAGTAATCGTGACACTTTTTGCAATGAGTACTCAGATATACCACTTAATATACATAAAAATTATATCTTTGTACGACCCATAGTTCTGGAGATATGGCGTCAAACAGTGAGATGCGTAAACAACTGTCGCGTCCCGTGTCACGTTTTAATTTATTACGCCCTTACTAATAACTCTATTCGAAACAGATTTCCCAGGAAGTATCCCAATACGACACTGAATGTACCTTCTAACAACCCTAACGCAACAAAGGTCAAAATTTTAATAACGATTGTGGTGTTGCTCACTCTGCTAAATACTGCATTTTCGGGCAACATCAGTCATATTATGTGGCAGGTGTCATTAGAGCACAGTTAATAGTCATTTCATGTAATAATAAAAAACTAGGCACTCATCTTTTTGTGTTTCCCACGCTGGTCTCGTATTATCATGGCTCAATCGTTGAAAATCTAGGTGATTATGATCCCAAGCTCGGATGCAAAGAGGCCTAGGTTTTATTCTGCTATATTCAAAATTTTTGTAGATGCGCTTCTCAAACAATTCTTGGAGATTAAACCTTTCAAAGTTAGCACAATAGTGATGTAAAAGAAATAATCTGCACTCCGAATTTAAGTTACACTTCCTTTTAATTGCTTTTATTGCAATATCACGTGACAGACTAAACATCACTTCACAATACAAAACATACTTGAAAACATCTCTCTCACAGTCACTGTTAAAGTTCACATTTTATAAGTGGACAACGTTATGCGTCTTTCGAACATGACGTCCAACACTTGACTTTCTCAAGGTCAGACTCTCTAAAAAGTTAACAACTAACTAATAATCGCTTACGCGCCCAAAAATCAGAGTTACAAGTACGTCAAAGATCATAGTGACAAAAGAAAGAATACACATAAGAATAATATCATTGCAATATAAACATATCGATGTATCACAAATGAAATCAAATCTGAATGTTGTCTCAGAAATATGTCAAGTAGTTAACAGAAATACAGTAGAATATTACTGGTATCGAGAGGTTCAGGTGAGGTACCATAATGGTTACGTAATTCAAGTACCATTACAACCTGAAAAGTAATATCATTTTTCACCACTTTGTTCACTGAATGTACCTGGAAAATGATATCAATTTTCGACACGTTGTTCAGCAGATATTACGTCATAAAAATTGAGCTCCATGAAAGCAAAACTGAAGACGAAATTCGCTGCAGATGCAGGTGAAGTATGTGTTCAAATTTATGGGAAACATGTTAAATATATGTGCTATGTTTGTACTCTGGGCAACGGCCTTGCCGCAGTGGATACACCGGTTCCCGTGAGTTCACCGAAGTTAAGCGCTGTCGGGTGCGGCCGGCACTTGGATGGGTGATCATCCGGGCCGCCTTGCACTGTTGCCATTATTCGGGGTGCACTCAGCCTCGTGATGCCAATTGAGGAGCTATTCGACCGAATAATAGCGGCTCCAGTCAAAGAAAACCATCATAACGACAGGGAGAACGGTGTGTTGACCACACGCGCCTCCTATCCGCATTCTCAGCTGAGGATGACACGGCGGTCGGATGGTCTCGATGGGTTACTTGTGGCCTGATGATGGAGTGCTTATGTTAGTACTCTGGCAAAGCTGTGGGTAGAAAGCTCCTGGATCTATTGCAGCCACACTCGGTAAACATATTCCTTATTAGTGGAAAGAAATACTGTGGGGTAGGAACCAACAGCCTGCTACTGAGGAGGGTGGCGGGGGTGATAATTTGTGATGGAGAGAGAAGGCGGGAAGGAAGCGATGGACATAGAGGAGGACGGAGGGCATGGTTACAGACACGAGGCAGAGGAGGTGGGCAGAGAGAGGAGAAGGAGAAAATAGACAAGAAAGGGAAGAGGGGACGGAGGAGGGGGGGGGGAGATGGATAGAGATAGGGTGAGGGGAAGATGGACTGAGCGAGGACGGATAAGAATATTGACAGAGAGAGTGGTTGGAGAAGATGGCCAGAGAGAGCAAGGATTAGGCGATTAACTGATAGGGTTTGTAGAGATGAACTTGGATGGGGAAGAGGAGATGGAGGGAGGAAGAAGGCGATGGACAGCGAGGGACAGAGGAGTAGGCAGAGAGAGAGAGGGGAAGGAGCAGATGGAAAGAGGGAAGGGCAGGAGGAGATAAAGTATGGGAGGAGAATGTGGGCCGAAAGAGAAGGAGAAGATGGACTAACATAGTATTGTAATAAATACATATCCCGGCAGCATCCGGTACTCGTCGGGTACTCAGTTACTTATAAATAAATTAGTCTCTGGCTGCAAGGATGGCAATGAATTTCTTTATTGCATTATCGATTTCGGGATTACCAGCCCCCGTCTTTAAAATCACCTTGTATATTCGTCAAACTCATGTTAGTTGTTAAGTCCCTCGAGATCACAGCTTGCTGGCATTGTCAATCAACTGCACGGGCGACAAACACGTGTCTACAAATCCACACCACAAAAAGTGGCACCTTAGCAACCGGCAGCAATCTGTGATCCCTCAGTAGCCAGCAGAAAGCTTTCATCCCGAGAAAATTATACCTAATATGGATTACATGTACATAGACAAAGCGCGTCTAAAGATGGGGTTGGCGGTCCCGAAATCGATAATGCTATAGCGAAATTGAAAACCATCCTCGAAGTCAGAGGCTGGTTTATTTATAATACCAGCTCATCACACGACTGCGTTCCCGCATTCCGTTACGATGAAAAGTTTAAATAAAGATCTCCAATATTAGTATCCGAGCATCTCCGTAACACTATAGTGTTGACTGAGCCGGCCAGTTACAAATCTAATATCACGTGTCCTCATTTTCTCGTTCCCTTCCAACAGCTCAACCTGATGAGGAACTGAAATTAATCCACTAGCATAACAAGGTCTGCAGAAGATTTATACGCACTCCGCGATTGTCCCGGTTTCAACGTATGCATTTCTGTCTTTGAGATTCGTTAATTTCACGGTATGGCAATTTATTTGATACATCGTAACTTGGCTGCCGGCTGTTCTTCCTGGCCCGAGAGCCGTCAATTAACCTGAAAAGCCAAGTCGGGCGCGTTATTCTGCTGTGAGTGATGTACACTTTGTGTTTCTGCTTATCATATTATAAATGTATGTGTATCGCATTTCCTCAGGATAAGATGAGGAACCAACCACGCATTTGCAAAAACGGCCTTCAAACCATATTTACTCTCGACTGTGTACCACACAAATGCTTGTTAATAAGGCGCGCAGACTTGACCCGGGCTTAGATAACTTCGTTGTTCCATAAGCCGGCGCATTACGCTGAACAATGAGTTTGATAATTAATATTCATAATAAACAAAGTTATGTCAAAAATTGATTAAAGGAAGGATAAGTTGATTGAAGGCGTCTTAAAGTCATAAAGGAATGCTTTGGTTAAGGTGGGAAGTGGGGGTAGGAGAAGGGCGGGGGGGGGGGGGGGGAGGTTTAAACTCTAAATGGAGACGAAGGCTTTACTACAGGAGACACTTTCAGGTGGATGCATGTTCCAACAGTTATGCAGAGCTGGAAAGGCTTCCACAGCATAAACTGCTGTGTAGAACAGCATCAACCCTCTCTTCAGACCGAACACCACAACAAATAAACAATAAATATCAATCGGCAGTTTGACATTCGTGTAAGTTATTTGCAAGACATACAAGACACACTTTAATAAGAATATGAAAATTCCTGTTACAAAGAGAGCAAGTGTTAAGTATGAATATTATCAATCCATCACTTTTATAAATCATGACTGAAAAGTACTGGCACGATTTATTTAAAGAGGAATGGAAAAACTGGTACAAGCTAATCTCGGAGAAGATAAGATTGAGCTTTGGAGAAATATAGGAACACTCGTAGCATTACTGACTTTGCGATTTATCTTAGAAGATAGCTTAATGCAAAGGAAACATAAATTTATAGGATTTGTACATTTATAAAAAGCTTATGAGAATGTTGAGTCAACTATGATGTTCGAAATTCTGGAGGTAGCAGGAATATTATACAGGAACGAAAGGTTATTAGCAGCTTGTACAGTAGCCAGCTCGCAGTTATAAGAGAGGAAGCGCACGAAAGAAAAGCAGTAGTTGAGAAGGGAGTGACATAAGGTGGAACGTCTCCCCAATGTTCTTCAACCTACACGTTGAGCAAGCAGTAAAGGTAACCATGGAGAAATTTTGGAAGAGAATTTTAATTCAGAGAGAAGAAATAAAACTTTGCGGCTCGCCGATGATATTGTAATTCTGTAAGAAACTGCAAAGCACTAGCAACAGTAGTGGAACGCGAGTCTATCATTTTGGTACTTTCAGAGTAGGTTTTTATAAACTGAAGAGCCAAATATCGTGTACGGCTCCCGCGAGCACGCAGAACTGTCTCAACTCGACTTGGCATGAACTCGACTAATGTCTGACGTAGTACTGGAGGGAAGTGACACCATCAATCCTGCAGGGCTGTCCATAAATCCGTAAGTGTACGAAGGTGTGGAGATCTAAACAGCACGTTGCAAGGCACCCCAGATATGATTAATAATGTTCGTGCATTGGGAGTTTGGTTGTCAGCGGAAGTGTTTAAACTCAGAAGAGTTTTCCTGGAGCCACTCTGTAGCAATTCTGAACATGTGGGGTGTCGCATTGTCCTGCTGGAACTGTCCATGTTCGTCGGAATATACAGTGGACATGAATGGATGCAGATGATTAGACAGGATGCTTACGTACGTGTCACCTGTCATAGTTGTTCGCGGAATTTCAATTACCAACTTTCTCCTCTGAATGCAAAATTATTTTGTTGACGCCCATCTACACAGGGAGAAACGTTCATCGTAATAAAATAAGAGAAGTCGTATCTAGTACAGAAAGATTTAATTGTTCGTTTTTCCCGCTCTGTTCGAGAGTGAACGGTGGAGAAACAAAGGTGGTTCGATGATCCCAGTGCCAAGCATTTAAGTGTAAATTGTTGAGTAGCCATGTTGATGAAGATGTAGACTGTGTACCGAAAAGAGGTTGTAAGATGAAGATCAACGGAAGTCAGACAGAGGTAATGGAATGCTGTCGAACTAAACCTGCTGATACTAATATAATTAGACTAGAAAATGAGACATTAAAAGTAAATGAGGTTATGAAATGTAGACTGACAATGGCAGATAAACGATTCTGAAAAAGAAATATTTGAAATATTTGTTAACACTGAATACAGATTTGTCAGGAAGTCTTTTCTAAATGTATTTAAATGGAGCATAACCTTGTATGGAGTTGAATCTTGGACGATAAGCAGTTCAGACAAGAAGAGAATAGAAGCTTTTGAAATGTGGTGCTATTGAAGAATGCTAAAATTAGATGACTAGATAGAATAAAAAACGAGCAGCTACTATATTGGATTGGGGAGAAAAGGAAAATATGGCGTAACTTGAGTAAAAGAAGGGTCGTTTTATAGGGTATTAAAGATTAAGAGGCATGAATACAGTCAGCACATTCAAATGGATGTAGGTTGCAGTAATTATACAGAACATGGGTTTTAGTGGTATTGCAGACAAGAAATGGTTTTCACAAGATTGACTAGCTTGCAATCTTTGGACTATAGACAAAAACAACAACAACTGCTTTTATGTATTCGTACAACTAAGTTTCATTTTGTAATGGCTCGGCCAGCTACGTCATCGGCGTGGTTGAGTTAGCATCATGTGAATATCGCTGAGTCATGTTTCTGTCCCCAACACTCAGTTTCTTTAACCTAATGAAATCTATAAAAGCGGAATTGTATTAATATTGTATGTGATGGGTGTAACCGCTCTATTCGCTTAACGTAATGTTTTAATACGTATTATATGAAGTATTAGTGGTTGATTCCAAAGAAATAACTGAAAAAAAATCTAGTTTTTCCCTCTAGTATTGACTGAGGGTCTTTTCAGTCTCTCTCTCTCTCTCTCTCTCTCTCACTCTCTCTCTCTCTCTCTCTCTCTCACACACACACACACACACACACACACACACACACACACAGAAAATTATTTTTCACCGTATGTCTGTGCAACAGTATGAACTTCTCTATAAATATTTACTGCTTTAAAATCCAAGTTTTTAGATCGTCTTCACAGTGTGGCTCACGTCGAGCTTGTTCGTCTGAGAATACAAACAGTACCTAGCCGAAGGACTACCCAAAACACTTGACCGTACCTTCCTGTCACCAGAACCCGATTTATGAGCCCCTGGAGAATACCGTTTTAAGAGCTGCGTTTTGGAACATGTTAGGTAGCTCATGTGTAACAATGGTTGTAAGAGACGGCTGTCTTTCCATTTGATGTAGGAAAAACTCGAAGATGTACCGAAGAAGACACAAGCCGAAGAGCAGAGAGAAACGTACATTAGAAGCAAATTAATACAGGTCATTCGTACCTTTTTGGTTCCAGAGCACATCTACAAAACATACAGAAAGTAGTCGCATATCAGTGGACACAGCATCTCTCGAAGTTTTTAACTCACATCGCAGATGCTCAGTATGGGCAACTACGTAGTTGACTGCCGTCACTGACACGAATTACTCAGTAAGGCGTCATAGCAGCCCGCTTTGGAACTCTGGTCATTAGGTTGTCCTCTGCATGCGCGAACTAATTCGATCCGACGATACAGAGCTGACTATTTGTCTACACGCTCTGTCCCCTATAGAAAGTACGCCACGGTGCGTGATAACAATCGGAACTTGTAGAGATGCTCTATTCCCTAATATGTATCATTTTCCTGTTTAGTTGTCGCACAGTCGTCTCCAGAAACCCTGGAAGCACTTATGAATAACACTGTCTATTCGTTACTGTTCTTTGTTTTATTACTTATTTTCGTTTGATTTCCTTTGTAATTATAATTTCATATTTATTTATCGCTAATTTAAATTGTATGTATTAACATCTTCATTATGGCATTAAGTATTATTACGCAGGGTATTTTCAGTTTTATGAATGTATAATACGACCTGCGTTAGGTATACAAGAGACCGAGTTTTCAGAATGCAATAAGTAAAAAATAATAATAATGTCTCAGTGCACTATTCTAACTTGACTAACCTGGGACCACTCCATGACTGTGCACGTAAAATGTACTTTAAAAATCTTGTTTTTAATATACGAATATCCGACGTTTACCGCTGTCAGTGGGCATCAAATAATACATCTAACATGCATTATATGATTGGGGTGGCTCTATCTACGCACTGCTAATACTAAATTGCAAATGCCTTCCGATACACCAGAGAAAATGTGTCTGAATACTCTTGGTTGACGCTCCCGATATATTTATCTTTCATCTGCGGCACTATAATGGTTGTGAGCGGACGTTATCGTTTTCGTGCTCCCTGTGAATAGGTGAGAAAAAGGAAAGAAAGTCGCTGTTTCTGTGGAAGACAAAATAAATGCATCAGAAATTGGAAAAGGAGGAAGTCTTCAAAATGTGATTGTACATTATTGTTTTGGGCGGTTATAGTTGAGGAATTAACAAAGAATAAAAACTTTGAAAAACTGTGTCCTTCCAGAGCAAAGGGTGACCCTCTTAAAATCAATTAAAAACGTGAAGAAAAAGTAAGCGAATTACTGTTTCTTCGATTCATTCAAAAACTGTAGAATGGCTTGCCAATAATTTGTTCTGTTCTGCCAAAAAAAAAAAAAGGGCAACGTAATTCCAGAAGTAGTTAAACGAGTTCACTGCTTAGACCCCGTCTATCGCCTATGCTACAGTCACCAAACATCCAGTCGTATATCGTGGGTTGTCGCAACTCCTAACCGCTTACGAAAAAGGAAGGAAGATTAAGAGTTTAACACACGTCAGCAACGTGGTCACTAGAAATGGAGCTCAAACTCGAATTATGAAAGGATGTAGAAAGAAATCGGCCATGTCCTATTCAAAAGTACCATCCCGACATTTGCCTGAAGCGATTTAGGGTAATCACAGAAACCCTAAATCTGAATAGCCGACGGGGCTTTGAACTGTCGTCCTTCTGAATGCAAGTCAAGTGTCCTAACTACTGGGTCACCGTTCCCGGCGACTGCTTCCGACTCTTTTCTCCGGAGATCAAGCACAAGCAATCCGCATCAGCAGACAGATGCCAGTTGGTTAATAAACGAACCTCCAGCAGCCGACAAGGTACCATGTGCCGTCAGCCTCGCACCAGACGCATAAGCATTGTAGTAAACGTGGTGCCATAATGGCACTACCTCGCATCCGCAAGTCGCGTGCATCTGCCGTTAGTCCTCCACTGGTCGAGTATTTAGGCCTCTTCCTGACCGCTCTGCTGTCAATGTTCTCACTCTGCGTACCTAATGATTTCTCATTCAGAGATCTCGCGGAACCGACGAGGAATCTTTCTGCACGGCGTCGACGCCCTATGGCCTCCATAAACTACGTCCATCCTCGAGCGAGCATCTTACACTCACCATCACATACGGCCTCCAAGGACTACATTCATCATCGAGCACTCTACACTCATCTCCACCTATAGTCTCCATGTATTACATCTAAACCTGGGCAGCCTGCGCTGATCGCCACCTAAGACTTCCACGAACCATGTCCTAGTGCAACCGCACTCAGCGTCACTATTGTCTCCGTGGACCATTTCCATCTCGAACACCCTATGATCACTGCTGCCTATGGTCTCCATGGACCATGTCCTCGAGCACCTTTCCGAGAACCACCTACGGCCTCTACGGAACATATCCATACTCCAGCATCTCACCACTCACCGCCTACCGAGGCCTCGAGCCCCCAACTACTCACCACCGATTACGGCTCATGGACATTATTTCTGTAAGAATATTCCATTGCAATCGTTAGCGACTGGCTTTCAGCCTGAACCAAGTAGTGCAACTCACCTCTCTAAACCATGCTACTGTTTGGCGTTTTGAAGTCTAAAAAGGAATTGATTCCTGCTTAAAGATTACGCAGAATTCAGATTTTTCGGCGTGTCCGCAGTTACAAATGTAGTGAGAAAAGAGTTATTGTTCTTCGTTGTAAATTTGTTAAACATCTCTGTTATTGCACTATCAATACGTAACAAGAATAAAAATTTTGACTGGATGTTTGCAACCATTTTTAACAATTATTATTCTTTACAGATTGTTCCATATGTACAGAATTTTCTAGCTCTAAACAATATCCCAAGGAAAACTCTTGTTCAATTCATAATGCACTTTTACAGGAAAGGCGCCAGAAGTAATCCTCGGAACTATCGCCCAATATCCTCGACATTCACTTGTTCTAGAACCTTGGAACATATTCTAAGCTCAAGTGTAATGAGGTATCTTGAACAGAATGACCTGCTCCATGCCAATCAACACCGATTCCGAAAAAGTAGATCATGTCAAATCCAACTCGCATTTTTCTCACAAGTCATATTGAATGCCATGGATCGAGGCAGCCAGTTAGATGCAGCAGTACCACACAAACGCTTATTATCGAACGTACGATCGTATGTGGTATCAAGAGAGATCGATGAATGGATTGAATATTTATTGGTGTGCAGGAAATATTTATTGGTGTGGAGGACACAGCTTATTATTTTGGATGAAGAGTCATCAACAGATATAGAAGTAACTAGAGGTGTGCCCCAGGGGAGTGTATTGCGAACCTTGCTGTTCAAGTTGTACATTAATGTCTTTCAGATAATATTAATAGTAACCTTAGACTTTTTGCAGACGATGCTGAAGTACTGTCTGCAATAACTTGTGTAAATATTGAGTCAGAGATTGATAAGACTTTAAAGGGGTGCAAAGAGTGGTAACTCAGTTTAAATGTTTAGAAATGTGAAAGTGTGCACTTTACAAAACGAAAAGGAAACATGGTATCATTTGACTACAGTAACATAGAAATGATTCGACTCTTGAAGATATACATAAACTATCCTGTGGTAGCCTACATAGAAAATTTCTTGAAGTAGCTTTAAGTGAAGTGAAGAATCTAGAAATATACTATAACTCCCCTACGTATCGCTCTTATAGAGATCGTAAAAACAAGATTAGGCTAATTACATCACTCACAGAGGCGTATAAACAATCTGTCTTCACGTGCTCCATACTTGAATGGAAAAGCGAAAGCCCAAACAATTAGTATAAGGGCACATTTCCTCTAGCACTTCGCAGTGGTTCGCAGAGTATAGGAGCGGATGAACGAGTAGATATAGAACCCCACCCCGCTCCCCACAGTCACAATGAAACGAATAACATGGAAATGGTAAATGGTGACATCAGTGTCTTACTGTCGCCGTTGTGTCAGCGAATGAACGAAGGCACACTGAAAACATCCAAGAGAAAATGTCGGCAGCAAATCTCTCCTTTCCTGATACGAGAAACATGGCAATGTCAAAGACGCCATAAGAAAGTTAAAAATCAATCAACATAAAGCACGTAGCGAACTGGGTTACTCGGTCTTGATAAAAAGTCGAAACAATATTATCAAAGCTTTGTATCAAGTTATTGGGTAAGGATTAAAATCAAGAAGAAGTGGGAGCAAGAAGATGAGGACGCTGTGCTTTTATATTTTATAGCTGTGAGGATAGTACAACTCAAAGATGTAACTCGTATTCGCAAGGTCAGCATTCGAGGGAACTGGCTTTTTTGGTGGTAACGAAAATGAGGACGAGGGACAACGGAACACTGCAGAACAAAACGAGAAGAAACCGAACTTAACAGGAGATAGCGTTAGCCTGCACGTAAACCTGAACTGATAATTCAGTACATAATGTAATATAAAGCGTTTTAATAATAATAGTGTGTAAATAACTACCTTATTTTTCTAATCGTTCCGTTTTGCACGAGGTTTTCAGTTATATTACATAGCACAGGTGCATTTTACACCCGATAATCGAAACTCAAAATAAAAATTACACACTACAGTAGCCGCCATTACCATAGTTATATTAGGCAGCCAATGGACTATGTAACGAACGTTAATTTGCAGCTGAAGTTTTGCGAACTCCTGAAGACACTATGCCAACAGAATGTCATCAGCCTGTCATGCCCTTAGAGTCTCGTCATAAAAACTGATACCACCATCTAGTTACATACAAGTAGTGTGCACATTCACTTATTTTGAATTTCTGTTTATTTTATACCTATCACATTCTCAGATGGAACACTGACAACCCGTTGCGGACTACAAAGGCCATCTTCAGATGCAAACTCTAGTTTGACAACGCTTGTAATATACACTTTTTTCATCAAATGCCAAACATCTGAAGTTGGCAATTGTAGAGCGAAACGTTTTGTTACTGCAACATAGAATGTGATTATATAGATCTTATAATTAAGATATGAATTGAGGTATGTGTTGCATTCACCTTGTGTAGGTCGCTCAAGAATGTCGACTATAGTGCTCCGGTGGTGTAATCGTCAGCATTTCTGCCTAATGAAAGAGAAGACCCGTGTTTGAGTGCCGGCCGCGGCACAAATTTTAATTCATTTCTTCAGCTTCCAACACTTTGATTGTTTCCAAAATAAACAGAACTTGATAGTAAGTCAGTCACTGATCTTCTTCGACGGCATGTATTTTTTCCGAAAATTTATTGACTATAACTCCTTGTTTTGGTAAACAAATGCCAAAATATGAACCCTAAAGATCATGCTTCAATCCCAGTCAGTTGAAATATTTTTATGTAACATTTCTAATTTCTTCCACTTTCGGCAACTTTTGTTGATGTGATAAATGCCGAGCAGTACCGTGCATCGGGCTTCATGTGCATCCTGTGGCTGCGAATAGCCTGCTGATAAGGGAAAAGCCTGTTGCCATTCTGTGCCCAGGAAGGGATACGCGACACTGATTATGGTGTACATTAATCATACTAGTCAACAAAACGCTTCACTCCCTGAAATCTGTCAGTACAGTAAGGCATCTGTAAAACTTCCATTCGAAGCAAAATGAAGAAAGGTAACGTCCGAAGAGGAAATACCAACGTCAATCGTACCAACAGAAAATGTTAATTTTGGTTCACAAAAATAATAAATGTACACGTACTGTTGCATTTTACGACCCATCTCAAATTTTAGTCGGCACTTCCTTTAGCTTGTAACAAAAATGTTATGAACAGGATTACAAGATATGGAACAATTACCAACGTGGAAGGCGTTAATTAGCCCTGTAAGAGTTGTCTTTTCGCCATTTCGCAGTGCAGACCTTTCTTTTATAAATTACTTGTAAGTAAGACGCAACGAAAACCAACGGATCCGACAGACTATCATTTAAACAAGATCCCGTATTCTTTCAGTTACTAATACGCATTCACACTAGAAAAGTGAAGTTAATAAGTACAGCATAATACACTTAATCATAATATGTATTTATATTGTTAACGAGCAGCAGTTCTTGGCCCAATCATATTATAATAATACTACGCTACGTTCAATTAGAATTAGTTTTCCACCTTTATAAAGAGAAAATGCGTAAGCCTACCTTGCAATTGTTCTTCGTCAACTTCAATTACATCGCTGACACGTATGTAGGAAAAACCCATTTATGATTAATTCCCGAGGCTAGTAATGTTTTAGTATCACTGCAGATTATTCACAAAAACGTCTAGACTATCCTTACCATTTCATTATAATTTCACTTCTATTCTGTACTTACATTAATTTGATCGGAACTGCTTAATTGCGCCAGGCCTACCTTCTTTTGTCAGTCTTAATACATACAACTGCGAGCAAAGATCAACTTTACTTATTTATTAGCGATATAAATTGGACTCTAATATTTCTATAGAGTGCTTAATTCCTTACAATGTAGTTTTAATGATTTTTGCTTTCTTTTACTCCCTTTTCTTTTTTTTATAACGTAATGTTTCAAGTTAGTTATTTCTCTCTTTCTTATGCACATACATCTTTGTTAGAAAGATTGATTTCGTCAATATACATGATACGCAATGACAACTATTAAAGGTTATCTGCCTACGTCATTTAACACTAATACACACATCAAAATAAGTTTTGTATCACCTCGGTTCCGAGAGTTGCGGCACCTGCACAGAAAATTGGAATAGAGATCAACATAAACATCATTTTCGTCCTTTTTATTGCTCATGAAAACCACACTTTTCATGTCGTACCACCGGACAGCGAGACCTTCAGAGGTGGTGGACCAGACTGCTGTACACACCAGTATCTCTAATACCCAGTAGCACGTCCTCTTTCATTGATGCATTCCTGTATTCATCGTGGCATACTATCCACAAGTCCATCAAGACACTGTTGGTCCAGATTGTCCCATTCCTCATTGGCGATATGGCATAGAAGAGTGATTGGTGGTCACATCGTCCATAAACAGCACTTTTTAATCTACCCCAGGCATGTTCGATAGGGTTCATGTCTGGAGAACGTGCTGGCCAATCTAGTCGAGTGATGTTATCCTGAAGGAAGTCATTCACAAGATATGCACGATGCGGGTGCGAATTGTCGGCCATGAGGACGAATGCCTCGCCAACATGCTGCCGATATTGTTGCTCTATCGGTCGAATCGGACACGTATCATACAGCCGTTACGGCGCCATCCATGACCACGAGCGGCTCACGTCGGCCCCACATAATGCCACCCCGAAACAACAGGGAAACTCTACCTTGTTGCACTCGCTGTGTAGTGTGTCTACGGCGACGACAGTGTGTCTAAGGCGACGATTGTCTGGTTAAGCCATATGCGACGCTCATCGGTGAAGAGAACGTGATGCTAATACCGAGCGGTCCATTTGGCATGTTGTTTGGCCCATCTGTACCGCCCTGTATGGTGTAGTGGTTGCAAAGATGGACCTCACCATGGACGTCGGGAGTGGAGTTGCCCATCATGCAGCCTATTTCGCCCAGTTTGAGTCGTAACACGACTTCCTGCACGTAAAGCATTATTCAACATGGTGGCGTTGCCGTCATGATTCCTCCGAGCCATAATGCGTAGGTAGCGGCCATCCACTGCAGTAGTAGCCCTTGGGCAGTCTGAGTGGGGAATGTCATCGACGTTCCTGTCTATCTGTATCTCCTCCATGTCCCAACAACATCGCATTGGTTGACTCCGAGACACTTCCATTGTTGAGAGCCCTTCATGGCACAATGTAATAATGTGGACGCGATCGAACCGCGTATTGACCGTCTAGACATGGTTGAACTACACACAACACGAGCCATGTACCTCCCTCCTGGTGGTACTGGAGGTACTGGAACTGATCGCCTGTCGGATCCCCTCCATCTTATAGGCGCTGCTCATGCATAGTTTACATCTTTGGGCGGTTTTAGTGACATCTCTGAACAGTCAAAGGGACTGTGATACAATATCCACGGTCAACGTCTATCTTCAGAGTTCTGGAAATCGGGGTGATACAAAACTTTTTTTGATGTGTGTAATTAGAGCATAAGACTTTTTTCCTTCTTAAGATTTCCTTAAATTGCAGGTACTGAAAGCTTTATTTATTTTCTCCTTACTTTAATTTTTCTTCCTTTGTAAATCATATGCCAAAATACTTCGCGGAAATTTGGAACTTCTACCAAGAAATCGTCGTGATCTACAAATTAATTTTTACTAACAAGTTTTATTTTTTTCTTAATATTTCACAAATACATTATCTTCCATAATAGATGGTCAAGTGCCAACAAAATGCTACCCGCATCTATGACAGAAAAGATTTAAAAAATTTCAGGGTGTCATCGCCAACATTGTTCAGGAAGTGAAATAATTTTATCATATCTCAATTCTCTTCAGCTGGTGGCTTGTCGTGACCTGATAATGCTCCCTTATTTAAAAGGTGTCTTACTACAATTATTTCAGACAGCAAGGACAGTTCTGTACATAGCTTGCGATAGTGGTTCCCTAATTAATAACCTCTTAATCCATCTAGGTTGGATCTGAACACTTTTCTTGGGCAATACTTGCCCAAGTCGTGTTTCAAAGGAACGACTAATGCGTATTGAGAAGTATTACTGACTTTGAGACCATACCTCCCTCATTCCAAGCTTCTGCTGCATCCACCAACAACCATACTGCCACGACTCAGTTACCTTCGTGCATGTAATTTATAAAATGTAGCAATTACTCTGATACCTTAAAGTGTGCCTCTTATCACCTCAAGCAATTACGCAACTCAGTTTCCTTTGATCGCCAACAGGATCAGTTGCCAGGAAATAGGGAACCAATAGGGTCAAATTCTGATTTTAACCACTTCACACATCAATGTCCAATGACAATTGTTGGCCAGCATGCCAACCACAAAATTACTTAAACTCGGTTCTCATTCAACAGGCCACAAGATCCCTGCATTAATGTCTGCATCCCTAAGCTTACACACTACTTAATCTAAATTATCCTGAGGACAAACACACACACCCATGCCCCAGGAAGGACTCGAACCTCCGCCAGAACCAGCCGTACAGTCCATGACTGCAGCGCCTTAGACAGCTCGGCTAATCCCGCGCGGCGTTAACTTTCCATAACATGTTAAGCCTTTACGGAACCATCGAAAGCTACCAGTGAATTCGACATTAGCTTCATTATTAGTATCAGCCGTCGACGCGGCTTCAGATGGACATTTGTTGTTGGCAGGATAAGTCAGTTCGAAGGTCGGAGAAAGTCAATGGCATACCACCTCCAACAGCACCATGCTCTGCAAAGTACTGCTGCGTTTAAACAAACTTCAGAGTTCTGGACACCTTTACCTCGTTTTTATTTTGTGAAGATAATTTTCAAACAACAGAGAAACGTCATAAGAATGATTAGCAAACATAATAACCGATTTCATTGTAAAGCTCTTGAAACCACTAAGGATTTTAACTAGCAGAACATTATAGGGATACAGTTACCAATCAGTTAGGAACATCAAAAAGGCATGATAATTACTGTACAACAACAATATCCGTGACCATGAAACAAGAACGAGACTGAATTTGTATCCACTAAGAAGGAATAAAGAGCTAACTCGGAACAGTATTTTCTACTAACAAATGAAATCGTACGATGAATTGCCTGAAGATGTCAAAACATTACTAAACCAAACGGAAAGTACTTAGAAAGAATCTGTTCTGCAATATATTCTACACAGTGAGATTACTTAGATAACACAGAGTAAGGTTTTGACTATATTTTAAACCTTTCATCAAAGTAACACAAAGCTTGATACTAATATGTTATATTCTTCGTGAGACACTGACTCAGCTGAAATCAAAACATCGTCACAGTCCTGTCAGGGTGTATAGTGATTGCTTTTGAGATGCGATTGGACAGAATAGCTTTAGCTTTTAAAATTATGAAACAAATACTTTGCACGAATGTATAAAGTGAGCATCATCCTATACTAGGGACCCATCGACCAGTTTGCCCAGTTGTTAAGACTGGCCTTGCAGTGCGATAGATGGAAGGTCTCATCCCCATCCAGAAGCACTGATTTAGGTTTTCTGTGCATTCCCTAAATTACTTCCAACAAATTCTGTGATGTACCATCGATCAAACAGCCAACAAACGATCCAATCCTTGTCAAATTAGAGCTGTAAGTATATAAATACCTGTACATATATGAACTAGCGAACACAAAAATGCTTCACAATTACTAAATACGAGGCGTGTGAGAAAAGTAATGAGGCTGGCAACACTGTCAGTGCTCTGGCAACGCTGTGTTGTTCTACTTGTGTAGACCGGTGTGTCCATCCCTTCCAGATGCTCAGTCCGAGTTTCATATCCGTACAGCCGTAAGGAGAGATTTGAGAGCGCCATCAGTGAAGTTGTGTCTTTTTTGTGTGTTACGAAGATGGAACAAGGGAATTTGGAGCAATGTTACGCCATCAAGTTTTGTGTTAAACTTGGGGAATCCGCGAGGATGATTGGCCTTTGAAAAGTTGAAACAGGCCTATGGGAAACATTGTTTATCAAGAGCGCAAATTTTTCCACGACACAAATATTTTTGGCAGACCGAGAACACGTTGAAGATGAACACCGCTCAGGGAGACCTTCAAACGTCGAACGTGTACGTGCTCTAGTGAGATCAGACCGACGTTTGACAATAATGATGATGGGTGACATGTTAAAGACTTTCACCGTACATCAAGTGTCACCGAAGTTCTTCACACGTGAAAGGTTTGGGTCAAAATGGTGTCGAAGAACGTCACAACTTAACAGAAGGACAATCGATGAAACGGGTGCGCTGATTTTCTTGAGAGTGAGCGCAGGTGATGAATCCTGGATTTCTGATAAAACTGAGACAAAGCAGCAAGTGAGGATTGGCACACTGAGACATCCCCTAGACCGAAAAAGCTCGAATGAGCAAAACAAAGATCAAAACAATTTTGATTTGCTTTTCCGAGTGTAGGGGCATCATGAATGAAGAATTTGTTCCTCCAGGAGAAACTATCAATCATGCGTTTTAGAGAGATGTCTTTGAAAGGCCGAGGAAAAGAGTGAATCGAGTCAGACCGGCCGTTGCAGACAAGTGAACGCTGCATCATGACAACCCCACATGTTATATGGCGGCGTCCATCACGGAATATTTTACCTCAAACGGCATTCCTGTTGCTATACGGCACGCTTATTCACCTCATCTGCGTGCTTGTGACTTTTGATTCTCCAGAAATTGAAAAAATGACTTAAAAGGACTCATTTGGGATGTTCAATGTCATATGATCGACACGTTAAAGGCTCTCCCAGTTGAAGCCTCTCAGTATTGCTACCAAGACTTGGAACAACGACTCCGCCGGTATAACTGTCGGAGGAAGCACTTTAAAGTTTACAATATTGTTGTTTGAAGAAAATAAATACTTTCGTATATAAAGAATTAGTCTCATTACTTTCCTCACACACATCGTGTTTCGTAACGAAGCTTGTTCTCTATGTACAGCTCTCATACTCGCGTCCGACAGTACGATGGCCACGAGAAATTATCTACGAATAAACAGAAAACTATGACAGGAGCTTTATAGTGTACAAGGAACGATGCACCACTCTTAGCCATGTAACACGGCATAAAAGCAGTGGTCGTAAGAAACTCCTAACCGACCCGGACTAGAAACGAATGCAACGCTTCGACAATGACAGTCTGTTCCAAACTCGCCAGGAATTTCTGCTGTCAGTGATAGAGGTTCATCTGTTTCCGAGAGGACATGACGAAGCAAATTGCTTGAAATAGGCATTTGGAAGCGGGTAGCTCGAAAAACATCTTTGCTCACAGCAATACGTCAATCGGTATGGCTTCAAAGGGCCAAAAATACACAGAAATTAGACGGTATCTGACTGTGGGTATGTGTAACGGTATGGTTCCTTGTTGGTTTGGAGTGTTTTCATACCACGACTTGGACCCACTTGTTTAGGCTACACTGAACATGCACTTAGGTTTTTTTTCAACACTGTGAGTCACCAAGTAGCGTACTTTCTTTAAAATCTTCATGATGAGTATGCTGTGTACACTCCCTTCTTCCAAAATGGCAACACCTATGTTCTTGAGGCTGAGTGCATACATTTCTGGTTTGACGAACACTCAGGCACATAACGCAGCTAGACTAACCAGATAAGTCGTCCCATTTTAATCCTGTAGGAAATATCTGGGACTTTTTGAAAAAGCGGATGAAAAGTTGCCATCAACAGCCACGCAGTCTGGTAACTTTAGATTTAATCATTGATATGTGCCTACAGCTGGATATAACATACCGAAGAAACTTGTGGATTCTTTTCCTCAGCAAAGTGAAGGCATTATAGAGACTAGAGCTAGCGTCACCCGGTATTGGTGCTAAGTATACTGGGCACGACAGTTTCCTTGTCTTTAGTGTTTATCGTTCGTTCAACAGCATTTTGGGTATTTTAAGTAGCTCATCCCCATGGCTGTGTTCGCATATCAGTAGTTCTGTTATGATGAGTGATGGCGAGTAAGTAAGTCAGTGTACGTGCAATGATATCAGCTGTACTCACATTTCGCCCTATTCGGCTAAGCATAGCTCATGAAGTGCGCCACCCTCCGCACGCAAGTTGTTCCGATGCACGATGCGTCCACTTGCGCAACGTCACTGCCGAGCAGAGCGTACAGGGGGGCGGGGGCGGGGGCAGGGGCAGGAGTGTGCATCGATGCATCGTGCTATTGTAGAAGCTATTCATTATGTAACGTGTATCTTACGCAAAAAATAATGTGGAAGTATGAATCAAACACACTGATGATTCGATAAGCATTGTAGTCTTCAGCACATATCAACCAATAAAAGCATTTCACAAACACTGGGTGGTTATAATTAAACTTCCACTATTTAACGTGAAAACTAATTACCATACGAGTAGCAGACCTGGTAGCATTAATGCCAAGGACATGGGAAAGAGAAATAATTCAGAACCAGTTCAACTGAAACACTTTTAATGTGCTACTACGGTGAGGCAATACTGACCTTACGACTTATCTTAGAAGAAAGATTAAGGAAAGGCAAACCTACGTTTCTAGCATTTGTAGACTTAGAGAAAGCATTTGACAATGTTGACTGGAATACTCTCTTTCAAATTCTAAAGGTGGCAGGGGTAAAATACGGGGAGCGAAAGGCTATTTACAATTTGTACAGAAAGCAGATGGCAGTTATAAGAGTCGAGGGGCATGAAAGGGAAGCAGTGGTTTGGAAGGGAGTGAGGGTTGTAGCCTCTCCCCGATGTTATTCAATCTGTATATTGAGCAAGCAGTAAAGGAAACAAAAGAAAAATTTGGAGTAGGTATTAAAATCCAGGGAGAAGAAATAAAAACTTTGAGGTTCGCCGATGACATTGTAATTCTGTCAGAGACAGCAAAGGACTTGGAAGAGCAGTTGAACGGAATGTACAGTGTCTTGAAAGGAGGATATAAGATGAACATCGACAAAAGCAAAACGAGGATAATGGAATGTAGTCGAATTAAGTCGGGTGATACTGAGGGAATTAGATTAGGAAATGAATCACTTAAAGTAGTAAAGGAGTTTTGCTATTGGGGAGCAAAATAACTGATGATGGTCGAAGTAGAGAGGATATAAAATGTAGACTGGCAATGGCAAGGAAAGCGTTTCTGAAGAAGAGAAATTTGTTAACATCGAGTATAGATTTAAGTGTCAGGAAGTCATTTCTGAAAGTATTTGTATGGAGTGTAGCCATGTATGGAAGTGAAACATGGACAATAAATAGTTTGGACAAGAAGAGAATAGAAGCTTTCGAAATGTGGTGCTACATAAGAATGTTGAAGATTAGGTGGGTAGACCACGTAACCAATGAGGAGGTATTGGATTGGGGAGAAGTTTGTGGCACAACTTGACTAGAAGAAGGGATCGGTTTGTAGGACATGTCCTGAGGCATCAAGGGATCACAAATTTAGCATTGGAGGGCAGCGTGGAGGGTAAAAATCGTAGAGGGAGACCAAGAGATGAATACACTGAGCAGATTCAGAAGGATGTAGGTTGCAGTAGGTACTGGGAGATGAACGAGCTTGCACAGGATAGATTGGCATGGAGAGCTGCATCAAACCAGTCTCAGGACTGAAGACCACAACAACAACAACAACTACGGTACATCATACCATTATATAACGGTATCATTACTGCTACAAAAGGGGCTCAACGTGGCGCCCGTCAGTGATCAGAAGAATCTGAAAGTGCAGAATTGCATTCTGCGCAGCTGAACGATGCATGTCCGTAGGCATGCTGGCTACCTCTCTTGATATGCTGCGTTTCATATAAGCACATGTGTGAATGTTCCGCCGGCCGGTGTGGCCGTGCGGTTAAAGGCGCTTCAGTCTGGAACCGCGTGACCTCTACGGTCGCAGGTTCGAATCCTGCCTCGGGCATGGATGTGTGTGATGTCCTTAGGTTAGTTAGGTTTAATTATTTCTAAGTTCTAGGCGACTGATGACCTCAGAAGTTAAGTCGCATAGTGCTCAGAGCCATTTGAACCATTTTTTGTGAATGTTCCCTTGGTGAAACCTGTACGTCAGGTAGTCCCACAACAAGAAATTGTTGGGAGCGAGATCAGGTGATCGTGCCAGCCAAGCGTTCAACTAATAATTCTATCGTTACCAAACATGTTTCGGAGAGGCAGGTGAACTTCGCGAGCGTTGTGAGGTGAGGCCCCCTCTTGCATGAAAACTGTTCAGTTCAATGCGTCTCTCTCCTGTATGGTGGGTATGACTTGCTGGCGAAGCATATCGCAGTAGCGTTGGCCACTCACACTGCTCGCCTGTGGTCCTTAAGCGCCAACCTTTTCATAAAAGGATGGGCCACTGATGAACGTAGCAGTGAAGCCACACCATACAGTGACACGTTCACCATATAGAGGAACGTCATGCACAGTGACTGGAGGTGAAGATCCCCACACTTGGCAATTCTGTGATCACCTTAGCTCTCAGAGAAAAATTAGCTTCGTCTGTCCATAGGATGGTCCAGGGCCAGCCCCCGTCAACTTCAATCCTTACGAGAAAATGGAGAGCCAAATCGGCACGCCGTTGTACGTCCTGTACGATATGGATCTTTTACAGATACCATTTGAGAATATTCAACTGTCGTGACACCAGCATGCGCACTGTCTGATGATCGAGAATTGCGCGCAGCGTTGTATGCCATAGCAACAGCGATTTCATCAACCACCTGTGGTGCAACCGGTCGTCGACCTCTTCTCGGAGCGACGCACAGTTTTCCACTTTAATCGAACTTCTTCGTCATGCTCCGCACAGCAGGTGGAGAATGAAGACCCTTCCGTGATCTTTTCAGCCGGCTATACTCCCGAAGTGCAGCTGCAGCATTACTGTTGTTTTGATACTAGACCTTTACCAATAATGCCCTGCTCCTTTTGTCCAAGCTTATGTTGACACATAAACTAGTGCACTGCGACTGGTCAGATGTGTGAGACTGTGAAGCACGATGACTGATCACGGCACCTGATGGCCATAGTCGGACGGTGAGACTGTGACGCAAGGATATCATGCACCCCTTCTCTGGACATTGGTACTCGTGCGGTAATTATTTTCCATGTTATAACGTTTTAAATAGCGAAAGTTTAATCAAAACCACCCGGTTGAGTAAAGCTTGTCGGTTTCGGCCTGACTTCAGCTGACTGTCTTTTACTTGGACGTGCTCGTAACCAGAGCTGGCAATGCAACACTTCTCCGGAAGTGTGAGAGCTTTATCGTAGGTGCGTCCTTTACCCATACCGTCGCTAATAGATAAAAGAGATATATAGTATTTCATGCACTGATCCCTTGCAGGAGACAGAATTGCTTAGCAGAGGGAACTTATTAACTCATAGTAACATGATAACAGTTAATCAGCAAGGAGCAAACATGTCATGATAAATTCACCGGAATAAGGAATTAAAGGAACACATTTTAAGCATAAAGCAAATAAAAAACACAGCACCTCTGGCTGCTACGAGTCGAACTACTTTGACAGCTGCGGTTCACTTGGCTATATTACGTGACACTGCACCACCAACACTATGCAAAAACTAAATTCTGCACTAGCACCCTACTACACTCGTGTCAGACCCTGTAAGACTCAAAGTGTTAATAGCTTTTCCCAGTCGTAATTATTTCCCTAATTCGTTCAGTAATCTTCAAAGTCAATAAGTATCTTGTACACTTTACAAAACAGCCCATCTTCTTCCTCAGGGCTTAAGCTATCTCAGCCGGTATCTGTGGCCGAGCGGTTCTATGCGCTTTAATCCGGAACCGCGCTGCTGCTACGGTCGCAGGTTTGAATCCTGCCTCGGGCATGGATGTGTGTGATGTCCTTAGGTTAGTTAGGTTCAAGTAGTTCTAAGTTTAGGAAACTGATGACCTCAGATGTTAAGTTCCATAGTGCTCAGAGCCATTTGAACCAATTTTAAGCTATCTCCGTATCCAATTTCATCGAAATCGGTTCAGCGAGTAAGTCGTGAAAATGTAACAGACAGAGTTACTTTCGCATTATTATTAGGAAGGATTAAGCTTTCAATTACGATATCCTTTTTTCTGACATCCGATTTTGATTATATAAAAAAAATCCTGTACGACGCTCCTAGATATGCCAAAGTTACCTGTGAAAACTTCCTGAAAGATTAGCGTGTTCAAACAGTGTGATGGAAATGATGGTTTTACGTAAAGCTTTAAATCATGGTATCTTTTTTTCGTTATCAGATTTTGACGAAATAAAGCCTATATGGTGTCCCAACCTATGCTCAAATTACCTGCGAAAACCTCATGAAAATTGGTACAGTAGTTTTGGAGATTAGAGGGTCAAACTGAAATCCAGACCTCCAAAACGATTTTAGCAAAACTTTAAATCACGATATCTCTTTTCTGCGTGATACGATTTTGTTTAAATAAAGCCTATACGCTACCCCAAGCTGCGTTCAGGTTAACTATGAAAATCCCACGAAAATTCGTCTATTAGTTTCGGAGAAGTGTGTTCAAACTTACACAACAGTTTCATACACTGTAGAAGCAAAGAAACTGGTACACATGACTAATAGCCGGCCGCGGTGGCCGAGCGGTTCTAGGCGCTGCAGTGTGGAACCGCGCGACCGCTACGGTCGCAGGTTCGAATCCTGCCTCGGGCATGGATGTGTGTGATGTCCTTAGGTTAGTTAGATTTAAGTAGTTCTAAGTTCTAGGGGACTGATGACCTTAGAAGTTAAGTCCCATAGTGCTCAGAGCCATTTGAACCAACTAAAACCGTGTAGGGCCTCCGTGGCACGGAGAAGTGCCGCAGCACGACTTGGCATGGATTCGACAAACGTCTGAAGTAGTGCTGGAGGGAACTGACTCCATGAATACTGCAGGGTTGTCCATAAATCCGTAAGAGTACGATGAGGGTGAAGATCTAGCGATTCCGGACGTGTGGGATGTCGCATTGTCCTGCTGGAACTGCCCAAGTCCGTTGGAATGCACAATGGACATGAACGTATGCAGATGATCAGACACGATGCTCACGTACGTGTCACCTGTCAGAGTCGTATCATATCACTCCAACTGCACACGCCCAATACCACTACAGAGACTCCACCAGGTTCAACAGTCCCCTATTGACATGCAGGGTTCACTGATTCATGAGGTAGTCTCCATATTCGTACATGTCCATCCACACGACACAATTTGAAACGAGACTCGTCCGACCAGGCAACATGTTTATAGTCATCAACAATACAATTTCGATGCTGTCGAGGCGTAAAACTTTGTATCGTGCAGTTATCAAAGGAACACGAGTAGAACCTATGCTCCGAAAGCCCATGATGTTTCGCACGCTGACAATTTGTTGATGGTCCAGCATTGAAATCTTGCAGCAATTTGCGGCAGGGTTGCACTTATGTCACATTGAATGATTCTCTTCTGTCGTCGTTGTCCCGTTCTTGCAAGATCTTTTTCCGGCTGTAGCGATGTCGGAGATTTGATGTTTTACCGGATTCCTGTTATTCACGGTACACTCATGAAACGGTTGTCCCGAAAAATCCCCACTTCTTCACTACCTCGGAGACGTTGTGTCCCATCGATCGTGCGCCGACTATAATAGCACGTTCAAGCTCACTTAAATCTTCATAACCTGCCATTGTAGCGGTAGTAACCGATCTAACTACTGTTGTCTTATATAGGCGTTGCCGACCACAGCGCCGTATTCTGTCTGTTTACATATCTCTGTAATTGAATACGCATGCCTATGCCAGTTTCTTTGGCGCTTCGGTGAAAATTTATTATTAGTATACAGGTTGAAAAGTATTTAAACCGACAAACTGGGAGGTTGTAGGCGACAACAAAACAAATATTTTTCCCTAATGTCATTTCTTCCTATGAGGAGTATTTAAACAGGTAAAGGAAGATTTCTCAGACGGCAAATTAATTAAACCAACAAACACTTTTCCATTTTTTATGACCAAGAGACAGCACATTAACACAACCCAATTTCAATTACAGTAGATTTTCAAAAATGCCTCCATTGACAGGCAAACAAAGGTTACACCGTCGGATCATGATCTGTCTGACACGGGCAAAAACCCCAGGAGTATCCTGAATTGTTCCTGCTTGTGCTACTATCCGGGCAACCAGATCCTCTTCTGTGCAACAGGAGTTGTGTAAACAAGGTTGCACATCTCTCCCCATACAAGAAAGTCCAGAGGGGACATATCTGGGGATCGAGCAGGCCATGGTACAGGACCTCCTCTGCCAATCCACGTTTCTGGGAACCGTCGGTCCAGGAATCGACGCAAACGACGACTGAAATGTGTCGGCGCCCCGTCATGGTGGAACCACATTCGTTGTCTTGTAGGGAGCGGGACGTCTTCCAGCAATTCTGGCAATGCTCTGGCGAGAAAACCGTAACAGTGCCTGCCATTTCATCGCCTAGGTAGCAGATACGACCCAATTAAACAGTCCCCAACAACATCGACCCACACATTAACGAAGAACCGCACTTGATGAGCGCTAGTAACCGCGGCATGTGGGTTATTCTCACTCCAAACACGCGAATTGTGCATGTTGAAGACTCCATCACGCCCGAACGTTGCTTCATCGGTAAACAAAACAGAGGATGGAAATGTAGGATGCATTTCACACTCTTCCAGGTACCACTGCGAAAACTGTGCACTGGGTGGATAATCAACTGGTTCCAGGTTGTGGACACGCTGTAAGTGAAATGGACGTAATAAATACTCTCGAAGAACTGTTCTTACATTCGTCTGATTAGTCCCCATGTTACGTGCAATTGCACGAGTGCTGATTGAAGGATCCCGCTCCAAATTTTGCAAGACAGCTTCGTCAAATCGCAGCGTTCTTACCGTGCGACGGCGCCCCTGTCCAGGTAATCTGCTAAATGACCCGGTCTCACGCAGACGTTGGCACACAGTTGCAAAGGTCGTTTTATGCGGGATACGGCGATTAGGATATTGTTGTTGATAAACCCGCTGTGCAGCTCGTCCGTTGTGGTGCGCTACATAGTACGCACCAACCATATCAGTGTACTCACTCCAGGTGTATCGCTCCATTAGTAAACAGACAAAATGCACTACTACATTGGTGGACAGTAGTTGCCTACAACTGAAGAGCGTAATACGCCCTCTAACAACTGAGGAGCGTAATACGGCTTCCACCGGTTTAAATAATCCTCATAGGAAAAAATGACACTAGGGAAATATATTTGTTTTGATGTCCCTTACAACCTCCCAGAGTTTGTCAGTTTAAATACTTTTCACCCTGTAGATTAAGGAAGAGTCCTGTGGGATTGGTGACTTGTGATTTAAAAACCTCACTGATTTTCTCCGAAAGTCGTCCTATACTTCCCGCCGCCGAGATTTATTACTCACATATTCATGCTGCATCAATAAAGCCCTAAAATAATGGTGAAAAGTGGAGCTGGATTCCAATTCCATTTGTCCCAACTGCAGGTTTTTGTCGTTTGCCGTAATTCATTCCAAGCCACATTCGGAAGGCCGGTTTCTGGTGCACAGAGCCGGAACTCGGTCTCTAATGACCACTGTCAACGGAACGTTAAATGCTAATTAAAGGGAAGTTTAGCCACGCATCCATCGGGCAAAGTTATTCGCCAGTTTGTGCCCCTGAATACCTGCTCCAGTGATCTTGGTAGCCAGTTCGGCCTGTGGAGAAGCGTTGCTTTCACGGCCTCTGGCTTGATGGGATTACTGCCAGCCCCGTTCTGTTTCGCCGGAGATTGTCTCAGCGAGGGGGGGACCGTAATCTCCGACGGCAAGGTCTGCGGGGCTTTTAGCACAAGTTCAGCGGGGCTGCATATCGCCCTGCTTCGCGCTTCCTGCTGCCAATTACGGCAGACTTCGCATTCGCCAGTAAAGTACGATGACGAAAAAGAAACTGCGGCGGACTTCTTATAGAATACTGGATAAAAATAGTTTGCATGGCTCTATGTACTATGGTACACAGCATTACGAGGGAAATAGGCAACCGCACACATTTGTCCTACTGTCAGGACCAACGTTACACAGTCATTTCTTACACTCTGACTTCATCAATGTGGAATTAATAACATGCAGTTAGTTACATATAGTGAGCAGTTAAATAGGAAAAACGTACGAATGGGAAGTCTGTTCCCCAGAAATAAGTTTCTCGAAGAATTGTGTGAGTCCATGCATGATTTCCAGAAAAACTTTACCTTTCACATAACTAAGTATTTATTCTTCCTTACCTTCCCTGTGTCCGCCCCGACAACTATGCCGGCACGGTAGCTCAGCGTTTTCGGTCAGAGGGCTGCGCGCTCTCTGTAATAAAGAAAATGAGTCAAGGAACCAACGATCAATTTGAACGGATGTCTTGTGACGTCCGCCTCAACCAAACGCAACGAACTATATCGAACAAAATGAGTAAAAAAAAAATAACCAAGATAGCTGAGTGGTCAGCGTGACGGATTGCTGTCCTACGGGCCCGGGCTCGATTCCCGGCAGAGTCGGATATTTTCTGGGTGTTGTGTTGTCTTCATCATCATTTCATCCCCATCCGGCGCGCTGGTCGCCCAATGTGGCGTCGAAAGTAATAAAACCTGCACCAAGGCGGCGGGACCTGCCCCACAAAAGGCCTCCCGGCCAATGACACCAAACGCTCATTTCCATTTCCACCTTCCCTGCTTTCAGTCATTTACGTCTTATGACATCACTGAGGCAAGTCTTCCGTAAGAAACGAAGAGTTAACTGTACAGAAGTTTGTAATAACGATAACCTGTGATGTCGACACTATAATATATTGTAGATGGCCCTTTAAACACTGGGACTTGTATTTGCTACAGTCACACGGCATCAAGTCACTTCTGAAGTTTGTCGTATACAAACAATAACTGTTCGTAAACAACAGTAATAGAAATGAGCTGCGCAGTCTAGAGTGGCACGCTAAATAATGAGGTATTCAGCCGTATAAATCATTCGCCAGTCACACAATGAGCCGGCCTGTGTGGCCGAGTGGTTCTAGGCGCTTCAGTCTGGAACTGCGCGACCGCTACGGTCGCAGGTTCGAATCCTGCCTCGGGCATGGATGTGTTTGATATCCTTAGGCTAGTTAGGTGTAAGTAGTTCTAAGTTCTAGGCTACTGATGACTTCAGATGTTATGTCCCATAGTGCTCAGAGCCATTTCAACCATTTTTTTTCACCCAATGATGTTAAGAATGTAATCTACACTATGTGATCAAAAGTATTCGGACACGCCCAAAAACATAAGTTTTTCATGTTGTTGTTGTTGTTGTTGTTGTTGTTGTTGTGGTCTTCAGTCCTGAGACTGGTTTGATGCAGCTCTCCATGCTACTCTATCCTGTGCAAGCTTCTTCATCTCCCAGTACCTACTGCAGCCTACATCCTTCTGAATCTGCTTAGTGTATTCATCTCTTGGTCTCCCTCTACAATTATTCCCCTCCACGCTGCCCTCCAGTACTAAATTGGTGATCCCTTGATGCCTCAAAACATGTCCTACCAACCGATCCCTTCTTCTAGTCAAGTTGTGCCACAATTTCCTCTTCTCCCCAATTCTATTCAATAACTCCTCATTGGTTATGTGACCTACCCATCAAATCTTCAACATTCTTCTGTAGCAGCACATTTCGAAAGCTTCTATTTTCTTCTTGTCTAAACTATTTACCGTCCATGTTTACCATACATGACTAGACTCCATACAAATACTTTCAGAAATGACTTCCTGACACTTAAATCTATACTCGATGTTAACAAATTTCTCTTCTTCAGAAACGATTTCCTTGCCATTGCCAGTCTACATTTTATATCCTCTCTACTTCGACCATCATGTTATTTTGCTCCCCAAATAGCAAAACTCCTTCACTACTTTAAGTGTCTCATTTCCTAATCTAATTCCCTCAGCATCACCCGACTTAATTCGGCTACATTCCTTTATCCTCGTTTTGCTTTTGTTGAAGTTCATCTTATACCCACCTTTCAAGACACTATCCATTCCATTCAACTGATCTTCCAAGTCCTTTGCTGTCTCCGACAAAATTACAATGCCATCGGCATACCTTAATGTTTTTATTTCTTCTCCATGGATTTTAATACCTACACCGAACTTTATTTTGTTTCCTTTACTGCTTGCTCGATATACGGATTGAATAGCATCGGGGAGAGGCTACAACCCTGTCTCACAGCCGTTCCCAACCACTGCTTCCCTTTCATGTCCCACGACTCTTATAACTGCCATGTGCTTTCTATACAAGTTGTTAATAGCCTTTCGCTCCCGGTATTTTACCCCTGCCAGAGAGTATTCCAATCAACATTGTCAAAAGCTTTCTCTAAGTCTACAAATGCTAGAAACGTAGGTTTGCCTTTCCTTAATCTATCTTCTAAGGTAAGTCGTAGGGTCAGTATTGCCTCACGTGTTCCAACATTTCTACGGAATCCAAACCGATCTTGCCCGAGGTCGGCTTCTACCAGTTTTTCCATTCGTCTGTAAAGAATTCGAGTTAGTATTTTGTAGCTGTGACTTCTTAAACTGATAGTTCGGTAATTTTCACATCTGTCAACACCTGCTTTCTTTGGGATTGGAATTATTATATTCTTCGTTAAGTCTGAGGGGCCGGCCCGGGGTGGCCGAGCGGTTCTAGGCGCTACAGTCTGGAACCGCGCGATCACTACTGTCGCAGGTTCGAATCCTGTTTCGGGCATGGATGTGTGTGATGTCCTTAGGTTAATTAGGCTTAAGTAGTTCTAAGTTCTAGGGGACTGATGACCTTAGAAGTTAAGTCCCATAGTGCTCAGAGCCATTTGAACCATTTGAAGTCTGAGGGAATTTCGCCTGTCTCATACATCTTGCTCACCAGATGGTAGAGTTTTGTCAGGAATGGCTCTCTCAAGGCCGTCAGTAGTTCTAATGGAATGTTGTCTACTCCCGGGGCCTTGTTTCGACTCAGGTCTTTCAGTGCACTGTCAAACTCTTCACGCAGTATCGTATCTCCCATTTCATCTTCATCTACATCCTCTTCCATTTCCATAATATTGTCCTGCAGAACATCGCCCCTGTATAGATCGTCTATATACTCCTTCCACCTTTCTGCTTTCCCTTCTTTGCTTGGAACTGAGTTTCCATCTGAGCTCTTGATATTCATGCAAGTGGTTCTCTTTTCTCCAAATGTCTCTTTAATTTTCCTATTAGGGGCATTGTGCTGATACCTACTGCCAAGTACTCCATATCAGTGACTTCAGTAGTCATTCGACACCGTGAGAAAGCAGAATGGGGTGCTCCGCGGAACTTACGGACTTCGAACGTGGTCAGGCGATTTGGTGTCACTTGTGTCATACGTCTGTACGCAAGATTTCCACACCTCTAAATGTCCCTAGGTCCACTGTTTCCGATGTGATAGTGAAGTGGAAACATGAAGGGAAACATACAGAACAAAAGCGTACAGGTCGACCTCGGCTCACAGAGACCGCCGAGGGTCGTAATGTATAATAGGCAGACATGTATCCAGACCAGCACACAGGAATTCCAAATTGCATCAGGATGCACTGCAAGTACCATGAGAGTTAGGCAGGAGGTGAGAAAACTTGGATTTCATGGTCGAGAGGCTGTTCATAAGCCACCCATCACGCCGGTAAATGCCAAACGACGCCTCGCTTGGAGTAAGGAGCGTAAAAATTGGACGATTGAACAGTGGGAAAACGTTTTGTGGAGTGACAAATCATGGTACACAATGTGGTGATCCGACAGCAGGTTGTGGGTATGGTGAATGCCCGGTGAACGTCATCCGCCAACGTGTGTAGTGCCAACAGTAAAATTCGGAGGCGCTGGTGTTATGGTGTGTTCGTGTATTTCATGGAGGGAGCTTGCACCCGTTGTTGTTTTGGGTGGTTCTATCACAGCACAGGCCAAAATTGATGTTTTAAGCACCTTCTTGCTTCCCAGTGTTGAAGAGCAATTCGGGGATGGCGATAGCATCTTTCAACACGGTCGAGCCCCTGTTCATAATGCACGGCCTGTGGCGGAGTGGTTACACGACAATAACATCCCTGTAATGGACTGTACTGCACAGAGTCCCGACCTGAATCCTACAGAACTCTTTTGAGATGTTCTCTTTAGTTTTTATCTGCCAGGAAGTTTCGATTCGTAAATTTGTTTGTAGGTCTGTGGAGGAAAGTGGCATTAGATGTCTAGGCACAGGTCATGTAATTCGCGTAAATAGTTGGCCGCTGATTTGCGTAGTCGGTGTTGGCGCCCGATGGCGACCCAGATTGGCTCCATAGGGTTTACATCAGGCGAATTTGATCGCCGAGACTTCAACGTCAGTTTACTATAATGCTGTTCAAACCACGGTTGTAATGCTGAAAGATGACGTCGCTGTCGGGGAAGACAGCAAGCGTGAAGGGATTCAGGTGGTTCACAGCTGTCAACGTGTCTTCGATTACTACAACAGGTCCCATGCAAGCGCTGGAGAATGTCTCCCGTAGCACAATACTACTCCCACCAGCCTGGGTCCGTGGGGCGCTGCACGCTTCGAGCAGCCGTTCACCTCAAAGACGGCGTTGGTGGAAACGACCATCGACCCAGTGTAGCAAAAATGCGTTTCGCTCCAAGAGCCGACACGTTTCCGTTGATCGACAGTTGAATCCCGATGTTCCTGTGCTCACTGGAGTCATAAATGACGATATCGTTGGGTCAATATTTGAATACGTAGGAGTGGTCTGCTGTGGAGCTCCATGTTCCACAATGAACGATGAGCGGTGTGCTCCGAGCCACTTGTACGAGCACCTGCATTGTGTTCTTTCAGCAGAGACGTCACAGATCACCATCTATCCTACATCACTGAGCAGACAAGCCTCAGAACCCTATGTTCTATGGGGACTCATGGATGTCCAGCCATGTAGCGCCTTGTGGTACTTTCACTGTAGTTCTTTCTGTAGATGCTCACGAGAGCAGCACGTTAACATTCGACCAGCTTCGCCGTTTCCGAGATTGTCGTTCATAGGCTCAGCTTAATAATAATCTGTCCTCTGTCAAGGTCGCCTATCTCAATGGATTTCCCCATTTCCAGCCCATATCTTCGTTAGAGAACAGCGAGAAACTTAACATCAGGATTGATGGTCACGAACTAAATGAAGTTAAGGAATTCTGCTACCTAGGCAGTAAAATAACTAACGACGAACGGAGCAAGGAGGACGGCAAAAAGGGCATTCCTAGCCAAGAGAGGTCTACTAATATCAAATGTCGGCCATCATTTCAGGAAGAAATTTCTGAGAATGAACGTCTGGAGTACAGAATTCTATGGTAGTGCAACATGGACTATGGGAAAACCGGAACAGAAGAGAATCGAAGCATTTGACATGTGGTGCTTAAGTCGAATGTTGAAAATTAGGTGTACTGATAATGTAAGGCATGAGGAGGTTCTGTGTAGAATCTGAGAGGAAAGGAATGTGTGGAAAACAATGATAAGGAGAAAGTTCAAATGGGTGTGAGCACTATGGGACTTAACTGCTGAGGTCATCAGTCCCCTAGAACTTAGAACTACTTAAACCTAACTAACCTAGGGACATCACACACATCCATGCCCGAGGCGGGATTCGAACCTGCGACCATAGTGGTCACGCGGTTCCAGACTGTAGCGCCTAGAACCGCTCGGCCACCTCGGCCGGCTAAGGAGAAGGGACAGGATGATAGGACATCTGTTAAGACATGAGGGAATGACTTCCATGGTACTAGAGGAAGCCGTACAGGGTAAAACTGTAGAAGAAGAGAGAGATTGGAATACATCCAGCAAATAATTGAGGACGTAGGCTGCAAGTGCTACTCTGAGATGAAGAGGTTGGCACAGGAGAGGAATTCGTGGCGGGCCGCATGAAACCAGTCAGTAGACTGATGCCAAAAAAAATCTTCGTTAGGATGATACACCGTCCTTGTCTGCTCCTCTTACATACTTTTGTTAACGCGTCACGTGCCAACAACGCCACTAGGCGGCATTCATCGTCTCTGAGAGCAGTGGCAATAATATTTTGGCTGATCAATGACGTATGTTTGCTATAAGCCCCAGCTGGAAAATTGAGGCTTGCGGTCCGTCAGCATAGAAACTGGTATTTTCTACCAAAGGGTTGGCCCCTATAGTTCCGACACCTTATTGGACGGCGTTTTCGGACATAGATTGCTAGCATTAATTTATTCCTCAAGGCACCCTCTACACCCCCTCATAATTTCTCGGTATCGTGTATTATACCCTGCGTATAAAAATTACGTGTGTGTGTGTTTTCTGCCAATGGTAACGAATGTTTGGCGCAATTTCAGCCAATGCACTGCTGATGTAAAACTACTCTTGTGGCACCATTAGCGATGGAGTGAGGATGTAAACAGGATGATCTGAGACACAAATGTTTGGAGGAGTTTCAGCCAAACTGTATACGCATGTCAGTTACTGCCTGGGTAATAATGAGAATAAGACACTTCTAGTACCCATAGGTGTGGGTTGGGACTGGGAAGGTATACGGAAAAAACAATAGAAAATGACTGATGACTGATACTGGTACAAAACCTAAGACCTTCAGGCTCATTTGCTGGTTCATTATAGTCCTGACGATATTTCACCCTTTTTGGCTGAGGACGGGTGGTAAATTTATAGTCTATCATCGCACCTGTATTAACAATGCTTATAGATTTCGTTCAAATTCTGAACATTTTCAGATTCATTGCAGTAGCAGAGCAACCTGTAAATGTAAAGTACTGGATGCAATCTCGGCAAATAAAAGCACATTAACTGACGGATTATTCTGCAACTACATTGGATCTCAAGATGTTCAGAATACGAACGAAATCGGTGATTATTATTAACACAAATGCGACAATAGACTGTCATAAAAATATTAGAATAATAATTCAGATGTTACAGATTTACCTACATTTTACATCATACCAAAGTTTCATAATAATAAGTAACTGGACAACGCCATGCTATAGAACACAAAAAAGACATCACCAAAGACACGGATGAAGTTTCATATGGACGCGAGCAAGTGTCGATAGTAAATAATAAAGTAGTCTTCAACCACAAACTGGAGTCATATTTGCTTGATAACTCAAGTACTTATAAGAATGCGTAAATATGTAATATTATAATGTGTGTGTGTTTCGATGGCTTTACTAGACGGTAAACGGCACCGTGATCTGCAAATAACGTAGGTAGGCTGCCCAGATTCTCTCTTTAATCTTTTATATAAATTAAGAACAACATAGAGCCTACAATGGTTATTTGGAAAACCCCAGTCACAGAGATGAGGCGCTCCTGAGGAAGCTTTCTATAAATCTAGAAATATTGAAGCAGCTTGAGATGCCCTGGCGATAGCACCCAAAGCTTCGTGTAAGTAAAAAACTAGTTGTGTTCCACAATAGCGATATTTTGTGAATCGCACTGGTAATATTTGAATTGAAAACAGTCTTTGATGAAACTGCAAGACATTTTTTGATTCAAATATTCTACGTACGGTTGCTGTACCAGACAAACCAATGGAGTGGACAATGTTTTATGTTGGCAATATGTTAGTTGATAGTTTTGTTCGAACTTTCATAATGTTGGAACACAGTATATGTTCCAAAACCCTAATGAAAGTTGATGTCAAAGATACAGTCCATAACTCAGCGGATTATTTCTGTTTCCTTTGTTATGTGGTGATGTGACCCATGCTACTTTGGAGTCTTCAGTTACAGATCTTTTTCGTTAGGTTGGTGAATAAGTTCGTAGCGTTTTCCCATAAGATCCACATAACAGAGCCTTTAATCATCAATAATATATTCTCGTTCAGTGATTACAATCGTAGAATATCTATATGTAAGGAGTGAGCGTAGTCTACTGCGCATGTTCTCATCACCGGGCTGTTCACGTGATTTTGGGACGATGCTGTTTGTCTAAAATTTGCGGTAATAATCAAACTTGAACATTACACGTGTTCGTCTTGTTTTATGTACGTTTCTGCATGTTTCAGTTTAAGTAACAGGTATGACGCACTATTGTCATTCCTACGGATGTAAAATGAAAGATGTGAAAGGAGGACCAGTTTAATTTTTATAGGTATATGTAACAAATGTATAAGTGTAAACATCATATTCATATGAGGCACTTTATATGTTCAAAAATATCGAGACACTGTATTAAGGTCTTGTATTGTAGAGATAATTTTTGCGATTTTTATGGCCTTACGTTTGCAAGACAAGAGCTAGATAAATCTGCAATTGTGTTTGAGTAAAATGCCAGTCAGTGTAGATATATTGATGCTATTTTAGCATGCAGATGAAATTTATACATGACAGTCTGATTAATTTCCTCCAGTTTATGCAGGTTCTCAAACCCTTGTGTGCATCTAAGTATTTTCGCAAGAAACGGTTTCCTGTATAGTGTAATTGTAACGTAATTAATTAGAAGACTTTCGAAAATATGAAAAAATATTGTTGGCTGTCATTTCCTATACCACTCTAAAATAAGAAAATTGATCTAGAACTTATTTATTTTTTGTGCCTCGCGTATGGTTTTACTTTTCTGATGAAATGGTGAAAATATGTTAGGTATATTTTACATATCTATAAAAAGCTGAAGAGTAAATAAAGCAAAAACTGAAAATAATAACGGACAAGAAGGTGGTGCAAATCATTTACTGTACTTGTCTTAACAGTTTTATAGTTCCAAATGCATGGTTTTCTCGTGACATTTCGGCGCCGTCTGCAGTGTCATAATTAGATCAAAGATTTGACAGCATAAGTGCAACAGAAAACGTAGAGAAAAATATTGTTGGCTTTTGTTTCTTATCCCGTTACCGAAAAAAACATAATCAAATCTGACGAAAGTACAATATCATTGCTCTTCGCATCTTTAAGCCAAATTCATTTCCTCGTATCAAATTGTTAAGATGTCCGTAAAACGGGTACACAAAGTCTCAGAATACTTCTGAGTGCAACTTATCTGTAGCAGCGAAGTAATAATACTCGAAATACGTTGCGCGGCACAAGATAAAATGCACCATCCCAAAATCACGTGACTTGATCTGCCAGAGATACTGCGCACAGAATTCTCGTTCTGCGCATACGAATGGTTACTCCGTGGATATTCAGATCTATGATTAAAACAGTCTGCCAACGCTGGAGTAACTTTTCCATTCCGTGACTGTAGAAATCACGTCGTTTTGAGGCGAAGGACTCGTCGAGCCACGTACGGAGCACATTTTCATCGGGAAAGTAAGTTCTGTGAAGGTTGTTCGATAGAGAGCGAAAAACTGAAAAGCTGAGGGCACAAGATCAGATGAATAAGGTGATTACGGAATGTCTTTCCAACTCAGCTCCTGTATACGTTTTTATCGGTCTGGCAGAAAGCGAACGGGCGTCATCGTTGAGTAGGGTCATTTTATGCAGCCGGACAACATATTACTTACTCCTACACACGTCTCGCGAAATGACCACTATGAGAAAATTAGAGAAATTTTAGCTGATATCGAAGTTTATAAACAATCATTCTTTGCACCTGCCATTCGCGAATGGAACAGGGTATTGGGGGATCAGATAGTGGTACAAAAGTATTATGTATAAAAGTTTATTTGTCTGGATCGCACATTTACAAAATACACTCCTGGAAACTGAAATAAGAACACCGTGAATTCATTGTCCCAGGAAGGGGAAACTTTATTGACACATTCCTGGGGTCAGATACATCACATGATCACACTGACAGAACCACAGGCACATAGACACAGGCAACAGAGCATGCACAATGTCGGCACTAGTACAGTGTATATCCACCTTTCGCAGCAATGCAGGCTGCTATTCTCCCATGGAGACGATCGTAGAGATGCTGGATGTAGTCCTGTGGAACGGCTTGCCATGCCATTTCCACCTGGCGCCTCAGTTGGACCAGCGTTCGTGCTGGACGTGCAGACCGCGTGAGACGACACTTCATCCAGTCCCAAACATGCTCAATGGGGGACAGATCCGGAGATCTTGCTGGCCAGGGTAGTTGACTTACACCTTCTAGAGCACGTAGGGTGGCACGGGATACATGCGGACGTGCAGTGTCCTGTTGGAACAGCAAGTTCCCTTGCCGGTCTGGGAATGGTAGAACGATGGGTTCGATGACGGTTTGGATGTACCGTGCACTATTCAGTGTCCCCTCGACGATCACCAGTGGTGTACGGCCAGTGTAGGAGATCGCTCCCCACACCATGATGCCGGGTGTTGGCCCTGTGTGCCTCGGTCGTATGCAGTCCTGATTGTGGCGCTCACCTGCACGGCGCCAAACACGCATACGACCATCATTGGCACCAAGGCAGAAGCGACTCTCATCGCTGAAGACGACACGTCTCCATTCGTCCCTCCATTCACGCCTGTCGCGACACCACTGGAGGCGGGCTGCACGATATTGGGGCGTGAGCGGAAGACGGCCTAACGGTGTGCGGGACCGTAGCCCAGCTTCATGGAGACGGTTGCGAATGGTCCTCGCCGATACCCCAGGAGCAACAGTGTCCCTAATTTGCTGGGAAGTGGCGGTGCGGTCCCCTACGGCACTGCGTAGGATCCTACGGTCTTGGCGTGCATCCGTGCGTCGCTGCGGTCCGGTCCCAGGTCGACGGGCACGTGCACCTTCCGCCGACCACTGGCGACAACATCGATGTACTGTGGAGACCTCACGCCCCACGTGTTGAGCAATTCGGCGGTACGTCCACCCAGCCTCCCGCATGCCCACTATACGCCCTCGCTCAAAGTCCGTCAACTGCACATACGGTTCACGTCCACGCTGTCGCGGCATGCTACCAGTGTTAAAGACTGCGATGGAGCTCCGTATGCCACGGCAAACTGGCTGACACTGACGGCGGCGGTGCACAAATGCTGCGCAGCTAGCGCCATTCGACGGCCAACACTGCGGTTCCTGGTGTGTCCGCTGTGCCGTGCGTGTGATCATTGCTTGTACAGCCCTCTCGCAGTGTCCGGAGCAAGTATGGTGGGTCTGACACACTGGTGTCAATGTGTTCTTTTTTCCATTTCCAGGAGTGTAATACCAGCGGTTTCGACTGCTCAAGCAGTCATTTTCATATCTAAAAACCACCCAAAAATTATTTTTCACATACATTTCTTCCTTTTTTACAATATGGAGGATGTCCCAGAAATGTTGTGAGAAACTTCGAGGGGTTGTAGGGGGTGCCTTGAGGAACAAATCAAGGACAGGAAGCGACAGCGCGTACCACAACGCCACTCTTTCGCCTACAAAGGTGACTTTGTACACCGATGGTCCGCAAGCGGACCTTCCTGCAATGTTGTTTGTTATTGAATGATAGCAACTGAATGCCACGACCACCGGTGGAGAAAATGGAGCTAGCTGATCCGTAGAGAGGCCCTTATCTCCTCGGAATGGGGTGCTCTGTTGCGTCGGTGAATGACTGTTTCGAACACGGGTTTCGATCTACAGTTTCTTTTTCTCCTGTAACCCTCTAAATTTTTCAGTGGTTTTCGGTATACAGAAGAAAAATAAACTACATATGGAAACCGGTGTCGGAAACCGTCTTCCACCAAGGCAACACAGCATCGCATTCATAGACAGAAGGCATTTCCACGCAACAACTAGCTCCATCTTCTCCACTGGCGATCATGGCAACCAGTCGCGATCACTGAACAACAAACAACATTGAGAGACGTTCCGCCTACGGTCCATCAGCATACATGGTCCCGTTTTCTGTCAAAGGGGTGGCCTAGCAGCAGGCGCCGTCATCTACGACGCTCTGTAGCGTCCTTGGATGAAGTTCCTGGAGGCGGTTTTCTATCATCGATTTGTTCCTCAAGACAATGTCTACAATCCCACGAAGTTTCTCACAGCATTACTGGAACACCCTGTGCGTTATATAACAAGAATAGAAAGTGACAGAGAACATATAATTAAAGTATCGTCACAGTCAGTAGCTCATCAAAAGTAGTACAATCAAGTACTGAATTATTGAAATTACTCTGTGTTCTGTGATGTGCTATTTATGATAGTGACAAACGCATGTATTCTAAAGGGCAGCACTGTGTACACAATAAGTAATTAAATTTATCACATTAAAACAAAATACGCTGGAAAAAGAATGTTGGCAGTATAACTTAGGATAGTAGAAGGGTTTCGCAACTGACGATAAAGAAACGTGGGGAGACTATGAGGTGCGACAATAAAGTAATGAGACTGATGTAAAAGAAATGTTGCTTACTGTTTCAGTCAAGTTTCTTGTTGTCTCCTTCAAAGTAGTTCCTTTCTGATTGTACACACTTTTTCCAGTGCGTCTGCCATTCAAGGTAACATTTCTGGAACTCATCTTCTGTAATATCCTCCAAGACCCTTGTCACAGCTTTTTGGACATCTTGCGTTGTTTGAAAATGGTGTCCCTTGACCGCCGTTTTGACTCTTGGAAATAGAAGAAAAGTCGCACAGAGCGATATCTGGTGAATAAGGTGGCTCTGGTAGTACTGAAATTTGTTCTGAGGTTAAAAATTGCTGTACTGACAGAGTAGTATGAGATGGCGCATTACTGTGATGCAGAATCCAATTATCAGCAATGTTGGCATGGACACGAAGAACTCTTTTACGAAGTCTTTCTAAAATTTATTTGTAGTAATATTGGTCGTCCACTCCGGTCTTCATCTTCAACACTCGTTCTGCCTTCACTAGACATTTTATGCCAACGAAAAACTTGAGCTCTTGACATAACCTCCTCTCCGAAAGCCTTCTGAAGCTTACCATAAGTTGTCGTCGCGTTCTCACCCAATTTAACGCAAAAAGAAATGGCATACCATTGTGCAATATTATGCGGTTCCATTTCCGTGACGAGAGACACAAACACGTGTTAACTTATTACAGCACAACTTACGACTGAGCAGTTGCATCGATGTGCCGCTTGGACTAGAAGCAGCTTACAGACCAAGGTCAAAGATATTGCGCCTACACAAGCCTGCAGGGTTGCCACATCTTGCAGAGAAAATCATTCTCATTACTTTATTGTCGCACCTCGTATACGAGAAGTTAAACACTTATTTATGTATGTCCAATCAACTCATCGACAGTGCAATATTTACTAGTTCTTTCTGCGCCTTATATCTTATTTTTTAATTTACGTGTAACTTAACAATGTGCACCTTTCCATGATCAAAAAGCAGTTTGCCTTCCAATGAGTACCTCACATAGCAGCATCATGGAACATACCCTAGTTTTAATAACTCAGTACTTGATTGTTCCACATGTGATGAGTTACCCACTGTAACGATATTTTAATGGTAAGTTCCCTGTCACTATCTTCTCTTTTACACAATGCAACGTGGCTTGCGGATTATAGATGCGGACGTAAAATCTCAATGTGTTGGTGGTACTTCATGATAAATCGTTTACGTATGTTGAGGAATTTCGCAAGCACAAGTCTGGCGTCGCCGGCTTTGGCGAAGTACGGAGCACGCCTGACGCAGGCACTACGGCAGCGGCTCGCCGTCCCGGGCCTGGGTGCAGCTCGCCCGCTCGGCCGATGCCGTGCCGTGCCAAGGGCCTTTTTGCGGAGCGGCGCGGCGCGGCGCGCTCGCTATTTCATTTTGTCACTTCACTTCCGCGGCAGCCAACCTGCCCAGCAGCGAGTTTATTGATTGTTGCAGCAGTAGCAACGGTGGCACCGGCGGCAGGGTCAGAGCGCCGAGCGGCTCTGCGATGCAGCCGCCGTGGGATCATTCGCGATCTGGTTGCCCGGAATGTTGGCCCACCTGCTGCAGCCATTACACACTTGTCCCACCTTCAGCCGCATGCATCTTACCGGTTTTCCACATCGACATCCGTACTCTGTAAGCCACCATGCGGCTTGTGGTGCAGGGTGCACTGCTTCACAGTATCATTTATTCCCCTTCCCGCACGATTCGCGAATCGCATGTAGGAAGAATGACTATCGGTGCCGTTCTGCGTTATCCGAATAACTATAAACTATCCTCGTGATTACACGAGATAAGCTTACTGAAATGCCCGCTAAATCACGCGGGGCTAACAGGTAATCACGGTTGTGGAAAGGTCCAAGGGAGTTGCTGTCGGATTCATTTCACAACTGTAATTTATCATTTAGTTCACAAATACACTTTTCAAAGAATTAAATTTGCTTCGCGGCTGAAGGCCTCCAAACAGATTCTTTAGAATAACTTCAATTTTGAAAAGACATGACACACAGTGAAATTTACGAATAAGATAAATCGTGTACATATATAAGATCGCATGCGGAGCGGCTGAAGGCCGCCGGATTAAATCTTCAAAATTCCAAATATACTATGACGATTACTGAAGGCAGAAGGCCACAATGTTTTAAGATGCTAACAGGGCTGATGGCCCACAAGGTGCACAGAAAGAGATAAACGCAATAAGATTGTTGAAGGCCGCAAGGTTAAATTCTGCAAATTAAGGAAATATATATTGTAACACTCGGTAAAAAAATACATTAAGTTTAAAAATTTCCTTTTTGCAACACCATTGGCGGAAGGCCCACAATAACTTGTAAAATCTTGCAGAGGAAATTACAATAACCTTTCAAGAGCAGAAGGCGATAATGTTTGGACTTGGAGGAAACTCTGACAACATGTTTCCAGGCCTGAAGGCCCACAACTAACCTTGCCAAATTAAAAATATAAAATACAGTTAAATTACAACAACATTAACACTGCCAAAAAGATAATTAAGAGAACGGCACTCAAGAGTCTCCAGTGGATCGGTCTGCCCTCGTTCACTTAGGTGAGACCGGTGGTGATCTCAACTACACTTGAGCTGTTGGAACCCAACCAGGGGACAACCACGGATCGACTGACACAGCCATTTGTTTGCCATCAATCAGTACATGAGAGCTCAAACACAAAAGGTTACAAACGTGATAATCCACAATGAAGCATGTATTATCACTCAAAATTACACATGATGTTGGACAGTGACAACGGATGAGGAAAGGACGCTGCCTGAAATTACGTTAGTGGACAGAGCAGGTAACCGGAACAGTAACGGGCACAAGGCAGAAAATTCCGCTGGTACACTTGAATTGTAGTCAACCAAAATAGTTAGTAGCACCGCATGGTGGCTAAATTTCAGCAACAGAAACACTCGGTGTTGCTCACAGGAAAACCTCCCCAACAGCAAACCACCGTAACGAACCACTACAACATGAATGGACGTGGCTTGGGTAGTTGAAACCACTACTCAACTTTGACATCCTGTGTCGGTGAACTACGAAGCTCGTAGCGATCGGACAGCTCCACACACGCTCCGACACTGCGCACGGACCGCCAGCGGACCCAGCCGACAGCACCGCACGGAGACATCCTTCCTGATCCGCACCAACCGACCGACTGCCTGCTGGTCCGCCCGCGACTGCTGCTCGGTCGTGACTGCACTGCTGGTGCGTCTCCCACTCACTTCCAGACACACGACGGCGGAAATACTGGCTGTGATCCAACCATGCAGAGGCAACACGCCCACTGGCTAAGCGACATCCCTGCACCAGGAAAGGACCGGCCCAAGTTCCACAAGATGGTAACTGGAGGGGCCCAGAAGCGCTCCTAGAACCAGTTACATGTCGCCCGATGAGACGACCGACCTCTCAGAGGCAGTACGCCGTCATCATTTAAAATAACTTGTCAAAGGAATTAACGCCAACTACACACACAACCTGACAAACACTTGCACGAAGACCTGAACGATACACAACAGGAAGCATGCACAAGACAAATCGAAATTCGATGCACACACACAACCACACACAAACACTCACTCACTCTCTCTCTCTCTCTCTCACACACACACACACACACACACACACACACACACACACACACACAGCCGACTCATGACCGACCGCCGAGCCAGAACACGTCGGCCGGTAGGACGACCGACAGACGATCTACCAAGACCGTGGCCCGGCTCAAGTGACGCGTGGCGGCAATGGTCGAGCGAGCCATGTCGACGCAGACTTCACTTGCTGCTCCAACCCGACTGCAATGGTGCTTCATTGCGACTCCCCGACTGGCAGGTCCAGACTGCGCTCCAGACGCGTTCCAACTGACTGGCAGCCCGAACTCGCTATCCGAACCGAACTCGCGACGCCGAACTGGCCTACGACAGACAACGACCGGGAAGTATTAGCAGTCGAGCAACTCAGTGACAGTAGTAATGTAAATTAATGTAGTGAGGTGGAAGTACGTTAAAAACAGAGTGTAAAATACATGATGGCGGGAACACGAGCCACGCACGGCTCACTTACCCATCAAAATGCAAGGCCTATTCGTTAATTAACGTGACTTTTTCGCGAACACAAGGGAAAATCTTGGAAATATTGTCAGGTTTGTAAAAAGGGTAACTCAAAGAATAAGAACTGTAAGCCCATGAAATGCCTGTTTCAACAGATCCTTTGGGAACAATTTGATGTGTGAATCACAAATGTTGGTGTCACACCTTCTTTCGAATCTCATTTTATCTTGAGTACAACATAGGTACACATATCTCGAAATAAAATAAAAGTAGAAGCATCATTTTTCTATGGAAGGTCTTAAGGAAACAGCTGAAGCTGAAGCCTTAACTTTCGCAGTTGACTCCCGATGACAAAGTCAGGCGCTTTGAATTTCCGACACAATTGCAACAGCGTATGGAAGAGGGTGGATTTTGTAAGATAGTTGAAGCAACACTTTTTGTGAATGGTACGCTGAACAGGCATAGTATGCGACACTAGGAAGCAGAGAATACCCACGGTATCGTGCAGAACATTCGAGATTCACCAAAAGCTAGTTTGTTCTGTGAAGTCTCACGGTTTAATGTTTACAGTCCCTTTTTCTTCTGGGGAAAACCGTTGTAGGACACGTGTATCTGGACACGCTGGAAGATTGGCTCATGGCACAACTGGAGACAGACAATGTGGATCTTATCTACCAACAAGATGCTGCACCACGCCACTTCCACCAGGAAGTTCGTGAATTGTTAAACAGGAAATTGAGAAATCGATGGTTCGGTCATGGTGGGGTTGCTGTCACCAGTTCATGTCATGGCATCCAAACTTTCACAACCTAACCTCAAGCGTTTTTTTATGTGGGGTTATGTGAAAGATTGAATATTTGGGCCTCCTCTACCAACAAAACAACCAGAACTGTGAGCTCGCACCAACAGTGCTTTTCAACAGTACTACTGATCCGAACATGGAAGAACTTGATTATCGATATCTGCAGTATAGATAGGGGGCACATATGGAGCACTTGTAATATCTCAAAAAACTTTTACAAGTTTTCTATGTGTTTCCAAAGCCCTGTGACAATATGGCAAATAATATAGCTATAGTAAATCTGTGAAATAGTTTCAGTCATTAATAATAACTTTGTATCTTCTGAGCAAACACTGCGAATTAAATGGACATTTCTAGTTGGGTAATTCGAAAAAGGATACTACTCACAGAAGCCTATAAAGATGAACAACAGTGGGCTGAACAACGTACAGACTGGACAATTGCTGACGGGAAGCGTGTAATGTGGTCCAGTTAGTCACGATTTGACCTCTCTTCATATGATGCGAGCGAGGCACTGATAGCGCAAACAGACGTTAACCCACAGTGTGTGGAGGGTGTCGTTCCGCAATGGTTCTGTGATAATTAGGAAGTATTTTTTGTACCATGACTAGTGCCCACTCATTCTCGGTTACCAAAGTTGCTCTTTATTCTACATCTCAATAAATATTTTATGGATACTCACGTCTTCCAAGATTACAACAGCTGTGTTCACTGGGCTGCATGTTTACGTTCCTGGTTTGACGAACACTCAGTCATACTACCTCACGCCTATCTTAATCTCAAAGAAAACCAATTTAGTAGCGTACATATTGCACAGCAGCATCCTAAAGGCAGCTTGATCTGAGAACACTGGATGGCTGGCCTCGTCAGTGCGACGGCGACAAAACGATCTTGGACAATGTAAACTTATGACGGCGAAAACTACCCTTTGACATTGTTTTCATCATTCACCTTAATTTTTAGGCATTGATTCAGTCCGTGCATGATATTGTTAGGCTCCACGTGAGCTCCGGTGGTGCAAGGCACCACATACTGATGTGTGATGCGATATATTAAAAATACATCTCGTGCGTCACAATTAACGTTTTATACAGAGTGGCTTCGTCTTTGTTAGTAGATGTTTGTTATAGGTTTCATATACAATCATTAATGCTTCTTTTGAGCGGCAGCCAGCGCCTTTGAGACATATGCAACCAGTTGCTCAGTCCATGATCGCACCATCCTCTGCACCGGTACTGCACCAGTACCACATGCGGACGTCGTATTCGTGTCCAGAACCAGTGGGTGAGATGGTGAAAAGGGCCTAGGGTTGAGTACTGCTTTTCAGCTGTGTGAAAGCACGGTCCCACGCAGCCATCCACTTATACTCGACACATTTCTTCTGCAACTGGTTTAACGGATGGATGATATGGTTTGCTGACGGAAGAATTTAAAAATACACTCCTGGAAATTGAAATAAGAACACCGTGAATTCATTGTCCCAGGAAGGGGAAACTTTATTGACACATTCCTGGGGTCACATACATCACATGATCACACTGACAGAACCACAGGCACATAGACACAGGCAACAGAGCATGCACAATGTCGGCACTAGTACAGTGTATATCCACCTTTCGCAGCAATGCAGGCTGCTATTCTCCCATGGAGACGATCGTAGAGATGCTGGATGCAGTCCTGTGGAACGGCTTGCCATGCCATTTCCACCTGGCGCCTCAGTTGGACCAGCGTTCGTGCTGGACGTGCAGACCGCGTGAGACGACGCTTCATCCAGTCCCAAACATGCTCAATGGGGGACAGATCCGGAGATCTTGCTGGCCAGGGTAGTTGACTTACACCTTCTAGAGCACGTTGGGTGGTACGGGATACATGCGGACGTGCATTGTCCTGTTGGAACAGCAAGTTCCCTTGCCGGTCTAGGAATGGTAGAACGATGGGTTCGATGACGGTTTGGATGTACCGTGCACTATTCAGTGTCCCCTCGACGATCACCAGTGGTGTACGGCCAGTGTAGGAGATCGCTCCCCACACCATGATGCCGGGTGTTGGCCCTGTGTGCCTCGGTCGTATGCAGTCCTGATTGTGGCGCTCACCTGCACGGCGCCAAACACGCATACGACCATCATTGGCACCAAGGCAGAAGCGACTCTCATCGCTGAAGACGACACGTCTCCATTCGTCCCTCCATTCACGCCTGTCGCGACACCACTGGAGGCGGGCTGCACGATGTTGGGGCGTGAGCGGAAGACGGCCTAACGGTGTGCGGGACCGTAGCCCAGCTTCATGGAGACGGTTGCGAATGGTCCTCGCCGATACCCCAGGAGCAACAGTGTCCCTAATTTGCTGGGAAGTGGCGGTGCGGTCCCCTACGGCACTGCGTAGGATCCTACGGTCTTGGCGTGCATCCGTTCGTCGCTGCGGTTCGGTCCCAGGTCGACGGGCACGTGCACCTTCCGCCGACCATTGGCGACAACATCGATGTACTGTGGAGACCTCACGCCCCACGTGTTGAGCAATTCGGCGGTACGTCCACCCGGCCTCCCACATGCCCACTATACGCCCTCGCTCAAAGTCCGTCAACTGCACATACGGTTCACGTCCACGCTGTCGCGGCATGCTACCAGTGTTAAAGACTGCGATGGAGCTCCGTATGCCACGGCAAACTGGCTGACACTGACGGCGGCGGTGCACAAATGCTGCGCAGCTAGCGCCATTCGACGGCCAACACCGCGGTTCCTGGTGTGTCCGCTGTGCCGTGCGTGTGATCATTGCTTGTACAGCCCACTCGCAGTGTCCGGAGCAAGTATGGTGGGTCTGACACACGGGTGTCAATGTGTTCTTTTTTCCATTTCCAGGAGTGTATAATTTACCTTTCTCAGAAAGGCTTACAGCTCCTGTAACTTTTGTGTGTGTGACAGACGGTCAGTAGTTTCGACGTTGCGTTCAGTAGACTGGATCCCTACATTGAGATCAAGTGCCAGAGATATTCCACTTGTTCCTGAGAAAGCTGGCATTTATCTGAGGTGGCCTTTAGCCTTGTGTCACATGACACAGTGAACTATTCACCTTGTTCATGAGAAAGCTGCTATTTATCTGAGCCGCCCTTAGCCCTGCGTCACATAACGTAGTGAACAGGTTGCAAAGGTTACGTAGGTGGTCCTGATGCATAGTTCTCTTGACAACTTAATCATCAAGGTAGTGACTGCAAGTATGTACAGAAATGGTTAAATGTCCCAGGTAACTCTGAAAGATTATTGGAGGTTTCCACTTGTTCCTGGTCACTGACGGTTTGAGTCTCCACATAGCCGGAGGGAGCCAATGGGTTTCTTGACCACCACCAGGTGCGTGGCGCAAGCGCTGATTTCAACTGGTTCAGTCACACAAATCTTCTGGAGGCCATCGTGTTCCCAGCTGATGGCCGTCCATAAGGAGAATGTAATAGGTCGTGTCCAAAAAAGCAGGCCATAGCGTCTGGATACAAGGAGATATAAGCTTGGAAATCAGTGGCGCATCCAAGTCCAGGATCGATTGTTGGTTCCAAGTTGCCACAAAGGCCGTCGTGTTCCTGGAAGGCAACCATGTTACAGAGAACCACGGTAGAGAGTACCTGAACTTCTTCATTGATGGAGAATCATGTCTATGAAAGTCATCCTGACTAAAAATATGTAGCTGGCTGAATGACCCTTACCCCAAATGCACCGAGGTTCCAGATGGCAGTGATTGTGAATTGATTCCACAGCCCAGCTGAATTGACACTACCTGCGACCAACTTACGGAAAGGTGGGGCTATTTGTGAAGAAAGCAGACGAGCATATATTTGGAGTTTCACCAAGGAAACTGCTCGAAAACGGACATCTTGGTTCGGAGTTTCGAGGCTGATAAAAATTTTCTATCGAAAGGATCGCCCTGAGAAACAACTGCCTGAAGTTCGTGCACCATCCCTTGACACATATGGAGAACTGGGACCAATGTTCCTGATGGTTAACGCCAGACACTTCAGAGATGCTCATCATTTCCACAGCGGGTGTGGAGAATCGACATTTTTGTGCACTGTGAAGCAGTTTGGACATGACGGGAGAGACTGGTTCGCATGCCGATGGGGTATGACTGTCTGTTCAGAGGCCACTTACACACCTGAAATCAACGAACCGGGACGCCACAATCTAGGAAGTGATTACGAGTATTCCACTCCCCGACCGGCCCTCTACCAGCCCACTTCCCCGCACCCCAGGGTGTGCGATGTGGAAGCTGGACGACCGCCACTTGAGGTCGAGCCATAGAGCAACGAGAAGCTCATTTGCTGCCTGTGCGATTTCTAAAGAGTGCACGATTTTCAAATTTCGTTCAACGAAAGGCTGTCCATCTTCAGGGCTGACGTCTTGAATTAAAGAACCTGTGTATGAGCTAGTCTGCCTGCTTAGCTGGGTGGTAACGTGCTCACCTCCCATGCAAGTGGGCCCGGGTTCGATTCCCAGGCGGGTTGGAGATTTTCTCCGCTCGGGGACTGGATTTTGTGTTGTCCTCGTCATCATTTCATCCCCATCACCGGCGCGCAAGTCGCCCAGTGTGGCGCCGACTGAAATAAGCCTTGCACCTGGCGGCCCAACTTCCCCGGATGGGGCCTCCCGGCCAGCGATGCCGTACGTTCATTTCATTTTTGCATAAGAGGTTTTCCAATCTGGGTTTGCACAAGTGAAATCACATTGGCGATTCATTGCTTCTAAATCGGTCACCCAGATATGACACAAATGACACACTTGCATGCAGAACTGATGAAATATGAGTCTTGATGTGACCACGCGGAATCGTTGCGAATAACAATTCGAAAGCAATGTGCACATCTTCTAGAAATCGAGTGTGACTGGATTCGGCAAGGTAGCCAACTTCAGTTGATTGATGAAAGTAGGAAGTACAAACATGTTCCGGGAAAATCAGGAATACAGAAATACAAGTCGCTGAGGAATGAAATAAATAGGAACTGCAGGGAAGCTAAGACGAAATGGCTGCAGGAAAAATGTGAACTCATCGAAAAAGATATGATTGTCGGAAGGACAGACTCAGCATACAGGAAAGTCAAAACAACCTTTGGTGACATTAAAAGCAACGGTGGTAACATTAAGAGTGTAACGGGAATTCCACTGTTAAATGCAGTGGAGAGAGCAGATAGGTGGAAAGAATACATTGAAAGCCTCAATGAGGGTGAAGATTTGTCTGATGTGATACAAGAAGAAAAAGGAGCCGATTTAGAAGAGATAGGGGATCCAGTATTAGAATCGGAATTTAAAAGAGCTTTGGAGGACTTACGGTCAAATAAGGCAGAAGGGATAGATAACATTCCATCAGAATTTCTAAAATCATTGGGGGAAGTGGCAACAAAACGACTATTAACGTTGGTGTGTAGAATATATGAGTCTGGCATCATACCATCTGACTTTCGGAAAAGCATCATTCACACAGTTCCGAAGACGGCAGGAGCTGACAAGTGCGAGAATTATCGCAGAATCAGCTTAACAGCTCATGCATCAAAGCTGCTTACAAGAATAATATACAAAAGAATGGAAAAGAAAATTGAGAATGCGCTAGGTGACGATCAGTTTGGCTTTAGGAAAAGTAAAGGGACGAGAGAGGCAATTCTGACGTTACGGCTAATAATGGAAGCAAGGCTAAAGAAAAATCAAGACACTTTCATAGGATTTGTCGACCTGGAAAAAGCGTTCGACAATATAAAATGGTGCAAGCTGTTCGATATTCTGAAAAAAGTAGGGGTAAGCTATAGGGAGAGACGGGTCATATACAATATGTACAACAACCAAGAGGGAATAATAAGAGTGGACGATCAAGAACGAAGTGCTCGTATTAAGAAGGGTGTAAGACAAGGCTGTAGCCTTTCGCCCCTACTCTTCAATCTGTACATCGAGGAAGCAATGATGGAAATAAAATAAAAGGTTCAGGAGTGGAATTAAAATACAAGGTGAAAGGATACCAATGATACGATTCGCTGATGACATTGCTATCCTGAGTGAAAGTGAAGAAGAATTAAATGATCTGCTGAACGGAATCAACAGTCTAATGAGTACACAGTATGGTTTGAGAGAAAATCGGAGAAAGACGAAGGTAATGAGAAGTAGTAGAAATGAGAACAGCGAGAAACTTATCATCAGGATTGATGGTCGCGAAGTCAATGAATTTAAGGAATTCTGCTACCTAGGCAGTAAAATAACCAATGACGGACGGAGCAAGGAGGACATCAAAAGCAGACTCGCTATGGCAAAAAAGGCATTTCTGGCCAAGAGAAGTCTACTAATATCAAATACCGGCCTTAATTTGAGGAAGAAATTTCTGAGGATGTACGTCTGGAGATGTGGTGCTATAGACGAATGTTGAAAATTATGTGGACTGATAAGGTAAGGAATGAGGAGGTTCTACGCAGAATGGGAGAGGAAAGGAATATGTGGAAAACACTGATAAGGAGAAGGGACAGGATGATAGGACATCTGCTAAGACATGAGGGAATGACTTCCATGGTACTAGAGGGAGTTGTAGAGGGCAAAAACTGTAGAGGAAGACAGAGATTGGAATACGTCAAGCAAATAATTGAGGACGTAGGTTGCAAGTGCTACTCTGAGATGAAGAGGTTAGCACAGGAAAGGAATTCGTGGCGGGCCGCATCAAACCAGTCAGTAGACTGATGACAAAAAAAAAAAAAAAAAAAAAAAAGCCAACTTCTTCAGTAATGAAAACGTCTCTGGTGGGGCCCAAAAAAGAAAGAGCGACCATTTGAGGGGTCATTAGAGACCCGAAAGACGTCGAAGTGCTATTCCAGCGACTGTAAATACGTCTCCAAGTATTTGTTGGCATCGTTAAAAGTTGGAAACGCGATTGGAGGTTCTCTGCCCGGGAAGTAACAGCTGAATATATTGGACAGGTACTGTGATTTTACAGGTGATCCTTCAATAGCTGAATTTCCTCAGTTTTCTGTTGAAATTACTTTTGCAATTTTTGCTGCAGGAGCAGCTGTTGCTCTTGCTGTTACACGACTTGCACGAGTTTTTGAACAGTGGGATGCTGCTAAACTCTTACCTAGTCTCCAATTATTGTGACAGAAGACAACAATGGAGAATGGACAAGTGGAGATATCACAGGAAACAAGCCCAGAAAACAATTCAGACAGAATAACCGAGACCTGTTGAAGTGGAAAACCAAGAATAACTGTCTGTTACAGCTAGCGATATGAGAGTGAGGCGAGTACACCACTAAAGGCACGGTCGTAGTATAGCTATATAGTAAGACTGCGAGCTCTAATTGGTCAGTAAGACAGGCGTAGGTCTGCAGCACAATGAGGCCAGCGATGCAGCTAATTTACACGTACTGGCAGATGTAACTGCTGGGCGCAGTTCAGTTCCAAGACTTCCGGTGGGTTTTCAAGTACCGGCGGGCTGGGATACCAGACTCTCCACTGCTGCCCTATACAAGCCGCTTCATCTCTCCATAACTACCTAAATATGTATCGATTTGAACCTCATTATTGAAATCAAGCCTTGATCCCCACCTAAAATTTTTACCCCATACTACACTTCTTTGCCAAATTGACACTTCCTTGGTGCTTTTCAGCTGTCCACTACTTTAGTCAAGTTTTTATTTTCTCTGCAATTCAATCCATTAGCTATTCTATTTACCCAGTTAACCTCAAGCGTTCTTTTGTAACACCACACTTTCCAATCTTCTGTTATCTTCTTGCCTAAACCATTTATAGTTCGCTTTTCACTGCCATTAGAGCTACACTCCAAACAAACACGTTCAGGAAAGGCTTCCTAACAATTTATTTTCAGTTTAGAAATGCTCTTCTTGCTGTTGCCAATCTGCATATTGTATTTTGTTTACTTCAGCCATTATCAGTTATTTTACCACCCAAATAGCAAAACTCATGTGCTACTTTTAACGTTCCATAATCTAAATCCCTCAGAATCGCCTTATTTAATTCCACTGCAATTCCGCACTCTTGTTTTAGTTTTGTTGACGTTCATGTTATAGCTACTCCTCAATACGCTATTCATTCCGCTAAACTACGCTTCAGTCTCAGTGGGAGAATTAAGGTCTCATTGGAAAGCCGTATAACCAAACAATGACGTCACAGGGACAATAATTTCAACGTATAACCAACGTACTGCCAAATAAGAAGATACTGAAGCCACAGAACGGCACACTTGCAGCCAATCATCTGATAATCTCTCAACTCTTTCCATATCACAATTTAAGGATCTGTTTCACAATTGGAACTCTTATCTGCTACATTGATGAGGATCCAGTCAACAACAGAATCCACGGAGCTATCCACTTTCCATGCCTACACCTCTGACGGTACACTACTGACGACAATATCGTCACATTTTCATAACACACTCGATTGTCGTCTTCTCGTCTTGTCAGCAGGCAATTTACCCATATTCTGTTTTCTTCCACCTAATACAACGGCAAAAAACTCCAGTAAACTCTTAAACTTCTTAAATATGCCGTATCGGTGGTGTCGGTTTTTTTCTAAAAACGGATAGGAAATAACTATTTCTCGCTGCTTTTTAACTATTTCACTACAGAAGATTTTTTTTCACAGAGCACACGAACGACAAGCAGTAATTGCTATAAACAGTAAAGAAATTCGGTGGCTTATCGGACGTCATTGTGTCTTTCTCGCTACAATAACAAGAAAATAACTCATACACGAGTGGATGCTGTTTCCAGTGGCGTCGCTACATCTGGTTTAGATGCAGAGCATCTGACGACCAATCGCCAAGCATGGTGAGTTGGTCTTTGTTAACATGATGGTTGAATTTATGATGGAAGGTGTATGGTCATTAAAGCTATTCATGTAACCTGCAATACACTACAGTTCTCTGAAATAAGTTTTTAATTAAAAATTCGTCTATGTGATGGAAGGAGTTTTACAGTCAAACAGTTTATGGTATTGAAGAAATGGTCAACGACTTTTTGGGTGGATTTTCTTCTACATTTTGAGCCACTGACAGTTTTATTAATGACTAATGACAGAAATTTTTGTTCTACAGTCTTAGCTCTGGATATTGTTATTGCTCTCAAATTGTGATTGATTATTTATGACGGCTTTCATTAGCGAATATACATATTGTCAAGAAGCATGCTTAAATGCCTAACTTCTAAAAGTGTCACCTGCAAAATCATGCTGGGTGAACAGCACTGCTCACTTTTGTGCAAACAATAGTTTCAAAGTGGTTAGGTGTCCTCTAAACTTACAGCACAAGCCATTAGGAGCGGAAATTTGCAAAAATATGTTAAGATATTAGTTTGCTTGTTTCCAAAACTTTCTGAACTTCTTTATTAGGGCAGATGGATAATGTTTTCCTTGCTGTTCAAGTTTTAATCTATATGAACACACAAACATGGCTAAATATTGTACAGTTCACTCCATAAAGCAGGTTGCCCATCATGACAAACATCTAAAGGTCCTTACCGACAAAGTAATCTAATTACAACTGGCGAAACAGAACACTTATTTCCGTTCTTAACACAACATTTCGACAGAAGAAATTTATTTGGAAACTATAATGCCTGTGGATTTTTAGATTCTTTTTAAGAACCTTAACCATTCGTTGCATTTTGGAAACAAGTTCGAGCGATTAGAACAGCGCATAAAAAGGGTATTTTTTTACACAATTACTTTTTTGCGATACAATCATAAGCGAGTTTGGCCTTCAAAGGCCATATTCAGTTGCTATAATAGAGAACAGAAAAGGTAACAAGAGCAATTATTTTCACTACTTCTTCTTCTAAGCTTAGAAAAGTGTTATTAACAAGCATATAGCTCTTACCTATGGGGGGCGTTTGGCGCAGGACTGTTCACTCGTTATCAACTGTACATAAAATAACTGAGTTATACACATACAGCCAAGTGTACTTTTCCTTCCCTACTCTTTGCGCTAGATGTGCGCGTGCTCTGTAAGACAACCTTCAGTCGTAAAAATCGTAACATACGAGAATTATTACAATAATATTTCAATCGGCTATTCATCAGATGTGAAAGTAAACACAGGTCATTAAAACAGTAAAACCTGTTTAGAACAAAGTGAGGTGTTTACAGTAAAAGAGATGATTAGCAATCCTTTTCATATATTTTTCGGTGCCCTAAGGATATCTACTCTCTCTCTCTTTCTCTCTCTCTCTCTTTTGTTGTAACCATCTCTCTTTCTTCTATATAAGTTTTACCGTTTCAGCAACCTACATTTACTTTCGTATTTGATGAATACCTGATTGAAATATTATCGTAATAGTTGTGACATTTTGTGGTTTTTGCGAGTGAAGATTGTCTTATAGGGGACACGCACATCTTGCACAAAGAATATGGAAGGAAAAGTACACTTGGTTGTATATATACGTACAATTCCCTGATTTTATGTTTAGCTGACAACCCACGAACATTTATTCATCAAATGCCGCTCATGGGTATGAACCATATGCATGTTAATTGCACTTTACTAAGCTCACAAGTAGACCTAGTGAAATTCCATTTGTTTCAGGTCTCAGTTTAAACTTTTCTGTTCTCTACTATATCATCTGAAGGTTGCCTTTGAGGCTGAAAACGGCTAAGGTTGTATCATAAAAGACTGATCGTATCAAACATAAGGAAAATAAAAAATAGTACCTTCCAATAAGTTAATCATTATCTTCTCAGACGTAATGTGTTTTTTTCCAAAACATAAGAAAATTTTTTTTTTTGTTTTCGTGGGAAATTGTTACACTCACAATAACATATAATTATGCGAGAGGGCCGCTGATATTGAAAGAAAGGATGAAATTTATTGAGCAAGGGGCGTAACACGAGAGATATCAACGTTGTAGCACTCGGCTAAATTGGAAAAATCAGCTTAAATAATATTGCAAAGAAGGCCCTCTGAGAGAGGGAGGCTGCGGGCAAATACGTTATTGCAAACATTCGTATTGATGAAGGGACGCTATAGTCGCGGAGAAGTACCGTGTTTGTGACTAGAGGGGCGCAGCACCGCCCCCTCCAAACGCTAGGCAGCTTTCGGCCGGCCTCTGTTGTGGACCGGGCAAATATTGCAACGGGCTCAAGTTGTTGCCGGACATCGCCAATAGCGGCCAAATGCCTCGCAGCACTAGACGGGCAGACAGCGCGCTATCTCTCTAGCCTCCACTCTGTCGCCGTTATTCGCCACTCGGCTTTCTCGAACTCCACACATTTAGGGATCTGGGGTAGTGGGACATGTGCTACACGCAGCCATTGATAGTTATTATCGAAAATAAGTTCCTCTTCTTCTCAGTTTACTGACACTTCTGTTTCGGGCTCCCTGTCGTTCACAAAATGCGCAACGTCGGTAACCGCTACAGAGATATCCTATGATGAACCAAAACACTATGACCACTTGCTTAAGAGCAGGTTGGAACAGCTTGGGAATGTAATACAGTAGCGATTCCTTCCACAAACCTGAAGGACCTTCTTCATGACGGGATTTGTGGAACACGATATTCAGGTTCTAAATGAATGAACGAATACTCGAAGATTGAAAGGGAGTGACAGAAATACGGTGGAGCACGAAGTCATGCCACACAATTACATGAGCTAATTGGTTGGATCAAAGATTCATAGAAATGGAAGACAATGAGCTGCTACCCCATGTTTGGCCATCTCGTAGTTTTTGTAGATTGTGGACTTCCTGGTGGAAGGTTAGTAGGGGAGACTTCCGTTTTAAATTTTGTTCGAGTGTCAGGACACAGTATTGGGTTGGCGCGTGAGTTCGTAGCGTTTATCCATACGTTTAATAAACGCTATAGAGACACAGCCGCGAGGAGGCGCCGTGTCACGCATTGCACGGCCCCTCCCGCCGGAAGTTCGAGTCCTCCCTCGGGCATGGATGTGTGTACGTGTGTTGTTCTTAGCACATGTTAGTTTAAGTTTGTGTAAGTAGCATGTAAGTCTAGTGACCGATGACTTCAGCAGTGTGGTCTCTTAGGAATTCACACACATTTGAACATTTAGTGTCATCAATAACATATTCTCCTACAGTATTTACAATAGTCTGCCATCGCTGGGGTAACTTTTAACTGTAGAAAACACGTTGTTTTGAGGCGAAGAACTCATCGAGCAACGTTCGGAGCGCATTTTCGTCCAGGAAAGTAGTTCCTTGAAAGTTGTTCTTGGATTGCGTCTGCAAGACGCCTCAGTAGTTGACAAGGAATGTCAGCAGTGATTGCTATGGGAGAAGCAATTCGTAGTACATCACACAGTAGCTGTTCCACCATATGCATAACATTAGATTTTGTGGGTGCGCACAGGTCTTTGTACAGGGAGTTGCAGCTTTGTCCAGGCTCAATCATTCCTTTGTTTTCCTTATGTTAGCGTAAAGACACTACATCTCGTCACCAGTAATGATACAGCATAGGAATGATCGGTTTTGTTTACAAGCCAACTGATGAACAAGCAGAGATACACATATGCGCACGCGCTGACTTTTATGATTTTGATTTAGAGAATACGGTACTAATAGACCCGATTTTTGAATCCTCTCCATTGCATGTAAATGTCCTACCGAGATGGAATGACCACAGTTCATCTCTTTAGCCACTTCTCGAGTATACGGACATAGATCATTGTGTATTATTTGAACGATCTTCAGCAAACCCCGAACGTCTTCCTGAACGTGGAGACCATCCTCCTTAAAACGAGAGAAACATTTACTTGGCGTGCTCTGTCCAATGGCATTATTCCAATACACAGCTTTATCACCCCTCAATTGAACTCACACAGAAGAACATGTCTAAATGTTCCGATTTCTCCACTTGCCAATCTACTTTCTAGCGTCCACAGTTCCACTATCTCCAAATGACAAAATGACAATATGTAAACTCAAATAACAACAGTGAACTACAGATTAAAAAATGACAATCGCTAAGCAAAGTCATGGTGCTCGGAATACCGACGATGAATTGGAAAACGCTGCGAACTTATGCAACAACTGAATATTTTAATGTGTTGGTTAATTGTACTGTATGGTTGCAAATAACTAGGTGGTAATATTGCTGACAGTGGTTACCGGTAGTTTGTTCTATAATTATTAGCAAAGTTTTAGATGTCATTAACGTAAGAAGCCGTAGCGTAAAATGGTTGAGATAGGCGTCGTTCGATCATCAGGATTTTTTAATGTTAAGGTATAGGATGCAACAAACGTATTAGTGACAGATAAAACAAATGGGCATAGTGTATCACGTACACTTGGCAACTCACTGAATCTCAAAATAATGCAAAATATACGTTCACAAGAACTTTTGGATCGTCTTCACACCAGTGTTCACACAATCATGCCGTTAAGAGCACCCATTTTTATCATATCTATTTCAGATACTCTGCCGCTTGCGTTTCATAAGCTGGTAACATCTGGTAACAGAACAGTACATAAGAGATGGATATTGTATTGCAAGCCAGATTCGAGAGACATTACATATAGGTCAACTATTAAGCCGCCTGCTAGTTTTCGGAAAACTCAGCAAACTTGTGTTTACTAATGTATACTGCATTTTGTGGGCAGATACAGGAATGAAAATTTCAGATTCTTGTCTGATGACGTAGACATGATGGTGGAATGCTCTCCACATAGGAGGAAATTATTCCTATAGACTTAAAAAAAATTGTGTGGTGCTGTCTTCGGCATGTCTAAGTTCAATAAACCGCTTGTCACGTTCCTAAAACCTCTCGCATGATTCTTACAAAACATCGATATACTACTCGTATATTCCAAGAAGTGCGACGGATTTGTGTGAGAGGATATTTTTAACACGAACCTTAAGGTTTTCACAGCATACAGACACTATTTGCTCAAAGATATCCGAACACTTCTTATTGGATATGACAGCTTGAACTGTACGGAGGAGACTTTCACTGAGGGGCCTTAATGTCGGCGGAGGAACGGCAGCCTGTTCTTCCTCAAAACCTGAAGCCAGGGAAGGTCCAAATGGCTCTGAGCACTATGGGACTTAACTTCTGAGGTGATCAGTCCCCTAGAACTTAGAACTACTTTGACCTAACTAACCTAAGGGCACCACACACATCAATGCCCGAGGCAGGATTCGAAACTGCGACCGTAGCAGCAGCGTGGTTGCGGACTGAAGCGCCTAGAACCGCTCGGCCACAGCGGCCGGCCATGGGTTAAGAGATCAAGCAGTAATTTCCATGGCACTGGAGGCAATTATTGAGGGTAAAACTGCAGGGGAACCAACAAGTAATGTACGACATTGTGTGTAATAGCTGCTCTGAGATAAACGGGTTGGCGTAGGATAGGAAGTACTGGAGCATCGCATCAAATTGCAGAGTGACATTTCAATGAAACAAAACATAACTAATGAGGAGATACTGAATAGAATTGGAGAGAAAAGAAATTTGTGCCACAACTTGACTAGGAGCAGGGATCGGTTGGTAGGACATGCTTTGAGGCATCAAGGGATCACCAGTTTAGTATTTGAGGGCAGCGTGGAGGGTAAAAATCGTAGAGGGAGATCAAGAGATGAATACACTAACAGATTCAGAAGGATGTAGGCTGCAGTAGGTACTGGAAGATAAAGAACCTTGCATAGGGTATAGTAGCATGGAGAGCCACATCAAACCAGTCTCTGGATTGAAGACCATAACAACAACAACAACAACAACAAAATACACTGACGAAAAAGCCGCAATACCAAAAAATATTAATGTAGAGTAATTAAATTTCTGGAATATATTTGTCTGGATATATTTAATTGATTAACATTGCAAGGATTAATGTAAGTGCGAGATAAGCCATTATCAATATGAAATGTTGGTACATTAATAACCAGTGTAACCTGCAGGCTGTTGAATACAAGCATGCAACGTCGATGCACTGTTTTGTTCAGGTGCCGCGTGTCATTTCGTTGGATGGAGTTCCCCGCCTGTCCATACTGGAGAGGTTAATGCTATTTGTGGATGACGCTGGAATTGTCGTCCGATGTCCCGCAGTGTTCGATTGGAGACAGATCTGGTGATCGAGCAGGCCAAGACAACCACCGTTGGGTTACAGCAGCGGTAAGAAGCGAGCGTTATCCTGTTGCAAAACACGCCCTGGAATGCTGTTCATGAATGGCAGCACGACAGGTCGAATTTTGCAGTCAGGCTGAGTGGGAAAACCGTGAAGGTGCTCCTGCTGTCATACGAAATCGCACCCCAGACTCATAATGCTAGGTGTAGGTCCAGTGTGACCAGCACGCAGACAGGTTGGCTGCAGATAATCAACTGGCCTTCATCTAACCAACACACGGCCATAACTGGTACGGAAGCAGAACCAGTATTTATAAGAAAACACAACAGAACTCCACCCAGCCCTACAATGAGTACTCGCATGACACTACTGAAATCGCAAATTTCAGTGGTTTGGGGTCAGTGGTATGCGCGCCATAGGGCTTCTGGCTCGGAGCTGTCCCTGAAGTAACCGATTTGTAACAGTTCTTTGTGTCACTCTGGTGCCAGTGCTGCTCAACTTCCAGATGCAGATGCAGTACGACACGCCAGAGCCATGCGCAGAGCGCGATCGTCTTCCCTCTTGGTACTGCCACCTGGCCGTCCTGAGCCCAGTCTTCTTGCGACCTTAGATTGTCGTGACCACCGCTGCCAGTAATCATGTACAGTGGCTACATTCCTGCGAAGAGTGTCTGCAGTACCACAGAAGGAACTTCCAGCTTGTCGTAACCCTGTTACACGACCTCGTTCGAACTCAGCGAGACGTTCATAATGGCGGTCCTTGTCGCCTTAAAAGCATTCTTGACTAACACCAACTCACCACGTCCAGTCTCAAAGCTAACTTAGGCTCAAGACCGTTACAGCAAGAATCTAATCAAACCTTGTCTGCTCCTCACTGTGGCGCAACTGGCGCCAGTATTATGCGAATGACGCAAAATTTGAATATAGATTATTTAGTGGTGATTTTAAACTATTATTGTTATTTTTTAAATTATTATTTATTTTTATAGTATTCTGGCCTTTACAATGATTGAACTCAAATGCAAATCTGAATTAAATTAAAATTATCTTTGGATAAATGAATCGTCAATTAAACCAAAAAATTACGTACTTGAAAAATAATGTAAAAATATTTTTATATACTGAAATTGGAGTGCAACTACCACCATCATAGGTAATGATTGATATTTTTTAGCTAGGATTCCCTACTCGGATGGTCTATTGGCGAGTATAACTTTGGGACCTAATTTACGCATAAAATCTATCGGACTGCAAAAAGTGAAATTTTAGATTCAGGTTCTATTTTGAAAGCAAACCAAACGTATTGCACTGACTAGTGCCGTTAATATGCGGTCATTCACCAACAGACATCCTCACACAAAGTAAACCACAGTTATCAAATTCATGAAAAAAGCTGTGGAAAAAAGGTATGATTAGTCGTAATGGTAAACACAATAAAATTAAATAGTTATTATTACGCAAAAGGAGCACATAAAAAATAGAATCTCTACGTAACACAGATTATTGGTATCGTACCGGACAATGGCTGAACAGGAAGGGAGCGAACAAAAGGTTGCCGGTCCGGTTCATTTAAAATTACATAGATAATATCATTCAAAATGGTTCAAATGGCTCTGAGCACTATGGGACTTAACATCTATGATCATCAGTCCCCTATAACTTAGAACTACTTAAATCTAACTAACCTAATGACAGCACACAACACCCAGCCATCAAGAGGCAGAGAAAATCCCTGACACCGCCGGGAATCGAACCCGGGAACCCGGGCGTGGGAAGCGAGAACGCTACCGCACGACCACGAGATGCGGGCCGATAATATCATTGCAGAGAGTTTTATTGTAATCGCAGTGTCTATTAAGCAGCGATAAAATCGTCTCAGCGCTACTGCGCGAAAACACAGTCACGAAATCCGCTAACACTTGGGGAACATTACAATTACCATTCTGATGTAGAAACAGACCCACTAACTTTCAGCTGAATCGCGTCATTCCTTCTTGGTGGTGCGATTTTTTTCCGTCAGTGTATATAAAATAGAGGAACAGGCAATGCAATAAAAGCGAAATGAGGCAGTTATAACAATCTCTTAATATCAGTACGCCTAACTTGTTATTTTCTTCAGTCCGAAGACTTGTTTGATGATGTTCTCCACCCTAGTCTATCCTGTGAAGCCATTTAGTCTCTGCATAACTAATGCAACAACATACACTTGAACCTGCGCAGTGTAGTCAAGCCTTTGTCCTCCTCTACCCTCACACATCTCTCTATTACCAAATAGGCAACTCTGCGATGACTCAAGATGAGTCCCATCAACCCAACCCCTCTTTTAGTCATGTTGTGCCATTATTTACTTTTCTACGTCATTCGATTAGGTGCCTCTACATAACTAATACACGGCAGAAGGAGAGTGGGAGAGGTGATCTGATTGTGTACAATGTATTCCACATTCATTTATTAAACATTAAATATAATCCTAATATTTATGCCACTCACCTTGCCTTGTTATTCTCAAGATCATTAAAAATCAATATGCGTAACCTAAGGCTTAACAGTAACAATTTATAACTCAACCTATATTGAAAGTCAGAAATTACGGCCGGCCGAAGTGGCCGTGCGGTTAAAGGCGCTGCAGTCTGGAACCGCAAGACCGCTACGGTCGCAGGTTCGAATCCTGCCTCGGGCATGGATGTTTGTGATGTCCTTAGGTTAGTTAGGTTTAACTAGTTCTAAGTTCTAGGGGACTGATGACCTCAGCAGTTGAGTCCCATAGTGCTCAGAGCCATTTTTTCAGAAATTACGGCTAAAATACGCTTCCGTGTACCCGGCTTTTCCGTTGTGTTCTCCAGCTGTCAGTTAATTATCTTTGATCGTAGCGAACGTAGCTGGGATGTATTTATGGAGACTGAAGCGACGAATGAAAATTTGTACCAAGACCCGTATCCGACCATGGGTCTCCTGCTCACGAGGCAGCATGCAGGCCCTGGTACAAATTTTCATTCGTCACTTCAGTCTCCATATATGCATCATTGATATTTGAGACTTGAAAAGACCTCTGTAGCCGTATACTTTCATTTGATCAACATAGCTGTGGTTAGACTGGGACTTAATAGCACAACTATTTACAATCACTTTTATCATAAAGGCCGGCCGAAGTGGCCGTGCGGTTAAAGGCGCTGCAGTCTGGAACCGCAAGACCGCTACGGTCGCAGGTTCGAATCCTGCCTCGGGCATGGATGTTTGTGATGTCCTTAGGTTAGTTAGGTTTAACTAGTTCTAAGTTCTAGGGGACTAATAACCTCAGCAGTTGAGTCCCATAGTGCTCAGAGCCATTTGAACCACTTTTATCATAAACGTTCAGCTTTTTTTGCTTAGTACAGGCTATAGACTTGATGTGTGCCGCGTGACAAATGGTGCTCACATTGAAAATTTATAAGGTTCTTGGTAAAATTGTTTGAGTTGCTCTTTCATTTGACATATCATTTACAACTGTAAGTTTAATCTGATAAATATTATAAAGCGTTAAAATCCCGATATTCATTTGTAAACACCCTGTACACCGCCATTTCGGAGATGGTTTTTTAAGTGGGACCTAATAGTTTAGTTTAAATTCCTGCGAGTGCAAATAAAATTTTCATTTACGAACCGAAGAAAGTTATCAACGAGCATTGTCATTGTCCACCCACATTCGACTCAGGATTTGTCATGACTGATCACGGTGACAAGTACCAACTACAGCGCGCAATGGAAAATCCGTGTACACCGTAGGTGCACTTTTGCTCAAATCACAGTTTTTTTAAGTAATAATCATAATAGTCATAATAATAAAAACGGGCAAGTGCGAGCAGGGCATGTACTCAGTGTTCTGTACAAACTTAATCATGCTTATACTGTACACAGTTCATCCATCTCGGGAATCGAGCGAGAATCTCGACGATTTTTTCCTGTTATCGATGTCAGTTCTGGGAATATATCGGTACCTGGAATTCCGAGACTTCCAAGAATTTTTAAGTGTAGAGTTTTCGTGTAATTTTGCATTCGCTATTGTAATTTTTTATTTATCTTATTAACTTTGGTGTTATAGAACGATGTCATGCTAACTAGGAGTTGCGGATGCGATGACTCTGTCTGATCCATTTGCGGAATTTGTCACGTTCCAGGGTGCTACTGTGCATCATCGTACTCGACACCCGTGTACCACCGCTTTCTCTTTAGCTGGTTCAGTGTACAAATATTAACGTCGGATAAATGGTCGCCTTAAATAACAGTTATGAGCAATTCCAACTTGACTGCTTATGGCTCAAATGGCTCTGAGCACTATGGGACTTGACATCTGAGGTCATCAGTCCCCTAGAACTTAGAACTACTTAAACCTAACTAACCTAAGGACATCACACACATCCATGCCCGAGGCAGGATTCGAACCTGCGACCGTAGCGGTCGCGCGGTTCCAGACTGAAGCACCTAGAACCGCTCGGCCACTCTGGCCGGCGACTGTTTATGGTGCTCGGTAACTTCTTTTCCGAAGTGGGGGTGCTTCACTGAAAGGCAGCGGGGTATCTGCCATCTCCAGCTATGTAAATTATTTTCGACAGTGACTTTGCTTTCGACACTGTATTTTCTTCCAAAAATTTACACAATAACAATTCGCAACCGTGTAAAAATAGCTTTTAATCTGGACCTTCAGCCAAAACCAAACAGTCTCTTTCGTGTCTTTACTAGCATTGACATTCTTGGAGAGATCTGCTTGTGTGTTCTGTGATGGCCTCTCCAAAGCACGTTCTACAGACTGCAGCAAGGTAGCGCATTCTACCAGCATGTGTAGACGCCCGCTTACCGCTCAGGCTGCACACACAGGCAGCACCTTACCTCACCTAAACAGACACCTCTCGTCAGGGTACTGTTTTTACTATGTCCATCTACCTACATATAGTTTCTTGTGCTTTGTTCATGCGGCTATCGCCCACACTCTGAAGAACCTAACAGTGTGCCGTGGCCTTTCCCACGGAAGTGTTGTGGTACCCACCTACACCCCAACTTCGAATGGAGGATACCGCGTTAAAGATCCTGATACTTCATTATATCACTCCGTCATACTTTTCTTAGTCTTGGACACAACTACAAATTCATCATTTCTCTAACGCTTAATAATACTCTTCATTTGTTTTCTTTAATTATCTCTTGAACATTTTCGTATTTACTTAAGATGGAAACTCAATGTATTCGCACTTTTTCTTTTTCTTATTATTTTTAAATACCATTATTCATTAAATTCCAATCTGTTGGCCAAAGGGAACGCTCGGTTCCAAAATCGATAAGATTCCAAATGTATTTATACTTCTCATATAAAATTATCGTGTTCGAGTAAACATAGCATCGTAACTCAAATGTGGCCGGTTCAGAGATGTGACAGCGCTTCAACCTTAATTTTCGGAGCAAACCTCAGAAAGCGACACAGCCACATAGCGAAGAAATGCAGGAAAAGATAAGTCCTGTATTTCCCTTATTAAAGTGACGTCACACTTTCTTCAGTCTGGAGGAAAACTCAATTCAAATAACACAGTTGCCCTTTTTTAGCTTTCTTCATTCTACAGCATTTCCAGGGATAGTCACTCTTTTCACCTCATACACAAGCTCAATTCGTTGTACACCATTCTCCTCCTTCTCCCAGCATTCTATAATATGTGGTTGGTCCGTTTCTCCTTCGGGTCCACCCTTACTTGACAGAGGTTTCCATCTGTGGGGTAACCTAGCCTATAAAGCTCCCTTCGCTGTCTCTTCACGAGGTGCATCACATCACACAAGTGCCTCTACGAATACCGAAGTATCCTAACCCATTTCTCTTCAACATTCTTGCCACACCTCCTGGTTCCTCCCTACCAGACTTTTTGACTTTATGAACTATTCGCTCTACACCTTGTCATGTCTTCCTTAACTTGCCTACGGAATATTCACTTTCCGCCTCCCCACTTGTGTGACTGTGTTCCGCAGTACTTCAGTGTTAGCGTGTAATCTACTTCTCTATCTCCATAGTCATTTTATAAAACATTTATACCGCAATACAATGAAGAACCAAAGAAATGGTACACGTACCTAATACCGTGTAGGCCTCCAGCGGGCAGGCAGCTGTGCCGCAACACGACGTGGCATCGACTCATCTAATGTCTGGAATAGTGATGGAAGAAGTTGACACCATGAACCCTGCAGGGCTGTCCTGCAAAGCTGTCCATAAATCCGTAAGAGTACGAGGGGGGAGAGAACTCTTCTGAACAGCGCGTTGTAAGGCATTCCAGATGTACTCAGTAATGTTAATGTCTGGGAAGTTTGGTGACCAGCGGAAGTGTTTAAACTCAGGAGAGTCTTTCTGGAGCTGCTCTGTAGCTGTCCTGGACGTCTGGGGTGTCGCATTTTCCTGCTGGAATTGCCCAAGTCCGTCGGAATGCATAATGGACATGACTGGACGCAGGTGATCAGACAGGATGCTTGCCTACCTGTCATCTGACAGAGTCGTATCTAGACGTATCAGGGGTCCCATATCACTCCAACTGCACACGCCCCACACCGTTACAGAGCCTCCACCAGTTGGAACAGTCGCCTGCTGACATGCATGGTCCATGGATTCATGAGGCTTTCTCCATATCCGCACACGTCCATCTGCTCGACACAATTGGAAACGAGACTCGTCCGACGAGGCAACAGGTTTCCAGTCATCAACAGTCCAACGTCGGTGTTGACAGGCCCAGGCGAGGCGTAAAACTTTGTGCCCTGCAGTCATCAAGGGTACACGAGTGGGCCTTCGGCTCCGAAAGCCCATGTCGATGATATTTCGTTGAATGGTTCGCACGCTGAAACTTGTTGATGGCCCAGCATCGAAATCTGCAGAAATTTGCGGAAGGGTTGCACTTCTGTCACTTTGAACGATTCTCTTCAGTCGTTGATCGTCCCGATCTTGCAGCATCTTTTTCCGGCCGCAGCGATGTCGGAGATTTTATGTTTTATCGGATTCCTGATATTCACGATACACGGGTCGTACGGGAAAAATCCCCACTTCATCGCTACCTCGGAGATGCTGTGTCCCATCGCCCGTGCGCCGACTATAAAACCACGTTCAAACTCACTTAAATCTTGATAACCTCCCATTGTAGCAGCAGTAACCGATCTAACTGCGCCAGACACTTGACATATATATGCGTTGCCGACCGCAGCGCCGTATTCCGCCTGTATTTGAATACGCATGCCTATACGAGTTTCTTTGGCGCTTCAGTGTATATATCTGTGGATGATTAAACAGCGTTTATGTCTTGTGACACATCGAACATTATGTTACTTAAATATAACCTCCTTGCTAAAACGATCTTGTTTTATTTATCGCTGTCTGTTAATCGATTTCTCGCTAGATGGCACTGTTATCTTTCTACTCATTACGCTCATGTTAGCACGTCATACACTCCTGGAAATGGAAAAAAGAACACATTGACACCGGTGTGTCAGACCCACCATACTTGCTCCGGACACTGCGAGAGGGCTGTACAAGCAATGATCACACGCACGGCACAGCGGACACACCAGGAACCGCGGTGTTGGCCGTCGAATGGCGCTAGCTGCGCAGCATTTGTGCACCGCCGCCGTCAGTGTCAGCCAGTTTGCCGTGGCATACGGAGCTCCATCGCAGTCTTTAACACTGGTAGCATGCCACGACAGCGTGGACGTGAACCGTATGTGCAGTTGACGGACTTTGAGCGAGGGCGTATAGTGGGCATGCGGGAGGCCGGGTGGACGTACCGCCGAATTGCTCAACACGTGGGGCGTGAGGTCTCCACAGTACATCGATGTTGTCGCCAGTGGTCGGCGGAAGGTGCACGTGCCCGTCGACCTGGGACCGGGCCGCAGCGACGCACGGATGCACGCCAAGACCGTAGGATCCTACGCAGTGCCGTAGGGGACCGCACCACCACTTCCCAGCAAATTAGGGACACTGTTGCTCCTGGGGTATCGGCGAGGACCATTCGCAACCGTCTCCATGAAGCTGGGCTACGGTCCCGCACACCGTTAGGCCGTCTTCCGCTCACGCCCCAACATCGTGCAGCCCGCCTCCAGTGGTGTCGCGACAGGCGTGAATGGAGGGACGAATGGAGACGTGTCGTCTTCAGCGATGAGAGTCGCTTCTGCCTTGGTGCCAATGATGGTCGTATGCGTGTTTGGCGCCGTGCAGGTGAGCGTCACAATCAGGACTGCATACGACCGAGGCACACAGGGCCAACACCCGGCATCATGGTGTGGGGAGCGATCTCCTACACTGGCCGTACACCACTGGTGATCGTCGAGGGGACACTGAATAGTGCACGGTACATCCAAACCGTCATTGAACCCATCGTTCTACCATTCCTAGACCGGCAAGGGAACTTGCTGTTCCAACAGGACAATGCACGTCCGCATGTATCCCGTGCCACCCAACGTGCTCTAGAAGGTGTAAGTCAACTACCCTGGCCAGCAAGATCTCCGGATCTGTCCCCCATTGAGCATGTTTGGGACTGGATGAAGCGTCGTCTCACGCGGTCTGCACGTCCAGCACGAACGCTGGTCCAACTGAGGCGCCAGGTGGAAATGGCATGGCAAGCCGTTCCACAGGACTACATCCAGCATCTCTACGATCGTCTCCATGGGAGAATAGCAGCCTGCATTGCTGCGAAAGGTGGATATACACTGTACTAGTGCCGACATTGTGCATGCTCTGTTGCCTGTGTCTATGTGCCTGTGGTTCTGTCAGTGTGATCATGTGATGTATCTGACCCCAGGAATGTGTCAATAAAGTTTCCCCTTCCTGGGACAATGAATTCACGGTGTTCTTATTTCAATTTCCAGGAGTGTATTTCAGAGTGTTGCGCTGCACGCACGGACTTTCTCCTATTAGCTTGCCCCCGCTCTTCCCCGCAACGAGTGACGTGCCTAACAACCAGCGCACTGACGTCGTACACAATTGTGTAAGGCTTGAAAACTACGTCCACTTGTCCAAGTCATATCGTCGAACTTGTGTTGCTGCCTTCGGCGATCCTATGACAGCAGGTTGTGATAGAAACATGCGGAGAAGAGAAGGGTTTCACGGATAGAAACTTAGGAACAAGGGTAGAGGCAAAGAAAGAACCACAGTTATGGAAGATTCGTTAAGGTCGAAGAAGACAGGCCCTAAAGACAGAATCTCATACCAGCCCCCACCACAAGAAATTCCCACTTCTGCTAAAGTTCTTTGTTGTGACGCCAGAGGGAGAAGGTGTTCGAAATTCCCTACAAAACGGATTTCCAGAACTTCACTGTCGCAGATCCCGATAATTGATCTTAGAAAATCTCTGTTGGATGCGTGGAAAGAAAGAACAACAACACGTGAAAGAAATTGTAAATCGTCTATCGTTATCTTCAGAAGTCGATCCGTCCGTTGTCTTCTCTATCAATAACGCAAAAGGGCCTCTCGTGTAAAACCAATAGAAACCGTACCATTCTGTATTTTTCCTCCCAGTTATACATAACAGTATACGTCGATATCATATGTATTAATCTTTTTCTGTAAGAAATAAACTACATATTATTAATACTTTAAAAAAGTGGAGTGCTGTATTCTTGCTTTTACAAAATTCAAAACTAACTACGCTCAATTTGCAGTTACTATTCAATAAAGGTTATTCTGGCTCTGTAACGTTTTACCAGTCCCACATTACATAATCGTTTCTCTCGTTCTGTAGCTGGTTCTACTAAAAGCAGAGCTTTCAGGTGTGGAATCCCTTTTACCTTATATGGTCCTCTATATTTAGGGAAAAATGTACTTGTTTCCGTTTTGATATTTGAGCTTAACCGGTAATTCGCCAAATTAAAGAACGTGCATTTGAGCTTAACTGGTAATTCGCCAAATTCCAGAACGTGTGGGTGACAGTTATTTTGCCTCACATGTTGTTCCGCGCGTAAGCGTAAATTGTTGTCTGTGGGTAATTATATTTCATCCATAGAGACTGCTTCCGACTTCGGCCACTTAAACATTTTTAGTAATAGTTCTTCTACAAATGGTTTTTGTATCACTTCCATAGGTCCTAAGCGCGTCGTCATGTGTGGTAGTTCATCGATAATAACCTGGAACTCAGGAATTAACTGTGCCCAAGACGTATGTTTAGTAGAACAATAGTTTCTAGACAGTCGCGAAATCTCCTTCATAAGTGTTACTTTGTAGATGATGTTTTGAGATAGCTATATGCTTAATTCTTTTCCATATCAAAATCTCCTTAAACGTTTGACTGACAAATTGTGAACCATTGACTGTTAATAATATGCATGATTTTCCTACACTTTCGAAATATTCCCTCAAAGAGCGAATCACTGTTCCTGTATTTGCGTATTTTATGGTATACAATTTTACTATTTCGATCAGCATTCAGCTTGTACAAAAATATGCTTTACTCCTCCTTTACGCGTTGGAATTTGACCAAAAAAAGTCGACTGCAGTAATGGCATGTAATCCTTATGGTATTACAACTTGCAGCTTGATTATCAAATGGTTCAAATGGCTCTGAGCACTATGGGACTCAACTGCTGAGGTCATTAGTCCCCTAGAACTTAGAACTAGTTAAACCTAACTAACCTAAGGACATCACAAACATCCATGCCCGAGGCAGGATTCGAACCTGCGACCGTAGCGGTCTTGCGGTTCCAGACTGCAGCGCCTTTAACCGCACGGCCACTTCGGCCGGCGCAGCTTGATTATCGTCTCTCTTTTTCTGTCATACTTTACAGGATCTTCAAGCTGATGCTACTTTTCCACTTAAACCTTTAAAGAATCTGACCATGTGCTTGGTGCACTTACGTACTCCAAAGCGTCCGTCTACATTGTCGATAAATTTAATAAGTTCTGTCTCCGCAATCACTGGTATACATACGCTTCACGAAAGTCATATAGTTCTTATTCTTCAAAACAAAACATCATCATGTATTATCCATTTAGTTGCGTTATCATTAATAACCCAACCTTGCTTCATGGTTAACCACATTCCTATCTAATACGGATCCTCAGATATATCCTGCTTTATTCTCGCCGCCAAGTTCCGTGTATCATTGCTGGTATAGCTTAAGGCAAAAAAATTATACCTAATGTTACTCCAGAACCCTCGGTTTTCACGTTGTCACCCATACCCACAGGCAGGTGTGACAGCGCGTCAGGAACCATGTCCTGTGAACCTTTTATGTAACTTATTTCTATGTCTTCCCCGATGGCTATAGCTGAATGGTCAGCGTGACGGACTGCCGTCCTGACTGGCCCGGGTTCGATTCCCAGCTGGGTCGGGGATTTTCTCTGCTCAGGGACTGGATGTTGTGTTGTCTTCATCATCATTTCATCCCCATCCGGCCTGCAGGTCGCTCAATGTAATAATCTAATAAGATCTGCACCAAGGCGTCCAATGACGCCAAACACTCATTTCCATTTATTTCTATGTGCTACTCTTGTAGGAAAAGTACCTATCTTATGAGTCTCCTAGGTAACAGACATCTTTCCATTAAAAAGGCCAAGGCTTGATGATAAGTATAAATTACAATTTTAGACCCCCAAATCAGAGTCTGAAATTTATCTTGTACTCCACACTACGGCCCATAACTCCTTTTCTGTTGTAAGATAATTTTTAACTCATGTTTGTTCAGTGTTATGCTGGCAAACGCTATGGTATTGTGGTCTCCTACGGTCGGAACACACTCTCCTTGGAACAATCTGCAAGCAGTTCCATTTTCCGACGCATCAATGTTAATTTTGAAAGGCTTATCTATACATGGATGTTTTAAGATAGGAACCTGTGACAATGCAAACTTAATATTATTGAATGCTTCCGATTTCTCTTCACTCCAAATCCATTTTGACTTAATAGCCTGCGATAGTACATAGGTTCACCCGGAAGTGTCGCCTATAAAATCTTGCTAATCGTGGAAACTACCGTAATTACTTGGTTCAGGACAATCTTTGCTAGCCCGTATTCGGTCTGAATCGAGTTTTATACCATTTATGCCTACCATATGATCAGAACTTTTAACTCTTCTCTGACGAAATGTGATTTAAAAAGTTTAATTGTAATACCTTTATTAATAGATTACAATGTTCTTCCCAAGTTTTTTATACTAGTAATATATCATCTATATTCCCACTTACTACTTTGGCTGCCCTGCCAGGTAGCACCTTATCTCATTTGACTATGTAGAAACAGAACTTCTCGTCTGTGTACTAATTTTACAAAGCCGATCTAAGCTGTATATTTTTATATTTCGTTCACGCAGCTATTCTCCATACTTTGACGAGCCTAAAAGTGTGCCATGGCCTTTCCCACTTGGCACCACACTGTGCAATTACTGCTAAGATCTGACGGCAGTCTCCAGAAAACAAAACGGTAAAGCCGGTCATAAGCTATTCTCGTGACGCAATTCTCCAATTACTCTGCGGTACGCTACAGCGGATATTTATGGGATATTGGAACCTTATCAGAAACAATAGAAGTGCATCCTGTTCAATTACCAGCAGACTATTAACTTCCGTTGAGACTTTACAGACACTGTATATACTTCCTGTGTAAAAAGAGCAATTCGCAAAGGACTCATTACATCGGTTTCAGAGTGGTGGCGGACTTCGCTTCATCTTGGATCAGCTAATTAGCACGCAATATTTATAAATTATACACACGAACTTCCTAGTGAATCACTTTACCCGTTTCATTAACGGAAAACCACATCAGAATTCGTTAAGTCGTTCCTGAAATTTTTGACATATTACTAATGCAGTGCCAGTTTGTAATGGCAAAATAGTACGTTTTATGTGGCATAATTACGAATTAACAACGTTCGGATTTTTATCCTTTGCATTTACTGTTAAATGTTGCTTGTTGTCAAATTTTATATCTGTAAGTCGACGGGAATTATCCTCGTATTTGTATGAGCGCATTTGCAAATACCAAAAATGGTCGTATCTTTTGATTGCAGTGACTTGACAGCTTACATTTACACCGCAAAGTTTCCGTACAGCTTAGTACATGACATAAATTTTAATTCTAACCAATTCTGAGGAAAAAAGGGTCGGTAAACAGACAGACAGATAGAGGGACAAATGGAAAACGAAGTAATCCAATAAGGATTCCATTTTTATCGACTGTCATACTGAACCCTAAAAAGAAAAAGAAAACAGCGGAGAGATGAAAAAGATTTCTCCAAGAGAATATTAAATATGTGTTCACAGAGATCATATCCTTTAACAGACTATATCTGATCTATGTCCTCTAGAAACCTCCAACACTAGACGGACTTGCCTGACACGAAACTGCTCCTTCAGGTCTCGAATCGACATATGAGTATATAACTATAGCTGGTGACACTAAAAACGTTTTTCTTTGCAGTGGCCCTTCCAGCGTGAAATTTAAACGGATGCTCTATTTTTCAAACGTATCGCTAGTTCGGCTTTCTCCTACCCACGACATGAACAGTACTCAGGCCCTCATAGATATATTTACAAATCCACAAAAAGAGTATTCGCACCTCTCAAATATCTGCATCTGACATGTCCGCTCATGACGTATTTTTCGTGGCGTAATTGCTAGAATGTCTCAGAAAGAAAGCGCAACTGTCTACATACCGAGCTGCATTACTTTAACCGCAACTGAGGCGCAAGCAATTGTTTGGGGAACGTCTTCTATTCCCCTCTCGAAAAATCATATTACTTATAAGCCGAATTGGAACAGAAGCAGTGAGAAACGCAAAACTCAGGCATGCCCGTACATTAACCGTCTGAAGAAATACACCAGCTGCCCAATGGAAAAACCTACATAGTCTTCATAAAGGGAAAGTAAAAGCTACAGCTGATCCTGTTGTCCCAGTTGAAGAATTGAACCGGTACTTCACATTACTTACAACTACAACTGAACCACAAACGACATAGAGTCATTGATTACTTCATAGGGTAAACGACTGTAGCCACGGAAAAATCTGTGTGAACCATGTTACTTGTAATACCATCACAAAAGCTATCACGCATACCAGATCAACATCTGCTGGACGTGATGGCATCACAGCCCAAAAGATGAAGCTTATTACTGATCCACTACTGCCGACTATAACAGATACTTTCAACCATTCATTAACCACAAGTATTTTCCCTGAGGCCTGGAAACATAGACTATTTAATCCATTACTTGAAAAGGATGTTCCCGTAGCAATTATCGACCTATTTGCATTCTTCCTGCACTGTCAGGGACTTAGAATGTATAGTCCATGACCAGCTAACAAACTACCTACCACTAGCAACCTACTAGACAAATGCCAATCAGGTTGCCTAATCGACGGTAACACATGACCAGATGCTTGCTACGTATACACAAGAAGAAACTATAACGTACTTTTTAGATTGCAGCAAAGGCTTTGACACTGTCGACTTGGACATTTTACTAGCAAAACGTAGCAGCGTAAATTTGTCGCCAAGAGCAGTGCAATGACTTCATTCACACCTAACCTCTCGCCAGGATTGTGTTATATCCGGCAATATAAAGTCACAATAGATGCATGTAGTGTCATGCGTTCCCCAGGATTCGGTATTAGTTCTTACACTCCTTTCATTGTGCGTAAGTGATGTGTCATCAGGATTGTCCTTCGTAAATACCACATGTACGCTGATGACCTAACCTAAAGACAGCCATCGAGAATCTCATACCGATCTGTGTGCACTATCAAAATGGACTCAGAACATAGTGTTAAGGCTCAATCCATCCAAAACTCAAGAGGTATTCTAGGCTCATTATCCCCAATTATCGGGACGCACTGCCATCTTTAACCAAACATGGGACAAATATCAACTTCTCTCCTCGGGCAAAGAGTCTAGGAGTAATAACAGACGAAAATTTAAATTGAACTGAGCACGTAACTGTAATTAGCAAGAAAGCATCAGCATCTCTTCACACCTTACAAAAATATGAAAAGCTCTCCCCTCTTGACCTGAAAAAGAAACTTGAACAAATACTTATAATTTCAGTAAAATGTTCTTCACAAGGTCTTTCTCGGGAAAGCTCTCGGCGGCTGGAACAGGTTATGAATGCCCGTGTTCTTTATATCTCTCATGTTCGATTCTTTGATGAAATTTCATCATCAGACGCACAGCAATACTGGCTGCGCGCAGACAAGAACAGAGATTTCTGCACCCTCTGTCGTCTCTACTGTCTTATCAACAAACATTGTTCCTCATCACCCCTCGACCTTATCGCGCTTGTCTGAACAACATGGCAGAAACACACGTTGCCATCAAAGCAAAATCGTTTCCGTCCCAATCCATAGTTCAACCGCTTTCTCGACGTCTTTCGCAGTAGCAGGAACCCGACTCTGGAATAATATCCCGCATTATATCAAAGAACTGAATAACATCTCCATCTCCAGGAGACTGTTAATGAAATATCTACTAAAGCTACAATAATGATTACAATTGTCTCTGTACGCACTCGTTACCCATTTACATCCTTCTTTCTGACCAGATATTCCTCTTTTCCTAGTATTCTTATTTGGTGCATTCCTGTCCCTAGAACTCAATATGTGAGAGAACACCTCTCTTGTATACCTATAAATTCTTTTTATATCTGCCACTATAATTACTGTTATTATTGTCATTATTATAATTACTATTACAGATTATGACTATTGGCGGAAGCAGCTGCAGTAGTATAAGTATTCTATATTATTTACTATCATTACCTCTTCAGATACTAAAATAACTCTAATACTATTTTTTATTTTGTTATTTCTTGGGAACATACGATGTAAAAACGTACTGTATGTGCGAAACCTTGGTCCGATGTAAGAGACGACATGAGGGCTCCAATAAGGTCACGTTAAATAAATAAAGCAGGAAATCGTTACTTGAGGTTGCGCTGTAACTGACGGGAGCGCCGGCGCAACGAAAATGACTCAATCAATCAGATCACTTGGGACAATGGTCGATCTTGAATACATGAAACTGCCACGGGAGCGGCTCAATAACATTCCGACGTCGCGTCATCAACACAGGGAAGTCCGCACCGCCAAATCGCTCACAAGGGGAGGCCGCCAATTGTGAAATTCAGATTCGATTCATACTGCACATAATAAAAGCTCATGGCCGGAGGTGTAATGTGGCAAAGCACCAAGATCACTTCTCAGCCGTTGTCGAGAAAGTCGAGTTAAAAGAAACCGTTGCGGTGAAATATTCTCTACAATTAACAATTTTCTACAGCGTCGTGGCGCAGCGGTAAGCGCTCGGGTTCGTAATCCGGAGGTCGCCGGATCGAATCCCGCGCCACGCAACTTTTTTTTCATTATTAGTTTTTTGTTAATGAATTGCTTATGCATGTTGATGAAGGCGGATCGCTCTCCAATTGTACCGCCTCCATTTTTCCGTTTGTTTAACAGGGTGTACCAAAACTCTCACGTCCGCACTGATTTTCGACGATGTTATAAGTTGCGCTAGATACCGCATCTACCTTCTTTCGAAGTTAGCAGGCAACTACGCTGTTATGCGGCGGCTCGTTTCGGCCCATTCAACATCTGTCCATCAAGAGTAACGAGCGAGTAACGGAGTTTATATTTCATACCTGCCACAGCAAATTTGTGTTCGTGGGGTCTCTATTCTAATTCGAACGTTTTACTTATGCTATACGTATTCGTTTCGGAATATCGTATCTACGTCTTCCGTTAACTATACGTGATAAACATTATGAAGACAATTAATAACATTTGTGAAATACAACTTTATTTGCGGAAAACATAATGATGTTCGAAGTCGCCAGTTTTTCCACGACAAACGACTTTCAACAACTTATTATATGCATAATTGTTGCAACTGATTGCCGGGAATATATATATATATATATATATATATATATATATATATATATATATATATATATATATTTGAATTACAAAAAACAAATACTAAAAAAAAATAGGTTGCATGGTGCGAGATTCGATCCGGCGACCTTCGGATTACAAACCCGAGCGCTTACCGCTGCGCCACGACGCTGTAGAAAATTATTTATCGTAGAGAGTATTTCACCGCAACGGTTTCTTTTAACTGTCGGTTTTCTCGACAACGACTGAGAAGTGCATCTTGGTGCTTTGCCACATTACACCTCTGGCCATGAGCTTTTATTATGCGCAGTACGAGTCGAATCTGAATTTCACAATTGGCGGCCTCCTCTTGTCAGTCCTGCTCGCAACAACACAGTCACGCCCGGGGTGGCACGCCGGCCTGCTGCTTCCTGTCCAGTGGAATTCCCGTTGAAGACCTTTCGCAAACGAACCTGTCCGTTCCCTCGGCGATGACAACAGCGCCCTCTGTATCGCCCAAGGGCCTCGCTCGGCCGAGAATTAAAGTGGTGCCGTGCATATTAAGGCACAACTAGTTAATCGATATACGCAGAAATAATACTTGTTATATATCGGGCTGAAAAAAAAACACCGCCAGAAATGCATGCTTCAATATAAATGCAGATGCTAACCAAGCCTGCAGGTTGCGTAGTTGTATTTGATAACAACGACACCTGTGCATAGTCCTCAGTAAGATGAAAATGTCAGTCATTGTCAGAGCAGTGCTCTGTCGAGCTATGAGTGCATTATGTTGGCGCTTATTGTATTCGAACGTGGGCAAATTGTTGGTACTCGTATGGTGACTACTTCCATTACCTAAGTAGCCGAAGTATATGATGTTTCATGAGGCGTCGTATCTAAGATTTATACCACATACAGGGAAAGCGGAGAAACATCATCCGCTGAGTCACAACGAGCACTAAAGTGTGTGATGAGTGCTCGTGACAGACGGTCATTGAAAGGGTTGCAATAAAAAGAAAGAGGTCATCCCCGTTTTCAAGAAGGTACGTCGAACAGATGTGCAGAACTATAGACCTATATCTCTAATGTCGATCAGTTGACTTTCCCCAAGACGTTTGATACAGATCCCCACAGTCATTTAATGAACGAAGTAAGAGCATATGGACTAACAGGCCAATTGTGTGATTGAATTGAAAAATTCCTAGATAACAGAACGCAGCATGTCATTCTCAATGGAGAGAAGTCTTCAGAAGTAAGAGTGATTTCAGGTGTGTCGCAGGGGACCGTCGTAGGACCGTTGCTATTCACAATATAATTAAATGAACTTGTGGATAACATCGGAAGTTCACTGAGGCCTTTTGCGGATGATGCTGTAGTATATCGAGAGGTTGTAACAATGGAAAATTGTACTGAAATACAGGAGGATCTGCAACGAATTGACGCCTGGGGCAGGGAATGGCAATTGAATCTCAGTGTAGACAAGTGTAATGTGCTGCGAATACATAGAAAGAAAGATCCTTTGTCATTTAGCTACACTATAGCAGGTCAGCAACTGGAAGCAGTTAATTCCATAAATTATCTCTGAGTAGGCATTAAGAGTGATTTAAAATGGAATGACAATATAAAATTAATCGTCGGTGAAGCAGATGCCAGACTGAGATTCATTGGAAGAATCCTAAGGAAATGCAGTCCGAAGATGAAGGAAGTAGTTTACAGTACACTTGTTCACCCACTGCTTGAATACTGCTCACCGGTGTAGGATCCGTACCAGATAGGGTTGATAGAAGAGATAGAGAAGATCCAAAGGAGAGCAGCGCGCATCGTTACAGGATCATTTAGTAATCACGAAGGCGTTACGGAGATGACAGATAAACTCCAGTGGAAGACTCTGCAAGAGAGACGATCAGTAGTTCGGTATGGGATTTTGTTGAAGTTTAGAGAACATACCTTCACCGAGGAGTCGAGCAGTATATTGCTCCCTCCAACGTATATCTCGCGAAGAGACCATGAGGATAAAAAGAGAGAGATTAGTGCCCACACAGAGCCATACCGGCAATCTTTATTTCCACGAACAATACGAGACTCGAAGAGAAGGGAGGACCGATAGAGGTGCTCAAGCTACCCTCCGCCGCACACCGTCAGGTGGCTTGCGGAGTATGGATGTAGATGTAGATGTAGAGGACGACAGCTGCGAAATTCACTGCAGAACTGCAGCACCCAGTCAGCACCAAAACAACACGAAGGGAGCTTCACAATCTGGGAATTGAGAGCGAAATGAAATTCCAAAACCACTCGCCAGAGATGCAAAAGCCCGTAACAGGAGAACTTGGTGGTAAAGCCATAAAACCTGTACTCTTGAGCAATGGAAGAAAGTCATTTGGTCGGACGAGTCTTGTTGCACACTGTTACCAACTTCGGGTCGAGTTTACGTCCCAGAAATCATGGCGAAGGTTCGATGATGATTTGGACAGCCGTGTCGTGGTATTCCATGGGTCACATATTTAATATGCAGGTCGTTTTACTGCCAAGGATTACCTGAGCGCCGGCCGCTGTGGCCGAGCGGCTCTAGGCGCTTCAGTTCGGAACCGCGCGACCGCTACGGTCGCATGTTCGAACCCTGCCTCGGACATGGATGTGTGTGATGTCCTTAGGTTAGTTAGGTTTAAGTAGTTCTAAGTTCTAGGAGACTGATGACCCCCGATGTTAATTCTCATAGAGCCATTTGAACCACTTTTATTTTTTATTTTTATTACGTTAGCATATTCACTATCAGGTCCATCCGATGGTACACTACTTGTTCTCTAATGGTGACTAGCACTGTGTCGGAATAATAACCACGTATCATTATCTAAAATTTATTCCTGGCTGCTGACTCTATGCACTGAGTGCATGATGTAATATCTTAACCGCGATCATGAATTATATCATGCATCGGTAACACCTAAGATACCAGTACTTCATGAACTGAATAGGAAAACAATGCTTAAGATGTGGGTACGTGTATGAGGAGATATATACACCGGGTGTCGTCAGGCGCATTTTCTCTTGTGTTTCGGCAGATAGTTGCAATTTCGTTTTTGCAATGGGTCTCGTGCGTCAGCCCAAGCAAATACTGCTGTCTACGTCAGTGTCGTCGAAAAGCGTAGATTTGCTTCTCTTTCCAAACAAAATAATTTTTTAAAGCGGAGTTTTACGTGATCATTCGATAGAGCGGTATCAAATTAAGCTAGTGCAATATTCATTTTATCGGTATGTATTAACGGGATAGTAAAACACGTAAAATAACCAGTATTCCAGTAGCGACAGCATCGCCCTGGCTCGCGTTGACCGTGGCAGCAGCTCTTCGTTTTTTACTGTCATATTAATACATATACATAAAATAAATATCACACTAAAATATCCTGCAACGACTCTATCGAATGGGCACGTAAAACTAAACTTCAAAAATCATTTCGTTAGTAACCGGAAACAAACCGACGCGTTCTGTCGGCACTGAGTGTCCCATGAAAGGCGTGGTGAGCAGTATTTATTTGGACTGACTCCAGCAACACACTGTAAAAATGGAATTGAACTATGTCCCAAATTACCAGAGAAAATGTGGATGATGAATCTTAGGAGAGACACCCTGTGTGTATGCGCTGTGTTCATAGAGCCAATATTACCTCGTTCCAGCACTAAAATAAATTTTATTTATTTTAAGCACACAAGCAAATGTGCACTAGACCGCATCTGAACTGCTTATAAACATCATTATTAGCAGGTGTCGTTAAGTATCTGCCAGTACTTTTTAAAATACTGGTAACTAATATTCAGTACAGTTTCGTTAAATTAAAATTCAAAACCATATTTCCTTATGCGTAAACCCATTGTGTTCAGTGCTTCACTTAGAAATACAGTACATTACCGTTACAATTTTGCTTTCGTGTGCTATAGGGTACTACGTTTTGATAAGCAATAAGTATATTGTTACTGAGAGACTTAACGAGATATGTACTACTACTATCATTGCCCTGAGTTGATTATGTGTTAATAACCTTTAGCTGATGTCAAAGCCTATTTATTTTTAATAATAATTAGTTGGAAATTATTTTTTCTATCGATAATTAGAGCCAGATAAGAATGAAACAGCGCATCTTGAAGCGCAGTTAGACAACGATTATATCGCTGACAACTGTGCGCGACATAGTCAAGTAACGATTAATCTCTCTCTCTTATACAGGGTGAGTCACCTAACATTACCGCTGGATATATGTCGTAAACCACATCAAATACTGACGAATCGATTCCACAGACCAAGCGTGAGGGGAGGGGCTAGTGTAATTGATTAATACAAATCATAAAAAAATGCACGGAAGTATGTTTTTTAATACAAACCTACGTTTTTTAAAATGGAACCCCGTTTGTTTTGTTAGCACATCTGAACATAAAAACAAATACGTAATCAGTGCCGTTTGTTGCATTGTAAAATGTTAATTACATCCGGAGATATTGTAACCTAAAGTTGACGCTTGAGTACCACTCCTCCGCTGTTCGATTGTGTGTATCGGAGAGCACCGAATTATGTAGGGATCCAAAGGGAACGGTGATGGACCTTAGGTACAGAAGAGACTGGAACAGCACATTACGTCCACATGCTAACACCTTTTTATTGGTCTTTTTCACTGACGCACATGTACATTACCATGAGGGGTAAGGTACACGTACACACGTGGTTTCCGTTTTCAATTACGGAGTGGAATAGAGTGTGTCACGACATGTCAGGCCAATAGATGTTCAATGTGTTGGCCATCATTTGCTGCACACAATTGTAATCTCTGGCGTAATGAATGTCGTACACGCCGCAGTACATCTGGTGTAATGTCGCCGCAGGCTGCCACAATACGTTGTTTCATATCCTCAGGGGTTGTAGGCACATCACGGTACACATTCTCCTTTAACGTACCCCACAGAAAGAAGTATCATCGTAAACATGTCCCTGCAGATGCTGCTCGCCGACCGTGGCCCGTGTTTGTTACAACACGCAACTGAACGTCGGAGGTTTCAAGCGTCAACTTTAGGTTACAACATCTCCGGATGTAATTAACATTTTACAATGCAACAAACGGCACTGATTACGTATTTGTTTATATGTTCAGATGTGCTAACAAAACTAACGTGGTTCCATTAAAAAAAAAAAGGTAGGTTTGTGTTAAAAAACATACTTCCTTGCATTTTTTTATGGTTTGTATTAACCAATTACACAAGCCCCTCTCCTCACGTTCGGTCTGTGGAATCGGTTCGTCAGTATTTGATGTGGTTTACGAAATATATCCAGCGGTAACGTTAGGTGACTCACCCTGTATAAATCAATTACCGTCTTTATAAAAAAAAGTTAATTAATTCGGAGAAAACCTACCACTTAAGAAATTTATTATACTCAGAGTCTTCTGCAATACTGGGATAGCTTCTCGTTAGTTTATCAATTAATATAGATCACTCAGACCAAAGAACTACTTTAATGCTGAGTCAGCGATGTAACATTAGCCAACATGATGTTTTCAATGTAAAATGTACGTATGTCTTTCTTTTCCAAAATCTTTAGTATGTGGTATTTTTGTTAAATCAGGCCTCTATACGGATAATATATTTGCTTGTTTATTTATTTCCAGTCACAAAATTCTAAACAAATAATATCGTTAAGCAACTGACATTTATAGCTTTACTTTCCAGTGCCTTTTTTAACTACCACTCCTTTAGTTTAATTTTTTTTTCTTTCTTTTCTTTTTGGAGGGACTCAATTTTCTTTGGGGATATTTTATGTTTCTGCAAATAATATTCCGGGAACTTCTTTATTTTCTTTTAACGATCCGAAGCTTCACTTTCTTTTTACGTGGATCTCAGACATCGACGGCATTGCAAGAGTGCCAACAATGCTGTGTCCCGGTGCAAAACAATTAGAACCCAAAAAAATAGAAAAACCGAGTGGCGTTACCACTTTGGGCTTTAAAGGTAAACAAGTCAAGCAAAATTAAGTGTTTTCAGGTGTTGGCAAACAGCGTCCCACTACAGTTTCCTAATTTAATGATCATTCGCCACTTCAAATCTGAAAGTAATGACAATACTGTGAAGCGCTTGCATTAATAGCCCGAGTTGGTTACTATTTAATTCTTACTGGAAAGATGATGACAATTTACGGGAAATCCACACCGTACGATCACAGTATTTATCCGTTCCGAAATTTTCTAATGACTTTTCAATCAAATATTTGTAACAGTCAGTCACCACCGCTCAATGCAAACAGAGCAGCTACACTACTACCTTATTGTGTATCAATCGCCATATAAACGGAGCAAACAGGGCTCTCAGACTGTGATAATCGTATAAAAAAAATAAATAAATAAATAAAGGAAACACTCAATTACCGCAAAGTATGTTAACCGGGAAAACTATAGTCGTATTATACTTACTTGATAATTGACACTTCAGGCGCTGGAGCTAGTTCCCTCCCATAACAGCACTCAGCGTCACGCCCGAACCGTTCGTCGTTGTCAAATTGCCACAACAGTTGGCCAGTTCACCTTGTCCGGCTTTCTTTCTTGTTTGTTTGGACTCCGAATCATGAAACTGGATCTTTTATTTTGTATTTCATCACACATGATAACCACAACAAAAACAATACACACACACACACACACACACACACACACACACTACACAATGATTATTACGATACACATGCGTTATATACACTGACCACACGGTACTGACGCGATTCAACGTCACATATACAGTTATTATAATCACACATTATGGGCTTATATTAGATAAGTTTCACACGTCACAACGTGAAGTCAAATTTTTGAAGGCTGTAATTTACCGTTGCTGCTGGGGTACGAGACTCAAATGCAACAACTTTACACAGCGTAGTGTCGTAGCGCAGCGGTTAGCACAGAAGTTCGAATATCGTGAAATACAGCAGAAATTTTGTAAATCTGGTCAAAATACTTTCATTTCTATTTTTATTCAGTTAACTGATTTAAAGGTATTTTTTTTTAATTTCTAGTGCTTTGTGGTGTCATTCCTCTTATTTTTCTTCCAACTCTGCATGTGTAGTATACAATCTACAACTAAGACAGTTCACCGGTTGGCCGGCCGAAGTGGCCGTGCGGTTAAAGGCGCTGCAGTCTGGAACCGCAAGACCGCTACGGTCGCAGGTTCGAATCCTGCCTCGGGCATGGATGTTTGTGATGTCCTTAGGTTAGTTAGGTTTAACTAGTTCTAAGTTCTAGGGGACTAATGACCTCAGAAGTTGAGTCCCATAGTGCTCAGAGCCAGTTCACCGGTTGATAGAGTGGCAGTTCGTATAGGCAGTGTGAGGATAGTTTCAGGTAACCACCGACCCATAGCGAGAAACTACAGTTTGTTTTTGGCATTGAAACTGATTTTTTTCTATCTTGAGTTGGCTCGTTGAGTTTAGCTTTAAGCGCTGTGAACAAAGCATTTCTCGGATATACTGCACATCACGAGGTTGTGGTTAGGTTAGGACACGAGTTTAAATGCAGGACTGCAAAACGCGCTGTCTACATCAGTTCAGTCACTGGACGCTTAAAATTAGCTGTCGACAGAGCATCTCGCTTTTCCGTCATACCTCGCTGTGGCCACTTCCAACATTCCTCCGCGTAACACATTATCTGTGATGTGACCAGCCGTGATTATGCCACCTATAACCGAGCGGAAGTCGGCATCCGATATGGCAGACGTCAATCATCAAGAAATTATAGTCGGACTATAGTCAAAATACATGGAACAATTCAGATTAATATCTGACCATAACTCTATTCACATATCAACAATAAATGCTTGATATAAGTACAGTTCTCTCAATGAAATGTTGCAATCATGCAACTAATTATATACACACCTTCTTTATATCATTATTTAGCATGATTCCCCCCCCCCCCCCCCTATAGCAATTCACTTACAAATATGAGGAACCTACTAGACAGTAATTCACGATCAGAAACTCTCGGAGCTAAACGAACCGAATGCCAGTCACTCTCTGTAGCTGGCTTACCAAACCTGCAAATATACTACATATATCAGACCAGTAGTCACTCTGAGCTGTTAAGTACTGAGACGTTATTACTACTGAAAGTTCCACGACTCTGATGTGACTATTCGGCCAATGGATAAATGTGACTGTCAGCACGAACCCTCGACTATTATTTACTATAAGACCCATGTTAAGCCATTTTGGAACCACATACACAAAGAAACTTTTAACAATTAAGTCATTATTTCAGATGGTCGTTGTATCTTCTTCTCGTGGCCAGCATCAATCCTCTGTAGCATCATTGTCTCTCGAACAACTATTGCTGTCAGCCACCGATTCTGGTAGAATCTTTGCCGCTTGAGTCGCTATTAACCCTAGCAGTACCATCCCATTTTCTATAATGTTTATTACTAAGTGGGAGGCGCGATGGAGGGATACTTTATGTTCCCCACTAAAAAAAAAAATCTTTAAGCGTTGTTAACAATATGCCGTCCGGTGTCACCACAGTGGTGTCGTGCGCGAAATAGCGGTCAACGGCCGGCGACACCGCAGTGGTGTCGTGGGCATAGTATCGCGCAGTGGCCGGCGACAGCACTTTAGTATCTTTTGCATTCTGTTGGTATTTTGTTTAGGTAACAATAAGTTACATACGACAACAAGTTTTTTGTTTTTGTAAGTAATTGTGCCCTTTCATCACAGCGGACGAAAAAGACAATACGATTATTAAGATGAATGCGCGGACGTCTCGTCTGACATTCCGGACGACTTGGTCGATAGGGAAGAAGACATTGAATATCAAAAAAATGAAATTGAAGCAGAATCGTAGAAAGATAGTGAAATACGTCCGAGAAGAATTCGGCGAACGCTACGGCTGCCAACTGATTCGGCTGAATCAGACGAAGAAGACGGTGCACAGTGGTCAGACTTTGATTTACCGAGTACCTATAATAAATTTGAAGGATCTCCGGGTCCAAACATATTGCCCAAAGATACACAGAGCGTCAAGGATACCGTAGAATTATATATTTGGAACGATCTAATTGAATATATTAGCAACGAAACCAACAAGTACTACAGTCAGAATTGCAATAGAAGGAAACTGGATTTGTCGACGTTATGGGACTCGAAGTTAGAAAATGGTTTGGGCTTGCTATCCTTATGGGAATTGTAAAAAGAGCATGGATCGATGATTATGGTCAACGACTCCGTTGAAACTTCCTGACAGATTAAAACTGTGTGCCGCACCGAGACTCGAACTCGGGACCTTTGCTTCTGTAAAGTTTGGAAGGTAGGAGACGAGATACTGGCAGAAGTAAAGCTGTGAGGACAGGGCGTGAGTCGTGCTTGGGTAACTCAGTCGGTAGAGCACTTGCCCCCGAAAGGCAAAGGTCCCGAGTTCGAGTCTCGGTCCGGCACACAGTTTTAATCTGCCAGGAAGTTTCATATCAGCGCACACTCCGCTGTAGAGTGAAAATTTCATTCTAGGAACAAATCCGTTGATAGACACATCGATATTTCGCAAAACAATATCCCGCAACCGATTCAGACAAATATTATCATTTTCACATTTTTCAGACAGCAACAATAAACCGGATAATGCCGACCGGCTTGTCAAAGTGCAATTCGTAATTGATTATTTTTCGAAAAAGCTTAAAGAAACTTTTAATCTAAGTCAAAACATCGCAGTTGATGAAGAAATGATACCGTGTCGTGGACGGTTAAATTTTAAATTTTACAATCCATCGAAAATTACGAAATACGGCATACTCATTCGGATACTGTGTGATTCGAGTACGGGATACATTTCCTCATTCAAGATACATTCCGGCGCTGGACAGCCTTTAGCAAAAACAGTGATGGAACTATTGAAACCTTGTGACGGAAAGCGTAATCACCTCTGCAGGAATGATTATTATAACCGTGTAGAAAAGTGCAGAGAAGTTAATTGAAAGGAAAATTCGAGTTTGTGGAACGATACTACAAAATAGAGGATTTCAGGAAAGTTAAAGCGCGCAAAAGTCAATGTGTTTGAAGCTTGTCATCAGTGGAAAGGTGACAAGCGGCCGGCGACAAGCCAAGTAATCCGAACTAGCGCTGCCGGCGCCAAGCGCATAAATTTGTACGAGACGTGCGGAGGGCAAAGTATTCACAACATTAGCTTTGAAGAGGTACTGATGTATAGTATAAGCAGGGTCCAGAAGCTTAGCGAAACCAATAAAAGCAGCGCAATTTCGTTAACGCAAACTTCCAAGGGGAGAGGGGTGGGCTACTTTATGACCACCACCAAAAAGAGAATTCCAAAATACAAATTTCGTTAATTTTTGTAGACTTACTTATATATTTTACTTACATGTTTTTAAAGAGATACTGACGTTTAATCACTGCCCTAAATGTGAATATGTTGTTTATTACATCCATTTCCAAAAGTCACGTCTACTACAAAGACTTAATTAAATTTTTGGGTTAACTGAAAAATTTAAAACATTTATAGAATCTGGTAGAAGACTTCATTAAAAACAATATTTTTTTCAAAATTTTAAAAATAAAGTACTCCTTCCCCCCCCCCCCCCCTTTCCCCCTCGCACCCCTACCCTGCCATTTCAAGGTTTAATGTACGTCATCGCTTCTGTCTTGGAAATCTATAACACATTTCAAACGATCACATTTAAGCAAATACTTATAATAAAATACAATCCATACCGAAGACATCGTGAGTCCAGCTACTGCATAAATAAGTTAATACGACGAAACTACAGTGACAGCAACAAAAGCATACCAAATGCTACAGGGTTCCTGTTCACACAGCTCGCATCTTCCAAGACCGGTTTTGTGAGCACCAGGATGAATTTTACTATCTTCCCTGGTCACCACAGTTACCAGCTCAGACTATTATTGACCTTTTGTGATCTACTTCGGAGAGAACAGTGATTGATCGCTATCCACCTCTTTCATCGTTACCTGAAGTTGCCACTATTTTGCAGGAAGGTGGTACACGAGTCCTTTGAAGACTATACAGAACTTGTCTTTATCCATCCTGAGATGACTGGAAGCTGTTTTGAACGCCAACGCATGTAGGAGTAGTAATGTGTTGTGTTTACAGTGTTTCCATATTTTTGACCACCCCTTGCAACAGCTGCAGCGGAAGATGGTTACTAAAAGAAATATATAGTACGTAAGTCTCTAGGCTTACATTTCCGCTGTCATCACTGTAAATAAAATCTCCTAGGTTGCTAAATCATGTCTTGTTTGTCTTCAGTTTCTTCCCTAACATCCTAAAAGATTTTACCTTCAAAAACAATCTGTACAATTTTTGTTTCTCTTTGCTGGACTCGAAGTGTAATTTGATGTATTTTATGTTCTAAATGATACTGTAGCTGATCGTTACGTTAGTTCAAAGCACTATTGGACTTAAAGTCTGAGGGCATCAGTCCCCTAGAACTTAGAACTACTTAAACCTAACTAACCTAAGGACATCACACACATCCATGCCCAAGGCAGGATTCGAACGTGCCATCCCGGCCGCCGTTACGTTAGTTGTACATGTTTATATCAGTCATCTCACTAAAAACTATTTGTTAAGATGGTTCTTCGATGAATGGATAGCTAGCCAAAACCGAAGAAATAAGATACATAAGAAGGGTCGTACCTACCCAACGACTGAGGAATTGGGCGAAACGAGTCTGTTTACTGGCAAACTCTTCATCGAAGAAATAGATAAAGAAGTATTCATAACAGAAAGACATCCAAAAAGACAAATAGCATACACTCTGAAAAAATCGCTTTTCTCAAATAACCTCTTGGAAGCCATGGACCAAGGAAATCAAATGGTTGCTGAACTTCTTGACTTGCGGAGAACATTCGACTCAATTCCACAAGTACGCAAGCTATCGCAGTTACGGACGTATGGAATAGCGACCGAAATTTGTGACAGTCTTAAGGATTTTTGGTAGAGAGGCCGCAGCAAGTTATCTTGGATGGAGAGTCATCGACAGATGTAGACGTAATTTCGGGTTTGCATTAGTGAAGTGTCTTGGGAGCACTGGTCATCATGTCGTGTGTTAGTCACTTGCCAGATAGCATTAAATGTAACCTCAGATGTTTCGAAAATAGTTTGGTTATCTATAAAGAAATTCTGTGTGATAAAAGGTGCACAAATATTCAGCGAGACCCTGATAAAATTTCAGAATCGTACACAGATTTGCGAATTGGTTTAAAGGTTCAGAAATGTAAAACTGTGCACTTCACAAAACGAAAAACGTAATACCCTATGAGTGCAATATCAATAAGCAGCGGTAGGAACCGGTCAACTGATAACAAATATCTGAGTGTAACATTTTGTAGGGGCATATAATTGAGCAATCATATGGGTTCAGACGTACGTAAAGCTAATGGCAATCTTCAGTCCATTGGTAGGATACTAGAAAATGTAGTCAGTCTATAACGGAGATTGCTTACACAAACTCGTGCACTACCCAGAACGTTGCTGAAGTGTATGGAACCCGTGCCAAATGTGACAAATGTTTATCTCCCATGGAAAAATGACTTTGAGAAGCTGAACAAATTGATTTTGCGGACGCTTATATGTATGGATATATATATGTCTGTTCCACCTCTCTCCCTAAACTACCAGACCGATTTCAACCAAGCTTGGTACACATAACGAACGATTCCTGTGTGGGGAGAATCGTTGTGTTGTTAAGAACCTATGGAAGGGGGAGGGGGGAGTTTAGGGATAAAAAGGTGTATAGTTCACGACGCTCGAATCAGAAGATTTTAGACGTCCAGTAATTTAGAATGAGAGCACTTACACGTAATGTCACGCCTTTACAAAACTTTTTATTGCTGTTATCCCAAAACAAATTATGAAAGGAAATATTTTGTCGTTTATCACATTTCCACTGTCCATGCAGCAAAACTGCCTCGTCGGGCATGATGTTTTAATTTATTACTTCTTTACTATAAACTGTATTCACGACACATTTTGCAGACAGTATTCGCACATGCCGCTGGATAAGCCTGCAAAATTATATCATTGTAACACACCTAATTCAGGGGATACGAAGTCATAGAGACAGAGCTGCATAAAATCGAAACTGTAGGATGAACTTCGCTGCCTATACAGGTGTGACGTGTGTACAAATATGTGTGACATATGTTAAATATATATGACACGTCCTTACTTTCACAAAGAGGTGACTAAAAGACCTCCTAAACGTCTGGATTGATTTCTACCAAACGTGGGACACATATTACTATCTGGAAGGAAATACTGTGGAAGAAAGAACGAGCAACCTCCTAATGGGGTTGGGTGTAGTTGCGCCCTACCAAAACTACAGTTCGGCAGTTTTGGTGCACCACATAAATGACATAGTAAATGGTGGGTTTACCGCAAATATTAGTAGCATTAATAGGGAAACAAACATAAATACATAAATGAATGTCTAAGAGAGAAACGGGGAGCCGATGACTTATCTTTGTTTTTTGTTTGGTTGGGTTTTTTGTTTTGCATGTAATTAGAAGCACACATCATTCAGTGTTACCCGCTATGTATTTTACGTCGTTACAGTAAATTTATAAGTAATAATAATTAGCTGACCTCGTAGCTTCTGCGCTTGTATGCAACCCAAGCAATTATATTTGATGTAAGTAGACAAAAATATATATCATTGTCGTCGTTATTTTGTACTGAATAGAACTTTCTTCACGATAATGAAGAGGAGATAGTTTCCTGTTATTACTGATAATTGCGAATGTTGTTTATGAGCAACACAAACATATTTAACGTAAGTTAGAGGAAGTACTGAATCGCTGGTTGCTATATTTTTGTTTTGAATTTTTTTATTTTATCTTTTTGTTGAAGAATTTGCGTTTTCTAGCGCTATAAGATAAATGTGTATTGTTTTCTTTATTTTTTTCTATAATATCCCTGTGTCTCAAGTTACAAATCAACAATTTTCGAACATGAATTAAATGTTGACAGTTTCAATTTTGGTAGAAATACTGTTCATTGTTACGTAACGGACAGGAGGATAACTACGTAAATGTTTCGTACGTTACGCGGCTCTTTATATAGCCTCACTCAGTTTATAGACGGTTCATCGCTTCCTGGCTTTAGGGGAACATAGTAAGACACTGATCGCATACGTAAAGAAATAGATCGTAATGAGTTAATGCCCGATAGATACACAACACATCTGACGTACAACCTTAAGTGACACTATAGTCTACAGTAGCCTACAGCAGTTTTGCAACCATAGGGGAGGTTGGTGATAACATGGAGACGGGAGGAAGACGTGGACAGACGGAGAGTGGGAAGGAGGGCATGAACATGAGGGAGGAAGAGGTGAGTACAGTGAGGGACAGGCGGAAATGGATAGAGAAAGGCAAGAGGAGGAGATGGACAGAGAGAGAGAAGAGGAGCATCTGCATCTACATCTACATCCATACTCCGCAAGCCACCTGACGGTGTGTGGCGAAGGTAACCTTGAGTACCTCTATCGGTTCTACCTCCTGTTCCAGTCTCGTTTTGTTCGTGGAAAGAAAGATTTTATGTATGCCTCTGTGTGGGCTCTAATCTCTCTGATTTTATCCTCGTGGTCTCTTCGCGAGATATACGTAGGAGGGAGCAATATACTGCTCGACTCCTCGGTGAAGGTATGTTCTCGAAACTTCAACAAAAGCCCGTACCGAGCTACTGAGCGTCTCTCTTGGAGAGTCTTCCACTGGAGTTTATCTATCATCACCGTAACGCTTTCGCGATTACTGAATGATACTGTAACGAAGCGCGCTGCTCTCCGTTGGATCTTCTCTCTCTCTCTTCTATCAACCCTATCTGGTACGGATCCTACACCGGTGAGCAGTATTCAAGCAGTGGGCGAACAAGTGTACTGTAAACTACTTCCTTTATCTTCGGACTGCATTTCCTTAGGATTCTTCCAATGAATCTCTGTCTGGCATCTGCTTCACCGACGATTAATTTTGTATTGTCATTCCATTTTAAATCACTCTTAATGCCTACTCAAAGATAATTTATGGAATTAACTGATTCCAGTTGCTGACCAGCTATAGTGTAGCTAAATGATAAAGGATCTTTCTTTCTATGTATTCGCAGCACATTACACTTGTCTACACTGAGATTCAATTGCCATTCCCTGCCCCAGGCGTCAATTCGTTGCAGATCCTCCTGCACTTCAGTACAATTTTCCACTGTTACAACCTCTCGATATACTACAGCATCATCCGCAAAAGGCCTCAGTGAACTTCCGATGTTATCCACAAGGTGATTTATATATATTGTGAATAGCAACGGTCCTACGACAGTCCCCTGCGGCACACCTGAAATCACTCTTACTTCTGAAGACTTCTCTCCATTAAGAATGACATGCTGCGTTCTGTTATCTAAGAACTCTTCAAGCCAATCACACAATTGGTCTGATAGTCCACATGCTCTTACTTTGTTTATCAAACGACTGTGGGGAACTGTATCAAACGCATTGCGGAAGTCAAGAAACATGGCATCTACCGGGGAACCCGTGTCTATGGCCCTCTGAATCTCGTGGACGAATAGCGCGAGCTGTGTTTCACACGATCGTCTTTTTCGAAACCCATGCTGATTCCTACAGAGTAGATTTCTAGTCTCCAGAAAAGTCATTAGACTCGAACATAATACGTGTTCCAAAATTCTACAACTGATAGACATTAGAGATATAGGTCTATAGTTCTGCACATCTGTTCGACGTCTTTATTTTTTCTACAATATCCCTCTGTCTCAAGTTACAAATCAACAATTTTCAAGTAAAACATGAATTAAATATTGACAATTTCGGTTTTATTAGAAATACTGTTTATTGTTACGTTACAGACAGGGGGATAGCTAAGTAGAACGTAAATGTTCCGTAGGTTACGCGGCTCTTTATATATCCTCACTTGGTTTCTAGACGGTTCATCGCTTCTTGTCTTTAGGGGAATCTGGTAAGACACTGACCGCATATGTAAAGCAAGCTGCGACATCGTCGCGAAAACACAGTGACCCGTACATGTAATAAGTTTCCTTTAATTTACGTCTATGGTCACATACTTTTAGTTAACAGATTACCGGTTTCGGTCTTTAATGACCATCATCAGATCTGTTCCATAAAAAGAAAGTCCTAATGTACTGCAACCATACTGGCATCGTCAAATGATAAATGCAGAATCAGCAATCAGTACATTAGGACTTTGTTTTTATGGAACAGATATGATGATGGTCATTAAAGACCGGAACCGGTAATCTGCTAACTAAAAGTTTGTGACCATAGACGTAAATTAAAGGAAACTTATTAGCATATGTACAGAGTTAACGCCCGATAGATACACAACACACCTAACGTACAGGTAATGTGGGTACGACCTTAAGTGACTTATGATAATCTACAGTAGGCTACAGGAGTTTTACAACCATAGGGGCGAGGGGAGGGGGTGATAACATGGAGAGAGAAGAGGGGAGGAAGACGTGGCCAGACAGAGAGTGGGAAGGAGGGCATGAACATGAGGGAGGTGGAGATGAGTACAGTGAGGCAGAGAGGAAAATGGATGAGGAGCAGATGAAATAGGAAGACAAGAGGAGGAGGTAAGGAGAGGGGTGATGGGGAGATGAAAGGAAAGAGATGGAGAGGAAACAGTGGGAAAGAGCAGATGGACAGAGCGAGGAGGAGGAAGAGACAAAGGAAGTGAGGAGAGAACAGATATACAGATGGAGTTAGAGAGGGGTGGACGGAGGTGATGGTTAAGGAGCAGATGGACAGAGGGACTGGGGAGGAGAAGATTGACAGAGAGAGGGACGGGAGGAGACAGGCAAGGGGGGGGGGTGGAACAGGTGGACAGAGAGGAGGGTCGAGGAGATGGACAATGAGAGAGGGAAGGAGGAGATGGACGGAAAGGAATAAATACGTACCCGGACAACATTGGGTACTCGGCTAGTTTAGAAATATAGTACAACCCCTGTGTATCACTCCTGTAGGAATAGCGATGAAAAAAAAAAGTGGCTCTGAGCACTATGGGACTTCACATGTGAGGTCATCAGTCCCCTAGAACTTAGAACTACTTAAACCTAACTAATCTAAGGACATCACACACAACCATGCCCGAGGCAGGATTCGAACCTGATACCGTAGCGGTCGCGCGGTGCCAGACTGAAGAGCCTAGAACCGCTCGGCCACTCCGGCCGGCAATAGCGATGACAACAGTAAATTAATTATAGCGTGAACAGAGGTGTTTAAGTGATCATTCTCCCCGCGCTCGTTAGGAGACAAATTGATTGCAGTAGCTGGTGTGATGGAATGGGAGGTACTCTCTGCCATGCGGTTCAGAGTGGCCCAGAAATGCGCAGCAGTCCAGTGGACGCCAGCTGGCCAGAAGGGGCGTCGCTCGCTGTGACAAGCAGCACGGCTCCTGGAGCCGAGCCAACATTGAGCGCGGGGGCCGCCGACCAATCACCGGCGCCCGGTAACGCAACCGGCGATTGCGAGAAACTGCCGCCGACTCCGAAATTGGAATACCGGAAATTATATGCCTTCTGGAAGAAATGAAGAGCACGTTATGCACTGTTCGAATAATACAGTCGGGTGGCGTAATCGACAATCACCGATTTTGCGACAGGAACGCCCCAGTGAGCAGGAGGATCCGCAAATAATGAACCTAAATAATTTGCGAAACGAGTTCTGTACTTCGGGTGGCGGCTGAAAGCTGCATGTGTCGTCATCAGTAGGGACCAAAAATCGAGTGTGCCTTTGGGAGCATCGCAAAATATGTAGTAAACGGCCATGCCTTTTAGCCAGCTAACGGCGTTCGTTCTGGTTGATGGAAAGTACACGCCGTCGGGGCGCAATACCTCATCTGGGGAGATAGAATCCGGCAATCGCCGCAAGAGTAACGCCAGCATGCGCTGCGTCAGTAGCCAGCACTCGCTGGTCGCGGCACAAGTCAGACGGTGTGCATCCGAGTCAACGACTGAGCATGTCGGACACAAGGGATCGTCCGTCAGATGTATGGAATGTAACCCCTGACGAGTAGCAAACTTCCCATTCACAACCACGTACCACAATGAACGCACCGTCGTAGGTAGAAAAGGCGTGTGTACCGCTCGCCACACCGTGTTCCAGGCAACCTCAGGATGTCTGTGGGCGACCGTATTTACAGGTTGCTGCTGTTGATAGAGGCGATAATTGTCTTTCGTGCTGGGCTTCCGTGTCGTAAGAAGTTCTGACCGTAAGTAGCTGAAGTCAATAAAGAACTCTCTGATGTGGGTGAGTGCCGGTGAAATGTGTCCTACAGAAACCGGGGGATGCAGAGAGTGTGGTGCCACTGCCGCTATCAGGGTGCCCGTCAGAGTGGCGTGGGCAGAGGTCCATGTGCGGCGCATAGTGTTGAGATAAAGCGATCGCGCACGGTTATATACATTAATTAAACCGATACCGCCCGCCCGCTGCGGCAGTGTCAGGGTGGCATATCGGACTTTAAAAACGAGACCGGTGCTTACGAAATGTCCATATGCTGCTTGAAATATGTCGGCCATCGTAGCCGTCAAGGGAAGGATATGCGCAATATAGTACAGTTTTGAGACAAGATAGGTGTTGACATAACGAGTTCTGAGGAGCAGATCCAAGCGACGCAGTTTGTTGTCCTGCAGCAGAGCACGTGTCTGGTGTAGGAGCCGGCGGAACGTAGCCGCCGCCGTGCGGCGGACATTGCTATAGAATTGCACTCCTAAACACTTGAGTACGGGCACCTTGTCAAAGGGTACCGCCGTTGTGTGGGAAAGCCCCCCTCCGACATCCATGTATTTTGTCTTCTTCACGTTAATGACGCTCCTAGCGACCGCCCCGTACTGGCGTAGCCACTGAAGCGCCATATGCATTTCATCCTCTGATCTGGCCAGGAACACCACGTCATCGGCGAATGCACCACAACGAAAGGTCACGTCCCGCAAGGAGATACCAGTTAATCGCTGCCGTAGACCATGTAAAGCTGGTTCAAGCGCTGCAGCAAATAATACACCCGACAGGGGGCACCCTTGTCGCACTGACCGTCCAACAACAATGTGACCAGACTGATAACCGTTGACCATCATGCGGGAGCGCGCTCCATGGACCAGTCGAAGGACCACCTGTGCAGACTCCGGAGAGAGGCCCATGTGTTGCAAAACTGCGCGTAAGAAGCCGTGGTCGACGCGGTCGAATGCGTGGTCAAAATCTACGGTGACAAGGGCGCCTCGTATTTTGCAGGCCGCCGTCAAAGCAATTACGTCGCGGTATGCTCCTAACGCCGTATGAATGTTTCTGACACCACCTAAACATGTCTGATCGGTGTGGATGGCTTTCCCGATAGCGGTGTGGAGACGCGCGCGGAGGATACGGGCGAAGATCTTGTAGTCGTTGTTGAGGAGTGTGAGTGGGCGAAAGTCCTGCCACCTACAACCACCATTCGGTTTCGGCACTGGGAACCCAACTGAGCTACCCAAGCGCGACTCAGGCCCAGTCCTCACAGCTTTAATTCCGCCAGTACCTCGTATCCTACCTTCCAAACTTGACAGAAGCTCTCCTGCGAACCTAGCAGGAAGTTTCATATCAGCGCACACTCCGCTGTAGAGTGAAAATTTCATTCTAGAAACATCGCCCAGGCTGTGGGTGAGCCATGTCTCTGCAATATCCTTTCTTCTAGGAGTGCTATGATTCGAGCCCTACCACCGATAACAAATCCGCAAAAATGGAATTTTAGAGCAGTTTTAGGATTAAGAGCCTATAATATTGCATTTAAGATTTTTCGTTTTATGTTAAAAAATTATATCACGCAGTTCCTCATGTGATGAGTTGATGATATTTAAAAAAAGAATAATTATAAAAATTCCTGGCAGATTAAAACTGTGTGCCGGACCGAGACTCGAACTCGGGACCTTTGCCTTTCGCGGGTAAGTGCTCTACCGACTGAGATACCCAAGCATGACTCACGCCCCGTCCTCACAGCCAGGAAGTTTCATATCAGCGCACACTCCGCTGCAGAGTGAAAATCTCATTCTGGAAACATCCCCCAGGCTGTGGCTAAGCCATGTCACCGCAATATCCTTTCTTTCAGGAGTGCTAGTTCTGCAAGGTTCGAATCCTGCCTCGGACATGGATGTGTGTGATGTCCTTAGGTTAGTTAGGTTTAAGCAGTTCTAAGTTCTAGGGGACTAATAACCTCAGAAGTTAAGTCTCATAGTGTTCAGAGCCATTTGAACCAATCACCTCTCACGTGTTATTCTCTGTCATCCATCTGGTAGGAAACGTTTCGCAGTGATTGCCGATAGAGAGAAGCAACAGTCAAAGATGAAATAAGTTAATCACCTGAAACTAACGACCCGATGCGGGATTGATTCGATATATATATACATATATATATATCTTCAACGGGTATGTACATTACTCGCCAATTAACAGGAAAGCAAAAAAAGATAGCAAATTATTTGCTGTCGTACTGATACTTGTAAACACAGTAATGCTAAATCCATAGCTGTCATATTGTGATTCATCTGTTATTTGTAGTCGACCCCATTTACGTTAAGAAGCTTACAGCACCAACGACTTTTTTGTGTTCCATGACGTTTTCCACTTCGTCATTAATATGCAGTGATGTGGCAGATCACTTTCTACAGTTTTTTGAAACTGGAACGTTTATTATGGACACTCTGTGAATAATGAGAAATTATGTATAAGGGAGAAACAAATTATATATTGGTATACATGCTCTCCTATCGTTGTTAAAACTAACTGCAAGAAAGAAAACGATGGAAACAAGTTGTGACTAACTGACGTTGTAGTCATTGTATACTACTTCTGTGAAGCGCACCACTTTACATTTCTTTACATTTAAAGCATTTTTGTACCTCATCGAAATACTTTATTTTTTGTAACGGCATCATCTGTGAAAAGTCTGATGTCACTATTAATGTTTCAGCTCATTAATAAGCAATATTAAAGATAAGGGTCCCAACACACATCTCTGGGGCACGCCTGAAGTTACTTCGACTTCTGTCGACGAGAGGCAACTGTTGTTTGATTTCTCATAAAATCGTACTTTAGTTAATGGCAGTACGGGGTGGCCGAGCGGTTCTAGGCGCTTCAGTCTGGAACCGCGCGATCACTACGGTCGCAGGTTCGAATCCTGCCTCGGGCATAGATGTGTGTGATGTCCTTAGGTTAGTTAGGTTTAAATAGTTCTAAGTTCTAGGGGACTGATGACCTCAGAAGTTAAGTCCCATAGTGCTCAGAGCCATTTGATTTGAACCAATGGCAGTTCTTGTAGGACAGAGTGAAATGCTTTTCGGAAGTCGAGAAATATTGCTTGCAGCTGATTACCTTGGCTCATGGCCTCCTTCAGAAAAGCGGAAGTTGGATTTAGCTGCTACTGTGGCGGAAGACGTGGCTATGATCTAGAGTTACACCGTTGTTACGGACAGCTATTCAGCTGCATGGGAACAACCAGAACGAGACGGAAGATACGTATCTACCTCAAGGAGAAACAATCCTGTGGGAGGAACATCTGGAAATGTTCATCACAGCAGAAGTTGAAAATACTGCTTCAGTTGCGAGGTTCTTTTTATTTAGAAAAAGCCCGGTATCTGGATTTTATATGCTCATCATCATATGTTATAACTTTATGCAGCCTCTGTGGACGAGTACAGGGCGCGGCGTATCACCAGCTAGCGCTCTGGGTAACAACACCAAGTTATAACAGTTGATGATGGGAATGCAAGGGCCCGAAACCGGTCGTGTTCTAAATGAAAAGAAATTTGCAACTGAAGCTGTATTTTTAACCTCTGCTAAATCAAAGAGAAATTTAGTTTTCGCAAGGGTGCTGCCTCGTCGCACAATCTTGTTAGCCAGTCGGAGGAGAAATTCGGCGCAATGAAACACGCCTAAAACCTGGACGGAACTTTGTTGGACGCCTCCACGACGTTCTATAGGTTGTGCGTATCCAGAGGGTATGGTAGCTATGGTGGTCGTTCTGCCCCTTCTGTCTTATCATGGGTTCATGAATTTTTACGTACATCTCCAGGACGATGCGTCAAATGAGCCATGCAGTGTCGTTAGCTAATTTTGTCATCACTGATGAATCGAAGTTCAATCGAAACTCGCACTGTACGCGGACGGTGCCGTGATTTCTGTGCAGTGGAAGGCGCCGTAGAGCACATAACCCCACACTGAGGCCTCCAGGACGCGTGCGGTAGCCTCGGCGAGTGGGCAGTTAAGTGGCTCTCATAACGCCTGTAAGTGCCGAGGGAACGCCATCATCCCAGGGTCGATACACGTCAGCTTACCTGCAGTTCACAATACAGGGCGTGGTGGTGCAGCGCTAGGTGCTAGGTGCTTCTAGACCCCTTCCGACTACCCACAGCCGGCCGGGATGGCCAGCGGTTCTAGGCGCTACAGTCTGGAACCGCGTGACCGCTACGGTCGTAGGTTCGAATCCTGCCTCGGGCATGGATGTGTATGATGTCCTTAGGTTAGTTAAGTTTAACTAGTTCTAGGGGACTGATGACCTCAGCAGTTAAGTCCCATAGTGCTCAGAGCCATTTGAACCATTTGACTACCCACATTTATGCACCCGTATCTGTGCTTCACAAACCACCTATTGGCGAGTGGTGGAGATTACTTTTCGTACCAGCGTCTTTTCACGCTTTCCATGCTTCAGCTTCCCTGGATTTCTCGTTCTTGTCGTTTCACGAGGCGTATGTAAGACGAAGTGACACTGTATGTTGTCTGACTCTTCCCGAAACGTACTCTCTCGGAATTTCAGTAGCACATTTGCTTGTGATGCACAACATATCTCTTGTAGCAAGTACGTAGCCAGGATTTTGTCAAGGTGGGGAAGGGCGGCTGATTTGTTAAAAAGGACCTTAAAAAGGCTCATGTATTTATCGAGTCTGAATATATGTATTTATTTTTTAATTTTATGTACACAACATCCTTTCAGGAGGAATTCATGCTTATAGTATTTGGCCTATGAAATTTAGGAAGGTGAACTTATCTTAAATAAGTATAACATATATTCCAAACATTATACATACATATACATATATGGATAAGAAATGTCGAGTGCTCAATTACATATTTCTTTTTTATTTGGAAATATGATAACTTCATTTTATTGCCTTACGAATTAAAACTCTAATAACGTAATTTATTACCTCTTTGAATAAACAACAGCTCAGTCTTCTAATATAAGTATCACTATCGCAGAGCAGAAGAATCTTAAAATTAGAGTGAATAATTTATAATATTAAAGGGCTCAGACCTCTTTTGACAGTAGCTATCTTTCTCCTGATACAATCGCGTACTTACATTTCTGACACCAAGTCAGAACTCCTGCACATCAAAGCATCCCAAATTCCTAAATTCCTTAATTCAATATCAACGTAAGTATCATTTAATCAAACTCGTTCAGTTACCTCAAATGATCAAAATCTTCTTATTACATTATTATTTCAACAGTCAGCCTGAAACTACAGTTATTAAATTTATTTATAAGACAAAACTGAATACACAAATACTATCAGCTACAGTTTTATGATCTTAACACTGGTTCACACATTGATTTCAACTATACTTGTATTGTATGCGGCGTCACAATTTAGTTTGCGTCTATCCATGATAATATGGTTATACAGTCTTTGACGCTAATAAACTCCTCTGATATGTACAACATACGTTGTCGGTTTTATGACGTTTACTTACAGATACTTTGGAATTGTGACTGTTGGACTCACTGTTCCTAGCATATTACGAATAAGACAGGTTACAGCAGAACATGTTTCTTGCAATAAAACTTGAAGACATGATATATCGCCATTTTTATGCACATAATGACAATCGCTGGCTGCCTTCCAAAGTAAATATCGTTAAACTACACGTATTGTTGAAATCTTACGCACATCATCTTTAAAATTAAATACTCTCTGTCCGAGATTCCCCAAACCAGTGTCATTACTATTACAAAAGTAACGAAAAAGTATTTTTATATAATTGTTTTTACAGTTGGAAGATTATCATAGGCCATCTGAAAACGCTTCAGCTATTATAGTGTTACAAGAGCGTAAATGGATTATGGACGAAAAGAGGCGTGGGCGAGGATGCAGGGTGCAGTGGGCAAGGGCAAATGCGACACAGGCAAATCCACGTTGATGTTACTTATAGTTATGTTTACCACTCCGCTGCCTTGTGAAATACTGAAATATTGCAACCCCAAGGTTCTATCAGTCTCCAAAGAACGATTTCAGCGCTAACACTAAACTGCTATAGATAGGTAACTAGGCCATTATACAGGGTGGTCCATTGATAGTGACCGGGCCAAATATCTCACGAAATAAGCATCAAACCAAAAAACTACAAAGAACGAAACTCGTATAGCTTGAAGGGGGAAACCAGATGACGCTATGATTGGCCCGCTATATGGCGCTGCCATAGGCCAAACGGAAATCAACTGCGTTTTTTTTTTTTTTCAAATAGGAACCCCCATTTTTTATTACATTTTCGTCTAGTACGCAAAGAAATATGAATGTTTTAGTTGGACCACTTTTTTCGCTTTGTGATAGATGCCACTGTAATAGTCACAAACGTATAAGTACGTGGTATCACGTAACATTCCGCCACTGCGGACGGTATTTGCTTCGTGATACATTACCCGTGTTTTAATGGACCGTTTACCAGCTGCGGAAAAGGTCGATTTCGTGTTGATGTATGGCTATTGTGATCAAAATGCCCAACGGACGTGTGCTGTGTATGCTGCTCGGTATCCAGGACAACATCATCCAAGTGTCCGGACCGTTCGCCGGATAGTTACGTTATTTAAGGAAACAGGAAGTATTCAGCCACATGTGAAACGTCAACCACGATCTGCAATAAATGATGATGCCCAAGTAGGTGTTTTAACTGCTGTCGCGGCTAATCCGCACATCAGTAGCAGACAAATTGCGCGAGAGTCGGGAATCTCAAAAACGTTGGTGTTGAAAATGCTACATCATCATCGATTGCACCCGTACCATATTTCTATGCACCAGGAATTGCATGGCGACGACTTTGAACGTCATGTACAGTTCTAACACTGGGCAGAAGAGAAATTACGGGACGATGACAGAATTTTTGTACACGTTCTATTTAGCGACGAAGCGTCATTCACCAACAGCGGTAACGTAAACCGGCATAATATGCCCTATTGGGCAACAGAAAATCCACGATGGCTGCGACAAGTGGAACATCAGCGACCTTGGCGGGTTAATGTATGATGCGGCATTTTGGGAGGAAGGACAATTGACCCCCCACTTTATCGATGGCAATCTAAATGGTGCAATGTATGCCGATTTCCTACGTAATGTTCTACCGATGTTACTACAAGATGTTTCACTGCAGGACAGAATGGCGATGTACTTCCAACTTGATGGTTGTCCGGCACATAGCTCGCGTGAGGTTGAAGCGGTATTGAATAGCATATTTCATGACAGGTGGATTGGTCGTCGAAACACCATACCGTGGCCCGCACGTTCACCGGATCTGACGTCCCCGGATTTCTTTCTGTGGGGAAAGTTGAAGGATATTTGCTATCGTGATCCACCGACAACGCCTGAGAACATGCGTCAGCGCATTGTCAATGCATGTGCGAACATACGGAAGGCGAACTACTCGCTGTTGAGAGGAATGTCGTCACACGTATTGCCAAATGCATTGAGGTTCACGGACATCATTTTGAGCATTTATTGCAATAATGTGGTATGTACAGGTAATCACGCTCTAACAGCATGCGTTCTCAGAAATGATAAGTTCACAAAGGTACATGTATCTCATTGGAACAACCGAAATAAAATGTTCAAACGTATCTATGTTCTGTGTTTTAATTTAAAAAACCTACCTGTTACCAACTGTTTGTCTACAATTGTGAGCCATTGTTTGTGACTATTATAGCGCCACAATGCGAAAAAAGTGGTCCAACTAAAACATTCATATTTCTCTACGTACTACACGAATATGTAATGAAAAATGGGGGTTCCTATATATATAGTTGATATCCGTTTGACCTATGGCAGCGCCATCTAACGGGCCAATCATAGCGTCACTGGTTTCCCCCTTCAAGCTAGACGAGTTTCGTTCTTTGTAGTTTTTGGTTTGATGCTTATTTCGTGAGATATTTGGCCCGGTCACTATCAATGGACCACCCTGTACATAGGTGGAAACAATATATTGATAGTGCCTTTTAGGAACGTAAGCTCAAAGGAGTTTAGCAGTAAAACACATAGTAACGCACAACATCTCCATAAACCCTTCGCGCTAACTACATGAACATGTAACGAATCGTGCTGCTATTTGCAGAGTTTCCTGTATTATCAAATAGCTCTGAGCACTATGGGACTTCTGACGTCATCAGTCCCCTAGAACTTAGAACTACTTAAACCTAACTAACCTAAGGACATCACACACATCCATGCCCGAGGCAGGATTCGAACCTGCGATCGTAGCGCCTAGAACCGCTCGGTCACTGCGGCCGGCCTGTATTAGCACTATCTAATAAGTATCGAGTAATATACTAAGTATCGATAGAACAAGTCTTTTGTAAGCTCCGTCATGGCTGAACTATACTTCCTATGGATTCTTCTAGTGAATCTGTCTGGCATCTGCCTTTACCTACGATCACTTATATGTGGTCGTTCCATATGGAAATGCCTTTTGGATTGGGCGTCCCGTCGGGTAGACCGTTCACCTGGTGCAAGTCTTTCGAGTTGACACCACTTCGGCGACTTGCGTGTCGCACGGGATGAAATGATGATGATAAGGACAACACATCACCCTGAGCGGAGAAAATCTCCGACCCAGCCGGGAATCGAACCCGAGCCGTTAGGTGTGACATTCCGTCGTGCTGACCACTCAGCTACCAGGGGTGGACGTTTAGTTCAAAATGGTTCAAATGGCTCTGAGCACTATGGGACTTAACTTCTGAGGTCATCAGTCCCCTATAATTTGGAACTATTTAAACCTAACTAACCTAAGGACATCAAACACATCCATGCCCGAGGCAGAATTCGAACCTGCGACCGTAGCGGTCGCGCGGTTCCAGACTGTAGCGCCTAGAACCGCTCGGCCACTTCGGCTGGCTGGACGTTTAGTCACATAATCGCAGTGTATGTGATTGCTTCCAGTGACTGTTCTACAATCGTGTAGGGCGTTGCCTGCCTATTTATGCACAATAGTTTTCGTTTTTTCATGTTGAGGTTCAACTGCCAATCCCTACACCAGGCACCGATCGTCTGCAGGTCTTCCTAAATTTCGCTGCAAGTTTCCAGCTTTGCGACGTCTCTATATACACGGTGTTCTGAAAGTTCCGTTACAAAATTCCTGTGTTCGTAGAGGACAGTAATACATAATACCTCGGATAGGAACCGATGTCCGAAAACATACCGTTTCCGTTGTACGACGGTTTAAAATCAGGTGTCTAACGCGTCCAAGTCTTCTGAGGGAAAGAGAAAAGTCTCAGAGTTGTTTGTCGTGGTATTCAATTGGCTAGACAAGATGATGTGTACTAGGTCAGACAGTCATCTGATATCATTCAGCGTCTGCCTTGCTGCGAGACCTATTCAGTCCCTGTGCGTCTTCGATACAGTAAACACGGTTCGGTACACGTTTTCGTAATACACAGACAAGATCCTTGTGTTTGACGAAGCTCGAGGTAGTAAAAGAGCTACCAGTCGGCTGTATCACGAACGTTTTCCGCAACGTAGCACGCCATCGCGCCGACTTTTTTCCGAAGTTACACAGCGGCTCCGAGAAGCAGGTACCTTCACCTTGAAGGGGCAGCACTGCGGTGCTCCACGACAAAGCCGAACGCCCGAATTTGAAGAAGATGTACAGCATCACGGTGAAGAGAACCCGTCAACGGATGCTCAAACAATTGCCTGTGCAATGTGTGTTCAGTATCGTCTAGGTATATCGTCAGGTATACACGCCGACGTCGCAAGCTGAAGATGAACAGATAGAGAAAGTGTATGAGGATATTGAAAGGGTAATGCAGTATGTAAAGGGGGACGAAAATCTAATAGTCATGGGCGACTGGAATGCGGTTGTAGGGGAAGGAGTAGAAGAAAAGGTTACAGGAGAATATGGGCTTGGGACAAGGAATGAAAGAGGAGAAAGACTAGTTGAGTTCTGTAACAAGTTTCAGCTAGTAATAGCGAATACCCTGTTCAAGAATCACAAGAGGAGGAGGTATACTTGGAAAAGGCCGGGAGATACTGGAAGATTTCAATTAGATTACAATAATATAGTAGTGATGATGAGTAGGCTGAAGTTCAAGACATTAGTCAGGAAGAATCAATACGCAAAGAAGTGGGATACGGAAGTACTAAGGAATGAGATACGTTTGAAGTTCTCTAACGCTATAGATACAGCAATAAGGAATAGCGCAGTAGGCAGTACAGTTGAAGAGGAATGGACATCTCTAAAAAGGGCCATCACAGAAGTTGGGAAGGAAAACATAGGTACAGAGAAGGTAGCTGCGAAGAAACCATGGGTAACAGAAGAAATACTTCAGTTGATTGATGAAAGGAGGAAGTACAAAAATGTTCCGGGAAAATCAGGAATACAGAAATACAAGTCGCTGAGGAATGAAATAAATAGGAAGTGCAGGGAAGCTAAGACGAAATGGCTGCAGGAAAAATGTGAAGACATCGAAAAAGATACGACTGTCGGAAGGACAGACTCAGCATACAGGAAAGTCAAAACAACCTTTGGTGACATTAAAAGCAACGGTGGTAACATTAAGAGTGCAACGGGAATTCCACTGTTAAATGCAGAGGAGAGAGCAGATAGGTGGAAAGAATACATTGAAAGCCTCTAAAGATTTGTCTGATGTGATAGAACAAGAAACAGGATTCGATTTAGAAGAGATAGGGGATTCAGTATTAGAATCGGAATTTAAAAGAGCTTTGGAGGACTTACGGTCAAATAAGGCAGAAGGGATGGATAACATTCCATCAGAATTTCTAAAATCATTGAGGCAAGTGGCAACAAAACGACTATTCACGTTGGTGTGTAGAATATATGGGTCTGGCGACATACCATCTGACTTTCGGAAAAGCATCATCCACACAATTCCGAAGACGGCAACAGCTGACAAGTGTTTGAATTATCGCACAATCAGCTTAACAGCTCATGCATCGAAGCTGCTTACAAGAATAATATACAGAAGAATGGAAAAGAAAATTGAGAATGCGCTAGGTGACGATCAGTTTGGCTTTAGGAAAAGTAAAGGGGCGAGAGAGGCAATTCTGACGTTACGGCAAATAATGGAAGCAAGGCTAAAGAAAAATCAGGACACATTGATAGGATTTGTCGACCTGGAAAAAGCGTTCGACAATATAAAATGGTGCAAGCTGTTCGAGATTCTGAAAAAAGTAGGGGTAAGCTATAGGGAGAGACGGGTCATATACAATATGTACAACAACCAAGAGGGAATAATAAGAGTGGACGATCAAGAACGAAGTGCTCGTATTAAGAAGGGTGTAAGACAAGGCTGTAGCCTTTCGCCCCTACTCTTCAATCTGTACATCGAGGAAGCAATGATGAAAATAAAAGAAAGGTTCAGGAGTGGAATTAAAATACAAGGTGAAATGATATCAGTAATACGATTCGCTGATGACATTGCTATCCTGAGTGAAAGTGAAGAAGAATTAAATGATCTGCTGAACGGAATGAACAGTCTAATGAGTACACAGTATGGTTTGAGAGTAAATCGGAGTAAGACGAAGGTAATGAGAAGTAGTAGAAATGAGAACAGCGAGAATCTTAACATCAGGATTGATGGTCACGAAGTCAATGAAGTTAAGGAATTCTGCTACCTAGGCAGTCAAATAACCAATGACGGACGGAGCAAGGAGAACATCAAAAGCAGACTCGCTATGGCAAAAAAGGCATTTCTGGCCAAGAGAAGTCTACTAATATCAAATACCGGCCTTAATTTGAGGAAGAAATTTCTGAGGATGTACGTCTGGAGTACAGCATTGTATGGTAGTGAAACATGGACTGTGGGAAAACCGGAACAGAAGAGAATCGAAGAATTTGAGATGTGGTGCTATAGACGAATGTTGAAAATTAGGTGGACTGATAAGGTAAGGAATGAGGAGGTTCTACGCAGAATCGGAGAAGAAAGGAATATGTGGAAAACACTGATAAGGAGAAGGGACAGGATGATAGGACATCTGCTAAGACATGAGGGAATGACTTCCATGGTACTAGAGGGAGCTGTAGAGGGCAAAAACTGTAGAGGAAGACAGAGATTGGAATACGTCAAGCAAATAATTGAGAACGTAGGTTGCAAGTGCTACTCTGAGATGAAGAGGTTAGCACAGGAAAGGAATTCGTGGCGGGCCGCATCAAACCAGTCAGTAGACTGATGACCAAATAAAAATCATCTAGGACGTTCTTCGTGAGCAACAATTAGATCCGTACCACATACAAATGGCATGCGCAATGTGTACAGCAGATTTCCACAGCGCGTTACCTGCTGCGCGTGGTCCCTGCACAGCTGCATCGACACAGCGCTGTGTTTACATGTGAATGTAGTTTCACTAGGGGCTGTGTTCTGAATTCATGAAACAGTCACGTCTGGGCAGACGAAAACCCTCGTACCACGCATGTTCAGGGACTTCTGCACCAGTTTGGTATTAAATTGTGGGCAGGTATTCTGGACAGTCATGCGATCGCACCATTCCTCTTCCATTCATGCTAACTGGTCCTGCATGCTTGGTCTTCCTACAAAACGTACTCGACCCCGGTCAAAAAATGTTAAAATGTGTTTGAATTCCTAAGGGACCAAACTGCTGATGTCATAGGTCCCTAGACTTATACACTACTTAAACTAACTTATGCTAAGAACAACACACACACATCCGTGCTCGAGGGAGGACTCGAATCTCCGGCGGGAGGGGCTGCGCAATCCGTGACATGGCGCCTCTAACCGCGCGGCCACTCCGCGCGGCCTGGACCCGTTCTTGAAAGCTCTGCCATTGAATGTCCGTCAGGAAATGTGGTTTCAGCATGATGGTGCACCATCTCACTTCTCAAGTGCCGTTCGGAAACATATCAACAGACGAAATGAAAAGACGAGTTGATCCAATGAAGAGGCCACAACGGTCGCCGTATTTAACTCCTATTGACTACTTCTTATGGGATCGAATGTAAAGGTTAATTTACGAGACTGTTGTAGAGGCAAAGGAAGATCTGCTGACGTGAGTTCTGGCCGCTGCACTTGAAACTGAAGAGACACCAGATGGGATGGAGTGTGTGTACCAGAGCATGCATCGTAAGTACATTGTCTGTAACAACGTTGGTGGTCGCCACATCGAGCCGATGTTGTAATGCATCTGTACTGTTCTGTACGGACAGTATGCTGGGTTCTTTTTCATTTTGGAATGATATAAACATGAACGTTTAAGTGTTGATACAAACAAATTTGACCGGCCTCAGTGGAATGAGCAGTTCTAGGCGCTTCAGCCTGGAACCGTGCTGCTGCTACGGTCGCAGGTTCGAATCCTGCCTCGGGCATGGATGTGTGTGATGTCCTTAGGTTAGTTAGGTTTAAGTAGTTCTATGTTCTAGGGCACTGATGATCTCAGATGTGCTCAGAGCCATTTGAACAAACAAATTGTGGTGTCACCGCCAGACACCACACTTGCTAGGTGGTAGCCTTTAAATAGGCCGCGGTCCGTTAGTATACGTCGGACCCGCGTGTCGCCACTATCAGTGATTGCAGATCGAGCGCCGCCACACGGCAGGTCTAGAGAGACGTCCTAGCACTCGCCCCAGTTGTACAGCCGACTTTGCTAGCGATGGTTCACTGACAAATTACGCTCTCATTTACCGAGACGACAGTTAGCATAGCCTTCAGCTACGTCATTTGCTACGACCTAGCAAGGCGCCATTATCATTTGCTATTTATGTTGTGATCATGTACCGTTAGACCGATGTTCACCAATTATGGATTAAAGTTAAGTATTCCAGAAGCTACGTACTTTATTTGCTAGTCTTCATTACTTGTCCTGTTCCAGACCTCACGCCATCCTGCGTGAGCTTAAACGCGTGCCTTTCGGCTTCCTCCAAACCCCGTGGATTGGCTCCTTCCAATTCACAACACAAATGTGCTCAACTGATAAATTGGTGTTTCGCTATATTTCCTTTCGAATTGTTATCTTGTAACTGTACTGTGTCACGCCTAATTCAATTCCTCAAGCAGAAGTGGATTAGTTCAACATCTGTCTTGAAACGGTACGTTTCCCGACTGGATTTCTCTTCAAAATACTATTTCTCACTCCCTTTACAATTTCTAGAAGTTTGTAACGGGAATTTCCGAATTCCCTATATAACAGCATCATTCGCGAACAGTCCATCAGTGCTACTACTGTTATCCGCTAGGTCATTTACATGTAGTGTAATGATTCTATAACACTGCCCTGAGGTGCATCAAAGCGCCGGCCGAAGTGGCCGTGCGGTTCTACGCGCTGCAGTCTGGAACCGCGAGACCGTTACGGTCGCAGGTTCGAATCCTGCCTCGGGCATGGATGTGTGTGATGTGTCCTTAGGTTAGTTAGGTTTAACTAGTTCTAAGTTCTAGGGGACTAATGACCACAGACGTTGAGTCCCATAGTGCTCAGAGCCATTTGAACAATTTTTGCATCAAAGTCTTACGCCTGAATACTTATCTTCGTTAAGAAAAAAGTGCTATTTTCTGTTTCCTAGAAACTCGCCAGTCAATCGTAAAATCTTTGTGGTATTTCGTACGCTCGCATTTCGTTCATTAGGTTGCAGTGCGCAACTGAATCGAACGCCTTCTGGAAGTCTAGTAGCACGGCGTATGCCTGGACGAACAGAATAAACATTTGCGGTGTAAATGAAAGAATCTGTCCAGTGTCCGTAGCTGAAAATGAAAATGATACCACAGCTGAAGCTGCTTGAGATTATCCTAAAAGCCGGCCGAAGTGGCCGTGCGGTTAAAGGCGCTGCAGTCTGGAACCGCAAGACCGCTACGGTCGCAGGTTCGAATCCTGCCTCGGGCATGGATGTTTGTGATGTCCTTAGGTTAGTTAGGTTTAACTAGTTCTAAGTTCTAGGTGACTAATGACCTCAGCAGTTGAGTCCCATAGTGCTCAGAGCCATTATCCTAAATGTGGAATACGTAGGCGTCAGTTTCGTTCACAGTTCTGCAAGCAAGAGTACAACGCTTCGTACATGCGATGTCGCTGGCACTGTTTATTTATGTAAACAAAAGAAATAAACGTACATTCTCCTGTTATTTAAAGGTGTTTATTCAACAAGAAAAGAAGAATCTACGGCCAATTTTAGGAACTGGAGGAGGAAGGCATTCTTCAATATTACCAGACACACTGCCTCCATCTGAAAGGCAAAGGAGACAAAAGGGCGGAGTTTATTTTTACCACTGCCCCGCAGAAGGGGGCTGCAGTTCTAAATGCAGCTAGAATCAATGCAACCGGTACGGTAACGGACCTCAGCAACATTCAAAGGCTGCATAACAAAGCACAGTCATCAGCGGCGTGATGCTGGAGTAGCTTCCTTCAATCTGGATGCCACGCAGTGACGTCCGGTAATCGACTCAGTTCCTGTTTGGAAGCAGCAGGCTGTGACTGCCTTCATTCAAGATTCAGAGACTGTCGCTGCGAATACGTGCTTTAATAGTCATGCTCCACGCGGTACACAGTTGTGCTATGCGCGTCATTCGTGCGCACGCACAAATCAGGACGACCTCCCCCCCCTCCACCACTCTCTCTCTCTCTCTCTCTCTCTCTCTCTCTCTCACTCACTCTCCGTCTTCCTCTCTTTCTATGTCGCATTTGCATCTGCAGTCTGCAAGCCACGATGCGACATGTGTCGGAGGGCGTGTTTTGTTCTGATATAGTTGGATCCCCGCCTAATCAGTAACAAGTGCCTCCAGTAACAAGTGTCTCCGCGCCTCTGAGTTACTTTAATCGTGCAAGAGGACATTAAGATCTCACCCACTCCGATTTTCTTCATATATTCATAAATTCCAAATATCGGTGTGGCCCAAATAAAAAAAAAGAAATCGAAACAATTATAAGAGTTCAGAGTGAACTCAAGTGAAAAACAGTTCTGTCACCATGCAAAATTCGATGGGCCGGAGTGGCCGAGCAGTTCTAGGCGCTACAGTCTGGAGCCGCATGACCGCTACGGTCGCTGGTTCGAATCCTGCCTCGGGCATTTTTTGTCCCTTGTGTCTAACTACCATTCCGCGTTAAAAGTCCATTAATTCCCATTGTGCGGTCATAATCACACCGATAACCTTTTCGCACGAATCACACGAGTGCAAATGACAAATCCACCAGTGCACTGAGCTTTTATACCTTGTGTACGAGATACTACCGCCATCTGTGTACGTACATACCGCTATCCCATGACTTTTGTCAACTCATTGTATTGTGAGTTGTATAACAGCTGTAATATGATGTGTACGGTAGTGCTTAGTAGCGAATATCTTACAAGTACGTGTTTTCCAGCTGATACTTTATAAATGGTTCAAATGGCTCTGAGCACTATGGGACTTAACTTCTGAGGTCATCAGTCCCCTAGAACTTAGAACTACTTAAACGTAACTAATCTAAGGACATCACACACATCCATGCCCGAGGCAGGATTCGAACCTGCGACCGTAGCGGTCGCTCGGTTCCAGATTGTAGCGCCTAGAACCGCACGGCCACCCCTGTAGGCGATATTTTATAAAACGCATGTTATAATATATTGTACTTGATCACATATACATGTATGAACCTGATAATCTATTGAATAACACATAAAATAAACAACAATGAAGTTGAGCCGTGCTCTCTACCAACTATGCGTTTCCGTGAACTTCGCTGTCTATCCGTGTTTGGTTTCCCGCCCTTGTCGCGGTTACGTCGTGGTTCTTCTTCCTCCTACGTGTATCGATATTGGCGCCGTGTACCATCTTTGGTTTGGTGCATATACACTCCTGGAAATGGAAAAAAGAACACATTGACACCGGTGTGTCAGACCCACCATACTTGCTCCGGACACTGCGAGAGGGCTGTACAAGCAATGATCACACGCACGGCACAGCGGACACACCAGGAACCGCGGTGTTGGCCGTCGAATGGCGCTAGCTGCGCAGCATTTGTGCACCGCCGCCGTCAGTGTCAGCCAGTTTGCCGTGGCATACGGAGCTCCATCACAGTCTTTAACACTGGTAGCATGCCGCGACAGCGTGGACGTGAACCGTATGTGCAGTTGACGGACTTTGAGCGAGGGCGTATAGTGGGCATGCGGGAGGCCGGGTGGACGTACCGCCGAATTGCTCAACACGAGGGGCGCGAGGTCTCCACAGTACATCGATGTTGTCGCCAGTGGTCGGCGGAAGGTGCACGTGCCGTCGACCTGCGACCGGACCGCAGCGACGCACGGATGCACGCCAAGACCGTAGGATCCTACGCAGTGCCGTAGGGGACCGCACCGCCACTTCCCAGCAAATTAGGGACACTGTTGCTCCTGGGGTATCGGCGAGGACCATTCGCAACCGTCTCCATGAAGCTGGGCTACGGTCCCGCACACCGTTAGGCCGTCTTCCGCTCACGCCCCAACATCGTGCAGCCCGCCTCCAGTGGTGTCGCGACAGGCGTGAATGGAGGGACGAACGGAGACGTGTCGTCTTCAGCGATGAGAGTCGCTTCTGCCTTGGTGCCAATGATGGTCGTATGCGTGTTTGGCGCCGTGCAGGTGAGCGCCACAATCAGGACTGCATACGACCGAGGCACACAGGGCCAACACCCGGCATCATGGTGTGGGGAGCGATCTCCTACACTGGCCGTACACCACTGGTGATCGTCGAGGGGACACTGAATAGTGCACGGTTGCCTGTGTCTATGTGCCTGTGGTTCTGTCAGTGTGATCATGTGATGTATCTGACCCCAGGAATGTGTCAATAAAGTTTCCCCTTCCTGGGACAATGAATTCACGGTGTTCTTATTTCAGTTCCCAGGAGTGTAGTTTCCGGCAAGGGGGTCTGGAGACAGTCGGTCGGTTGTTGCGGACGAGGGAAGTTCTCTGTGCGGTGCAGTCGGCTGGGGCCGCTGGCAGTCCGTGCGCAGTGTCGGAGCGTGTGTGGAGCTGTCCGATCGCTACGAGCTTCGTGGGTCGCCAACGTCAAAGTTGAGTAGTGGTTTCAAGTGCCCAAACCACTTCTACATCTACATCTACATGATTACTCTGCAATTCACATTTAAGTACTTGGCAGAGGGTTCGTCGAACCACAATCATACTATCTCTCTACCATTCCACTCCCGAACAGCGCGCGGGAAAAACGAACACCTAAACCTTTCTGTTCGAGCTCTGATTTCCCTTATTTTATTTCTATGATCATTCCTACCTATGTAGGTTGGGCTCAACAAAATATTTTCGCATTCGGAAGAGAAAGTTGGTGACTGAAATTTTGTAAATAGATCTCGCCGCGACGAAAAACGTCTGTGCTTTAATGACTTCCATCCCAATTCGCGTATCATATCTGCCACACTCTCTCCCCTACAACGTGATAATACAAAACGAGCTGCCCTTTTTTGCACCCTTTCGATGTCCTCCGTCAATCCCACCTGGTAAGGATACCACACCGCGCAGCAATATTCTAATAGAGGACGGACGAGTGTAGTGTAAACTGTCTCTTTAGTGGACTTGTTGCATCTTCTAAGTGTCCTGCCAATGAAACGCAACCTTTGGCTCGCCTTCCCCACAATATTATCTATGTGGTCTTTCCAACTGAAGTTGTTCGTAATTTTAACACCCAGGTACTTAGTTGAATTGACAGCCTTGAGAATTGTACTATTTATCGAGTAATCGAATTCCAACGGATTTCTTTTGGAACTCATGTTGACCACCTTACACTTTTCGTTATTTAGCGTCAACTGCCACCTGCCACACCATACAGCAATCTTTTCTAAATCGCTTCGCAACCGATGCTGGTCTTCAGATGACCTTACTAGACGGTACATTACAGCATCATCTGCGAACAACCTAAGAGAACTGCTCAGATTGTCACCCAGGTCATTTATATAGATTAGTAACAGCAGAGGTCCCAGGACGCTTCCCTGGGGAACACCTGATATCACTTCAGTTTTACTCTATGATGTGCCGTCTATTACTACGAACTGCGACCTTCCTGACAGGAAATCACGAATCCAGTCGCACAACTGAGACGATACCCCATAGGCCCCGCAGCTTGATTAGAAGAGTAAAAGAAGCTGCTATTCCTGTTGTGTTGGTTCGCTTCGGTGGTTTGCTGTGGGGAGGTTTTCCAGCAAGCAACACCGAGTGGTTCTACTGCTGACATTTAGCCACTATGCGGTGCAATTGACTATTTTGGTCGACTACGATTTGAGTGCACCAGTGCAATTTTCTATCTTGTGGCCGTTAGTGTTCTGGTTACCTGCCCTGGGCAATGACGTAAATTCAGGCAGTATTCTTTGAGCGAGTTAACTATTATCGCGTTTCAAATTCAAGTGTACCAGCGGAATTTTCTGCCTCGCGGCCGTTAGTGTTCCGGTTACCTGCCCTGGCCACTAACTTAATTTCAGGCAGCGTCCTTTCCTCCCCTGTTGTTGCTGTCCCTGTTGTCATTTTGACAGCTAAGTCGTACTCCATTGTGGATTATTACGTTTGTAACATGTTTGTGAAGTGCAGTAATGAACATCAAAAGCACATACACTGAAGTGACAAAAATCATAGTATAGTGACATTCACATATACAGATGGCGGTAGTATCGCATATACAACTTATAAAAAAGGCAGGGAGTTGGCGGGGCTGTCCGTGTTCTCCGGTGATCCATACAAAAAAGTTTCTGGCTTGATTATGGCCGGACGACGTGAATCAACCTAGTTTGAACACGGAATAGTAGTTGGGAGATTCCATTTCGGATATGGTTATGGAATTCAAGAGTGTGCCGACAATACCAAATAGCAGGCATTGTCTCTCACCGCGGACAACGCAATGGCCGACGGCTTTGACTTAACGATCGAGAGCAGCGACTTTTGCGTGAAGGTGTCAGTGGTAACAGGTAAGCAACACTGCGTGAAATAACAGCAGAATTCAATGTGAGATGTGTGGCAAACGTATCCGGTAGGATAATGCGGGGACATTTGGCGTTAATGGGGTATGGTAGCAGACAACCGACCCGAATGGCTTCGTAAACAGCGTGACATCCCCTGCAATGCCCTTCCTGAACTCGTAACCATATCTGTTGGACCGTAGATGACTGAAAACACGTGGCGCGTTCAGATGAATTCAGATTTCAGTTGGTAAGAGGTGCTGATAGGATTGGAGTGTGGCACAGACCCCACGAAGCCACGAAACAGAAATCGTCAACAACACACTGTTCATGCTGGTGATGGCTCCATAATGGATGTGTTTACTGTGAATAGATTAGGTCGTCTGGATGTTCGACTACTTGAAAACCATTTGCAGCAATTCATGTTCTCAAACAACGATGGAATTTTTATGGATGACATTGAGCAATGTCACCGAGCACAGTTGTTGGCGATTGATTTGAAGATCGTTCTGGACAATTCAAGCGAATGGTTTGCCAACCAGATCGCCCGATATGAATCCCATCGAACATGAATGGAGGCTAATGGAGAGGTTAGTGCGTCCAATTACGGACGAGTATAGAGGCAGCGTGGCATATTATTTAAACGGGAACTATCAGCGACTTGCTGACTCCATATCACCTTGAGTTGTGGCACTACGCCAGGCAAAGGAGGTCCAACGCGATAGTAGAAAGTATCCCATGACCGTCGCCACTTCAGTGCATCTTCAATTAGGTAATTGATTTTTTCAGTGTTAGATAGATATTCATTGTCAGTATGGCGACTATTTGTGCTGCTACCCTTGACACGGTAGCGGGAAGAGGTGCATCGATAAGTATTGAGCAGCACAAGACATAGGAGAGGCACCAACGAAGTCAGGTTTAGAGAAGAGTTTCGGCTCTGTGTACAACACCACGAAGGAAGTATCAGTGTGTGGTGGCACCGAGGTGAGCGATCATAGTCATTCGTTATCATCCAACAGGCTCAGGACCTAGCGTAGGACAGCATTTGGTACACAACAATCACCTCTGGTTCACATGAGCGGTAATTTGGACAACGGACGTTATATTTCGAGGTGTTGAGGCCGGTTTCAGTGTTCTGCTTTCGACGTCTCTGTGACGTTATCTTCTCACAAGATAACGTGGGACTCCATGTGGCCCATGCTTGCTGTCTTATGTCGATACGAACGTAGTTCAGTTATTGCCCTATAAAGCTCCTCCTCCAAACCTGTTAATCACCGAATAAACCTCGTCACGGGTTACTGAGAGACTCGCATACCATCACTCATCAACCACTGCCACTGATTTTATTTCATTTTATTTATTTATTTATTGTTCCGTGGGACCAAATTAGGGAGAAGTCTCCATGGTCATGGAACGAGTCAATACATGAAATTATAACACGATATTAGAAACAGATAAAATAAAATATGTTGTTGTTGTTGTCTTCAGTCCTGAGACTGGTTTGATGCAGCTCTCCATGCTACTCTATCCTGTGCAAGCTTCTTCATCTCCCAGTACCTACTGCAACCTACATCCTTCTGAATCTGCTTAGTGTATTCATCTCTTGGTCTCCCTCTACGAGTTTTACCCTCCACGCTGCCCTCCAATGCTAAATTTGTGATCCCTTGATGCCTCGGAACATGTCCTAGCAACCGGTCCCTTCTTCTTGTCAAGGTGTGCCACAAAATCCTCTTCTCCCCAATTCTATTCAATACCTCCTCATTAGTTACGTGATCTACCCATCTAATCTTCAGCATTCTTCTGTAGCACCACATTTCGAAAGCTTCTATTCTCTTCTTGTCTAAACTATTTAACGTCCACGTTTCACTTCCATATAAATACTTTCAGAAACGACTTCCTAACACTTAAATCTATACTCGATGTTAACAAATTTCTCTTCTTCAGAAACGCTTTCCTTGCCATTGCCAGTCTACATTTTATATCCTCTCTACTTCGGACATCATTAGTTATTTTGCTCCCCAAATAGCAAAACTCCTTTACTACTATAAGTGTCTCATTTACTAATCTAATTCCCTCACCATCACCCGACTTAATTCGACTACATTCCATTATCCTCGTTTTGCTTTTGTTGATGTTCATCTTATATCCTCCTTTCAAGACACTTTCCGTTCAACTGCTCTTCCAAGTCCTTTGCTGTCTCCGACAGAATTACACTCCTGGAAATGGAAAAAAGAACACATTGACACCGGTGTGTCAGACCCATCATACTTGCTCCGGACACTGCGGCCGGCCGCGGTGGTCTAGTGGTTCAGGCGCTCAGTCCGGAACCGCGCGACTGCTACGGTCGCAGGTTCGAATCCTGCCTCGGGCATGGATGTGTGTGATGTCCTTAGGTTAGTTAGGTTTAAGTAGTTCTAAGTTCTAGGGGACTGATGACCACAAAGTCCCATAGTGCTCAGAGCCATTTGAACCATTTGAACCGGACACTGCGAGAGGGCTGTACAAGCAATGACCACACGCACGGCACAGCGGACACACCAGGAACCGCGGTGTTGGCCGTCGAATGGCGCTAGCTGCGCAGCATTTGTGCACCGCCGCCGTCAGTGTCAGCCAGTTTGCCGTGGCATACGGAGCTCCATCACAGTCTTTAACACTGGTAGCATGCCGCGACAGCGTGGACGTGAACCGTATGTGCAGTTGACGGACTTTGAGCGAGGGCGTATAGTGGGCATGCGGGAGGCCGGGTGGACGTACCGCCGAATTGCTCAACACGTGGGGCGTGAGGTCTCCACAGTACATCGATGTTGTCGCCAGTGCTCGGCGGAAGGTGCACGTGCCCGTCGACCTGGGACCGGACCGCAGCGACGCACGGATGCACGCCAAGACCGTAGGATCCTACGCAGTGCCGTAGGGGACCGCACCGCCACTTCCCAGCAAATTAGGGACACTGTTGCTCCTGGGGTATCGGCGAGGACCATTCGCAACCGTCTCCATGAAGCTGGGCTACGGTCCCGCACACCGTTAGGCCGTCTTCCGCTCACGCCCCAACATCGTGCAGCCCGCCTCCAGTGGTGTCGCGACAGGCGTGAATGGAGGGACGAATGGAGACGTGTCGTCTTCAGCGATGAGAGTCGCTTCTGCCTTGGTGCCAATGATGGTCGTATGCGTGTTTGGCGCCGTGCAGGTGAGCGCCACAATCAGGACTGCATACGACCGAGGCACACAGGGCCAACACCCGGCATCATGGTGTGGGGAGCGATCTCCTACACTGGCCGTACACCACTGGTGATCGTCGAGGAGACACTGAATAGTGCACGGTACATCCAAACCGTCATCGAACCCATCGTTCTACCATTCCTAGACCGGCAAGGGAACTTGCTGTTCCAACAGGACAATGCACGTCCGCATGTATCCCGTGCCACCCAACGTGCTATAGAAGGTGTAAGTCAACTACCCTGGCCAGCAAGATCTCCGGATCTGTCCCCCATTGAGCATGTTTGGGACTGGATGAAGCGTCGTCTCACGCGGTCTGCACGTCCGGCACGAACGCTGGTCCAACTGAGGCGCCAGGTGGAAATGGCATGGCAAGCCGTTCCACAGGACTACATCCAGCATCTCTACGATCGTCTCCATGGGAGAATAGCAGCCTGCATTGCTGCGAAAGGTGGATATACACTGTACTAGTGTCGACATTGTGCATGCTCTGTTGCCTGTGTCTATGTGCCTGTGGTTCTGTCAGTGTGATCATGTGATGTATCTGACCCCAGGAATGTGTCAATAAAGTTTCCCCTTCCTGGGACAATGAATTCACGGTGTTCTTATTTCAATTTCCAGGAGTGTACAATGCCATCGGCAAACCTTAATGTTTTTTTTTTCTTCTCCATGGACTTTAATATCGACTCCGAATTTTTCTTTTGTTTCCTTTGCTGCTTTCTCAATATACAGATTGAATAACCTCGGGGATAGGCTACAATCCTGTCTCACTCCCTTCCCAACCGCTGCTTCCCTTTCAGGTCCCTCGATTCTTATAACTGCCATCTGGTTTCTGTACAAATTGTAAATAGCCTTTCTCTCCCTGTATTTTACCCCTGCCCGCTTTAGAATTTGAAAGAGTGTATTCCAGTCAACATTGTCAAAAGCTGTCTCTAAGTCTACAAATGCTAGAAATGTAGGTTTGCCTTTCCGTAATCTATTTTATAAGATAAGTCGCAGGGTCAGTATTGCCTCACGTGTTCCAATATTTCTGCGGAATCCAAACTGATCTTCGCCGAGGTCGGCTTCTACCAGTTTTTCCATTCGCCTGTAAAGAATTCGCGTTAGTATTTTGCAGCTGTGACTTATTAAACTGATAGTTCGGTAATTTTCACATCTGTCGACACCTGCTTTCTTTAGGATTGGAATTATTATATTCTTCTTGGAGGGTATTTCGCCTGTCTCATACATCTTGCTCACCAGATGGTAGAGTTTTGTCAGGACTGGTTCTCTTAAGGCTGTCAGTAGTTCCAATGGAATGTTGTCTACTCCCTGGGCCTTGTTTCGACTAAGGTCGTTCAGTGCTCTATCAAACTCTTCACGCAGTATCGTATCTCCCATATCATCTTCATCTACATCCTCTTCCATTTCCATAATATTGTCAAGTACATCGCCCTTGTACAGACCCTCTATATACTCCTTCCACCTTTCTGCTTTCCTTTCTTTGCTTAGAACTGGGTTTCCATTTGAGCTCTTGAGATTCATACAAGTGGTTCTCTTTTCTGCAAAGGTCTCTTTAATTTTCCTGTATGCAGTATCTATCTTACGCCTAGTGAGATAAGCCTCTACATCCTTACATTTGTCCTCTAGCCATCCCTGCTTAGCCATTTTGCACTTCCTGTCGATCTCATTTTTGAGACGTTTGTATTCCTTTTTGCCTGCTTCATTTACTGCGTTTTTATATTTTCTCCTTTCGTCAATTAAATTCAATATTTCTTCTGTTACCCAAGGATTTCTACTAGCCCTCGTCTTTTTACCTACTTGATCCTCTGCTGCCTTCACTACTTCATCCCTGAGAGCTACCCATTCCTCTTCTACTGTATTTTTTCCCCCCATTCCTGTCAATTGTTGCCTTATGAAATATAAAAAAACATATTCAGGTGACAAGTCGTAAGTTTAAATAAAGAAAATTAACAATGTAACACTGGAATTTGCTTAATTTTTTAGCTCTTCCAGGAACGCCTCGACAGAATAGAAGGAGTGAGCCATGAGGAAACTCTTCAGTTTAGACTTGAAAGAGTTTGGGCTACTGCTAAGATTTTTGAGTTCTTGTGGTAGCATATTGAAAATGGATGCAGCAGAAAACTGCAATCTTTTCTGCACAAGAGTCAAGGAAGTGCATTCCACATGCAGATTGGATTTCTGCCTAGTATTAACTGAGTGAAAGCTGCTAACTCTTGGGAATAGGCTAATATTGCTAACAACAAATGACAATAAAGAAAATATATACTATGTGGGCAATGTCAGAATTCTCAGACTATTGAATAGGGGTCGACAAGAGGTTCTCGAACTTACTCCACAGCCCGTTTTTGAGCCAAAAATACCCTTTTTGAATCAGAAGAATTACCCCAAAAAATAATACCATACGACATAAGCGTATGAAAATATGCGAAGTAGACTGCTTTTCGTGTTGAAGTGTCACTTATTTCAGATACTGTTCTAATGGTAAATAAAGCAGCGTTTAGTTTCTGAACAAGATCCTGAACATGGGCTTTCCACAACAGCTTACTATCTATCCGAACGCCTAGGAACTTGAACTGTTCCGTCTCGCTTATAATATGCCCATTCTGTCTGATCAAAATATCGGTTCTTGTTGAATTGTGAGTTAGAAACTGTAAAAACTGAGTCTTACTGTGATTTAGCATCAAATTATTTTCCACAAGCCACGAACTTATTTCATGAACTACATTATTTGTTACTGTTTCAATATTACACACAAGATCCTTCACTATCAAGCTGGTGTCATCAGCAAACAGAAATATTTTTGAATCACCTGTAATACTAGAAGGCATATCATTTATATAAATAAGAAACAGCAGTGGCCCCAGCACCGACCCTTGGGGAATGCCCCACTTAACAGTGCCCCATTGGGACTGAACATCACTACCACTCTCAATATTGCGGAGAATTACCTTCTGCTTTTTGTTCTTCAAGTAAGAGGCGAACCAAGTGTAAGCTACTCCCCTTACTTCATAATGGTCCAACTTCTGCAGAAATATTTTGTGCTCAACACAGTCAAAAGCTTTCGTTAAATCAATGGAAACACCTAGCGTTCGCAACCTTTTATTTAATCCGTCCAAAACCTCACAGAGAAAAGAGAATATAGCATTTTCAGTTGTTAAACCATTTCTAAATCAAGCTGAACATTTGACATCAAATTATGTGAATTTAAATGCTCCAGTAACCTTGTATATACAACCTTCTCGATAACTTTAGCAAACACCGATGGCATAGAAATAGGTCTAAAATTGTCAACATTATCAATGTCTCCCTTTTTATAAAGTGGCTTCACTACCGAGTACTTTAATCGGTCAGGAAACCGACCACTCCTAAAGGAAAAGTTACAGATATGGCAAAGTACTGGGCTAACATACATAGAACTTCAGTATTCTGCTAGATACCCCGTCATATTCATGAGAGTTCTTGGTCTTTAGTGATTTAAACTGTGCCATGGAACCATGGAACTACATTCACGTATATTTATCTGTAGTCGTTTTCGGGAAATAACGTTTCCTTTAAAAAACGCACTTTTTTTAACGAGGTGGGTCACCTATTAGAAAATGAAAGTATAGATTGTTGAAGATCGCAGCGAAAATATTCTTTAAGACACACAGCCCAGTCACTTTAATGTAACCATCTGTCAAAAGCCTGAATAGCCTCTTTTGCGTGGACCAGTGTGAGTTGTGCAAGAAGAGAGTCAGTGAGGTTCTGGAAGGTGCCGACAAGGATGTGGAGCCATGTTGGGTCCAGTGCCGTGTCTAGCTGCACCTGGTTTCTCGGCTGAGGGTCCATGTTGGGAAAAGCCCGATCGATGTCGTCACCTAATGGTGTACTGCAAACTCATCCTGGTGCTCTTCGAACCACGCACTACTATGTGTGAGCTGTGTGCACGTTCCTCTGTCAAGTTGATAGATGCCAGCGTGCAGAGGAGAAAACAAACTGCATGTAATGGTGGTGGTCCCCAAGGACAGATACATACCTGTATTGATCCATTGCGCCTTCCATGACGAGATCACCGAGGGAATGCCAAGAAAGCACAGCCTAGACCACAGCACTTCCTCCTGGTTGCCTGGCGTTCGCTTCCTGACGTTTCGCTCCGTACATGCCGACGGCCATGTGTCCGATGGAGCACAAAATTTGATTCGTGTAAAAAGGCCACCTGTTGCCACTCAGTTGACGTCTGTTTACGGTACTAGCGTGCTAATTCCTGCATTCGTCGCCGATGAACGACAGTCAGCATGGATGCATGAACCCGGTGCCTGCTGCGGAGGTCCGTACGCAGCGACGTTCGCTGAACGGTCGTTGAGGAGACTCCGTTGGTAGCCTCGTGGGGTCATCTAGGCAGTTAGTTGTTCAACAGTTGCATGTCTAAATCGCCCGTTCACAACTCCGTGGCTGTCTTTCACACCTGTCATCTATGGCTCGTGGTGCACCACAGCTGTCTGTGCGATATATGAAGATAGCAACTGTTCTCGAAAGAACAGATACCATTGATGACCGTGCAGCTTCTCTACAATAAATGATAATTAATTGAAACCCTCAGCTGCCGACAGGTGTTGTTGATATACCTTGATGGGACAGCTGAAAACGTGTGCCCCGACAGTTGGGAAAGTGGGTCTCACGAGAAGCGTGCAAGGGATAAGTCCCTGAAGTCGTGCTATTCATCTACGGTGGGGGCACACATTTTCAGCTGTCCCCATCAAGGAATATCAACGACACCTGGCGGCAGCTGAGGGTTTCAATTAATTATCATTTATTCTAGAGAAGCTGCACGGTCATCAATGGTATCTATTCTTTCGTGAACAGTTACTATCTTCATATACCGGGTGATCAAAAAGTCAGTATAAATTTTAAAACTTAATAAACCACGGAATAATATAGATAGAGAGGTAAAAATTGACGCTCATGCTTGGAATGACTTGGGGTTTTATTAGAACAAAATAAAAAAAAACTTCCCAAAATGTCCGACAGATGGCGCTGGATAGCAAAACGTCAGTGACTGCGCATGACAATCGTGTATAAAGGGAGCTGTAATGAGAGAGAGATACGCCAGCAGTCGCAGCATGTTGACGTTACCTGAAAAGGTGCTTTTAGTGAAGCTGTATTATCAGAATGGGGAATGTGCTAGTTCAGCGTTACGATCCTACCGCCATAGGAAGGGGATTCGAACGGGTAAAGGTCCGTTGACAAACGCGGCAGTGGCGAGAATGATTTCGAAGTTGTTTAGACGATAGACCCCGTAGTGGCCGACCGAGCACAAGGCGTAATGCTGCTGAGACAGTTCAGGAAGAAATGGAGACTGTAGCTGGATCGTCTGGGTACGGGGAAGTCAGCGCTCGTGCAGTCGCGCGTCGCACCGGCATTCCATACACTACTGTTTGGTTGCACTTGGGCGTACCCTCCGATGCTATCCGTACAAAATCCATCGGCATCATGAACTGTTACCTGGCAATTTACTGAAGCGGAGGGCATTTGCGGTGTGGGCGTCTCAAACGATGGCGGAAGATGACAATTGGTTGAGTAACGTGTTGTGGACTGACGAAGCTCATTTCACGCTCCGAGGCTCTGTCAACGCCCACAACTGCAGAATTTGGGCTGCCGAAAATCCTAGAATTGTCGTGGAAACTCCATTGCACGACGAGAAAGTCACGGTATATGGCCTTTTTCTTCGAGGAAACGCGTGATTTTGGTTTTGTAACGGCTACCGTGGCGGGTGAGAGGTACGCCGATATGTTACAGAATCGCATCATCCCCAGCCTGGCTGGTAAACACCTGATGGAATGTACAATGTTTATGCAGGATGGCGCTCCACCCCATATTGCTAGACACATGAAAGATCTCTTGCGCGCGTCGTTTGGTGACGATCGTGTGCTCAGCCGCCACTTTCGTCCCCAGACCTCAATCCGTGCGATTATTGGCTTTGGGGTTACATGAAGTCGCAAGTGTATCGTGATCGACCGACATCTCTAGGGATGCTGAAAGACAACATCCGACGCCAATGCCTCGCCATAACTCCGGACATGCCTTACAGTGCTGTTCACAACATTCTTTCTCGACTACAGCTATTGTTGAGGAATGATGGTGGACGTACTGTGCATTTCCTGTAAAGAACATCATCTTTGCTTTGTCTTAGTTATGCTAATTATTGATATTCTGATCAGATGAAGCGCCATCTGTCGAACATGTTTTGAACTTTTGTATTTTTTTGGTTCTAATAAAACCCCATGTCATTCCAAGAGTGTCTGTCAATTTGTACCTCTCTATCTACATTATTCCGTGATTTATTCAGTTTTAAAATTTATACTGACTTTTTGATCACCCGGTATAGTTAAATGGCTACCGGCCATTGACCTTCCTCTGTGCAAATGCGCACAGGTTGCCCAAACTCTTACGGGAATCGTCACCTTAGTGTGCACGAGTAATGGGTGGATGGGCAAATATCTATTAGGAACATTACATATGTAGATTGTGGACAATTGGGAATGTGGGTCTCACGGGAAGCGTGCAAGGATAAATCCCTGCAGTCGCGCTATTCATTTGTGTCCTCGGTGGCTCAGATGGGTAGAGCGTCTGCCATGTAAGCAGGAGATCCCGGGTTCGAGACCCGGTCGGGGCACACATTTCCAGCTGTCCCCATCAAGATATATCAAAAAAACCTGTCAGCAGCTGAGGGTTCCAATTATCATTGTCTCGGTGCTGTTTGCATAACGCCATTTTGCATTGCACAGTATACTTAAACCGTGGCAGCACGCGAGCAGTTTACAAACATAGCCGCTTCGGACATGCTTCCTTCCGTGGCCCGAAAGCCTGTAATCATGCCCTTTGGACGTTAAGTAAATCGCTCCTTCTCCGCATTATGGCAGCGCTTGCATTACTGTCCGCGTCCCTCCAGCACACTGTATATCCTCCCTTGCTAGTGCTGCCACTTGCCGTGTGCGAGTGGTTATTAGACATCGGCATCGAACGTAGTCGATGGTCGCATTAATGTGGGTGTACTGGTAAAAGTTAAGGCTGCCCGTGCCTACTCGCCTCAAACACCATGTAAACTTCGCATAGAGGACGAAAAACACTGTTACGCAGCCGGTGTTGACATTCACTAGTTTGCTTTAACCCTTCAGCTGCTAGCGACGTTTATATCCGAGTACGGTCGTCGTGTCTGCAGTGCTAACGAGATGTATAAGCGTCAGCGGTTGAGCGTGCTAGCGTCGGATATATACGTTTCGAGATTTGCGTAGTAAATGCACGCTATAAAACACACTCTGTATGTGGACAGTTGGTACACAAGTCCATCTCCCTACCATTGCATGCAGAAGAACAGATGCAGCAGTAGGTGCAGTTCGGATAAACAGAAAGCGTACGCCAGAACCTGAAGCCAAACAGGAGAGATGGAATTTATGTCAAGAGGCATGGCTTTGAAGTCGCATTACAACAGAGATATGTATGTTGACAACATGCCACACAGGTTCAATTAAATCAGATGTGAAAACGGAACGCCACACTAAAACTGAAAATTTTAAACAAAAATGTGTTGAATTGCGAGTCTATGGGAACAGTCGACAAATACGACATGCTACGTGGTTTAACGTAATGTATTTTAAAAACACTGAAACAGTACAAAAAATTGTCTTCACTCCTTAGATGCGTGCGTGCTAAATTCCCTCATTATTTATAAGTTTCGCACCAGAAAAAATAGTTAATTCACCGAATTATCTCACAGCCTCATTCGTTAGATTATTGAGGCGGGCCACTAAGAAACGAAAACATCAACAGTTCCTCGACCAGACGAGGAAAATCCATTGCTGCAGCCAGAAATTCACTTGCGAAGCACTGTTTAATGTTTAATCGCCAGTGGAACGTCACGGAGACTCGTCATATGCAGTAAGAGCAAAAGATGAAAGATATCGCGGTATTGTTGTAAACAATGTACTGTGGGACTGTGTGTTGTGTCTTGTTTCGAAATACATAGGACAAAGGAAACTGTCTGAAAACATTAGCCCACAAGAGGCGTTGCAGGCGATGTCGTGCTGCTAGCAAAGGCACTGGCGTCGATCGTTTGCTACCGTAGCCCATTACCGCCAAATTTCGCCGCACTGTGCTAACGGACACATTCGTTGTACGTCCCTGATTGTTTTCTGTTGTTATTTCATGCAGTGTTGCTTGTCTGTTAGTTCTGACAACTCTACGTAAACGTCGCTGCTCTCGGTCGATAAGCGAAAGCCGTCGACCACTGCGTTGTCCGTGATGAGAGGTAACGTCTAAAATTTTGTATTCTAGGCATATTTTTGACACTGTGGCTCTCAGAATATTAAATTCCCTCACGATTTCCGAAATAGAATGTCCCATGTGTCTAGCTCCAACCACCGTACCGCGTTTGGAAAGTCTGTTAAATCCCGTCGTGAGACCATAATCACATTGGAAACAGTTCCACATGGGTCAGCTGCGCACTTATGACAGCTCCCCAATACACTACACTTTTATACCTTTCGTACGCGATACTAAAGTCGTCTCCATATGTGCATATCGCTGTCCCATGACTTCTGTCACCTCAGTAAATTAATCCGAATTCATGATCACGAAGAGGAGACAATATCCTTTGAGGACAATATCGAACACTTACGTCATTCCATTTACGCTCATTTCTTTTGTATTTTTAAATTATGAAATTTAAGAACAATATTTTAAAGCATGCCTTCTCGGGTGGCAACCATCTTAGAATCAAATACTTCGGCTTGAATTGTCTTTTGTTGCGCGCCATATAGTTTATTAATAAATTACAAAAAAATTACGTTGTAGCTATGAGACACGACCTGACGCCAGAAGCTCAGGTTGTGGTGGCCATAGGGTAGTTAGCGTGAGACTCCAGTGGGCACTAATCGTGCGGTAGGTACAGTCGGTGGTTCTGTTTTGAGGAAGTGGCGAGTGAGTTTCGTATGCTAGTCAGCACGTAGCGAACAGGAGTCTGAACATGGAACCGACTGCATTAGTGAAACGGATACAAGTTAAAAAGATATTTCATTTAAATGCTATTGCAATTTACGCTGAGATTTGCAGCTGGTTCAATCACTGAACTTAGACAGTACAACTCTTGGAGAGTTGTCAGCGGTTCATTGAATAATCTGTGTTAGGCGAACATGCGAATTGGTTTTGTTGTATAATAGAATAATTCGTCGCCGTTTAACGCTGTACCTGCACTGAAACAGCGCAAACTCCCTCGTATAAACCGCTACGGTCGCAGGTTCGATTCCTGCCTCGGGCATGGATGTGTGTGATGTCCTTAGGTTAGTTAGGTTTAATTAGTTCTAAGTTCTAGGCGACTGATGACCTCAGAAGTTGAGTCGCATAGTGCTCAGAGCCATTTGAACCATTTGAACCATCCCTCGTATAAAAGGAACGCGTAGTTTGGTTAACTTTAAGTTAACACAATAAACTTTTATTCAAATGCAGATGATCCCATGTGTCGCCTAAATTATTTACTTTAATTGGTTCACATGTGCTGGAATTTCAGATACTTTTTAGCAAGACACTGTAGACTTACAATTAAAGGGAACAGATTATTACGGTGATGCGAAAATAGACCATTGAACCTTAGTATTCAGCGCACTTAACTCTTCCGCTAGAAGTACTAAGTTTCGTAATTTTGCTACCGGATCCTGTGAGTAATCTAGTAGACATTTTCTCCTTTATACTTGTAGATTCTGAAAATCACCAAAATATGGCAGAAACCAGTAAAGATTGTAATCGAATTCCATGATTGTGTCTAAATTAATGGAAAATGAATAATACTTCTATCATTCTCAGCTATTTCCAAATTATATTTAGTATCCACACAACAACATGTTTAACCCTCATGAAAATCGTTTATGGAAACAAATTTTGAAACATTGTGCCATATTTTTGTTGCTCACGTAGCACTGAATACGCTGTCACCTTTATAACACAGTATGTGTGACATGTCTTCCACATCATCTCGACGACTATGCTGTGGGATTTACCGCATTGTTCCATTATTGTGCATTTCTACACATCATATTACACTCACGAATGTAATATTTTATTGGCATAGTAAGCTGCCGATTCTTAAAGCTACTTTCTGTACGACGTGAAGCTAGAGCTTCTCAGATACAGCAAATGTTCAAATAACTGAACGGTAATACGGACCAGTAAAGTCCTCAGAACAGCTAACATTTCTAGAGGTGAACATCCTATCATTGTCAAGGCATGAATAAAACGAGAGATCGGTTATCCAATTGAACATAATAGCACAGAGATTCTAACGTGCTCTTCAAGTTACTGGGAGTGGCATAGTGTTATTAAAGAAACTGCTGATATTAAACTAGCAAGTCAGCTTATAGATAGTGCCGGAGATTTTTGCTTAAATTCCACCTGAATGCCTGCTCTGTTGCAGTTAACCCATTGTTAACTGATGAGGTCGGTAGAAGAAAATGCTAGCTCTCCGTTTAGTGATATTTATCCTGATCATGTCATCTGGTGTTTTCGCTACCATATGCTGATAATAACTGCATTCATAGTTCCATACGCCCTACTTGAAAGCTGTGTCTACCATATAAATTGTTTTGTCTTGCTCTACACTATTTTTGTTCTTGCCTTCGAATTTAACCGAACATGTAACTTGCCATATCTTAAAATGTTGTGTTAGCACATTCTCCCGCCGACTCCTTCAATTAACATATCACTATCGATTACGTTTGACGTTGGTTAACTTTGGCTGTATGGTGGCCCAAGTTCTTTACGATGTGTGTTGCCTTTCTGCACACGCTGCTTTTCGGTTCCTGGTTGACGTAGCCTCACCCACCCCAGGAGCAACTTGCTTTGGACAGCGATATCTCGTTTTGTTTGTGCCTTGAAATTATGTGGGTGCTAACCAGTTATCGAAGATGTTGCCCGGCTACATTCGTGTACAGTATTCGTATCTTCTACATAGCTACCATTTTAAAATTCAGAACCAAGTCCCACTTCATAGCCATAAGTACATACTACATAATATCTTGTCGGATCACCTTTTGCACAACAGAGTGCAGCAAGTCGACATGGCGTGGACTCAACAAGTTGTTGGAAGTCCCCTGCAGAAATGTTAAGCCATGAAGTCTCCACAGCCGTCCATAAGTTCCCATAATTGCGAAAGTGTTGCCGATACAGGATTTTGTACACGAACACACCTCTCCATTACGTCCCATAAATGTTCAATGGGATTCATGTCGGGCGATCTGGGCGACCAAACCATTCTCTCGAATAGTACTTAATGTTCTTCACAACAGTCACGGACAACATTGTGACCCGTTGCTATGGTAGATTGTCATTTATAAAAATTCCATTGTTGTCTGAGAACATCAAGTCCACGATTGACTGCATGATTGACCAAATAGCTAAACGTAACCATTTCCGGTCAATGATCAGTTCAGTTGTACCAGAGGACGCAGTCCTTTCCACGTAAACACAGCTCACATCATTACAAGGCCATCACCAAAAGTGCCTTGTTGACTTGGTCCCATAGTTTCGTGGGGTCTGCGCCACACTCGAACCTTACCATCAGAATTTACAAACTTAAATATGGACTTATCTCACCAGGCCACGTTTTTCCAGTCGTTTACAGTCCAACTGATACGGCCAGGAACCCAAAAGAGGAGCTTCAGGCGATGTCATGGTGTCAACAAAGGCAATTCGCGTCGGTCGTCTGATACCACAACCCTTTAAAGCCAAATTTCGCCACACTATCCTAACGGGTACGTACGTACCACATTGATATCTGTAGTTATTCCAAGGAGTATTGCCTGTCTGTTACCACTGACAACACTACGCAAACGGCGAGAATATTGAATTTCAGGCTTTAACTTTCACCACGGATAATTCAGTGACCGACGGGCTTCACTTAACGATCGAGAGCAGTGGCTCTTGGCAAACCTTTGACACTGTGGACCTCGTAATATTGAATTCACTAACGATTTCCGAAATAGAATGGTCCATGCATATACACTCCTGGAAATGGAAAAAAGAACACATTGACACCGGTGTGTCAGACCCACCATACTTGCTCCGGACACTGCGAGAGGGCTGTACAAGCAATGATCACACGCATGGCACAGCGGACACACCAGGAACCGCGGTGTTGGCCGTCGAATGGCGCTAGCTGCGCAGCATTTGTGCACCGCCGCCGTCAGTGTCAGCCAGTTTGCCGTGGCATACGGAGCTCCATCGCAGTCTTTAACACTGGTAGCATGCCGCGACAGCGTGGACGTGAACCGTATGTGCAGTTGACGGACTTTGAGCGAGGGCGTACAGTGGGCATGCGGGAGGCCGGGTGGTCGTACCGCCGAATTGCTCAACACGTGGGGCGTGAGGTCTCCACAGTACATCGATGTTGTCGCCAGTGGTCGGCGGAAGGTGCACGTGCCCGTCGACCTGGGACCGGACCGCAGCGACGCACGGATGCACGCCAAGACCGTAGGATCCTACGCAGTGCTGTAGGGGACCGCACCGCCACTTCCCAGCAAATTAGGGACACTGTTGCTCCTGGGGTATCGGCGAGGACCATTCGCAACCGTCCCCATGAAGCTGGGCTACGGTCCCGCACACCGTTAGGCCGTCTTCCGCTCACGCCCCAACATCGTGCAGCCCGCCTCCAGTGGTGTCGCGACGGGCGTGAATGGAGGGACGAATGGAGACGTGTCGTCTTCAGCGATGAGAGTCGCTTCTGCCTTGGTGCCAATGATGGTCGTATGCGTGTTTGGCGCCGTGCAGGTGAGCGCCACAATCAGGACTGCATACGACCGAGGCACACAGGGCCAATACCCGGCATCATGGTGTGGGGAGCGATCTCCTACACTGGCCGTACACCACTGGTGATCGTCGAGGGGACACTGAATAGTGCACGGTACATCCAAACCGTCATCGAACCCATCGTTCTACCATTCCTAGACCGGCAAGGGAACTTGCTGTTCCAACAGGACAATGCACGTCCGCATGTATCCCGTGCCACCCAACGTGCTCTAGAAGGTGTAAGTCAACTACCCTGGCCAGCAAGATCTCCGGATCTGTCCCCCATTGAGCATGTTTGGGACTGGATGAAGCGTCGTCTCACGCGGTCTGCACGTCCAGCACGAACGCTGGTCTAACTGAGGCGCCAGGTGGAAATGGCATGGCAAGCCGTTCCACAGGACTACATCCAGCATCTCTACGATCGTCTCCATGGGAGAATAGCAGCCTGCATTGCTGCGAAAGGTGGATATACACTGTACTAGTGCCGACATTGTGCATGCTCTGTTGCCTGTGTCTATGTGCCTGTGGTTCTGTCAGTGTGATCATGTGATGAATCTGACCCCAGGAATGTGTCAATAAAGTTTCCCCTTCCTGGGACAATGAATTCGCGGTGTTCTTATTTCAATTTCCAGGAGTGTAGTTGGGGCTACGACTCCGTGTTCAAAGCGGGTTGATTCCCACAGTGCGGGCATAATCACATCGGACATCCTTTCACATGAATCTGCCGAGTACAAGAGACGAGCCCCGCCAATGCGCTACTCTTTTATACCCTCATCTGTACATTACCATTTCGGAATCCAATGACTTTTGTCACTTCATTGTACTTCTCCCAGTACCTCATCTCTTACACTACTGGCCATTAAAACTGCTACACCAAGAAGAAATGCAGATGGTAAACCGGTATTCATTGGACAAATATATTATACTAGAACTGACATGTGATTACATTTTCACGCAATTTGGGTGCATAGATCCTGAGAAATCAGTACCCAGAACGACCACCTCTAGCCGTAATAACGGCCTTGATACGCCTGGGCATTGAGCCAAACAGAGCTTGGATGGCGTGTACAGGTACAGCTGCCCATGCAGCTTCAACACGATACCACAGTTCATCAAGAGCAGTGACTGGCGTATTGTGACGAGCCAGTTGCTCGGCCACAATTGACCAGACGTTTTCACTTGGTGAGAGATCTGGAGAATGTGCTGGCCAGGGCAGCAGTCGAACATTTTCTGTACCCCGAAAGGCCCGTACAGGACCTTTAACATGAGGTCGTGCATTATCCTGCTGAAATGTAGGGTTTCGCAGGGATCGAATGAAGGGTAGAGCCACGGGTCGTAACAAATCTGAAATGTAACGTCCGCTGTTCAAAGTGCCGTCAATGCGAACAAGAGGTGACCGAGACGTGTAACCAATGGCACTCCATGTCATCAGGCCGAGTGAAACGCCACTATGGCGATGACGAGTAAACGTTTCCAACGTGCGTTCACCGCGATGTCGCCAAACACGGATGCGACCAGCACGATGCTGCAAACTGAACCTGGATTCATCCGAAAACGTGACGTTTTGCCATTCGTGCACCCAGGTTCGTCGTTGAGTACACCATCTCAGGCGCTCCTGTCTGTGATGCAGCGTCAAGGGTAACCGCAGCCATGGTCTCCGAGCTGATAGTCCATGCTGCTGCAAACGTCGTCGAACTGTTCGTGCAGATAGTTGTTGTCTTGCAAACGTCCCCATCTGTTGACTCAGGGATCGAGACGTGGCTGCACGATCCGTTATAGCCATGCGTATAAGACGCCTGTCATCTCGACTGCTAGTGATACGAGGCCTTTGGGATCCAGAACAGCGTTCCGTATTACCCTCCTGAACCCACCGATTCCATATTCTGCTAACAGTCATTGGATCTCGACCAAAGCGAGCAGCAATGTCGCGATACGATAAACCGCAATCGCGGTGGGCTACAATCCGACCTTTATCAAAGTCGGAAAAATGATGGTACGCATTTGCCCTCCTTACAGTAGGCATCACGACAACGTTTCACCAGGCAACGCCGGTCAACTGCTGTTTGCGAAAGAGAAATCGGTTGGAAACTTTGCTCATGTCAGCACGTTGTAGGTGTCGCCACCGTCGCCAACCTTGTGTGAATGCTCTGAAAAGCTAATCATTTGCATATCACAGCATCTTCTTCCTATCGGTTAAATTTCGCGTCTGTAGCACGTCATCTTCGCGGTGTAGCAATTTTAATGGCCAGTACTGTTCTCCTGCATGTCTTGTGGGACTAGCACTCCTGGGAGAAAGGGTATTACCCTTAGGCGCAACTCCGGCGATTATTTTCTGAAAGGCAAAGGCGAAGGTCCTATGTTAGAGTCCTGGTCAGGCTCATACCTTTTATCTGCCAAGAAGTTTGATACCACATCCTGGCTGTATTTTTGTGTCAGAATATCAATCCAGTTGCGAGAGCGAAACTTGTCCCCGTGTTGGAAGCTCCACGTGGCACGTCTCGGCGGCGCCTCCACGTGCGTTGGGACCAAAGACCGCAAAGTCCAGGTGAGTAGTCGCTGCCCTTGGCCGCTGTGAAGGCGGACGTGCCCTGCACCGGAAGTGGGCGGCCGGCTCCTGGGGGCGGCGGCGCAGCCACCTCTGCACGCCCCAGCTATTTATTTAGTCGGCAACCATCGCCTCAGTATTGAGCGCTCCGCGCAAGCGAAATTATCAAATGAGGCGGTTTATCGCAGATATGATGGAGGATTAGGTTATCTATAACTTGTGCAGCAGCCCTGATGCAATTCCACGTGGCGGATGCCTCGCCCGGTTCCGTAGCTGTGTTATTCGTTTTGCAAAGGAAAAGACGCCACCGAACAGCTTTTTCTTTTGCCTTTATTGTAATTTCATTCCGCCATGCTGGTGCAGGTTGGCAGCAGCGGTGTAGCAACTCTCAGCTTAAAGGTTTTTAGCATAAAAGTGATGCTAAAATGACACTGAAAAGTGATTAAAAGATGGTATTAAAAACAGTATGATGCTGATTCGGTGACACTAACTTCGTATGGTGAGCTGCTCGGAGGTGAACCATTGCTGGAGATAATGACGTCGGTTGATCATTGCAGGTAATGAAATGAAATGATCGTATGGCACTGTTGGCAGGGGGGCCCCTGGGGGGGGGGGGAGTTCAGCCGCCATATTGCAAGTCCTTTTTAGTTGACGCCACTTCGGCGACTTGCCGGCAATCGAACCCGGGCCACCTGCGTTGTAGGCGGTAACGCTACGCTACGGAGGCGGACATTGCACGTAATGGGTCGGTGTGATGGGAGTGGACAGAGAATGAGGATAGGGAGCGCATATTTAAATTATAGGTTTGCAGAGACGGTTATTAGGTGTAATTTGTGAGGGTTATGGTAATGGATCTAGCTAGCTGTTTAGCACTGGATGCAGTGAGGTTGGATGTGCTGACAGGTTTTAGTACGAAAGTACTCGATCCAGCCAAGTATCTGCAACAGATCAAACCCACGAGTCCTTCGCTTTCTTGGAAACTAGTAGCCTGGGAGTTGATATCTGTAACTTCTACACGGTGTTTTCATTGATATAGCACGAAATAGCTGCAGTTTTATTTTTATTTTTATGGCGCCGCGTCAAGCAGATGTGAGCAGAACACCAATTACTAGCCATTTCTTTCTGTCTTCTTCTTCTTCTTTCTTCTTTATCGTCGCCTTGTCCAACGTCACGTAGGGTCGGCGTTGCTCTTCTGGGTCCTTCTCCTCCATAGTACTCTATCCATTGCCTCTTCCTTCTTCCATCGTTTCTCCCTTAGGTCCCCGGATATCTTATCCTTCCACCTCATCTTCGACTCTGTTTCCGGTATACTCTTCCCCTTTTCTCTGTAAGTGTCCGTACCACCTTAGTCTGCTCTCTTGTATCTTTTTCCCCGTGTGTCCCACTTTCACAGCTCCTCTAACAAATTCATTTCTAATCCTGTCCTTCGTTGTTACCCCACACATCCACCTCAGCATCCTCATTCCCACCACTTCCATCTTCTTTTCCTGGGATACTGTGATTGGCCATGTCTCTCCCACGTACGTCATAGCAGGCCTTACCACCGACTTGTACTCTTTTCCTTTCAACCCAATGCTCTTCTTGTCACACAACACTCCACTCATTTTCCTCCAGTAGTTCCAACCGCAATTTATTCGGTGTTGTATCTCGCTTTCAAGTCCTCCGTCACTCTATATGTATGAACCCAGGTATTTGAATTTGCAGACCGATTTCAGCTCATCATCCTGGATCTTGCAAAGACCTCATCTGCACAACCTTCAGTGCTAAATATTCTGACTTTGTCCAGCTAATTTTCATCCCTCTCTTTTCTAGTGCCTTCCTCCAATCCTCCAGCTTTTCCTCAGAATGTTTTCCTCTTTCGAAAAAGAGGACTCAAAACAGTATACCATAAATAATATGAGCTGTAAAAGTATGACAAGAAAGACACATAAATACCTAATCTTAGCCCAGGACACAATACCCCAAAATATACCCACCGAAAGTCAACTCATTACTAATGCGATACAGTCAATTTACATGGGATAGAACATAAATAACTGAACGCACTAGCCCACATTACCTGCTGCTGAATAACAGAGTAAATTTAATGAGAAGAAGTCATTGTCAACAGTAAGGACGGATTACAATTAACTGAACACAATAAACAATAATACACAGCTTCTAAGTGTCTCACCATAGCTGACATGTGACCTCTTGCACAATTCATACTGAACAAGTCTGATAGTCGTCTGCACTACGAATGTTTACACTGAACACAACCAGCTCAAAATTCTTTCGCCGACAAAGCCGAACACACATCACAGAAAATAAAAACTTGTTTCCTGGTGGCATCGCGTTCCCTGGATGCACAAAGCCAAGCGCCTTCGGTTCTTCCAGACAGCAACTGATGTCCATGTTGACAGCACGCCATCGCAGGCCTAGAGCCGAGAGTCCACCAGGCTGCCTTGCTGCTTTGCTGGACAAACTCCCTGCTTCGCCTCGTCCGACCGGTCGCCTTCCTAGGAAGTTTCTAGCTGTGTTGCATCCTTGCTGGCACATTCATACTGCTCCTCTTCACTGCTGCTCCGTTTATCGACGACAGCAGCCCCCCGTCCTCCAACTACACGGGGCCACTGTCACCGGCCAACTCTCTGAGCCAGACATCGGGACCTACACGAGATCGGCCGAGGCGCTATGCATGACTCGACGTCGTACTCGGTATTGTCCGTTGCTGTCCTCGGCTCCTGGCGCTGGCTCCGTGTTAATGCCGCTTCCTTCACTCAGCCGTAACTTGTCCCCTGCAGTTACACACAGCCACACCTAGCTTCGGCGTGGTACTGCATTTGGCAGACTGCGCCCTCTGCCGGTACAGGGTTGCGTGGTTGATATACTGACGGTTATTACGTCTTTTCAGAAAAGCAGAACATGCAAAAAGTGTAAACTTTATCCCATTACCTAAATGAGAAAAGACCCTGGCGCCATCTATTACGCCGTTGGGAATTGGGAAATTGCTTTACTTAGTTTGCTGTAACGAAGTAACGTGAATCACTTGTTAAGAACGGTTCAGTCCACAGATTTTTAGGCAATTGTAAGATTAGTAGTGAAATATACTCGTTCAAAATTATGTATAATTATTGGTAGACACAGGAAGAAATGGCTGAGAAGCTGTGTATTATTGTTTATTCTGTTCAGTTAATTGTAATCCGTCCTTACTGTTGACAATGACTTCTTCTCATTAAATTTACTCTGTTATTCAGCAGCAGGTAATGTGAGCTAGTGCGTTCAGTTATTTATGTTCTATCCCATGTAAATTGACTGTATCGCATTAGTAATGAGTTGACTTTCGGTGGGTATATTTTGGGGTATTGTGTCCTGGGCTAAGATTAGGTATTTGTGTGTCTTTCTTGTCATCCTTTTACAGCTCATATTATTTATGGTATACTGTTTTGAGTTCTCTTTTTCGAAAGATGAAAACATTCTGAGGGGTAGATGATTCGACCATGTGATTTATTGTGTCATACATTAATTTTCGCTTTTGAAAAAATTAACTCTGGTTTCTTTACTTATGATCACCTTGTGCTTGGGCTCGGACTTGTGTTTTATTAACCAATTTATTTAAAAATAGTTAAAGATTTATAGCCACACAATCCCTAGCCACTTAACGCTCTCACCATTTCATGCGCCAAAAGTATGATATGGTAATATCATATACCAAACAATCTGTTCTTATCAGCTTAATATCTGATACATCTTGCATTGCAGGTCGATTAGGGCGTTGACAGTAGCGCATGATAGTATTCCGATGGTGGCAGCTCACTTAGGCCTGTACCTGCAATTGGACAGGCTTACGCCTATGGCCACTAGTTGGTAACGTTATCGTTTTGACTCAGGCTAGGGACTTTAAATCGACGTAGTTCAGCCAATTTGAATGAGACTTTTATAAATAACATACACAAAACCTTCCTCGTGCACAATCTAACTGTAACTGAATTCTGTATCAAGACCTAACTCCATGTTCTTTTGAGTTTAGTAGTTGGTATGTCCCGCACTGCACTTAGGCAGCCGGTGGCAGATCACTCCAGCCCATGGTACTGGTAGCTTGTGCCGGCCGGCGCTGCAGTCATGCTCCTTATGCTTATGAGCACTAAATGGCAATCGTATCATTTTAACAGCATCAGGGAAACTTCATTCAATTAATTTGCATGAAATATTTATAGGTTATATACAAAAATGTTCTTCGTGAATCAGTTTATCTGCTAGTGAAAAACATCTTAAAATCCTTGCAGTAGAGTTTAGCACGAAGATACAGACAGAAACCTCAGATGTCACAGTCTCGAGATGAGCCTCCAATAGGCTATTTGTAGAGTATAAATCGCAACCACCTGTCATTCATGTGTTAAGTGACTGTCTTTCCAAAACTGAACCGTAACTAACATAAAATCAGAACATAAAGACCAATTAGAATAATCAATCATCTTGTAGAGATGACATGCATATTTGTACCAGTAATTGTCAGTAGTTAACTACATTTTTATTCGGATTTGCGTAGCATACGTAAGTATGAAGCCATTAGGAAAAACTGTGGGCAAGCAGAAAGGCTCCATAGCTGGATAGAGAGACTAACCCCAGCAGAATTCTTGGAAGGGCGCGCCAGGCAGACTGCAGGTCAATGACGTTCGCTTGACCAGACTTTCTTTTTGATTTGCCACAACTGGACGTCGGGCACCACGCAGGCAACACTGGATACCTTCTGTGGCGTAAGGCCTCCAGCAGCGACTTTCATGTACGACTCGAAGATGAAAGAGGCAAAATTCTGTTTTTAGCCAGTTCCAAAATGTTTCTTTGGGATGCACTATACACCCCAGTACCATTTAGAAAACGATGTTAGGCATCTCTTTGTAAGCGTGGGGCCCTGCCGAAAGTGTGGTCCACATGAAATGTTTACGCAATATACGAACTGCCAGGACTGGATAATGTAAATTAATTGGAAGTTAGAGGGAGAAACTCGACTGTGCAACCGAGTCTCGCTTCATTGGCTACAGAAAGAGATAGAGAGAAAGCGAGATGCCTCTTTCCAGAACTAAACTGTAAGAAGCGAGCTACTGTTTAACTGCCTGAAGAAATGCTCAGGGAAGAGAACCAGCATCTTTTAAGAAATCTCTTCACTGATCGGTACTCAGAATATCCATAGCAAACACATATCCATAGCAAACACAATAAATGCAAAAATAACAGTTTTAGTTTTAAGAATCAATTGGTACAAAGTTATTCCGTTATCGGCATTCGACTCTTCGACTTCATCATCACCTGGAGCCTTCGACATCAGATTTCTCTTACCCCAGCCTGGTCCATTTCCAGGCAGATGAGGTGAGGGATTTAGAAATATTTTGGGGTGACCCGAACTTAGCTGCAGGTCGGTATTGTTGGGACACTACCAGTTACAGCCTCCACGTACGATCGATATGGCGAGATTGAGACATGACAGCTAGATGATCTGTAGGAGACAGTAAAGTCATTTTTATATAATGGCAGAAATCTCAAGTTTCACTGTGAAGACTTGCTTCCAGATTCTAATGACGAATTTGCTTCCAAACCCAGCCACAGATGCAACGTATTTCCTTCTCTAGTCCGTCTGTCTTTTGTAATAACGTCGTGGTACAGCTTTGCGACTGTATTGTTTCATATTAACACGCGGTTATTAGAATCATACCCTAGGAACTTTTGTCAGATGTGTTAATGTTTTGCTTTAGAGTTACTGTTGCTTGTCAGATGCTTTATCAGTTACTTCAACGTAATAAACGAATTGATTGCGATTCTTGTTTCATTTAGTTGTCGTTGACTTCCTAATTCATTATTTTGGACGGTGTTTAATTTATGTCAGACAACAGCGCCAGTTATCATACTTTCGTATTAGACAACCCAAAGTACAACTGCGTATGCTATAATTTATTTCTATGTACATCAGCTTTGCAGTGTTCAACACTGCAAAGAACAGAAAAGAGATGTTTATTATTGTCAATGCTTAATGAAAACCACCTCAGCTGTACCTATACACATTTATTTTGATACTACCGGTTCCCTTTCTTTGAACGTCTTCAGCTTTTTGAGTAACGCTGAAGATAAGAGACGACTTCAGCACAGGTTAGCAGCCTGAAGATGTTCAAATAAATGAAGTCAATCGAAATATAATATACGTATAAAGATAGACCTGAGGTGGTTTTCATTAATCATTAACATTAATGTCAGCTGTCGGCTCGGTATGGTCAAGATTACATATTTATTACACAAAGGACGTCATGTTGAGAGTCATTTTCTTTAAGAAAGTTACCACTGATTCTATGCTTCACAAACGAGAAGGAATACACAACTATGCAGTATATTATCCTTCTCCTCCTGACTTTATCCCAAAATCTTATCACGATTTTCAGTCTTTAATATCTGTTGAACTGGTACTTGTTTTGTGGTGCATACAGTATCTCAGACAAGTCAACTTAACAGAAAAGATAAATGTCTGTTGGGGTACTATGTGATCACTATTCTGTCTAAAGACAATTATGCTGAAATCACTGGCAACAACTAACATGCACCACTTTACTCTGCTATGAGATGATCATTCTTGGGCAAGAAATCCATCAACTTAATGCCCCAACGAGGAATCAGTTAATACTTCGGAAACAAATAGTCTGCGTCAAATCACAATTACAAGGTGAAGTCTGCTCCAAAAAATTTTACCATTGCAAATGATATAATGAAACAGCTTTCAACACCTGCTCTGGCGCAATCTCATCTTGTGTGTCTGGTTACATATTATTTTTAGGCAAACCATCCTCAAGTAGATCTGTGATACAGCTTACTCGTTTCCGACGTCATGAGACATAATATGAACCTATGATTCGAGCCCTACCACCGATAACAAATCCGCAAAAATGGAATTTTAGAGCAGTTTTAGGATTAAGAGCCTATAATATTGCATTTAAGATTTTTCGTTTTATGTTAAAAAAGTATATCACGCAGTTCCTCATGTGATGAGTTGATGATATTTAAAAAAAAGAATAATTATAAAACTTCCTGGCAGATTAAAACTGTGTGCCGGACCGAGACTCGAACTCGGGACCTTTGCCTTTCGCGGGTAAGTGCTCTACCGACTGAGATACCCAAGCACGACTCACGCCCCGTCCTCACAGCCAGGAAGTTTCATATCGGCGCACACTCCGCTGCAGAGTGAAAATCTCATTCTGGAAACATCCCCCAGGCTGTGGCTAAGCCATGTCTCCGCAATATCCTTTCTTTCAGGAGTGCTAGTTCTGCAAGGTTCGCAGGAGAGCTTCTGTTAAGTTTGGAAGGTAGGAGACGAGGTACTGGCAGAAGTAAAGCTGTGAGGACGGGGCGTGAGTCGTGCTTGGGTAGCTCAGTTGGTAGAGCACTTTCCCGCGAAAGGCAAAGGTCCCGCGTTCGAGTCTCGGTGCGGCACACAGTTTTAATCTGCCAGGCAGTTTCATATCAGCGCACACTCGGCTGCAGAGTGAAAATCTCATTCAAGAATAATTATACTTTATTAAAATATTCAACACGATTTCTATAGCGTACCGGTATAGTACGCCTGGACAATTCGGCTGTACCGCAACACATTCAGCCATTCGGTGACTGTCTCGGCACTACTCCACTGACAGTGAATAAACATCTGAGGCTGCCCGTCCGCGCGCGGTAAACAAAAGCGTATTTACGGGCGACATATGGAAAGCACCGCTCTACTTCGCGGCATCAGCGTCACTCCAGGCAGCGCCCTAATCACGAACCTATTCCCTATGCCGGTCACGTGCCGCGTGGAAACTGTTCGCGTATGGTTCTGATGATGTGTTTGGTTTGTGGGGCTACCAACTGCTCGGTCATCAGCGCCCGTACAACGTCTCAATTTTTTACCTAGTCCAATGTTTGCACAGTCTAATCAGGCCACTGTCACGAATGACGATGATGATGATGATGATATGATTAGGACAACACAAACACCCAGGGGAGGAGATCGTATGGTACTGCCGGACGTGTACTTAACTAGCGTCCGGCCCACAATCAGTCAGTCGTTCCGCGAGCCCCAACAGTCCTGGACACGAGCAGCCTCCACTATCTGCCAAGCCGTCAACTCTGCCGACCACAGCCTGGAAGGACTCTGCCTGCAGCATGCATCCCAATAGCCTCGCAGTCGCCCCGAGCGGTCGACGCCAGCCATCGACCACAGCCTGGTGGGTCCAGCCCCGTACGCTCCACGAACCACCGTGCAGACGTCGCTCACCCACCACCTATCGCCACGATAAACGCCGTCTGCCACACGCAGTGTTGCCCGCAGTTGAAGTAACCTCCCCACCATTTTCAAGTGCAAAACCTACCAGAAAAGCACTAACAAAAATGCACCTGCTCTCATAATCACTAAAATTTCAGGTAAAATATTTTTGATTATTATGAAAGAAAACAATAAGGATATTGGTAATTAGTTTCCTTTATTCTATCTATCTATCACTTGCGCCTTTGTCCCGCATTTTGCGCGGGGTTGGCGTGGTTAAATCGGATTTGGTATGTTAATTTGAAGGGGTGTCCGTATGCTCTTCCTGCCGCCACCCCGTACCCCCCGGGACGGAATCAGAGTACCCTATTTGCCTGCGTCGAGTGGAAATCATGGAAAAGTGCGGATGTGTTGCAAATGTCTGTGAGTCGTGTAACTGAGGCGGGACGTGGGGACCAGCCCGGTATTCACCTAGAGGGATGTGGAAAACCGCCTAAAAACCACATCCAGGCTGGCCAGCACAGCTCGTCGTTAATCCGGCGGTCGGATTCGATCCGGGACCAGCGCAGGCGAGTCCAGGAAGCAGCGCATTAGCGCTCTCGGATAACCTGGCGGGTAATTAAGTTTCCTTTATTATTAATAAAATGTTCACCATCATTAAATGAACATACAATAAGAAAATCAGCAAGTCAAGGTCAGGAACATACAAAAAGTTCTATAACAACAGCTAATTATTTAAATGAATTCGTCTTCTTCAGCTAATCATTTTTGTCTGCGTCATCATCATCGTCGGTTCCAGATTGATGCGATTCTTTGGAACCGATTTGTTTTACAACGTTTATCAGAATTTCATATTCGTTGCACCATTTTCCTTCCAACCTCAAACCACAGCGTATTCTTAACATGGCAGTTAAGAGATTTAACTTCATTCTGTTCCTCTGCTTGTTTTTTATTACATTAATACTTCTAAATAGTCTCTCAACATCGGCATAGGAATGAGGCAGTGTTAATAATCAAATCTGGATTCGCCTTGAGCATCTTTGAAATGTAATACTTCATTCCAAATCTTTTTTGTATCTTTGTTCTCGTTCCTGTTCAACAAATGAATTTATCGCCAGCGATCATCTACTGTTGCTATAAATTCTACACTTTTCTTGAACTGAGCCATTTTATCAATTGGATTTTCCTTATAGTGCCTAAATGCTCGTTCAACACTTATTCTGGAATTTTTTTATCAACGTCAAATATTCTGGTAACCTGTTTTTTATTTCTTCAATCAGACCTACTATAAATGTTATGCACAGATTACTGAACATTTATTCATTCCCCGTGGTAATCCCTTTTCTCTCATTTCAAGTAACTGCTTTTCAAAGCGGATTCCCACATAACATCTTCGATCGAAAAAATCACGGCGAAACATTGTCTCAAAATTTTGTAGAAAATCCGAAGAAATTCTGGTCGTATGTAAAGTACACAAGCGGCAAGACGCAGTCAATACCTTCGCTGCGCAGTGCCGATGGTACTGTTACCGACGAATGTGCCGCTAAAGCGGAGTTATTGAACGCAGTTTTCCGAAATTCCTTCACCAGGGAAGATGAATGGAATACTCCAGAATTTGAAACACGAACAGCTGCTAGCATGAGTTTCTTAGAAGTAGATACCTTAGGGGTTGCGAAGCAACTCAGATCACTTTGTACGGGCCAGTCTTCAGATCCAGATTGTATACCGATTAGGTTCCTTTCAGATTACGCTGATACAATAGCTCCCTACTTAGCACTCATATACAACCGCATGCTCACCGATAGATCTGCACCTACAGATTGGAAAATTGCGCAGGTCGCACCAGTGTTTAAGAAGGGTAGTAGGAGTAATCCATCTAACTACAGACCTATATCATTGACGTCGGTTTGCAGTAGGGTTTTGGAGCATATACTGTATTCAAACATTATGAATTACCTCGAAGGGAACGATCTATTGATACGTAATCAGCATGGTTTCAGAAAACATCGTTCTTGTGCAACGCAGCTAGTTCTTTATTCGCACGAAGTAATGGCCACTATCGACAGGGGATCTCAAGTTGATTCCGTATTTCTAGATTTCCGGAAAGCTTTTGACACCGTTCCTCACAAGCGACTTCTAATCAAGCTGCGGGCCTATGGGGTATCGTCTCAGTTGTGCGACTGGATTCGTGATTTCCTGTCAGGAAGGTCGCAGTTCGTAGTAATAGACGGCAAATCATAGAGTAAAACTGAAGTGATATCAGGTGTTCCCCAGGGAAGCGTCCTGGGACCTCTGCTGTTCCTGATCTATATAAATGGCCTGGGTGACGATTTGAGCAGTTCTCTTAGGTTGTTCGCAGATGATGCTGTAATTTACCGTCTAGTAAGGTCATCCGAAGCCCAGTATCAGCTGCAAAGCGATTTAGAAAAGATTGCTGTACGGTGTGGCAGGTGGCAGTTGACGCTAAATAACGAAAAGTGTGAGGTGATCCACATGAGTTCCAAAAGAAATCCGTTGGAATTCGATTACTCGATAAATAGTACAATTCTCAAGGCTGTCAATTCAACTAAGTACCTGGGTGTTAAAATTACGAACAACTTCAGTTGGGAAGACCACATAGATAATATTGTGGGGAAGGCGAGCCAAAGGTTGCGTTTCATTGGCAGGACACTTAGAAGATGCAACAAGTCCACAAAGAGACAGCTTACACTACACTCGTTCGTCCTCTGTTAGAATATTGCTGCGCGGTGTGGGATCCTTACCAGGTGGGATTGACGGAGGACATCGAAAGGGTGCAAAAAAGGGCAGCTCGTTTTGTATTATCACGTTGTAGGGCAGAGAGTGTGGCAGATATGATACGCGAATTGGGATGGAAGTCATTAAAGCAAAGACGTTTTTCGTCGCGGCGAGATCTATTTACGAAATTTCAGTCACCAACTTTCTCTTTCGAATGCGAAAATATTTTGTTGAGCCCAACCTACACAGGTAGGAATGATCATCAAAATAAAATAAGAGAAATCAGAGCTCGAACAGAAATGTTTAGGTGTTCGTTTTTCCCGCGCGCTCTTCGGGAGTGGAATGGTAGAGAGATAGTATGATTGTGGTTCGACGAACCCTCTGCCAAGCACTTAAATGTGAATTGCAGAGTAGTCATGTAGATGTAGATGTAGATGAACGTTTTGAGTAAAAATACTAACTTAATTTGTAGGTAAAGTAACTTTGCTGAAAAGTGTGTCTATCAGGTTCGTCAACTTATCAAAGCGTTTGGTGTGATCTGTATCTTTCGACTCGAACATTTTATTGACTCCGTTTATTTCAATTAATATTGGATATAAAATGAAACATATGCGTAATTGATCTCATTCGCATACAAATCGTGCCATAACTCTGACATGTGACACCTTTCAAAGCCGGCCTTGCGAGCGAGCGGTTCTAGGCGCTTCAGTGACCACCGTTGCCAGCAGTCAAGTACAGCTTTTCGTAACCCTGTTATACGACCTCGTTCAAACTCTGGCGTATTCGTAGCCTTAAAGGTACTCTTGACTAAAATCAACTCACCATGTTCAATCTCAGAGGTAACTAACGCTCAGGGCCGTTACAGCAAGAATTTGAAGCAAACCTCATTTACATCTTCACAGCGACGATCTTTGCGTTACTCTTATGCGGCTGACGCGAAATTTGAACAGACACAATCATTCAGATGTAGAAAAATACGCCTACCAGTTTTTTGTTTACGTCGCACAGCTCCTGCTTCGTGCTGCGATTATTTTTTTATCGATGTAATTACCTGTACGTCTATTACTTTTATAGAGGGATTAAAGACATTTTTGTTTTGAATGTTTGTGGTACGGGCCGCTAGGCGGCAGCCTAGACAGTCTGCGCTTAGAGAGCCTGTATACAGAGAGAGTGACCATAGGTGAAATTGCCCGTGATTGGTTGATTAGCTTTGGCGCCATTTTTCTGCCAAACGTCTCTCCCGCTTCCTATGTTCGCCGTGCTTTTGAGTTGAATTGAAGTTCAGATGACTTTTGGAAACGATTAAAAGGTGTTTGGATTATTGAGAGACTTGTTATGAATGGAAGGAATGAGTAACTCTTGTAATAAAGTCCGGGTACAACTTTCTTAGTGGTATATACGTATTATCCGAAATATTTATTTAGTTACTCCTATAAAAATGTTTGGTTCTTCACTTTGCTCAGAGAACTCTGATTTTAAGGTGTCAGTTTTTTTTCAATATTTTTAGTCACGCAAAACAGGTAGGCTTATTATAATTTACTGCATTTTTAAGCTCTTATTTCTTTAACAGTTCGCGTATACTGGTATCATCATAAGCTTTTCTGAAGCCAATATCTGACAGTCCTTGCTGGAAACGGAAAGTTCCTGTAATTGTTGTGCCATGCTCATTCGACTTAATAGTGTCAAACTTTATTTCGTTCCGAATCAGAACACTAGGCATTATTTTGGTTTCAGTATTATTTCCTGACTGTTGACGCAGGCAAGTTGTAAGCACGTTTTCCGCAGTTGTCGTGATTGCTGAAACATTATTCGTAGTAAATAATTGTAGGTATTCTTGAAGACAGCTTTTAATAGGCCTACTTACTGTGGGGTAGAAGGGATACGGTAGTTTTCTTGTTATATTTGGTCGTTATTACAGTAGCCTACATTTAATATTACTCTGCCTCGTGATGGCTGGGTGTTGTGTGATGTCCTTAGGTTAGTTAGGTTTAAGTAGTTCTAAGTTCTAGGGGACTGATGACCATAGATGTTAAGTCCCATAGTGCTCAGAGCCATTTGAGCCATTTAATATTAGCTGATTCTTGTGATCTTTTTCGTTTTTTATCTACGGGAGGTATTCAATATGTGAAAGAAAGTTGCAAGCAGTTGTTTATTTGTGAGATGCAAAAAGTTTGAAGACGTGACAAGAAGTACTAATACGTCTCACACTTTTTGCATGTCACAAGTAAACAACTGCTTACGACTTTCATTCATCTGACGTAATACAGGTACGTTAAATCTTTAGCGTTATGCACTTCCGATACAAAACAAATGGTATACACCAAAATTTTTTGATTATTTACGTTACTTCCATTGCAATATGTCTAGTAAACAAACTTTAAAGGAGATAAATGCAAGTAACGAATAATTTTTACAGCCACTGTATCAGATTTTCCTGTGCTGTTCGTAGTAGGCTACTATGAGTATATTATAGCTGTAAGGAAAGGCATTTAACGAATGATTTCGCCATATTGTCTTGTGTTTTCTGGTTCGGTGAGTGTGTACTCCACTACTCCGCTAATGGCCATTCAAAAGTCCCGCCCGCAGTTTGGCAGAAAAATGGCCGCCGTATCGTCCGGTTGGCCACTCTCTCCCTATACAGGTTTTCTATCTGCGCTTAAATGCGGTCCTGATCATTTATAATCGGAACTGGTAGCTTACGTATGTGAAAGCTTTGTATTTATTACATTCGCGGCGGCGCACGACGACGCGCGGCCCCCGGCCTCGCCGCCAGCGCTGTTCTCTCCTTGGCTTTATGATTAAGAAGCAGGAGGCCGCTGCTGTTAGGCCTGATTACAGAGCTGCTTCTCAGCTGCGGGGTCCTCCTTTTTGGCGCCGCCGCAACTTCTGCCCTTTGTCTCTCTCTCTCTCTCTCTTTTTCGCCGTCTCCTATTGTTGTTGTTGTAACAGTGCAACGTGCCGGCAACAGCAAGCTCATTACGTTCGTACCATCAGACTCCTGCGGACGAGGGATATGGCCACTCGCCATTCGGAAAAAACAACTAAAAATACCTCGTACTACAACTGGTTTATCACAGATACTTGGACAAACGATCAGATGAGTTAATCAAAAGAACAGTATGCGATGGTGTGCTGCTAAGTAATACCTCCGATTTCTTTATTCTGTTATAAATATCGGTTGAAGTACATGTCATGCTGACGGAAGTTGCATCCCTAAGCCGCTAGAGGGCTCGGAATTGCAGCGTGTAACATGGGGGCATGTAACGTAATAATACTGATGGAAAAAAATCGCAGCACCAAAAAATAATTAATGTAAAATAATGAAATTTCGTGAATACATTTGTGTAGATAACATACTTAAATGATTAATATTGCATGATCACAGGTTAATGTAAGTGCGAGATAGGTCATTGCAAACGAGAAATGCTGGTACATTAATAACCGGTGTAATCGCCAGAAAGTTGAATGCAAGCATGCACACGTGCATGTAGATGCGGATGTCAGTCTGTGGGATGGAATTCAATGTCTGTTACACTTGGTCGGTCAATATAGGGACGCTTATCGCTGGTTGTGGATGCCACTGGAGTTGTCCGATGATGTCCCCTATGTGCTCGATCGGAGACAGATCTGGTGATTTAGCAGGCCAAGGCAATAAGTAAGACACTCTGTAGCGCATGTTGGGTTACAACAACAACATGTGGGCCACGTTATCCTTTGGAAACACCCCTGCAATTCTGTTCATAACTGGAAGCACAACACAGGTCGTGTTACCAGATTGACGAACAAATTTGCGGGCAGGATGCGTGGGATAGCCACAGAGGGCATCTGCTGTCGTACCAAATAGACTCCAGACCATAACCCGGAGTTTAGGTACAGTGTGTCTAGCACGCAGAAAGGTTGGCTGCAGGCCCTCTCTTGGTCCCTTATAGCTAACACACGACCATCGCTAGCACTGAAACACAACTAGCTTTCATCAGCTTGTACATATGTCGTACGACCCTCATTGGTTTCTTCGGTTATTCCAAGCAATGGTGTTTGTCAGTTAATATTGACAACTCTACGCCAACTCCGTTGCTCTCGGTCGTTAGGTGAAGGCCGTCGACCTAACATTTGCTGTTCTAGGCACACCCTTGATACTATGAATCTCGGAATACTGAGTTCCCTAACGATTTCCGAAATAGAATGTCCCATGTGACTAGCACCAACTACCATTTCGCGTTCAAAGTCTGTTAATAGCCGTCGTGCGGCCATAATCACGTCAGACATCTTTTCACATGAATCACCTGAGTACAACCGCCAATGTACTGGCCATTTATACCTTGTGTACGCAATACTGCGGCCCTCTTTATCTGCGCATATCGCTAACTTGTGACTTTGTCACAGTGTAGTGGCTGGCGCGTGGTGGCGCAGCAAGTTCTGAACAACCCGTGACCAAAGGATTCAGTCGGTCATTCAGCAGTTCGCTGTCTAATATTCAGCGTTGCTAACTCTCGAACACGTGGTACTGAGTTCGATTCCCGGCTAGACACAAGATTGTCTCCGCTCGGGACTGGGTCTGTGTTTGTATGTTGTCCTGACCATCGGCGCACAAGGCGCCGAAGTGGCGTAAAGTAGAAAGACTTGCACTACGCGACCGAAGTCCGCGGAAAAGCACTCCCTACCGAAATGACATACGCAAATTACATTTCGTTTTGTTTTTCAGTGGCTGAGAGATCTGAAGAACAGGCCAAGGGAAGAGATCAACATCCTCTGTATCGTGGTATGTCACAACAGCATGGGCAAGAGGGAGCCTTGTGTAAGAAGACAACGTCATCTAGACGTGGAGGATATGGCACAGCCTCTAGCCTAGGCTTGACGGAAATGAATCGCTTGCTATCCAAACTACTGTCAGTTCTAATCAGAGGTGATCATCAAGTGTAGCTGTGCTGCACCATACCACCACTCAAGCATCTGGGCCAGCATGGCGATGACGAATGACTTCTCGTCGGATTCTTCATGCACGGCATTGTCAATTGCGGTGCTCCACCCACAGCCATAACTGGTTTGTAACGACAACGTAGCTCCACTCCGGTGTCGACTGCTGTCGATGGACATGCAGTTGTCGGCGTACATCACCCTGATGCCGCGTCAAGAAAAGCCGCAACAGAGGCCGCCGTGCTAATTCGCACTGGTGGCCCAGACGTCACAATGTGTCTTTGGGTATTCCCATTGGTTCAGTGCATAACTTCGTTACGTTTTTGCATAAATTTAATAAACAAATCAAATACAGATAACAAAGACTTTATTCGTCAATAATATATTCTCTTTCGCTATTTACAACAGTCTACCAACACTGGCTTAAGTTTTCGACTTCGCGTCTATAAAAATCAGGCGGTTTTGAGGCGACGAAATCGTCGAGCCATGTTGGCAGCGCATCTTCATCCGGAAAGGAAGTTCTTGAAGGTTGTTCGATAGGGAGCGGCGAATGTGAAAATATGACGGCGCAAGATCATGTGAGTACGGTAGGTGTTGAGTGACTTACCAACTCTACCTGTATATTGGTTTTTGTCAATCTAGCAGAATGCGGGCGGGCGTTATTGTGCAGTAGTATAACTCGACGCAGTCTTCCTGGTCGTTGTTTTTGGATAGCGTTTACAAGACGTCTCAGGTGTTGACAATGAATGTTAGCAATGGGTACACCTCGGGGAAGTAATTCGTAGTACACCACAGCGTCGCATTTGCACCACACGGATAACAGTGTCCAACGCTGATGGGAGCAGGTCTCTGTACGGGCCTGCTTTATTTGGGCTCAACCATTCCTTTCTTTTTCTTATATTAGCGTAAAGAAACTATTTCTTATCACCATTAACTATAAAGGGTTGGAATGGTCGGTGTTGTTAACGAGCCAACTGACGACCAAGCAGAGAGACATACTTTATCGATTTTCAAAAATGGTTCAAATGGCTCTGAGCACTATGGGACTCAACTGCTGAGGTCATTAGTCCCCTAGAACTTAGAACTAGTTAAACCTAACTAACCTAAGGACATCACACACATCCATGCCCGAGGCAGGATTCGAACCTGCGACCGTAGCGGTCTCGCGGTTCCAGACTGCAGCGCCAGAACCGCGCGGCCACTTCGGCCGGCTTTTATCGATTTTGGTTTGGAGCATGCAGTACCCATACACCCGATTTTCTGACTTCCCCCATTACATGTAAATGTCGCACAGTGTTGGAATGATCAGAGTTCATAGCATTTGTCAGTTTTCGAGCACAGTGACGTGGATAATTGTGGATTAATTCGTTTAAACGATCTTCATGAAATCCCGAAGGTCTTCCTGAATCCGGAGAGTCACTAATGTCAAAACGACCCCCCTTAAAACGAGAAAACCAAATCCTTGCCGTGCATTGTGCTATGGCATTATCCCCACACACAGCGCAAATGCTTCTGGCTGTTGAAAGTGTGTCAGCAGGGTTCAAGTCGTCATAAAGGCGAATGATCGACACAGCCTGTTTTAATGTCCACTAAGAAATGTGCAGATACTTTGATCTGATAGTGTAGATTAATCTGTTGAGTCTCGTCGTAGACGCGAGTGCTGAGTGTTTGCTTCCCTCGCTGAGAGGAAATGCTGAACCCCAGGTGAACGCCGTCCCGCGAATGTAATTCTTGGCACATCCGCGACTCCCGAACAAATAAAACGCCGAGCTTCGCGAAGCGCGGCGGTAACAGCGGGGACTGGAGATTCGCACTCGCGCTAAGTTGCGGGCGGAACTTGTAATGGCTTTCTGGCAGGCGCCCCGACGGTGGCGGCGCTCCAGATGGCCACGGCGAAAGAAGCCGCTGGTAAGCATGCCCGGCTGGGGGACTTCCTTAATCACTTACACGCGTTTTACTGCGGATTATCGCCCGCTCTAGCAGCTGCGTCCCGCCTCGCTTTTCTTATTGCGTCCGTCTGTCCCGCCGCCCGCCGCCCGCGCCCGCCAGAATAAAAAGCAGTCGTATCGCGGGCGATCGACCGTACGCAGCAGCAGCAGCGGGATGCGGTGCCAGCTGGCACGGTGCCGCCGGCCGTCTGCTCCTGTCCCTACAGCCCCATGCGATTTCTCCATACCAGATGCCAGATTACTGTTAAGGTGGGGAAAAGCCTTTCGTGTGTCACACGTCAAAATCCTACAAATTTCCTTCGGCATTAGCCAGTGCCTACATCAGATGCACTAAAGGACATGGACGCAGTCATCTACATCTACAGGGTGGGCGACAAGTTCCCATGCCCCCTAGCATCGAATGCTAATCGATTTGATTTACACTACTGGCCATTAACATTGCTACACCACGAAGATGACGTACTACAGACGCGAAATTAAATCGACAGGAGGAAGATGCTGTGATATGCAAATGATTAGCTTTTCAGAGCATTCACACAAGGTTGACGCCGGTGGCGACACCTACAACGTGCTGACATGAGGAAAGGTTCCAACCGATTTCTCATACACAAACAGCAGTTGACCGGCGTTGCCTGGTGAAACGTTGTTGTGATGCCTCGTGTACGGAGGAGAAATGCGTACCATCACGTTTCCGACTTTGATAAAGGTCGGATTGTAGCCTATCGCGATTGCGGTTTATCGTATCGCAACATTGCTGCTCGCATTGGTCGAGATCCAATGACTGTTAGCAGAATATGGAATCGGTGGGTTCAGGACGGTAATACGGTACGCCGTGCTGGATCGTAACGGCCTCGTATCACTATCAGTCGAGATGACAGGCATCTTATCCGCATGGCTGTAACGGATCGTGCAGCCACGTCTCGATCCCTGAGTCAACAGATGGGGACGTTTGCAAGACAACAACTATCTGCACGAACAGTTCGACGACGTTTTCAGCAGCAGGCACTATCAGCTCGGAGACCATGGCTGCGGTTACCCTTGACGCTGCATCACAGACAGCAGCTCCTGCGATGTAGTACGCAGCGACGAACCTGGGTGCACGAATTGCAAAACGTCATTTTTTCGGATGAATCCAGGTACTGTTTAAGGCATCATGATGGTCGCATCCGTGTTTGGCGACATAGCGGTGAACGCACATTCGAAGCGTGTATTCGTCATCGCCATACTCTCGTATCACTCGGTGTGATGGTATGGGGTGCCATCGGTTACACGTCTCGGTCACCTCTTGTTCGCATTGACGGTACTTTGAACAGTGGACGTTACATTTCAGATGTGTTTCGACCCGTGACTCTACCCTTCATTCGATCCATGCGAAACCCTACATTTCAACAGGATAACGGACGACCGCATGTTGCAGGTCCTGTACGGGCCTTCCTGGATGCAGAAAACGTTCGACTGCTGCCCTGGCCAGCACATTCTCCAGATCTCTCACCAACTGAAAACGTCTGGTCAATGGTGGCCGAGCAACCGGCTCGTCACAGTACGCCAGTCACTACTCTTGATGAACTGTGGTATCGTGTTGAAGCTGCATGGGCAGCTGTACCTGTACACGCCAACCAAGCTCTGTTTGACTCAATGCCCAGGCGTATCAAGGCCGTTATTACGGCCAGAGGTGGTTGTTCTCGGTACTGATGTCTCAGGAACTATGCACCCAAATTGCGTGAACATGTAATCACATGTCAGTTCTAGTATAATATATTTGTCCAATGAATACCCTTTCATCATCTGCATTTCTTCTTGGTGTAGCAATTTTAATGGCCAGTAGTGCATTTTTTAACTTACTTACACTGGTACGCCAAAACATTATGACTACTACCCATCGTAATGTTGGATGCCGGCTGGTGGCGTTCCTTTGAGCGATTTTGACAAAGAGTAGATTATTATTACGCTGAAGGTGTGAATGAATACCTCGTAAAAGGCGAAGAAGGTCGAATGATTACGTGCTACTGTCATGAGCACCTATGAAAAAAGGTAGATCAGTGAAACTACAACTAGGCACTAAATGGTTGGATGTGCAGGATTCTTCACAGTACGTGGCGTTCGGAGGCTTGTATTCTCTGTAAAGTACAATAAATTTTGATCTGCGGCATTTCTGCCGAAAAAGCACAATGCTGTTGCACGCACAAGTGTTTCAGAGCACATCATTCATCATACATCTACATATATACTCCGCTAGCCACCAAGCGCGAGGGAAAAACGACCGTCTGAACGCCTCAGTACGAGCTCTAATTTCCCTCATCTCTGAATGGTGATCATTGCGCGATTTGAAAGCTGGTGGTAATAATATATGTTCTACATCCTCGTTGAAGATCGGATTTCGGAATTTGAATCAGACCCAACTGATAAGGGTCCCACACAGACGAATAATACCCTAAGGCTGGACTAACTAACGTATTGTAAGCTATTTCCTTTATTGAAGGACTGCATCGCTTCAGGATTTTACCAATAAACCGGAATCTGGAGTTCGCTTTACCCGTTACTTGTGTAATCTGATCATTCCACTTGAGTTCATTTCGAATAGTCACACCCAGATACTTGACGGATGTTACCGCTTCCAAAGACAGGGCATCTATTTTGTACTCGTACATTAATTGGGGTTTTCGCCTTGTTATACGCAGTAGGTTACACTTACTAATATTGAGAGATAACTGCCAGTCATTAGACTGCGCATTTATTTTCTGCAAATCCTCATTGATTTGTTCACAACTCTCGTGTGATAGTACTTTTCTGTAGACTACAGCAGCATCGGAAAACAGTCTAATGCCGCTGTCAATACCATCAATCAGATCGTTTATGTAAAAAGCAGCGAACCTGTTGCGCTACCCTGGAGCACACCTCAAGTTACGCTTGTTTCTGTTGAAGTCACCCCGTTCAGGACGGCATACTGCACCCTGTCTATCCAATCGCATATGTCATCGGATAGACCGTAAGCGCGCACTTTTTGGAGCAAGCGACAGTGCGGAACTGAATGGACCGCCTTTCGAAAGTCGACAAATATGGCATCAACATGAGAGCCGGTATCTAGAGCCTGTCGTATATCATGCACAAAGAGGGCCAGCTGTATCTCGCATGACCGCTGTTTCCTAAAACCGTGCTGGTTTCTGCAGATGAGCTTCTCAGAGTCTAGAAACGTCGTTATGTCTGAACACAAAATATGTTCCATGATTATACAAAAAATCGATGTCAGTGAAAGTACCCGGTAATTATGTGCATCCGATTTTCTACCCTTTTCATATATTGCTATGACCTGGTCCTTCTTCCAGTGCCGTGGAACTTTCCGCTGTTCCAGTGATCTCTGATAGATGACGGATAAGAATGGTGCTATATTTGTAGCATAGCCAACATATAATCTTACGGGGATACCGTCTGGGCCAGATGCCATCCTGGCCGTCTAAGGATCTTAACTGTTTTACAATCCCAGATAAACTAAACACCACATTCTTGAACGTGGATCTCCACAGCAGAATGCGTCTACTTATTCACATGTTGACCAAATGACATCGTCAGTAACAATTGTAGTGGGCACAGAACCATTGAAATTCGACCGTCCATTACTGGAAACGTGTCAGTTCTTCCGGTTCAAAAATTGTTCAAATGGCTCTAAGCACTATGGGACTTAACATCTGAGGTCATCAGTCCCCTAGACTTAGAACTACTTAAACCTAACTGACCTAAGGACATCACACACATCCATGACCGAGGCAGGATTAGAACCTGCGACCGCAGCAGCACCGCGGTTCCGGACTGAAGCGGCTAGAACCGCTCGGCCACAGCGGCCGGCTTGCTCTTCCAGTGAACCACATTTTTGCTACACTAGGTCGCTGATAGTCTCCATAAACGCCTTCGTCGACGTGAACGGCGGCTCGAAACGTGCAGCCAACCATGGGGGTAGTATAATGGTATGGGAGACATTCTCCTGCGCTTGCATGGGACCTATGGTACTAATCCAAGACAAGCTGACAGCTGCGAACCACCTGCATCCCTTCTGGTTTGATGTCTTCCCCGACAGCGGTGTCACCTTTCAGCAGTATAATTGTCCGTGTCTCGGAGCCAGAACCGTGCTGCAGCGGTTTGATGTGCAAGATAGTGAACTCATGTTGATGTCTCGGCGACCAGATTAACCTGCTGTAAATCATATGGAACCCATCTGGATCGCTATCGGACGCCATCATCGCGTACTGAAATCAGCAGCCCGTTATTTACGCGAATTTTATGACCAGTGCGTAGACATCCAAGGCCACGTACCTCCACAAACCTACCAGCAAACTGTCGGATCCTTGATACGCAGAATCAGTGATGTATTTCGTTCCAAAGACGGACAAACAAGCTATTAAGCATATGTCGTAATGTTTCGGCTCATCAGTGTGTCTACTGAGCGGGCGAGATGTCTCCTTACCGCTATTATCGAATGCTAATTTATTTGATTTGTTTCAGCACAAACACTTACATAATGAGTGTACAGTGTATTGGTATGTTTCCAATCGTGCTCTTAACACATTTACATGCGTCTTCTTGCCATATTTTTGACCATGTCTGGTGTTACCGTGTGATATGTATCCTCAACAGTATTGCGCAGTTCTTTGTATCATAAAGACATGCAAATATATGTGTTTTAATGCCTCTTCACAACGAACTGTCAGGTGCAGTGAGGTCAGGACCTCTTGGTGGCCATTCCAGTTTTGATGATCAATCACGACCTGTCCACCGTCCTCGAAAGTGTCCATTTAGGAACTCGCGCACTGCCAGACCCTAGTAGGAGGCGCTCCATCTGGCTGGAACCATGAACGTTCTATGAGACCCCCTCCCTGAAACTGCGGTATTAACCACATTTGTAACATGTGTAAATAATGTGCGCCATTCACACTTCCTTCAAGAAAGTTCGGTTGTAGTAGATGTGATGTCATAACTGCCCATGTCATTGCGTGAGGCGGGTTCCTTTCTAACTCGACGGTGCGACGAGGATTCTCTTTAGCTTAAACGACAATATTTCTAGCCCATGAGCTGCTATAAACGGCCGGCCGCGGTGGTCTCGCGGTTCTAGGCGCGCAGTCCGGAACCGTGCCCTTCAAGACACCATCCATTCCGTTCAACTGCTCTTCCAAGTCCTTTGCTGTCTCTGACAGAATTACAATGTCATCGGCGAACCTCAAAGTTTTTATTTCTTCTCCATGGATTTTAATACCTACTCCGAATTTTTCTTTTGTTTCCTTTACTGCTTGCTCAATATACAGATTGAATAACATCGGGGAGAGGCTACAACCCTGTCTCACTCCTTTCCCAACCACTGCTTCCCTTTCATGCCCCTCGACTCTTATAACTGCCATCTGGTTTCTGTACAAATTGTAAATAGCCTTTCGCTCCTTGTATTTTACCCCTGCCACCTTCAGAATTTGAAAGAGAGTATTCCAGTTAACGTTGTCAAAAGCTTTCTCTAAGTCTACAAATTCTAGAAACGTAGGTTTGCCTTTTCTTAATCTTTCTTCTAAGATAAGTCGTAAGGTTAGTATTGCCTCACGCGTTCCAACATTTCTACGGAATCCAAACTGATCTTTCCCGAGGTCCGCTTCTACCAGTTTTTCCATTCGTCTGTAAAGAATTCGCGTTAGTATTTTGCAGCTGTGACTTATTAAACTGATAGTTCGGTAATTTTCACAACTGTCAACACCTGCTTTCTTTGGGATTGGAATTAGCCTTATAGTCGTTACGTAATCGTGCAACTAACAAGCAAGAACGTACACACACAATAACACTGTGTCGTCTGTTCACTATAACAATGAACTCGTAAATACTGTCTAAATATGTTCCCTAGGTTCTAGACTGGATAGTGAACTTCAAAACATTGTTGCATATTAACAGTTTCTAAGTCTGACAAAGCACACTAGTAACGTGAAGTGAAAAAAAAAAAAATGGTTCAAATGGCTCTGAGCACTATGGGACTCAACTGCTGTGGTCATAAGTCCCCTAGAACTTAGAACTACTTAAACCTAACTAACCTAAGGACAGAACACCCAGCCATCACGAGGCAGAGAAAATCCCTGACCCCGCCGGGAACTGAAAAATTTTATGGCAAAGACTAAGTTATAAAGCTGATTATCTTTCAATAAACGCTTTTACATGTGAAATGTGGTGCAATCCTTTACTCTTCCTAGTACGCAGAGTTTCAATTTCAACGCAATTATCATGTGGTATACGTCGGATTCTGTAAGGTCCATTGTAAACTAGAAAGAATTTGTGACTCAAGTGTTTCTTCTTATGTGACAATGAATGAGCTTTAATGATAACTTTCTGACCAATGTATAATTTCTTTGCATTTGCTTTATCGTGTAGTTTTCTCCTTTTGTCTTCTGCAGCTTCTAATTCAGTAACGGAATAATTTTTTTCAGATTTTGTTAGCACTCGGCTAGCAAAAGCAATGGTTTTCTGAACAGTAGTGTCATTTTCTGTGGCTTCTTGAAATAAATGGGCACCATGACTGACTTCAAAAGAATCCGTGCTAAGGCAGAAATCTTGTGATAGATCTGGATGAGCTAGTATTGGCGCGTTAAGTAGCGATTCTTTCAAAGAATTGAATTCCAACTGTGCATGTTCGTCCCAGTTCCAAATAGTATTTTTTCCAGTGAGAGAACAAAGTTTTGGTGTAATTAGAATTTGCATATTCAGAAAACGACGGTAAAAATTTACGAGACCTAGAAAACTGCGGACTTCTTTTTTTGTGGATGGAACTGGAATTGCTCTGATTGCTTCTAACTTTTCAGGATCCGGCTGAATGCCTTCAGAAGAAATAATATGTCCCAAAAACTTCTCCTTTGTCCTACCGAATTCAGACTTTTCCAAGTTAACTGTAATTCCAGATTCTGCAAAAATACGTAACAAACTGTTGAGGACGCGATTATGTTGTTCCCATGAGGCTTCTGCTATTAGAATATCATCCACATATAAGGTGATGTGACGTTTTAAGAAATCAGGTAATATGGAATTTAGCCCGCGAATGAACGCTGCCGAAGAAATGTTCAAACCGAAAGGAAGTTTCCGAAATTGATAACAAACGCAGAAACAAAGGAAAGCTGTGTATTTTCTACATTCTGGATGAAGTTCGATCTGGTGAAAGCTAGATCTGAGATCAATAGAAGACAACACTTTTACACGATTAAAATTTTGAAGAAGTTCTTCCAACGCTTGCGGCCTGTCTGTTTCAGGAATGATGATAGTATTGATATGTCTCGAATCTAAGACAAGCCTGATCGATCCATTTTTCTTCTCAACAACATGCAATGGATTGTTGTATGAGCTTACTGCAGGCTCAATAATGCCCTCGTCAAGCATAGATTGTATTTCTGTTCTAACACGGTCCCTATAATGTGCCGGAATTACGTATGGTTTAACACAAAATTTAGTATGCTCACGAACACGAAATTGGTATTGAAATCCCTTGATTGTTCCTGTTTTGGGAGTAAAAAATGTGGAATGTGCTTGTATAATCTCAAAAAGGTCTTGCCTATCAGTGTCATTACAATTCTCAATTGTTTGAATTTTATTCTGAATTAACTCATTAGTATCAAATGCGCCGTCGATATCATCCCTGTCAGTACTTGCAGAGTGATTGTTAGTGTCAAGTTCCGTAGAAAATTCCGAACTGTTGTCTAACAGTAGGTAAAGCCGATTAATTTCTTCGTCATGGTTTGAGAGCCAATCTTCAAATTTCAAAGCTATTGACTTACCTTCCTTCTCTAAACTTATTTCAGCATCGTGAAAGTTTAAGATTGCTTTGTATTCATTCAAAAAGTCTACTCCCAATATAATTTCCGTCGACAACAATGGAACAATAAGAAAGTTCATAGAGAAGCTGTGGCTTTGGTAAAAGAATTCTAAGTTGGTTTGTTGGCGTACATCTACACTTTTTCCAAATATTGCACCTTGTAATTTAATCTTACGTAACGGAAGTGTGGGGCAATCGCTCGCTTTGTTGCATTTGCTAAAGGCTGTTTCACTAATTACTGAAATGGGACTGCCAGAGTCAAGTACTGCCGTAAATTTTACGTCATTTACTGTAATGTGAATCACAGGATATGCAATGTTGTCATGTTTTACATCGTGTTCCTGGAGTAAGATGTCCCTAATGTCTTCCATTTTTACGTAATTACTAGCTACGGTAGCCGCGTCGTCAGTTTCATAAGTACGTTTTGTGGCTGCCAGCAGTGTGAGTCATTGCCTATTGTCTCTTTGTTGGCGCGCGTCGTTATTGGGATTAGGAGGCCTAACTTCTACAAATTCACCTTGTCGAGAGGGCCCTGCCCTGTTTGAATCCCGCCAGTTCTGATGCAATTCAGGTCTGTCGTTACGATCATATCGTCTGTCGTCATGTCGGTAGATTCCATAGTTTCTTTCTTGTCACTCGCGTGGTGGAGAATTTCTCCCTGAATCGTAACTGCGCGCTGGACCGTTGCGTCTAAAGTTATTCTGTCTCCCTTGATAATAATTATTTTGGTTCCCATATTGTCTGTTTCTCTGATTGTCTCTGTGATAGTCACTACCGCAGATAGGTGATCTTTCCCTGTAATTATTACTACTCTGCCAACGGTTGTCATACGGGTGGTGTCTGTTTTGGTCACGATGTGTGTTGTGAGAATAGCCTTGTCGTGTCCAGTTATTATTTCTTTCATCGCGGAATTGCGACGGATGTGACCTGTAATTGTTGTGTTCCTGTTTTCGCGTTCCGCGATTGTCAGTGTCAATTTCTAATTTTTGTAAGAGTCCCTGAAAAGCTTCAATGTCGTCTTTGCAACGTCCTGCCAAAATAATATGTCGTAAATGTTCAGGTAATTTGATTAAGCAAATGCGGATGAGTTCTGAGGGGCTGTTTGGGTTTGACAGGTACTGATTCTTGTGCAACATGTCTTCAAAATATTTCACAAGACTGGAGAATTCAGATTGTTCGAAATGTTTCATCATTATGATGCTATGTTTTACTCGGTCTTGTGTAGCTTGAGACCAATATGCTGAGAGGAAGGCATGATAAAATTCTCCTTCACTGTGACAATCGTGAATGACCGATCGCATTGTTACAGCTGGTTCATTCTCTTAGTAGCCACGCATAAATTCTAATCTGTGCTGCAATGACCAGTTGAGAGGAAAACAATGAGAGAATTGATGAAGCCATGCTCGTGGATGAATTTCGTTGCCAGACTTCTTAAATGTTTTGAATTTACGTGTAGTAATGAACAGCTTATAGTCAAAATCATCGTGTCGGCGAGTCGCACATCGTTCATTGTTACTTCGTTTCGGCGGTTCCATCTCAAAATTCAATGCGCCTTGCCAATTTCTTTCATAATTTCCGAAGTGTCCTGTGTTATTATTTTGTGGTTGTTCTGTATTTCTATGTCCCTCTTCCCGTAATGGAGCGCGAGTGTCCTCTGAAATATGTAATTCTTGTATTACTTGTGCCAACTGATCTTGTACTTCCCGGATTTCTCTTTTGTACTGTGTTTTGATTTGATTTTGATTTTGTTTGAATTTTCTAATTTGTTCATACTCTTCAATGTCAGTGAAGGCTACAGGTCTTGTGTCATTCAGATCATCATCTACCTTTGTAGATAAGTTAGTGAACTGATCCGAAAGTTCGGCTACTTTATCCGATAGTGAAATTATTTCCTCTGTGTGTTTTTCTGAACCAAGTTTAAGAGTGTCCATTTGTGTTGAAATCGTATCTACTGTGTCTAAGTTTTCCTGAGTTTTTGCAAGTTGCGTAACCGAATCGGTAGATGCAACTGAGTCAATTTTAGCTTGCAAGGTCTCATGATTTTCATGAACAATAGTTTGCAGTTCTTTTATGGCTGCTTCGTGATTCTGTAATAGGTTGAAAATGATCACAAATTTGTGTTTTTACGTCATTACAGACTTTTTGACATTTCGATTCAATGTTATGTAACTCACTATTTAAATCTTCACGTGTTTGTTCAAGCGTGGTGTCTAACTTCCGAATATTTTGTTCCATTGTGTCTAGCTTTTGAAGCTTTTGCTGTGTTTGTCTCTGGTGTTGTTCCACTGTGTCTAACTTTTGAAGATTTTGTTCCATTGTGTCTAACTTTTGAAGCTTTTGCTGTGTTTGTCTCTGATTTTGTTCCATCGTGTCTAACTTTTGAAGATTTTGTTCCATTGTGTCTAACTTTTGAAGGCTTTGTCCCATTTGTTGCATTAACTGTAATAACAATGCACTGGTGTGTGAAACATGTTCCTCAGTGCTATTCGGCAGTGCATTTGAACCGGCAATATTCGCATTTTGAAAAGCAGAAAATGTGTCTTGACTTATTTGAGAAAACGGTGAGGACGCAAAACCTGAATTTACAGTATTTGCAAGGTCATGCCCTGTCATTTCGGATTCCTGAGGCGAGCTGTTGCCGACCGATCGATCGATAATGCTTCCCTGTTCACTATTGTTTCACTGTCTACGCCATTATTTGCCGCCCGCTCCATTTCCCAATGCACAATTACCGAATTACTACTTTGAATGTCTGTTAATTCATTACATAGTAATGCTGATAAGCTACGCTCGTCGTCACTATTATTTCTCAGTTTACTTTGGAGCCTAGTGTTACGTTTTTCACACGCCATAATTATCACGTATTTCACACGATAACACAGAAAAGCACAAATTGAAGAGCAAAATAAGAAAACACATTAACATAGCACTGAAAATAATATCTACTTAATTGCAAGCGCATCTGCGAAATACTTGGTGCAAATCTACATGCATGTCACAACTGCTTTACTGTACAACAATGAAAAACTACAACTACGAAGGAAATTCTATGATTACGCGCTAGCAATAAACAATAGCTACACTAATGACACAAACTACAAGAAAAAATCAGAAGATTCCAGTGAGGTATCCTCGGCTAAGGGTCGACATATGAAACGTCCCCTTAGAAAAATTATACATGACTGTGCTTAAACTGACACACAATATTTTTAGCGCAACGCAGTCTGACTTTCAATCATCCCTACAAAAGAATGGCACTGACTAACATTAACCTATACGTTTCACAAATCACTTACCTCACAAAAATCTTCGTTACTCGAACTACTGCAATACAGCGAGCGCCACTACTGCCAGCTAAATAAAAGATTCAAACTACTAAAGGCACTAACTACTGATAGGCATAGTTAGCAAATGAAAGATTTTGATACAGAACAAACAATGTATTTATCTTAATAGTGTTCAAAAGTCATAAGATATATAGCAGTTCATGACATCCAGTCTTACAAATTTCAAAACTCCGCCATTTCTCTCCCCACATCCACCACTGCTGGCGGTTGCGGTTCACCTCCAACTGCGTAACGCTACGCGCTGTTAACAGCCAACTGCCCAACACTACAATGGCAAATTCCAACAATGCCACCCAGCCACAGACTGCACACAGCACAGCCAGTGATTTTCATACAGAGCGCTACGTGGCGTTACCATTAAAAAAACCTAAACAGCCTACTTACAATTGTCTGCCCTGTGTGTTGTCGTTGGTATACCCACACTTACCACTAAGCGCTCCTCAGCAGTGTAAACATGACCGCTTCAATGAACCATGGCTGCAAATTAAAACTCACCTGCGAGTGCTAAAACATGTGTCCAACAGTTGATTGCAACAGTTGATAAGATGTAACGTAACCACCAAACTGCATAATAACATTTGATACCAAAAAGGGGTTACAGTGGTACGAGGATTTCTCACACATCCTGTACATTTCAGAAGACACCTTACAGCCGGTAGCGAGTGGTATTTAGGGTACGTGATCTCTCAGGTTATCTCGGTGTGATTAATTAACGGTGTGCTTCCGGGTGTTCAGCCGATTTGTTCAAAAATGGTTCAAATGGCTCTGAGCACTATGGGACTTAACATCTGAGGTCATCAATCTCCTAGAACTTAGAACTACTTAAACGTAACTAACCAAAGGACATCACACACATCCATGCCCGAGGCAGGATTCGAACCTGCGACCGTAGCGGTCGCGCCGTTCCAGACTCGAAACGACGGAAAACCTAATAAACCAGGGCAGTGGTTGCAATTTAAACAACGTTTGGGGGTGCACCACTCAGTTTATTAATATCTCGCCGGCTGCAACATCGTATGAAAGCGCTGACAAAATGTGCATTCACGAATATCGTCGTGGGCTCTAAAATAAAAGAACATCAAAGGGTGAATTAAGGTCCAAAGCAAGGGTGAATACGGGGTCCCCCTGGCTACTTCAGAGGTGCAGGTTTCTTTCGAACTGACTTCTTACAGGAAGAATACAATTTTAAAATTAAATTTCGCGAGCTTTTACATCGCCACCCGGATTTTATTGTTATTTACACGGATGGGTGTAAGAAGGTGGATTTTATCGGCTACTCTGTCGTGTTCTCAGGATAGGTCTCACACAGCACTTTTCAGGTCAGTTACGCGGAATTGTTTGCTATCCTGAGGGCACTGCAGCAGATGAGACTGTTTCGTGGCAAGATACTGTTAATATGCGCAAATTACTAGAGTGCCCTTCTCGCTATTGGTAAGATTACAGATAGCCGTACCGTAGGTACAACCACAACGGAGGAGTATCTGTTGAGAGGCCAGACAAATGTGTGGTTCCTGAAGAGGGGCAGCAGCCTTTTCAGTAGTTGCAGGGGCAACAGTCTGGATGATTGACTAATCTGGCCTTTTAACAATAACCAAAACGACCTTGCTGTGCTGGTACTGCGAACGGCTGAAAGCAAGGGAAACCACGGCCGTAATTTTCCCGAGGGCATGCAGCTTTACTGTACGATTAAATGATCATGGCGTCCTCTTGGATAAAATATTCCGGAGGTAAAATAGTCCCCCATTCGGATCTCCGGGCGGGGACTACTCAAGAGGATGTCGTTATCAGGAGAAAGAAAACTGGCGTTCTACGGATCGGAGCGTGGAATGTCAGATCCCTTAATCGGGCAGGTAGGTTAGAAAATTTAAAAAGGGAAATGGATAGGTTAAAGTTAGATGTAGTGGGAATTAGTGAAGCTCGGTGGCAGGACGAACAAGACTTCTGGTCAGGTGACTACAGGATTATAAACACAAAGTCAAATAGGGGTAATGCAGGAGTAGCTTTAATAATGAATAGGAAAATAGGAATGCGGGTAAGCTATAACAAACAGCATAGTGAACGCATTATTGTGGCCAAGATAGATACGAAGCTCACACCCTCTACAGTAGTACAAGTTTATATGCCAACTAGCTCTGCATATGACGAAGAAATTGAAGAAATGTATGATGAAATAAAAGAAATTATTCAGATAGTGAAGGGAGACGAAAATTTAATAGTCATGGGTGACTGGAATTCGAGTGTAGGAAAAGGGAGAGAAGGAAACGTAGTAGGTGAATATGGATTGGGGCTAAGAAATGAAAGAGGAAGCCGCCTGGTAGAATTTTGCACAGGCAAACCTACGTTTCTAGCATTTGTAGACTTAGAGAAAGCTTTTGACAATGTTGACTGGAATACTCTCTTTCAAATTCTAAAGGTGGCAGGGGTAAAATACAGGGAGCGAAAGGCTATTTACAATTTGTACAGAAACCAGATGGCAGTTATGAGAGTCGAGGGACATGAAAGGGAAGCAGTGGTTGGGAAGGGAGTAAGACAGGGTTGTAGCCTCTCCCCGATGTTATTCAATCTGTATATTGAGCAAGCAGTAAAGGAAACAAAAGAAAAATTCGGAGTAGGTATTAAAATCCATGGAGAAGAAATAAAAACTTTGAGGTTCGCCGATGACATTGTAATTCTGTCAGAGACAGCAAAGGACTTGGAAGAGCTGTTGAACGGAATGGATGGTGTCTTGAAGAGAGGATATAAGATGAACATCAACAAAAGCAAAACGAGGATAATGGAATGTAGTCGAATTAAATCAGGTGATGGTGAGGGTATTAGATTAGGAAATGAGACACTTAAAGTAGTAAAGGAGTTTTGCTATCTGGGGAGCAAAATAACTGATGATGGTCGAAGTAGAGAGGATATAAAATGTAGACTGGCAATGGCAAGGAAAGCGTTTCTGAAGAAGAGAAATTTGTTAACATCGAGTATAGATTTAAGTGTCAGGAAGTCATTTCTGAAAGTATTTGTATGGAGTGTAGCCATGTATGGAAGTGAAACATGGACGGTAAATAGTTTGGACAAGAAGAGAATAGAAGCTTTCGAAATGTGGTGCTACAGAAGAATGCTGATGATTAGATGGGTAGATCACATAACTAATGAGGAAGTATTGAATAGGATTGGAGAGAAGAGAAGTTTGTGGCACAACTTGACCAGAAGAAGGGATCTGTTGGTAGGACATGTTCTGAGGCATCAAGGAATCACCAATTTAGTATTGGAGGCCAGTGTGGAGGGTAAAAATCGTAAGGGGAGACCAAGAGATGAATACACTAAGCAGATTCAGAAGGATGTAGGTTGCAGTAGGTACTGGGAGATGAAGAAGCTTGCACAGGATAGAGTAGCATGGAGAGCTGCATCAAACCAGTCTCAGGACTGAAGACCACAACAACAACAACAACCCAGCGTATAGGATGGCGCAAGAACTGCAGGACGCTCTTCTTCTCTTCCGAAGGCAGGACGAGGAAATAATTTTCTGCTGGGTTCCTGGGCAGATAGGAACCCGGGCAAAAGTACTCGCTAATGCGGGTGCCGAAGGTCTCGATCCCTGCTAGCTACTCCGCTGCAGACTGTTACATCATTTTTTACCAAGAAGACCGTGTGTTGGTAGGACGCTAAGAGACTGACAGTGATGAAAAATAAGCGATGTTCCGTAAAACTTTTAATTCGACCGTGGCTTATCTCCCTCCGACCACGCTGAGCTGAATAATTGGCCCTTACACGTCTTAGAGTGGGACAGTACTCATTGACGCGTGTCTGTCGCTTAAATCGCGAGTAGGAGCCCCAAGTGTGTCACAAAAGTTGGACACAGCTGTCGATACGACACATTTTAATTGAGTGTGTTTTACATGACCATCTGAGCGCTAATCTGTGTCTCCCAAAAGGGACCGCCCACTATTTTAACTGGTGATGGGGGGAGAGTGATTCGTCTTTTAAGATTTTTGTGATGTCAGGAATTCTTCCCTAAAGATTGGGTGTGAGACTTTTAATGCGTCACAGAGTGGCTCTGTCACCCAATATAACTCATCGAGACGCAGTCTCCGGTCCCCTTTTCAACTGTGCCTGTACTGGTATTTTATCCTTTATTTTATCTAGTTATTCTGCTGGCTTTCACTGAAAGATTTTCTGGTGCTAACGTTGTTAGGATTGTCTTTTCAATTCTTGCGTGTGAGTGCAACTTGGTTTTACAATCTATTATTATTTTTAACAGATTTTCATCACTCTCGTCTATATATCATTGATGCAAGGGTGCTGATAACGTTGCTATTTAACACTGTTACCCAGAAATCAACACCATCGACATCAAAGGACTAGCAGCAGTCGTACTCGATACGACACTAACAATTCTTGTGGCCAGGATTTTCTCGCCAGAGTTTTCAGAGTTCTCGCTGGCTGTAAGGTGAAGGCCAGAGTTGTTCCCAGTAGTCCCCTCCAAATAGTATCCTAACTGAGAGATATACTGTAAGTTCCCCATCCACGGATCTCAAATACGCACCAATACTAATAAAAAACGTCATTTCTTCGGATGAATCCAGGTTCTATTTACAGCATCATCATGGTTGCATCCGTGTTTGGCGACATCGTGATGGTATGGGGTGCCATTGGTTACATGTCTCGGTCACCTCTTCTTCGCATTGACGGCAATTTGAACAGTGAACGTTGCATTTCAAGTGTGCGGGTCTACCCTTCATTCGATCCCTGCGAAACCCTACATTTCAGCAGGATAATGCACGACCGCATGTTGCAGGTCCTGTACGGGCCTTTCTGGATACAGAAAATGTTCGACTGCTGCCCTGGCCAGGACATTCTCCACATCTCTCACCAATTGAAAACGTCTGGTCAATGGTGGCCGAGCAACTGGCTCGTCACAATACGCCAGTTACTACTCTTGATGAACTGTGGTATTGTGTTGAAGCTGCATGAGCAGCTGTACCTGTACACGCCATCCAAGCTCTGTTTGACTCAATGCCCAGGCGTATCAAGGCCGTTATTACGGTCAGAGGTGGTTGTTCTGGGTACTGATTTCTCAGGATCTATGCACCCAAATTGCGTGAAAGTGTAATTACATGTCAGTTCTAGTATAATATATTTGTCCAGTGAATACCCTTTTATCATCTGCATTTCTCCTTGGTGTAGCAAATTTAATGGCCAATAGTGTAGATAATCTATGCCGTTCATACGTCTCAATTAACTTCATTAACTATGTGCAGCGCTGGAACTACTTTGCACCGATGTAATATCGTACCTATAGTAAGAGACAGACGGGACAAAGATTTACGAAAACCGATGGTGAATTTATTCTACGTCCTGAAGCTTGCAAGTAAGCAATAGTTTCACGTGACAAGTGGTGTCAGGTAGTAGACTTCCTCCTATTTAGTACATACTTCTGTGTCACAAAAGAGGGATACACTCAGAGCGAAGTATAATTTGTAATGGAACCTCACGTGGTTGAGAGGGCGTTTGAAGTCATTTCAGTCGAGTGAAGTTCATAAAAAACTTAACAGTATGAGCCTACTTAGCAGTATGACGTTGCACTCTCTCTCTAGTCTTGGTTGATCGACTGATTCAGTTGGAAAGAGTGTCTTAAGCCTGGGGCATGCTAGTCGATAACTCTTGTAACTGGTACTTGGTGTCTTGGATACTGGCACTGGGGAATCGTTTACGTCTGAGCTGATCCAACACATGTTCTATCGGGAATAGACTTTTTGCTCTTGCTAACCACAGGAGTACCTCCACGCTAGGTAGATCTTCCATAAAGACATGAGTCATGTGTGGACGATTATTGTCCTGTTGAAAAATGGCGGCACGATGCTGTTGCATGAGAGGTAACACACGAGGACTCAAGATGTCTTCGCCGTACTGTTTTGCCGTCAGAAGTCCATCAACCACTATCAGCAGCGAACTGAAGTCCTGCATGGTGATCCCACACCATGAGTAGCGCCATTGCACGTATCCACAACATTGGAAGAATGGAACCTCTCGTTGTCACGTTTGACAGTAATGGTCATTCTGGACGGAGCAGAACCGTAATTCTGCGGTGCGTAAAGCACTCAGAACGCAGCCGTTTGTTTTGTTAATGGCAGCCCACGGATGGGACGGTAATTCTCTCGTCTGGCTGCTGCTGCTAGTCTCCGACCAATAGCCTTAGACAACACACAAAGTTGCTCTCGAACGTCAAGCCCACATGTGCTCGGTGAGCAGTACAGTTGCCCAGCCTTTTGGTGATCAGATGTGATCTACCGGAACAATGACAACGGATATGTCTACGCTCAGGTTGTCATGCGGCCAAACATAGGGGCCACCATACCATGCGAATGACCGGAAGATCTGGATATTGCACCATTGGACCAACCGACCAACTCGTGCACCACTGTGAGCTCCCTCTCGAAGTCTATCATGTGCTGATAGGGCTGCCTGACATGACATGTCCTTCACAGTGATCGCTGAGCATCTAAAGGCACTGAGAGAGGTTCACTTTTTTCGCATGCGGCGCATGTTTAAATTTGTATGCTGTCGAGTGTTTTAACAATTGCATCCGGTGTGATAATCATAGAGTGGTACATTGTTCAATACAAGTACGGGAACACGTGTATCAACGTCCGATATATTAAGTCTATTTAGATGCAGGTGGTACTTGTGATCTTAATAGATGACTGGAGATCTTCGCTTTAAATGTAGGCAACATTTGAAATCATTCGACATCTATTAGCTGTGTCGTGCATTACAACGTCAGGTGACCGATCAGGAGGAAGTGAGTACTGGTGTCACAGTGTTTTCTAGAAGTATACAGGTGGCAGTTCTCACTTGCAATGCGACGTCTTAATGCAGTCTAAGTTGCAAGGGCCGTCTGTTTGATCCAAAAAGGATGGACTTTCGGTCATGTTGTTGCAGATACCGGTGCATCTCCATGTGTCTGTCACCCATAGGTTTTGGATAACCTGCCGGCTGGAGTGGACGAGCGGTTCTAGGCGCTTCAGTCTGGAACCGTGCGACCGCTACGGTCGCAGGTTTGAATCCTGCCTCGGGCATGGATGTGTGTGATGTCCTTGGCTTAGTTAGGTTTAAGTAGTTCTAAGTTCTAGGGGACTGATGACCTCAGATGTTAAGTCCAATAATGCTCAGAGCCATTTTTTTGGATAGACTACAAGGCTACATTTGAGTACACGAGCCGAGCTGGACAAGGTCGCCTAGGCATTACAACCTTACGTGAATACCGATATCTGGCCATCTCGGCGTCGTACTGATACCGCTACAGCACTGCAAAACGATCTCAGAATGGCCGTTCGAGCTGTTGTGTCCGATTACACTGTAATAAATACACTCCTGGAAATGGAAAAAAGAACACATTGACACCGGTGTGTCAGACCCACCATACTTGCTCCGGACACTGCGAGAGGGCTGTACAAGCAATGATCACACGCACGGCACAGCGGACACACCAGGAACCGCGGTGTTGGCCGTCGAATGGCGCTAGCTGCGCAGCATTTGTGCACCGCCGCCGTCAGTGTCAGCCAGTTTGCCGTGGCATACGGAGCTCCATCGCAGTCTTTAACACTGGTAGCATGCCGCGACAGCGTGGACGTGAACCGTATGTGCAGTTGACGGACTTTGAGCGAGGGCGTATAGTGGGCATGCGGGAGGCCGGGTGGACGTACCGCCGAATTGCTCAACACGTGGGGCGTGAGGTCTCCACAGTACATCGATGTTGTCGCCAGTGGTCGGCGGAAGGTGCACGTGCCCGTCGACCTGGGACCGGACCACAGCGACGCACGGATGCACGCCAAGACCGTAGGATCCTACGCAGTGCCGTAGGGGACCGCACCGCCACTTCCCAGCAAATTAGGGACACTGTTGCTCCTAGGGTATCGGCGAGGACCATTCGCAACCGTCTGCATGAAGCTGGGCTACGGTCCCGCACACCGTTATGCCGTCTTCCGCTCACGCCCCAACATCGTGCAGCCCGCCTCCAGTGGTGTCGCGACAGGCGTGAATGGAGGGACGAATGGAGACGTGTCGTCTTCAGCGATGAGAGTCGCTTCTGCCTTGGTGCCAATGATGGTCGTATGCGTGTTTGGCGCCGTGCAGGTGAGCGCCACAATCAGGACTGCATACGACCGAGGCACACAGGGCCAACACCCGGCATCATGGTGTGGGGAGCGATCTCCTACACTGGCCGTACACCACTGGTGATCGTCGAGGGGACACTGAATAGTGCACGGTACATCCAAACCGTCATCGAACCCATCGTTCTACCATTCCTAGACCGGCAAGGGAACTTGCTGTTCCAACAGGACAATGCACGTCCGCATGTATCCCGTGCCACCCAACGTGCTCTAGAAGGTGTAAGTCAACTACCCTGGCCAGCAAGATCTCCGGATCTGTCCCCCATTGAGCATGTTTGGGACTGGATGAAGCGTCGTCTCAAGCGGTCTGCACGTCCAGCACGAACGCTGGTCCAACTGAGGCGCCAGGTGGAAATGGCATGGCAAGCCGTTCCACAGGACTACATCCAGCATCTCTACGATCGTCGCCATGGGAGAATAGCAGCCTGCATTGCTGCGAAAGGTGGATATACACTGTACTAGTGCCGACATTGTGCATGCTCTGTTGCCTGTGTCTATGTGCCTGTGGTTCTGTCAGTGTGATCATGTGATGTATCTGACCCCAGGAATGTGTCAATAAAGTTTCCCCTTCCTGGGACAATGAATTCACGGTGTTCTTATTTCAGTTTCCAGGAGTGTAGATTATGAGAAAAGATGCTACGACCCTAACGTCCTGTCCGAGTACTCCACTTGACACGACATCATCTCGTACCTTGCCTTCAGTTATGCTGTCAGTATGTCAACTGGTGACTTCGTCCCTGGTGAAAAGTGTTATTCACAGAGTCGAGTTATCCTCTGACGAAAGGTGATGACCGTTTTTGTGCGTGGAGATTCACGGTGAGCAGTACCTGCCAAATTTTTTCCAGGAAATCGACATACTTCCAGAGTTCTGTAATTTTTGCGGAGATGTCAGTGTTGACAGCCATAGTGATCTTGACGCTGACAATGGCCACCTTACCGCCAGGCCGTAAATCGAACAGATGTTGTTGGAGCGTCTGGTAACTGCTGCATACGGTGGTGGCCCTGAATTCATTCTAACGCCAGGGCCCATGCGGTGGGCGTCAGCAGGAATGCCTCGTGAAACCAGGACATTGAAGTACTGGAATGGCTGCCCGCCCGGTTGGTCGTGCGGTCTAACGTACGGCTTTCCAAGCGGGAAGGAGCGCCTGGTCCCCAGCACGAATCCGCCCGGCGGATTTGTGTCGAGGTCCGGTGAACCGGCCAGTCTGTGGATGGTTTTTAGGCAGTTTTCTATCTGCCTCGGCGAATGCGGGCTGGTTCCACTTATTCCGCCTCAGTTACACTATGTCGACGATTGCTGCGCAAACAAGTTCTCCACGTACGCGTACAGCACCATTAACCTACCACGCAAACATAGGGGTTACACTCGTCTGGTGTGAGACGTTCCCTGGGGGGTCCACCGGGGGCCGAACCGCACAATAACCCTGGGTTCGGTGTGGGGCGGCGGAGGGATGAAGTGGACTGCGGTAGTCGTCGTAGGGTTGTGGACCACTGCGGCTGCGGCGGGGACGGAGCCTCTCCGTCGTTTCTAGGTCCCCGGTTAACATACAATACAATACAATGGAATGGACGACGGTGAAATCCGACCTAAACCTCACGGGACATGCTTGACGGACGTGGTCGTGGTTTCCTGTTCCACCACAGGCTCTCCAAGAACTCACATGGGCTCTCATTAATGTATGAGAGCAGATATTAAAGGGTGATCTCCATAGACTTATACAGAGCATACCTAGTACGTGTCGTGCAATGATAAATCACAGTGGTCATACATGTTATTGGAGCTCTCAAAGTCCATCAAAAGCAGACAGGATGAAGGGACAAATGATTACTTCCATTTTGTTTCCGGCAACTGTGCGACATTTCTGTTGTTTTTATTCAAACGAACGAGGATGTAATGATACTTTTTTGCGTATTTAATTACAGATGAAGGTGTATGGTTCAAATGGCTCTGAGCACTATTCGACTTAACTTCTGAGGTCATCAGTCGCCTAGAACTTAGAACTAATTAAACCTAACTAACCTAAGGACATCAAACACATCCATGCCGGAGGCAGGATTCGAACATGCGACCGGAGCGGTCGCTCGGCTCCAGACTGTAGCGCCTAGAACCGCACGGCCACTCCGGCCGGCGATGAAGGCATAATTTGGTAACATACCTAGTCCTCAGTTTTTGCTCAGTGGAGTGCGGCAGACGCCCAGTAGTATCCCACTAATTCTTTTCAAATGTATATTACCATCGACCTTGGCTTCTTTAAAAAAAAAAAAAATAAAAAATGGCCATTTGGCAACCTTCACCCATTCAGAGTAGTTACTTTACTATGGCCTGATTACGTTCGTAGATGTTTGCGGGTTCCAGGACTCGGCCGCTGCTTGTAAGTTTCCCTTCCTTCCTTTTCCACTGAGCCGCCGCGTTTCCTCCCGAACGCGGAAGCTTCGGAGGCTGCCGCGGCGCTGGCCCCGCCCCCCACCCTAACCTGCAGCCTACAGCTTGTCGCTTTAGGTCGGGAATTGTACACCTCCCCGGGGCTCGGCGGAGAGGCGAGGAGAGAGCGGTCGCGGAACAGCCGGCAACTGCCGCGTAAACTTGCTTGTCGGCAGCCGCTCGCGTCCTCAGGAGAGGCGTGTAGCGGCGCGGCGAGGGCGGCGCGGCGGGAGGCGCTAATGAGGAAGCCGCAGTCTGCGCTGCGCAAGGAAGCGGCCGCGAGCTGCGCCGGGCCGGCCGCCGTGCCGTGGCGTCCCGCGGCGAGCATCGACCCGCGCGGCCTCAGCCGCCGCCGCCGCTTCGATCGGCAGGCCAGGCAGAGCGGCTGAGGCACGGGAAGTGGGCCAGCGGCGGCCTGCCGTGCGCCGCGTGGCGCGCGCCGCCGCCCCCACCGCCGCCGCCGGTGGACCCGGCCGCCCCCGCCGCCAGCGCGCACGCTCCCGGCCGACGCGCCGGCCCTAAACGCCGCCCCGGCGGCGCGCGCACACAGACCTGCCCCGCGACACCTCCACGTGCCCACGTCACTGTTCCGGGGCACTTGTTCCTCGATACCAGCACTTTTAATCCACTACCATAATTCATCCTTTACGGTTTTGACACTCGCTCAGCAGCCAAATTTGCCGACTAAATTATGACGTTTTAATGAACATTTTTAGAACAGCGATCAAAAAATTTAAAAAGTTTTTCTTTTTTAAATTCGTTCTTGATCGCACCACGTATGCTACAAGAAGATGGGTGACCAGTTTCGGTCATATCACATGACCATCATCAGACCTGTAATTTAATAGAAACCTTACTAAATTGACATTAAATATGACAAAATGCTTATAATAATAAAATACAATAAGACTTGTTATGCCCATAGCATCCTTCGAAGATGCTGGGTGGAGCACCCTTCTCAGCTGCTGTTACGTCAACTGGTGTTAATAAGGGATGGGCATACGCTTAAATACGAAGATGCTCCGTCTACCTCTTCTCCCTCTACCTTACGTTAACCATTCACTGTAAAACGGGCTCACATAATCGTAAAAACGTAAAAAAAAGGTACAATAATAACATAAAAATAGTTATGTATAAAATGTCTCTTTACAACCGTGGAACTACTTAAATATTGTGTAAAATATCAATTAAAAGCTTTAAAATAACTGTACAGACGATGTATAATCAGTGTGCCTTCTATGGGCTAAGGTGGTACTACCACAATGAATTCAAAGTCAACGATGTTGTGAAGGTCTTTGGCATTGCGGCATCATATCGATATGTGAGTTGTGACTCGACTGCAAGTATATATCTATGCTAGATTGAGTCTGCCTCTTTTATATTAACTTTATTTTCCACTGGTGGTGGTATATGTAATAATGGAATGATCAGCTGCAGAGTGCTATGATGTTACATACACTTTTTAAAATGTCATAAAACTGATTTGTTGAAAATGGAGTCATATTTCGTAATATTTCTAGTTGGAAGTTTAAGGTTGTGACAGAAATATTTACGTATTGTTCTAAGGTACATTTCTGCCATGGATACAACTGGGTCCTATGATTTTTCTGCACAAAAGAGTACGTACGTGTTCATAGAATTTCGTCAAAGAGATCATAAAAATGTTTTTCACGAAAATCCAACTGTTCATTGAGAAGCACTGACGATTCATCTCTATAATGGGCGTATGTCTCGATCTCCTCCAAAATATTTAATAATAAGCCTTTATTAGCGTAACGAAGGACTTGCAAATTCTGTTGTAGCGTCCCTTCGGCATGCTTATTAAAAGTGAGGTAGAGGGAGAAGAGGTAGGTGGAGCATCTTCGTATTGCCCGTCACTTGCTGGCACCAGTTGACATCACAGCAGGCGAGAAGAGTGCTCCATCTACCATCTTCGAACGATGCCATGGGTATAACAAGTCTTATTGTATTTTCTCCTTATACGCATTTTGTCATATTTAATGTCAATTTAGTAAGGTTTCTATTACTTTCTAAATTAAATTACGGGTCTGATGATGGTCATGTGATATGACCGAAACCGGTCACCTATGTTCTTGTAGCATACGTGGTGCGATCGAGAATGAATTTTAAAAAGAAATTTTTTTTTAAATTATGACGTTTACGAAATAATTTTTAATCATTCAGTCACTTTTTATTAGGTTGCTCTATAAGTTCGAAGTATTTTTGTTTTGTATGTTGGTACTTCGGCTGCTACGGGTTTATTTATTGATTGCGATTTTTTATTTGTAGTTAGAATCGCTGTTTGAGTCTTACATATTGTCATTTTGAAATTTGGAGATACTGAATAGAGTTGTGGACTCTAGAAAATGGAGTGCCATGTACGGAAATCGGAACATTTCAGATATATTCTTCTGTTTCAGTATAATAGAGGGGTCACAGCAGCAGAGGCTGCCAGAAACATTTATATATATATTTTACAGACATATATATTTTACAGACATATTTGCAAATTAAGCCAGAACGCTTGTGTTTTGGGTATCACAGTAATATGGTTTTTCATTATTCCCCATTCGATGAGGCCCATGGACGAAACAGGTGCCATGCCGATGGGAGCGTACGTGGAGTCACTGTGCATCTTGGTCCGCATGTCATTTCCCTCCCTGTTCCTGTGCCCTTCGGTTTGCTTCTGACCTGGCATTCCTTAATTCCATGTGCCTATGTAGGTTTTCGTAGTTGATTCGTACCTTGCTCATAACGAATGTATAGATGGTGAGACACTTTATAGCAAGTTAATACGTCCTTTTTTAGCGCTTACAATACCTAAGACCATAGCGCCTAGACAGGTGAAGCCCAGCATACAGGTTTTAATCGCTCGTCACATTGTACCTAAGTAGTGTTATGAATAGCTTTCTGTGTGCATATGCCTGACGTTCTTGTATGAATAAAGGTAAATTATAATATGTAGTTTTGTAAGGCGCTAATGGATAATGTCTGTGTCTCAGATGCTTTTACTTTGTAACTGACGTACTTTATAGTGATTATAGTACGTGCATGAAATGTATGCGCAAATGTGGGCTTTCCACGGGTATGTGACAAGCAGTTACAGTAAACTTGTGGTTTACTAGTAATGAGTGGTTATACCGTGGGACTGTGTGTGGGCTGCTTGCACAGCGCTACCTGGTGGCCGGTTGTGAACCGCTAGAATCACAGCAGGTAAGTCTGCGCGGAATAGGGCAGTGATGATGCCGACCGGTGTTAGGGGAACAGTGGTAGTTTCATCTGGTGACTGCAATTTTATATTTTATGGAAAGAACGACCCTGAGAGCAGTTTTTTTATTATTATTTATTGGTTGTGACAATGACTTTTATCAGATGGTGTGCCTCATGTGCTATGATGTCCATAGGGTTTTATAAATGTTAATCCACGTTTCAGGTATGTGGTTCTGTAATAATTGTAACGTATACAGTTAACTCATGTAAGCCCTCCCTCAAACCTGTTGTGTTATACCTTCACAGATCCGATGATGGCACCTTCAGAGTACTGAAACCGGTCATGTACGAGGGCAGTTCAATAAGTAATGCAACACATTTTTTTTCTGAAACAGGGGTTGTTTTATTCAGCATTGAAATACACCAGGTTATTCCCCAATCTTTTAGCTACACAACACTATTTTTCAACGTAATCTCCATTCAATGCTACGGCCTTACGCCACCTTGAAATGGGGGCCTGTATGCCTGCACGGTACCATTCCACTGGTCGATGTCGGAGCCAACTTCGTACTGCATCAATAACTTCTTCATCATCCGCGTAGTGCGTCCCACGGATTGCGTCCTTCATTGGGCCAAACATATGGAAATCCGACGGTGCGAGATCGGGGCTGTAGGGTGCATGAGGAAGAACAGTCCACTGAAGTTTTGTGAGCTCCTCTCGGGTGCGAAGACTTGTGTGAGGTCTTGCGTTGTCATGAAGAAGAAGTTCGTTCAGATTTTTGTGCCTACGAACACGCTGAAGTCGTTTCTTCAATTTCTGAAGAGTAGCACAATACACTTCAGAGTTGATCGTTTGACCATGGGGAAGGACATCTAACAGAATAACCCCTTCAGCGTCCCAGAAGACTGTAACCATGACTTTACCGGCTGAGGGTATGGCTTTAAACTTTTTCTTGGTAGGGGAGTGGGTGTGGCGCCACTCCATTGATTGCCGTTTTGTTTCAGGTTCGAAGTGATGAACCGTTACAGACGCCATTTTAATAGCTCCGTACAGCGCTGCCACCTGTCGGAAGTCAATGAAACTATACGAGACGAAGCGGGAATGTTTGAAAATATTCCACAAGAAATTTCCGGTTTTTTCAACCAAAATTGGCCGAGAAAAAAAATGTGTTGCATTACTTATTGAACTGCCCTCGTAGTAAACGATATTGAAGCGATCGTGGCTTTTCAATTATTATAAAAACAGAGTGATCGCCCGCGACACACCATGTGCTCACAGCAAGAAACATTGCCGCTGTTATGGGGATATATCCGTTGGGCAGTGAAGAGCAAGAAAATAATTTTCTCGTTTTAAGGACGTTCGTTTTGACATTAGTGACTCTCCACGTTGAAGAAGACCTTCAGGGTTTGAGGAAAATCGTTTAAACGCATTAATCCACAACGATGCACTTCCATGTACTCGAGGACTGGCAAATATGATGAACTCTGATCGTTCCACTATCTTGTGACATTACAGAAGTTCAAAGATCGGGTGTAAGCTCTAAGCCAAAATCACAAAAATCACCAGGTGGCCGTATGTGCTTCTCTGCTTGTTCGTTATCAATTGGCTCGTGAACAACAAATGGTTCAAATGGCTCTGAGCACTATGGGACTTAACATCTGAGGTCATCAGTCCCCTAAGAACTACTTAAACCTAACACCTAAGGACATCACACACATCCATGCCTGAGGCAAGATTCGAACCTGCGACCGTAGCGGTCGCGCCGTTCCGGACTGAAGAGCCCAGAACCGATCGGCCACATCTGCCGGCCGTGAACAACACCACCCATTCCTATCATGTATCGTTACTGGTTACAAGAACTGGTGTCTTAATGCCAACGTAGTGAAAAGAAAGGAAGGGTTGAGCCCAAACAAAGCAACAACTCCCGGCGCATCCCCAAAGATAATATTAGGCATCTGGTGGAACAGCGACGGTGTGGTGTACTAGGAATTGCTTTCTCGATGTGTAACCATCACTGTTGGCATTTACTGTCAACTATTGAGGTGTCTTGCAGACGCAGTCCGAAAATAACGACCAGGAAGAGTGCGTGAAGTGATACTGCACGATAACGCCCGCCCGCATTCTGTTACACTGACAAAAATACTATACAGGAAGTGGATTGGGAAATCATTCCGCACAATCTTTTTCACCTGATCTTGGGCCCTCAAATTTTCACCTTTTGCTTTTTCTACCGAACAACCGTCAAGGAACTGCCTTTCTGGGTGAAAATGCGTTCCAAACATGGCTCGACTTGTTCTTCACCTCAAAACCACGTGATTTCTACAGACGCAGGATCTAAAAAATAACGCAGCGTTAGCACACTGTTCCAAATATTGCTGGTGACGAAAGCCTCATTTACACGTACCTGCTGTGTTTACCAAACTTATGGAAAAACGCTACGATCTTATGCACCGAACCCAACTCTAATATTTATTATCATGATGTGTTTCGGAGCATTTGGTATCATCAAGTGCGTTACAGTTGGCTGCTTCTCTCCGTCCGAACAGGCCTTGGAAGGCCCAACGGCACCTACCGGCCGCCGTGTCATCCTCAAGCCACAGGCGTCACTGCATTCGGATATGGAGGGGCATGCAGTCAGCACACCGCTCTCCCGGCCGTATGTCACTTTACGAGACCGGAGCAGCTACTTCTGAAAGAAGTAGCTCCTGCCGGCCGTAGTGGCCGAGCGGTTCTAGGCGCTTCAGTCTGGAACCGCGAGACCGCTACGATCGCAGGTTCGAATCGTGCTTCGGGCACGGATGTGTATGATGTCCTTAGGTTGGTTAGGTTTAAGTAGTTCTAAGCTATAGGGGACTGAAGACCTCAGAAGTTAAGTCCCATAGTGCTCAGAGCCATTTGAACCATATGTCTCTGCTGTGTTTACTAAACTAATGGAAAAACGCTACGAACTTGTGCACCGAACCCAACCCAAATATTTTTTATAAGAAGTGTTTCAGAGCATTTGGTATCATCAGGTGCGTTACGATTAGCTGCTCCTCTCCGTCCGAACAGGCCTCTGAAAACCCAACGGTACAGACCAGCCGCCGTGTCATCTTCAGCCCAAAGGCGTCACTGGATGCGGATATGGAGGGGCATGTGGACAGCACACCACTCTCCCGGCCGTATGTCACTTTACGAGACCGGAGCCGCTACATCTGAAAGAAGTACCTCCTGCCGGCCGGAGTGACCGAGCGGTTCTAGGCGCTTCAGTCTGGAACCGAGCGACCGCTACGATCGCAGGTTCGAATCGTGCTTCGGGCATGGATGTGTGTGATGTCCTTAGGTAAGTTAGGTTTAAGTAGTTCTAGGGAACTGATGACCTCAGATGTTGAGTCCCATAGTGCTCAGAGCCATTTGAACCATTTGAAGTAGTTCCTCAGTTTGCCTCACAAGGGCTAAGTGCACCCAGCTTGCCAACAGCGCTCGGCAGAGCGAATGGTCACCCACTCATGGTGCAACTATCAGCTCAGCAGTGTATTGTGCTAACTTCAGATATTTGAAGAAACGAACTCAGCATGTTCGTCGCTACAAAAATGCAAACGAACTTCTCCGTAACACCGCAAGGCTTCAAAAAGTCTGCGCATCCGAGAGGAGCTCATTCGTTTGACTGTTGTTGCTCATTCACTCTACAGCCCGAATCTCGCACTTTCCGACTTCGATCTGATTGGCCCAATGAAGTATGCTCTCCGTAGGAAGTAGGTCGTGGGTGTCGGGGAGGTTATTGACACAGTAATATGTTGGCTCCGATATCCACCAATAGAGCGGTGCGATGCGGGCCCTTCCAGTAATGCGGCGTAAGGCCATTGCATTCAACTGAGATTATGTTGAAAAATAGGATTTTCTAGCCAGAAAAGTGGGGAATTATTTGATATATTGGAATCCTGAATAAAACCAACCTTCTTTCAGAAAAGATGTCTTGCGTTACTTACTGAACGCCCCTCGTGTTTGTAACTATAACACAACTGGGGATGGCAGTCGGCTGCTAAAACACATAGTGCTAATAAATATTAGTAAAAAGTGACTGAAGCAGTAAAAATGACTTCATTAATCTCTAACACAGTCCCTGACCTTAACCGGTTCCATGAAACATGGGTAAATTCAGGTACATTGTGAGAAGTCAGGTCCCTCTCTCACGCAAACAACTGTTCATTTTGAAACTTTCTGGCAGATTAAAACTATGTGCCGGACCGAGACTCGAAACCCTCTGCCTTTCGCGGGCAAGTGCTCTAACTTCTTAGCTACCCAAGCATGTCTCACGCCCCGTCCTCACAGCTTTACTTCCGCCAGTACCTCGTCTCCTACCTAGGTTCCGAGTTCGAACCTCGGTACGGCACACTGTTTTAATCTGCCAGGAAGTTTCATATCAGTGCACACTCCGCAGCAGAGTGAAAATTTCATTCTGGAAACTGTTCAATTTAATTCCTGCGCATGTTTCAGCGCTTTTGTGGTATCATAGGTTGATCCTTTCATTTAGTTCTGTAAAAAATAGGCAACGTCCTTGCCGCAGTGGATACATCGGTTCCCGTCAGATCACCGAAGTTAAGCGCTGACGAGTGCGGCCGGCACTTGGATGGGTGACCATCCGGGCCGCCATGCACTGTTTCCATTTTAGACCGCTACGGTCGCAGGTTCGAATCCTGCCTCGGGCATGGATGTGTGTGATGTCCTTAGGTTAATTTGGTTTAACTAGTTCTAAGTTCTAGGGGACTAATGACCTCAGAAGTTGAGTCCCATAGTGCTCAGAGCCATTTGAACCATTTGTAAAAAGTATTACTTATTCAAACTAGATTAGACGTAAAAATATTTTATGTTGATTGTGCTGGTTACAGCATTTTATAGAACGCTGAACTCTGTAATACCCTTTTTACATTACTGTATAGCTTACCATCTGCAACTAACTGATATTATTGTGAGTTTGGGTGGCGAATTGGCAAATAATCGTAAAATTTACTAGAGAAATATTTTGGGGCTACATGATTTCGTTTCTAGATTAAGTGATCTGTTAAGTCGCCTATCAAACTCAGAGTAACAATTAGATGCAAATGGAAGTTGTACAATAATGTAAAGACCATCCTTTCAGAATCAAACATTCTAGAAAATAAGGTACCAAGGCGAGCTGAAAAGTAATGCCTCCGAATTTTTAATGTGAAAACTCCAAAAACATTCTAAGTAAAATAAACTATATTAACGCTCGACATTTTTATTTTTCATGGCTACATACTTACAGCTATCTGGCTCTAAAGGACTCCGAAATGTAGCGTTTACATGACGGAGTATATCGTAATTATGTCGGTGCGTGAGAAACAGTATACTGTAATCGAGTTTCTAATTCGAAGCCTCTGCCTCTAGAGGACTCCAAAATGTAGAGTTAACATGACGGTGTATGTCGTAATTATATCGGTGCGTTAGAAACAGCGTGCTGTAATCGAGTTTCGAATTCGAAGAGTTCCTTCACAAATTGAGCGTCCTCTGCTTCAACATGACAATGTTAGACCCACACGAATAATGCGACATCTGCAACAATCCGATGCCTTGGGTTTACTGTCATCGATCATGCTCCACACAGTTCGGACTTGGTCCTATCCGATTTTCATCTGTTTCCAAAACTTAAAGAACATCTCCGAGGACTTCACTTTGATAGTGACGAAACGGTGCAAGCTGAGGTAAGATTATGGCTCCGCCAACAAAGCCAAACATTCTAAAGTGACGGTATCATCAAACTGATCTCTCGTTGGGAGGAATGTTTTCGTCGCCAGGGTGACTATGTTGAGAAATAAATACCTACACACGAAGAATGAAGATATAGATCGTTGGTAAATTATTTTTATTTGAAAATCTTTAAGAGTTTGCACATAAAAAAATCAGGAGGCACTATTTTTCAGCATGCGCTCGTAATAATCACAGCAGACACAAATTGTTTTCAGGTCTAAATATAAATCTTGGCTTTCGCGGCCATTGCCACATTCAATAAAATTTTTCTGGGCTTGTAACCTCATTGTCAATATATATAAATCTACCGACATTTCGTTCCCTGTTCCAAGCGACCTTCTTAAGGGATTTTCTTAATTTCACCCTGAAGAAGGTCGCTTGCAACAGGGATCGAAACGTCGGTAGTTTTATATATATTGTCAATGCGGTCACAAACCCAGAAAAATTTTATTGAATGTTTTTAGGTCTAGTTTCGTTAGAATAGTTATTATTTAGAACACTTTCACATTTTACAGATCTGAATAAAAATATTCGTTGCTGATGATGCTAGGTGCTGAAACATATTTGCATAATATGAGCTCCTCACTAGGCCATTAGGGCCCAAAGAGTGTCTACCGGCCGCCGAGTCATCCTCTGCCTTGCAGCATCATGCGGATGCTCTATGGAGTGGCATGTGGTCAGCACACCGCTCTCGCGGCCGATTTGCAGACTTTACAGACCGTGGAGTCGCTACTATTCGGTCAAGTAGCTCCTCAACTGAGATCACAGTCCACAAATCAAGAAAACTCGTTGGCGGTACCGGGAATCGGACCCAGATCCTCTGCGTCGAAGTCGCCCAAGCTGACCACTCGACTACAGAAGGCGAACAATAGGTGTATCTGAATTCGCATAATATTAGTCCTTCCCTTACAGGAGCTCACTGATCGCTTTGGAGTGTAGGAGATAATATAGAAATGGTACCAGGCGATCATGCGATCCTGGTAGTGGTACTGTACTTTTTTGGATATACGGCAGCAACGTCGTTAGCGTATGTACCAAAACTTCATGTGACAGATGTGAATAAAAGTGGCAGTATACAGAAACCATAACAACAAATAAAATATAAAAATGCCCAAACCACACATGTTCGCGCACATAGATAAATACGAAAATCACTCATTGTATCACTTATAAAATCTTCAATAAAAAAAAGTCGTGATAAGAACAGAAATAGCACAGGGGATGAATGTGACCCGCTGATAGCTGGAATAAAAAGGATGAACCAGTCACTCTGTAACACACTAAAATTTCCAGCTGAGAACCTTAGACTGGATTTCAAACGCAACACAAAATTTTAAAAGATTTACTGCAATCGCATCAATATCAACTAAACCAGATAGCAGATCACACCTAAATTTGCGACTGTCCCCTTATCACAATACAAACGGCACTCGGTTAAAATGTGGCGTACAGTGAGCTGTGCACGTGAGGCACATGTTGCTGGCCTTCACGCTGGAGCAAGGGACCCCCTGTTAGTAGATTGTGCTCTATTCAGAGCTGACTCAACGTGGCCGTATGAGAGCAGCCGGTGCGAGATAAGCCCAGACAGTGAGCTGCTTATTGTCCATCAGGGTCTGCCGCTCTTTCCACAGCTCTGTGAGGCCAAAATGTCCATGCAGCCCCCAAAGTTTGCTAACTCCTTTGTGTCTGTTCTTAAACATACAATTCAGGAAACTGATGCCTCTACACAAAAAGGGGTTGCTAATGTCCGTACTAGTACCTGCGTTTGCCAGTGCACTTATGCTGCTGCAGTTAACTCAAAACCTACGCTTCCTTCCAGAACATAAGACAAAGCCGTGGTTGCCAACGTTGCGGAGAATCAAGGACAAAGAGTGCTCCACCAACAGAGTCAGGAAGTAAACAGTGTGATGATGTCGACGTCATCCTGTCTGACATCTCTCTGACTGTTCGATGGAGACACTGGACCTTGACGTCGGACTGGGGCAATCATCTCGCCCCAAGACTGAGCCCCCATCCAAACTAGCTCCCCTCCCCAGGGGAAAGACAGGGTGAAAGAGCAACCCCTATGATAAATGGCTCCCATATTGCAATGGAACATTAATGCGTTCAGGACACATGTAGAGGAACTAAAACTGCCAGCAAAGGCACTGCTCCGGTACTTTTGTTTACAAGAAACACATTTTGAAGCCACTGACGCCCCTGTGCTATGAGGACATATCCTCCACCGAAAGAGTGACCTGACTGGGGACAAAGGAGGAATTACTGTGTTTGTCAGTAACACACATCACTCCTCTGCTCTCTCCTTGATTACTGACTTACAAGCAGTTGCCGTTCATGTGGGGCAGAAGATCCCTGTACTTGCCTCCACATGATGCGACACATTCTGGGGCTCTCACAGACTTTGTTGAACAACTCCCTCGCCCTTCTACTTGGTGATTTCAATGCTCATAACATACTATGGCGCTCGAGCTATACTTAACCAATGTGTTGAGTCTTGGAGAACCTCATAATGTCTCAGGAGCTGTGCATCTTCAATACAGGCAGTCCCCATTCATTTCGTGGCTGCTACTGGGTCGTATTCACCCCTCGACCTCTCTTTCAGCTCTCCCGCCCTTTCAAACTCAGCTCAGTGGGAATCAACTGATGACCTTCATTCCAGCGACCACTTCCACTGTGGAGCCACCTACTCGATGTTAAGTAAAGAGGAGCCACAGAAATGGATTGTCAGCAGGGCTAACTGGACGCCGTTCAGCCAGCTAACTGTGTTTGAACTCCGCGACAGAGTCCAGGAATGGGTGGGACACATCACACGAGTGATCCGCCATACCGGTGACTTATCCATTCCAGAGTCCTCAAGTCACTTGATGGCAGCTTGTTCCTTGGTCGACCAGAGAGTGCCGCTGATAAATGCAGGACAGGCGTTCAGCTCTTCAACATTTCAAATGCGGCCCAACGGCAGATAAGTTCACAGCATTTCGGGTCGCGAAGGCCAACTCGACGCGTATTTAAGGAGAGCAAGAAAAGGTCGTGGCAAGCATTCCTGTACTCCAGCAATCGTTCCATTTGTTCTACGAAAGTCTGGGAAGCCATCAGGAGGATTACTGGTAAACACAGTCGTTTACCGATAGCAGCAGTGTTGAAACAGGACTGTCTCCAAAAAAACGCCCAGAGACATCACTGAGACGATGGCAGAATTTTTTAGCGACTACTGCCGATGCCAGCAAGGATTCAGCGTTTCGCCGCTACCGTGCGATTGCTGAGAGAGGCTAGTTAGACTGCAGATCCCACAACTCTGAGGCATACAGATACTGTTTCTCACTATGGGAGCTGGAATCGTCATTGTTTGAGACTCTTGATCCTGCACCCGATCGTGACCGAATCCAATACTGGATGCTTCGACATTTGTCAGCAGCGGGAAAGGAAATCCTCCTAGAATCTTTCTCGCCGTTCCGAATTTGCCTGCATGCCATAATGTAGGTCATCCGTCTCTGGGATGTCTTTTCTCCGATCGTCCACGAGCAACGAGGCCATTTGGCGTCGCTTAGTGCGGGGCAAATACAACGCCAAATCCAGTGTTTGAACTGTCTGCTACCCTGGTTAATACAGAGGCTCAGAGCAATTTTAGATTTGGTGCAATAGAAGAGAGATTGCACTCCTGCATATGTTTCTAATACATTATGTTATGAGATTTTAAATGAATACCACGACTACACAACTGTCGCTACGGATAGATCGAAACAGGGAGACTGTCGGTTGCTCTGCTGTTTTTCCAGACCGTGTCCTGAAGATTCGGTTGCCTCCAGAGTTCACTGTATTTGAAGCCGTGCTATCCGCGATCTTCAGAGCGCTGGAGCAGATGATGTGTGCCATCATGCCTCCTAAATTCCTCGTCTGGTCCGACTCTGAGTTCCCTCCAGTCTGTGCAACACTTGAATCCAGCTTTCAGAAAATCCAGGAGCCCTCCTCCGGCTACAATGGCTGGGGAAGGAGGTGTGCTCCTGCTGCGTGCGAGGGCACATGCAAGTCGCGAGGGACGAAAGGGCCAAAGGGCAGATGCCGCAGCCACGGCGGCGTGTCGCGATCCTCGGTTAGTTCAATGTGCGATCCCCTGCTTGCGCTCGTTTCGCTGTTGAAATACGGAGCCATGCGTTGATGAGAAGAGAAGTGGTTGGAAGTGACTGATAGTAAGCTGCGTCTAGTAAAGCCTACTATGCGTCAGTGGCGTACTTCCTTTCGGTCACGAAGATGGAGTGAGGTCCTGCTTACTCGTTTTCGCATAGGCCACTGTCCTATGACGCATGGCTTCTTGCTCCCAGGAGGAGATCCCACAACGTGTGGTGCTTGTGCTGTACAGATAACTTTGCGCCACATATTAGTAGAGTGTGTTTCATTTTCGTACCAGAGGGTAGTGGCAGATTTGCCAGAGGATGTGCCATCTCTTTTAAGTGACACTGAAACGAATGTGGTTAGGATTTTAAGATTTTGTGATTTGTCCAACTTGTCAGCAAAAATTTTAGGGAGGCACTCTTAATTTGTCAACAGGTTGACTGGCTCACCCATGTTCTCCGTAAGTGATCAGCCAGTCACATTTCCATGTGCTTTTCTTTTAGCTCTTCTGTGGTTTTATTTCTATTTTAATCCCCGACATAGCGCCTCCACTCTTCTCCATTGTATTAATGATTGTGAGGTAGACTTAATATGTAGGTCAAAGTGAGTGGGATGTGCGTGTGTGTGTGTGTGTGTGTGTGTGTGTGTGTGTGTGTGTGTGTGTTACGTAAATTTCAGGTGTTTTAGCCACATTCGTTTCTTTTAATATATGTAAGGGGGCTGATAACCTCTGCGTTGAGAGCCCGTGAGCTACACACACACACACACACACACACACACACACACACACACAGGGAATCTGGTCATTCGGATAGCTATAATATACCGGAAAAAGCTTATTGATTCCCTGTCTCGCCGAACTGGAGACATTATCAAGTCTAGAGGCTAAAATGAAATTTTCACTCTACAGCGGAGTGTGCGCTGACATGAAACTTCCTGGCAGATTAAAACTGTGTGCCGGACCGAGACTCGAACTCGGGACCTTTGCCTTTCGCGGGCAAGCGCTCTACCGACTGAGCTACCCAAGCACGACTCACGCGCCATCCTCACAGGTAATGGCGGAATTAAAGCTGTGAGGACGGGGTGTGAGTCGTGCTTGGGTAGCTCAGTCGGTAGAGCGCTTGCCCGCGAAAGCCAAAGGTCCCAAGTTCGAGTCTCGGTCCGGCACACAGTTTTAATCTGCCAGGAAGTTTGAAGGCTAGAGGCATTTGTACGGTATTAGCGCGTCCTCTGCTACGACTGACTGACTTTTTTTTCTGTGCTTACGTATGATACACAACCGAAAGAGCCATAGACACTGTCCCATCCACGAATCATGGACCTTGTCGCTGTAAAGAGACCCTTCGCTATTGATTGTTTATACGCTAACAGTTGGCACCAGTTTTAATGTTTGCGGAAATACTAGGCCTGTGGCTTTTAAATATCACGGGAGCGGGTCTCTAACACATGCTGCGTCATTACACAAGCAGTAATTATACGTTTTTAATTATCATTTCAAAGAAATCTACAGTCCCGAAAGCAGATGATAATAAAAAAAAATCCTCAAATGTGTGTGAATTCCTAACGGACCAAACTGCTAAACTGCTGAGGTCATCGGTCCCTAGATTCACACACTTCTTAAACTAACTTATGCTAAGGACAACACACATACCCATGCCCGAGGCAGGACTCAAACCTCCGGCGGGAGGAACCGCGCAATCCGTAGCATGGCGCCTCTAACCGCGCGGTCACCCCGCGCGACGCAGGTGACGCAGTTTGGCCTTCTCTGCATATTCACCCTGCTATACGACACTTTTTTCCAGCTATCGATGACTTGGCGGAAACAGTTTTGGAAATATTTCTTCTTGCCACTTTCAAACTATTTTTTCTGCTAAATTAATCTTTCGTCCATGCTTCCGGGCCGCTGCCCGACCACCACCCTCTACCACTAGCCACCGACTACCTACAACATCTCAAAAACTCTCGCAGTGTGCTGAGGATTCTCCACCTTGGCGCAAAACTGTAATGTCCAGAACCTTGTAGCACATCAGCGATATAGCGGCCACCGGATACGAGATGCTAACATCTACCCTTAGTAAAAGTGTCGATAATGGTAAACGTTTACACTTTTAACCACTCTGTTTGTATATATTTGTCCATCCTTTCGTTTTCCTAGAACTGGAGGGAAACAAAAATGAAGATTCTTAAAAGATCAAAACTGTAAGCTTCCGGGATTCGACTTTAGATGTTGTCCTAGTGCGAGTGTCTGTCATGCGTCATCTCGAGTTCTAGGCATGGACGACTGAGACAGCATACGTTTTAAATCTGTCTCCTAGAATTGTTGCAGCACACACTCTTCTACAGGCTGAAGGCTGCGTTCGGGAACCAACCCTTAGGCTGCGGATATGGCTTCGTGCCAGCATACGTCTGAAGAGATTTACGGGAAGCACCGGAAATCTAGTTGAGGGTGGCAGGGCGGGGTTATAAACCACGCTTCTGCCGAATACGTGTCCAGTGTCTTCAACAGCTGCACCATCTATCTCGACTCCGAATTCGCCGATATATTCTGTTACTCGACATACTCATTATTAGGTAAAGTCGTTTCAGTAAACTGTAAACAAAAGGGAAAGGGTAAGGAAACAAATCAGAGTGTTTAAAAAATAATGACCCGTATTTTAACAACGTACATATAAAAAATCGTCGCTGAGTGAGGCTGCTTGCCCACGTCATACATGTTACTGATATCACACCATGAGGGGTCCAGCAGCTGCACTGCCCGGTTTATCGCGGGAACTTATCCATTAGCACTTTTGAAATGAAAATAAGAAATACAGTTTAGAATTTTTACAACACTGGAAACAATATATCACTGACATAGAATTAAATGTATTTTAGGACGTGCGAAGAATAAATTGTCTGTAATTGTTCACTACTGAACGCCATTTTACACGTTACAAATTGGCACAAGAGATTTATTTAGATGTTCTGCTCCACTCCAGTCTACTTTGGATTGGTAAGAATTTGCCCCACAATATTGGCGTCAGAGATGGTTCATTTAGATTGAAATAATTTGCTCAGATTGAAATAATTTGTCAATACATCCTCACACTAAGCGATGTAGGCCAGTAAGAAACAGTTAATTGTTTGTTTCAGGGTTGCAGTTACGCGCAGCCCATCTAGGATGCAGTGGACGGTGCTACATCACAAAATTTCAATAGGACATGTTTTGTTGTCAATACTAGGGTTCAAGCACTGTCATAATAGTAAGAGACGTAGAAGTAACTATTATTATTATTATTATTATGATTATTATTATTTACCTTTTGGGCTGTCTCCATGCACAACTGATGTAAATTTAGTAAGCATTCATCTACAAAACATTGCGAGAAAATCCCAATGGCGTCCATTCAAGTCAGCGACGCTTCAGTTGGAAAGAAACCGCTTTGTTTTTTAAAACAATGGTTAATGGAACTTCGACAGTTTGAAGTGAGTTTGGTGAAAGCAAATTGCTGGCATACTTCACTTAATACAAACAAGGACACATGAAATTGGTGGCTTCCAATCGCCGGACACATATTCTTGAGTTCTTGAAACTGAGAATAACCATTTGCGGATAACTTCATTCATTAACGAGGTATTGCGGGAAACATACAAGACATCGTAATATCCATAATTCTCAACTTAATACCTATTGTTAACAAAAGACATCGATTTTACACCTTAATTTGAGGGAGGATTCTGGGGAATAGCTACAGAATATGGGACTACATTGAAGGTGGGGCTAACTCCTAATGAGAGCTGTGAGATGCATGACACAAACTGCAGAGCTGCAGAATAGTACATATTTTACTCCACGATTTTTTTTTCAAATATTCCTCTGTGACTATTGTTTAGTATTCTTCATGTGTGTATTTAGCATGATTGAGTTGAAAATGTTTACGGGACTACCGGCGCCTAGATGTGGTTGGGCAATCGGCTGTTAACCACATTTAAACCTACCAGCAGAATCAGTGAGATGGACATGAGGTCGAATCGAATGAGCCATCTACTCAGCAGACAAATATTTCTTTTTACTGGCTAAGGGCACAAAACTGAACCTGTAAAAAAAAGTACCCGGCTAAATAAAAAGACAAAAGGAAAAGCCGCACAGATCAAAATGTGGACAAAACTGAGTACGTAAATGGATTCTCTGGATTTAGAATTGGAACATGGCATGTAAGGTCAATCATGACAGGGGGAATGAAACAACTTGGAGAAGAACTGGGTAAATATCAATGCCTAGTGACAGCAATCCAAGAAACGAGACATCCTGAGGGTGTTATGAAGATTGGAGATACCCACTCGCTCTTTAACAACAATGAGGGAATATTCTTCTCGGGTATGCAGCCGGATCATGACGTCTTCATGACACAATATTTCCGCGGTCCAACTGGCCGCCATCTTCAGGTGAGAGCGCTGGTGCACAATCTCAGTTCCGGCGACATTGTGCACCAGCGCTCTCACCTGAAGATGGCGGCCAGTTGGACCGCGGAAATATTGTGTCATGAAGACGTCACGATCCGGCTGCATACCCGAGAAGAATATTATCAATTATTACGCCGGGAAAGCCTTCGTAGTCACAACAATGAGGGAAGTCAGGCCTGGACTTCGGGGGTTGGATTTTCTGTCCACAACACAATGATATCGGCTGTCAACAAATGGACTCCAGTAAATGACCGCATCTCTTGGATGAAAAAATCGTTCAAATTGCTCTGAACACTATGGGACTTAACATCTGAGGTCATGAGTCCCCTAGAACTTAGAACTACTTAAACCTAACTAACCTAAGGACATCAGACACATCCATGCCCGAGGCAGGACTCGAACCTGCGACAATAGCGGTCGCGCGGTTTCAGACAGAAGCGCCTAGAACCGCTCGGCCACAGCTTCCGGCACTAAACCGTAGAAGCTCTGCCTAGTGAACTGTCACGCTCCATCAGAGGATGCTGATGAGGAAATAACGATTCCTACCTTGAACTAGAGAATGTAGTAGACAGACTACCAAGGCATTCAATTCACTGAATAATGGGAGACTTCAAGGTCCAAACGGAAAGAGAAGTACAGTATCGTCCAAAGATTGGTCCTGACAGTATCCACGAAACAAGCAACGAGAACGGTATCAAACTAATAAACTTCGTCGAGAAATTGAGAATGACTATTAGATGCACATAATTTCCCCGCAAAGTAGTACATAATTTCGCCTGGATATCCTCAGATGGAAGTACGACGAATCAGATCGACCATGTTCTTGTTGACCGAGGACACCATGGTAGTATCGAACAGGTGTGATCCTTCCGCGGGACAGATATGAATTCCGATCATTTCTTGCTGGAAGTCAAACTACGTCTGAAAAGATAGCCCGCTATGACAAGGATAAGTTGGAAGATGTAGAAGTGAGACGATGCAATCAAGATAAAATTGTAAAAAACCTCACAATATCGGAAAACCCCACCAACGTGGAAGACACATGGTTTGTGTTGAGGAATGCAGTGTTACAGAGTGCTAGAGGAGAACTTGTTTGCCATCCAAAACGCAGAAGTAAACCTTGGTTCGATGGAGAATGTAGAGAATCTGTTGGGATGAGATCAGCGAAGAGGATGCAGTGGTTAGAAAAACTGTCAGAAGAAGCTAGCTTAGCCTACCGTGAAGCGAGGTGTAACACGGACAAAGTCATGAGAAAGAAGAAACGGGAACAGCATAAAAGGGTTGAAAGCATTAGATGAAGCAAAGTCATCACGCTCGTTTTTCCAGGCCTCAAGAATTGCCAGAGGTGTCTACTGGCAACGCACATAGGGACACGAATGAGACGGGTGAAGTGGTACCGCCAGAAGCGTAGGCAAACCTATTAAAAATATTTTGAGAACCTATTGAATCGGGACGTTCCACTGACGGTGACAACTCAGACGGGAGCCCGTTTTGATAGAGGAGAAGTCCCTGAATCATCAGAGGAAGAAATTAGTGTTGCCCTAAAAGTACTCAAGAACAACAAGGCCCCATGAGGTAGTCATACCACAGCTGAGATGTTTCTCTTGGGAGGACAACCACTGATGGATGCATTGAAACGATTAATATCCACCATCTGGGCAGCAGAAATAATTCTTGAGGAATGGAAGGGAGCAATTATATGTTCCATATTCAAGAAGGGTGATGCTACCCAAGTATCCTACTACCGAGGAATTTCACTGCTTGAAATTGGATACAAAGTCTTTACAACTCTGCTGCTAAACCGAATAAAACCAAGGGCTGATGGAATTGTAGGCACATATCAATGTGGGTTCGTCCCTGGACGGTGTACCATTGACCACATATTTACTTTGAGGCTGCTGACAGAAAAATTCTATAAGTACAATCGGGAACTACACCTCATCTCCATCGATTTTCAGCAAGCTTATGATAGCATTGACCGCGTCACATTATGGAAACGTTAGAGGAACGCGGCATCCCTCCGAAATACATCATACTCCCAGCCAACTTCTAAAGTACGGTTTGGCAACCAACTATTACCAACATTCATTATCGAAAACGGATTGAGACAAGGTGATTCATTGGCGCCAATATTATTCAACTTGACCTTGGAAAAAGTAAGCCGTGACACTTGCCGAAACAGAGAAATGAAGATGGTGAGAGCAGACACAATTCTGGCATTTGTTGACGATGTTGTGATCCTTGACGACACTCTAGAGGAAATGTGTGCTGACAGTTCCCGATTCCTCCAAAATGCAAAGGAAATTGGGCTGGAGGTGAACGAGGACAAAGCTAAATATCTGGAGTATCAAGTCGTCGAGTTCTCCCTCCTTCCATTGTTGTAAACGGGCATACCTTGGAACGAATTGAAGAGTTCAAGTACCTGGGCTCAATGTCAACACTATGCCGTCTGATGACACCACACTGGTGTCGTGCGCGAAATAGCGGTCAACGGCTCGCGACACCACAGTGGTGTCGTGTGCACAGTACATCTCAGTGGCCGGCGACACCACATTAGTGTCGTGGGCATATAGTATCACGCAGTGGCCAGCGACAGCACTTTAGTATCTCTTGCATTCTGTTTTGTTTAGGTAACAACAAGTTACACACGTCAACAAGATTTCTGATAAGTACTTGTACTCTTTCATCATGGCAGACGAAAGAGACGATACGATTATTTACGATGAATGCGCGGATGTCTTACCTGACGTTCCAAACGACTTGACCGATTGGGAAGAAGACACTGGATATCAAAAAAATGAAATTGAATCAGAATCGTCGGAAGACAGTAAAATAAGTCCAAGAAAAATTCGGCGAACGCTACGGTTGCCAACTGATTCGGATGAATCAGATGAAGAAGACAGTGCACACTGGTCAGGCTTTGATTTACAGAGGACCAATAATAAATTTGAAGGATCTCCGGATAGAAACATATTTCCCAAAGATACACAGAGCGTCGAGGATATCGCAGAATTATATATTGGGAACTATTTATTTGAATATGTTAGCAACGAAACGAACAAGTACTACAATCAAAATTGCAATGGAAGGAAACTGGATTTTAAAAAATGCCAAATTTGTCGACGTTACGCTGCCAAAACTTAGAAAATGGTTTGGGCTTGCTATTCTTATGCGAACTGTAAAAAAAAAAAAAGCGAGAATCAATGATTATTGGTCAATGAATCCGTTGATAGACACACCGAAATTTCGCAAAACCATGTCCCGCAACCGATTCGGACAAATATTGTCATTTTTACATTTTTCCGACAACAACAATAAACCAGATAATGCCGACCGGCTTTTCAAAGCGCAATTCGTAATTGATTTTTTTCCCAAAACGTTTAAAGAAACTTTTAATCTAAGTCATTGCAATTGATGAAGGAATGATACCGTGGGGTGGACTGTTAAATTTTAAAGTTTACAATCCTTCAAAAATTGCGAAATTTGGCATACTCATTCGGATGCTGTGTGTTTCGAGTATGAGATACATTTCCTCATTCAAGATATATTCTGGCGCTGGACAGCCTTTAGCAAAAACAGTGATGGAACTATTGACACCTTCTTATGGAAAGTGGCGTCACCTCCACAGGATAATTATTATAACGGTGTATAACTTGCAGAGAAATTAATTGGAAATAAAATTAGAGTTTGTGGAACCATACGACAAAATAGAGGATTTCCAGAAAAAGTAAAGCTCACAGAAGTCAATGAGTTTGAAGCTTGTGATCTACGAATAGGTGAAGTACTCGCACAGGTATAGAGAGTTTCGAAAACTAAAACGATACGAATGATCTCTACAATACATAATACCACTCTGACTGACACTCAAAGAAAATGTAGAAAAACCAATTATACAATAAAAAACCTGAAAGTGTATTAGACAACATCAAATACATGAAAGGAGTGGATGGGTAGACCAATACTTGAGTCATTACCCTGTTGTTGTTGTTGTTGTGGTCTTCAGTCCTGAGACTGGTTTGATGCAGCTCTCCTGTGCAAGCTTCTTCATCTCCCAGTACTTACTGCAACCTACATCCTTCTGAATCTCCTTAGTGTATTCATCTCTTGGTCTCCCTCTACGATTTTTACCCTCCACGCTGCCCTCCAATGCTAAATTTGTGATTCCTTGATGCCTCAAAACATGTTCTACCAACCGATCCCTTCTTCTAGTCAACCTACCCTATACACAGAGAAACTATAAAATGGTCAAAAAAGGTTTCCATGTACCTCTTTAATTGCAGATTATTTAATGCATTCCGTACACGGTAATATTTCAATACAGAACACAAGAGTCTCCGATTTTACGATTTTTTTTATGAAAGTGTCTGATTCCTTGATAAAAGACCATGTACCTGCTTCTGAGCAAAACTTGGAGGTTGCCACTATATCGCGTACGTCTCATGATTCGGTTGACACACTTTCCGGTCACATAAAGAAACATTAACTAATACTTATTTCCGAAATGAATAAAAGAAAAACCAAGAAACTGCCATGTATGTTGCAAAAACAAAAATGAAGAACAACAAACTTAACGTGCAAGTCTTGTGGAGTTGCGTTACATCTTGAAAAAATTTTTTTGGTGCACATCATATGAAAGAGAAATACTAAATTTACACAAATATAAGAAGCAAACAAATTTTGTATTTATTTACGTATGTATATCTTCAAATTTCATGAAAGTAGGGAAACAGGATTGTGAACTTAAGAGAACTAACGATGACATTAGTAAAACTTAACAATTTATAATCTCCTGATAATGTCGAGGACGGCCGGCGACAAGCCAAGTAATCCGAATTAGCACTTCCGGCGCTAAGTGAATTTGTCTGAATCGTACCTATTCAGACAAGCGAATAAATTTGTACGAGACGTGCGGACGGCAAAGTGTTAACCAACAAAAGCGAAGTGACGAAAGAAGTACACCAACTCATAGGAAGTGTTGATCACGTGTTCTTTAGTCTGAACAATCTTTTTAAATCTCGTCTGGTATATCAGAAGAACAAAGTCCATCTGTACACGACACTGGTGAGGCCCCAGTAGTTTATACGGTTGTGAAACTTGGGCGACATCAGCAACGACACAAGATTCAATATGTGAGTTTGAAAGAAAGGTACTTCAGAAAATCTATGGACCTGTCTACAGTAACATGGAAGGTAAATGGGAAAGAAGAAAGAAATAACACGTGTACCAGAGGTTTGGAAAGCCTCACATTGGACAAATATTTGGACAGAGGCGACTACAATGGTTTGGCCACATCTTACCAGCGGAGGGATTCCTTCCTGAGAGACTCCACCACGCTCAATCCGCGGGAAAACGCCCGAGAGGACGTCCAAGAACGCGATGGAAGGATCGAGTGACGACGATCCATCAAGAAGTGCAACTGGCGACCGAAAGAAAGGAGTGCCATCTGCAGCAAATACCCCCTCTGGTGATTGACACACATTCTTTTTATTGGGGTTTTTGTGTTTGTAATGTTTCTGTTTTCCTGTTGTTCTTCTGATGTAGGCCTCAAAACGCACGTTAATGCAATTATGAAGACGAAGGGCACAAAACACAGGGTGACATTTAACTTATTATGCTTGCCATTTGAATATAAATGACTGTTTAGTTTCTTGACTAATATTTATTGTGCTGGTGAGATAACGATCCAAACGCCGATGTGCATAATACACTACTGGACATTAAAATTGCTACACCAAGGAGAAATACAGATTATAAACGGGTATTCATTGGACAAATAAACTACAACTGACATGTCATTACATTTTCACGCAATTTGGGTGCATAGATCCTGAGAAATCTTTACACAGAACAACAACCTCTGGCCGTAATAACGACCATGATACGTCTGGGCATTGAGTCAAACAGAGCTTGGATGGCCTCTACAGGTACAGCTGCCCGTGTAGCTTCAACATGATACCACAGTTCATCAAAAGTAGTCACTGGCGTATTGTGACAAGCCAGTTGCTCGGCCACCATTGACCAGAGGTTGTCAATTGGTGAGAGATCTGGAGAATGTGCTGACCAGGGCAGCAGTAGAACATTTTCTGTATCCAGAAAGGCCCGCACAGGACCTGCAACATGCGGTCGTGCAGTATCCTGCTGAAATGTAGGATTTCGCAGATATCGAATGAAGCCACGGGTCGTAACACATCTGAAATGTAACATCCACTGTTCAAAGTGCCGTCAATGCGAACAAGAGGTGGCCGAGACCTGTAATCATTGGCACCCCATACCATCACGCCGGGTGATACGCCAGTATGGCGATGACGAATACACGCTTCCAATGTGCGTTCACCGCGACGACGCCAAACGCGGATGCGACCATCATCATGCTGTAAACAGAATCTGAATTCATCCGAAAAAATAACGTTTTGCCATTCGTGCACCCAGGTTCGTCGTTGAGTACACCATCGCAGGCGCTCCTGTCTGTGATGCAGCGTCAAGGGTAACCGCAGCCATGGTCTCCGAGCTGATTGTGCGTGCTGCTGCAAACGTCGTCGAACTGTTCGTGCAGATGGTTGTTGTCTTGCAAACGTCCCCATCTGTTGACGCAGGGATCGAGACGTTGCTGCACGACCCGTTACAGCCATGGGGATAAGATGCCTGTCATCTCGACTGCTAGTGATACGAGGCCGTTGGGATCCAGCACGGCGTTCCGTATTACCCTCCTGAACCCACCGATTCCATATTCTGCTAACAGTCATTGGATCTCGACCAACGCGAGCAGCAATGTCATTATACGATAAACCGCAATCGCGATAGGTTAAAATCCGACATTTATCAAAGTCGGAAACGTGATGGTACGCATTTCTCCTGCTTAGACGAGACATCACAACAATGTTTCATCAGGCAATGCCGGTCAACTGCTGTTTGTGTATGAGAAATCGGTTGGAAACTTTCCTCATGTCAGCACGTTGTAGGTGTCGCCACCGGCGCCAACCTTGTGTGAATGCTCTGAAAAGCTAATCATTTGCATATCACAGCATCTTCTTCCTGTCGGTTAAATTTCGCGTTTGTAGCACGTCTTCTTCGTGGTGTAACAATTTTAATGGTCAGTAGTGTACCTGTTAGTACTTAAATTAGTGAAATAGAATTTTGCTATACCTCAGCTTCACGTATTATGTGGACATAACACATTTAAGAAATATGGCTGCTCGGAGTAGCCACGTGGTTAGAGGCGCCATGCACTGATTGCGCGGCCCCGCCCGCGGGAGGTTCGAGTCCTCCCTCGGACATCAGTGTGTGTGTTATTCTTAGCATACATTAGTGTAAGGATCGGTGACCTCAGCAGTTTGGTCCCTTAGGAATTCATACACACATAAGAAATATGAATAGTTACTATTGAACTGGGTCGGTGGACTCTGTCTGATCCTAAACAGAATGTCTGTGCACAGGTAAACAGCCTTGATCATCCAGATGCGAGAGTGACAAGCATTCGGCAAGCTTTTGAGTAGATCCCACAAAAAGTCTGCTCTTCGATCAAACTGACAACTTGCAGCTCCCCATAAGATTGTCTCACGGATGGTAAAGCGGCATTTCTCCTACAATCAGCTGAATCTCTTCTAACTGTAGATAAATGGAAACATATTGATGTTAGCAACGCGCTCTTAGATGTCATGAAATATTACGGATTTTACTGCATTTTTACTTATGAATCAACGTTTCACATTGTAGGTTATGTTAACTGGTATAAAGTGCGAGTCTGCATAACCCTCAGGATATCGTTCAACATGAAAAAATTCACGCAAAGTGAACGTTTTGCGCTATTTTTTTTAAGATAGAGAATGTGCCCCACACTTCTCTGTGATTAGAGTAGTGAATGAGGTATTTTGAAATCATGCAGCTGTAGCTTTTACTCATGATTTCAGGAGTACTCTAATGATATTATATTTGTACAGAATGGAACCGCACCACATTCTCATACCAGCGTACGCGTTCCTCAGTGACACATTGTCTCCATACTGGACATAGAGCAAGCGACGCGGAGACTTAGATTCTAATAATTTGTAGTAAGAATGGACAACTATAACAAAGTGAAAAAATGAAGTTTTGGAGAGTAGGAAAGGAAGTAGGCAACATATGAAAATGGAAGCACTGTTTCTTTTTTTTTTTTTTCAGACGGCCAAAGGTGAGAGAAAAGTCTGTTTCTAAAATACAAGGTACGCTCAGGTGCTGTGTCACAGTTTGCACTCTCTTTGAAAATCGCACAGTGCATCCAGCATTCTCAGCCAGGCAACAGTAACGTCTTCAAAAATATTTGTGACGCAGTTGGCTATCGGACTCTCCCAGGAGCAATTCCCAAATAGGCATTTAATTCAAACTTCCGAACTATGTCCTTCAATCGCGGTATGGAAAGAGGACCTCTCTGTATTCCGTTAAAACGTCGATATTCACGAAGGGCAACAGCACTATTTCTGTTCTTTTGATAAAACAGTTTTACGAGTAAAACCCGCCTCACCTTGTCCAGACACATGTTCACATCCTGTAATTGTAATGCACGTTGAGGCTTGTTTTTCGAAACTACTTAGTCGTACCGATACCGGTAGGTCTTGACACTAACAATATTAACAACGCAAATCCTGCAGTACACAGTCTAAATAACATTCCTATGAAGCCGGGCAGCTATACGGTAAACAGTTTTCCGCCTACACTTGCTCAAATAGAGAAATTTCTATGATAAGCACCCTTCGTGTAGACTGGATCAAGTAGCGAAAGTTTAATGATAACCCTGTAATTCCAGATCAAAAAGAATATCTCAGAAATATCGAACTTCTACGTTTCCTGCTATGTTCATTGTACATAAAGCGTTATAATATCCGGTTTACAGTAGTATTTATAACTGTGGAAAACTGTATTTCCATAGTATTTTTGCTATTAACAATAGGCTCCAGAAAAGTTTACTCTAAGTTTTCGTGTACTAAGAAGTTTAAGCTGCGCTGTGGAACTCTTTACCTGTTTCTTCACAGGTGGCTACCGCTTTAAAGCACCGACCGGCGACCTTTGCCTTTGACCTACAAACCTACTTTTCGGAGCACGTGCCGAGAATCGCTGCTTCCCTTAGAATCGCACCCGCGGTGCCTCTTAGATTTTTCAGCTCACCTAAAGAGTGGCTACTGCATAGCCCAAACCAGTAACTCTCCTCAAAAAGCTGCAGAATCAAGACAGTTAAACACGAATTGTGTACATCGTCATCGCTCTACATATAGTCATTTTATGCCTAATTCTGTTCAACCAAAAGAGTGTCCGGCGTCAAGGTACTTTCGGAGCTCTTTGCTGGGGTTATAACTGGATACCACCTGACTCGCAGCAAATCAGCCTTGCCGAGGAACCGCAGACCGAAGCGGACTAAGTGCGCGTGAATTATTGGCGTGTTAGACGGAAAATATTTCTGGTAGCAGCCGTAACCGAGCCATTTCCTCCAATAGAAGAGTGGAATGAAGTAGGTCGAGACGGATCAATGACCCAGATGCGGCCGCAGCCGCGGTTTTCCATAGCCGCATGGCCCTCGTGTCCCCGGCAGAGGTCACTCACTCGCCGGCCGACCTGGTTTCCACCAGTACGCGCCCCCCTACGGCAGGAATTCCCGAAATCGATAGCTTGCATACATAGAAGCTAGTCACCACACCGGGCATCGACGTTCTTCCACATCCACAATCCAAGAGCCAGTTTACGGTACATAACGGTGGGTTCTTCGTAACAAAATTACGTAGTTTCTGTCCTATCCCACCTACGTACTGAGAACCGAAAAGAGGCTGTCTACATATGCTCCGTAGATGGCCTGTCTTATTCTCGTGGTCACTATACAAGACAAGAATCAGTAGAAATGTTGCATAGTCTTCGTTGAAGAGGATTTTTTGAGCATTTTTCCAAATTTTCTTGTTTAAGTTTCCTCACCATCTCCGTTACACTTTCGTATGGATTATCTCGACCTGTTGCGATCTCTGAATTCGTTCAAGGTCTTCTTTGGTTCAAATGGCTCTGAGCACTATGCGACTTAACTTCTGTGGTCATCAGTCGCCTAGAACTTGGAAATAATTAAACCTAACTAACCTAAGGACATCACACACATCCATTCCCGAGGCAGGATTCGAACCTGCGACCGCAGCGGTGGCTCGGCTCCAGACTGTAGCGCCTAGAACCGCACGGCCACTCCGGCCGGGAAGGTCTTCTCTCGTGGTTATTTGACATGGAAGCTAAAGGCTGTGTCAGCATTCGACAAGCGTCTTGTACGTGATTTCTTTTACAGATGTACTGAACTTTCCTACAATCCTTCCAATAAATATACACTTATGGACCAAAGTCTTATGGTGTTGACCCACCACAGGAACGCAGTTCTACAGCGATATGGGAGACATGGGTTCGATATGAAACTCATTGGATTCCGAGGTACGTGATACCAGATGTGCAGGGTGTAACTAAATTCCCCTTACAGTCGTTGAGGGATTTGTCGTAGGGAGTCAGACGGTTAAGTTTACCGTAGGAACTCATGTCTGGAACGTGCCGTTTTCCAGCTACATGTTGCTCTCTTACTCCTGCTGCTTGTCGTCGGGGTCTACAACAAGTATGCCTCAATCTGACGACAACAGACGTTAACGCAGACACGGTACCTTCGTACCATGTTCTGGAACGCGCGATCACCAGTCCATAGTCCTCCAGCAACCGCCACACCCATAATCCGTGCCAGTGTGTCTCCATCCACAGTGATTTCGTAAATGAAGGATTTCATGTGAACCCACAGGTAGTAGTCTAACGGGTTCAAGCTGGGGAGAAAGTGCAGGCCAAGCAATGAAGCCGTCATGCCCAAATCGTTGGTTCAGATGATGTCGGTCGCACGTGAAAAATGAGGTGGTGTGCCATCGTGCTGGAACCACATGTTCTGACACACACGCAGTGGCTCACTTTCCAAGAGCCCGTGCAGTACGTCATCAAGGAATCGCAATGTCAGGACATCCGTGAGATGTCGTGGAAGAAGGTATGGCCCAATCACACGTCCATCCTGGAACCCTGTCCAAAAGTTATAACCGTATCGTTACTGAAACCCATGAGCACGCGCAGCATGCCGGTTTTGGCCAGTCCACATATGACTGTTGTAGGAACTGAGTACACCTCCCCTGGTGAAAAAGACCCGCCGTGACAAGTCGGGCTTGTCCACTCAGTGGTGCAAGAACCTCTGTAGAAGTCAGCTCGTGAGGTTCAATCCTTCTGGGGGTCACACAGGTGAAGCTGTTGCTCATTCAGAACACGCCAAACGGCTTGGTGATCCAAATTCTGTCTAAATGCTATGTTTCTGGTACTCGTCATCGCGTCCTGTTTCACTGCATTGAGTACAGGCTCATCAAACTCGGGTGTACTGTGCCGCCGTGGAGCACGGCAGTAGGTCCAGTTGGTCGTTGATGTACACGTCTCCTAAGCCCGCTGGTACACCGTAGGAAAGACGGAGGGTAAGGCGATGTAGAAAACTTACCAACACCACCCCGTTCCTCCGAGCTTCCCTGTACAGCAATTTCATGACGACGTATTCCTCAAACGTGTAGTTCACCGTGGTCAACAGAAACACGCTAAAAATACAATGCACGTACACCTTGCATTCTGTACAACTGTATAAAGGTACAGCATGGATAAAGACCAAAAACACGACAGCAGGTACAAATCTCTCTGGGCCGAAGTCAAACACAAATAGATGGCATGAAAAACAAACCTGTAATGGGTATGAGACGTAATTACACAATAAAGAAACCTGAGAGTGTATTCATCAGTATTCTTCCAAAGCCGGCACTTTGGCCGAGGGGTTCTAGGGGCTTCAGTCCGGAACTGCGCTGCTGCTACGGTCACAGGTTTGAATCCTGCCTCGGGCATGGACGTGTGTGATGACCTTATGTTAGTTAGGTTTAAGTAGTTCTAAGTTCTAGGGGACTGATGACCGCAGTTGTTAAGTCCCATAGTGCTCAGAGCCATTTGAACCATTTTTGAGCTCGTTCGCGTAGTAACTTAATCGTCATAGTGAACTCGTGCTCAGTACCAGCAGAGACCGAGCAGTATCCCGTAATGTAATCGGACAGTAATTTCCTTTATAAGACGTGCAGAATCATTGCCTAGGGCTCATTACTTATAAAATAAAATCGGAATATAGGCAGCGAAAACTTTTCTATAACGATCGAGTCTAGTGTTGCTTGCGATGATTGAACTTTTGGATCATAAATAGTGTATGTACTTCATAAACTGGGAAAAGAAAACATCATAGCGGTAGCATCTCTATGTGTTTGTAAAATGGCAGATAATTTTGTGTTTACTATTCTGCTAACAGTGTGAGGGATAACTTTAACAGTAGTTATCACCCTCAGATTTATTTTGTGGCAAAGCTGTGGGCAGACTTTTATAAATGGTGGGACAATAGACAAGGCGTTGCTGAAGTAATTAGGTAATGAAACACTAAAAGCAGTAGATACGTTTTTCTGTTTGGCAGCAAAATAAATTACAATAGCCCAAGCACAGAGCGTATAAAATAACTGTCACTAGCAATAAAATCTTTCCTGACAAAGAGAAATTTATTAAGGCCGAATTGAAATTTAAACATTAGAAAGTTTTCTTTGAAGATATTTGTCTGGAGTCTCTGTACGAAAGTGAAACTTGAATGATTAACAGTTCATAGGAGAATAAATTATAAGTATTTGAAATATGCTGCTAAAGAAGAATACTGAAGATTCGATGAAGAGATCACACAACTCTTGTTACTCAATCGAATTGGTGAGGAAAGAAATTTATGGCACAGCTTGAGTAAACGCAGGGACTATGTGATAGGACACGTCCTGAGGCATCAATTCATTATCAGTTTAGTAAGCATGGTGGCGTGGGTGGGAGGGAGGGGCAGAAATGTAGAAGGAGATCAAGACTGGAATACGCTAAGCAGATTCAAATGGATGTAGCTTGCAAAGATTACGCGTAGATGAAGCCTTTGCACAGGATAATATAGCATGGAGAGCTGCATCAAACCAGTCCTCGGATTGGACAACCAGTAAAGAACAAATTGTATAGGAAACGAAAAGTTTAGAAAAGAAAGAAATTGTATGTTACATAGTGGAATACTACATACGACTGGGGGATCCACGACCAGGAGACGCAGAGAGAACACAAAGAAGAGATGCACGAATGGTCACCTAGATACAGCTGATAGCACGTTTACTTCGCTGGACTGCGTGTCCAAAATATTTAGAAATATTGCGTAGCAGACATTCAAAGAAAGAAAATCCCAAGAATCGTTTTTCAGAAAAAAAGCCGTAGATATTATTCATTTCGCTTGTTTCCAGCCATAGACTGTAAAGGAATCATTACTCCCACATACTCGAATGGAACAGGTAGTCAGGTAGAATTACTAATACACAATAATAAAAAGTATCCTCTGCAACGCACTCTATAGTCATTCGCAGAGTGGATGCAAAAAATAGATTTGGACGATTCAGTTATTTAATTTCAAATTAACTTCCCTCTAGATATTACGTTAAGAGCTGTCGTGTCAAAGGTGAGAAAGGGGTAGTTGTCCAGACTTACCTTTACAATGGGAAGAAATTCTTATACCTCGTAAATTTTACCCATACAAGCTAAACTTAATTTTGAGTAAAAAGGACGAGTTTGGCAGCAGGAAATCTGGAGAACAGTGTAGGCGCTGGTTTTGACAGACGGACTGGGAATCCAGAAACTGCTTTGCAGTTTGAGGGCGCGGTATTGCTCAACAGTTCTTCTGCCGCATTTCTCCCGAGAGACGTAGCGCGCTGTCAGAAGTACATTGCGTTACATCAAGATAACGTTGTCTATTCTCTGAGGTGCCCCAAAGAACAAACGAGCACTTCACTAACTCTGACAAAGTGCGATGACTATTGTCTTGCTGTCCGACTCTTGAAAAGGGTATTCGTTTCCGAGTAGATAATGATACTCGTCATTTTATTTCGTGAAAATTTTTCTTCGTAAAACAATGGAAAAAGAGCTTTCATGCCCAGTAACGACCCTCTGAAATGTATTGTGGTCTTTATAAAAATTCTGTACGAAGTCTGCTAATTGTTGTTATACGAATAAAAGCTCGACGAACCTTGAATAGCTCCGACTCCTGTTAAAACCTTCCCTATAATAGTCAGCCTGATTCATAAACTCAACACTAGCAAAATTACTGTCCTGTCAAAATCAACTAAACTTTATGTATAAAGCACCATTTCGGCTGTATTTCATCCCGTAGATCACCCCTTATCATCTTTAATATCAAGAACCAGTAAAGTATCTGTACATTGGAAAGGCCATCATACTGGTAAAGCTTTTTCGTCTATTGTAGTTTTTCCAAATTCCTTGTTTAATCGTACAAGGAATGATATAATTGGGTCTCACACTCTTTTCTTTAATGCTGTCTTTTTGTCTGCTGCATATAATATGTTTCAACTCTAAACTGGAGAAATTAGTAAACGGCATGTCTGCATGGAAAACAAAGGAGATATCTGAGTAGTCGCCATATTGGCTGCGAGGATTAGCGGTTGTTAATTCTTACAAGCTCAACGGAATAATCAATAACAATAAAATGAGAAAAGTAATGTAGCCTTCTTAATGAAGAAAGAAAACGTTTTTAGAAAGAAATGAGTTTGTACCGACAATGTTACTCTTGTATGACAGTTAATGGGAAAACGACGAGAATAGAGAATAGAACCTGTACAATTCCATTCACAGATTATGAAAAAGGTTTGACCGAATCAAGCTTCGTAATATCATGGAAAAACGACGGTATGCGAGACATGTAATGCGAGTAATAAAAAAGTTGTATAAGGGCACAGAAATTATAATAAATACAGGGAAAGAGAAGACAGAACCAAGAAAGTTATGAACCTCTTCTTTCATCTCGTCATCAGTGCTGAATCGCTTTCCGGCCAAATGTTCTTTCAACCTAAGGAAAAGGTGACAGTCACTCGGTGCCAAGTCAGGACTATAGGATGGGTGGGTGGGTGGGCGATTATGTTCTACTGAAACTCTTGCAGGAGAGCAACGGTTTGCCGAGCGATGTGTGGGCGAGCTTTGTCATGGAGAGTGTGTACGCCCTTGCTCAACATTCCTCTTCTCCGGTTCTGAATTGCCCGTTTGAGTTTTTTCAGAATCTCACAGTACCTGTCAGCGTTAATTGTGGACCCAAGGATTCAGCTCCGACGACGAGGTGAAAGAAGAGGTTCATAACTTTCTGAGCAGCACGGCGAAGAGCTGGTATGACACGGGCATAAAAAAACTGCCACAGCGTCTACAGAAATGCATCGACAGAAATGGTGATTATGTTGAAAAATAGCTAAATGTTCAAGCTGTAAACTGATGTAAACCATTGTAGAAATAAACAGGTCTATGTACTTATAAAAATAGGAGACCTTACTTTTGGGATTACCCACGTATTATAGATATTCTATGTGCACTACTGGCAATTAAAATTGTTGCACCACGAAGATGACGTGCTACCGACACGAAATTTAACGGACAGGAAGAGGATGCTGTGATACGCAAATGATTAGCTTTTCAGGGCATTCACACAAGGTTGGCGTCGGTGGCGACACCTACAACGTGCTGACATGAGGAAAGTTTCCAACCGATTTCTCATGCACAAACAGCAGTTGACCGGCGTTGCCTGGTGAAACGTTGTTGTGATGCATCGTGTAAGGAGGAGAAATGCGTACCATCACGTTTCCGACTTTGACAAAGTTCGGATAGCCTATCGCGATTGCGGCTTATCGTATCGCGACATTTCTGCTCGCGTTGGTCGAGATCCAATGACTGTTAGCAGATTATGGAATCGGTGGGTTCAGGAGGGTAATACGGAACGCCATGCTGGATCCTAACGGCCTCGTATCATTAGCAGTCAAGATGACAGGCATCTTATTCACATGGCTGTAACGGATCGTGCAGCCACGTCTCGATCCCTGAGTCAACAGATGGCGACGTTTGCAAGACAACAACCATCTGCACGAACAGTTCGACGACGTTTGCAGCAGCATGGTCTATCAGCTCGGTGACCACGGCTGCGGTTACCCTTGACGCTGCATCACAGACAGGAGCGCCTGCGATGGTGTACTCAACGACGAACCTGGGTGCACGAATAGCAAAATGTCATTTTTTCGGATGAATCCCGGTTCTGTTTACAGCATCATGATGGTCGCATCCGTGTTTGGCGACATCGCGGTGAACGCACATCGAAAGCGAGTATTCGTCATCGCCATATTGGCGTATCACCCGGCGTGATGGTATGGGGTGTCATTGGTTACACGTGTCGGTCACCTCTTGTTCGAATTGACGGCACTTTGAACAGTGGATGTTACATTTCAGATGTGTAACGACCCGTGGCTCTACCCTTCATTCGATCCCTGCGAAACCCTACATTGCAGGTCTTCTACGGGTCTTTCTGGATACAGAAAATGTTCGACTGCTGCCCTGACCAGCACATTCTCCAGATCTGTCACCAAGTGAAAACGTCTGGTCAGTGGTGGCCGAGCAACTGGCTCGTCACAATACGCCAGTCACTACTCTTGATGAACTGTGGTATCGTGTTGAAGCTGCAGGGGTAGCTGTACCTGTACACGTCATCCAAGCTCTGTTTGACTCAATGCCCAGGCGTATCAAGGCCGTTATTACGGCCAGAGGTGGTTGTTCTGGGTACTGATTTCTCAGGATCTATGCACCCAAATTGCGTGAAAATACAATCACATGTCAGTTCTAGTATAATATATTTGTCCAATGAATACCCACCCGTTTATCATCTGAATTTCTTCTTGGTGTAGCAGTTTTAATGGCCAATATTGTAATTTGTCAGTTCTGGATCATTTTGTATTGTGACAGGACTAATAACGTCGTGTCCAGTGCATTACGTAACACATTCACAGTCGATTGCAATCAAAACAGAAACATCTAACTACACGTAACAAGATTTAGTTATTGGGTGTATAAACTAGGTAGGAATGTTACACGCTATGGCAGTGTAAGCCATAGTCCTCTGTAACATGAGCGTCTCTGGAGCTAGACGGGAGAATATCTGGTTTTTTAACTCTCTCGCAATACTCTTGACTTGCCTTTGGGAGGACGGAGTGTCAAGTCCTCGTGAGCCATCCAGACTGAGGGTTCCCAGAATGGTTTACGACAACTGTCGGGACGACTTCTCTGAAACACGATCGTTTCCTTCGCCGTTCTTTTCCAATCCAAGCTTTTTGCGCGTCTCTGGTGACACAGTCGTCGTCCTCACACTAAAGCCTGAGGATTCATCGAACAACTTTCAGACTGCTACTGTACCGTTCCACTTTCGAATAGCACGTGGGAAAAATAAACAATTTTTTCAGAGCAAGCTCCAATTTCTCTTATTTCATTACGACGATCGTTTTCCCTGTGTAGATATGAGTCAGTATCTGCGCATTCGGAGAAGAAAGCTGTTGAATAGAATTTCGTGAAATGATCTGGCTGCAACGAGAAACGTCTTTTTTAGTAATTCCCACCCCAAATGATGTATTATATCCGTGACAGTCTGTCATGTATTTCTCGGAAAGAAATAATAAGTTGTCCCTCTTTGAACTTTTCCGATGTCCTCTGTCACTTCTATCTGCTGAGGATTCCACATCGCGCATCAATACTCCAGAAGAGGACGGATTAGCGTAGTGTAGGTGGTCTCTTTAGTAGACCTGTAGCGTCTTCTAAGTGTTCTGCCAGTAAAACGCTGTCTTCACGGTCGTCCGCAAGAGGTGGGAGAGGGAGAAAAAGAAGGCAGTTCACTCCTCTTGCAATGTGGATACAGGCTTTTTTAAAAGTATTTTCATGAATTTCTAGCATTCAGTTTTTGGTACTCTGCTGAACTGCAGATTATAGATCCGTTGCCTTCTCTCCATGAGACCTTCTCAAACCCCGTTCGGTGTAACCCAGCGCCACACACAGTCCGACGAATTCTGCAGTCCAGTTGGCACGGTTATAAAATAACGTGACAAATTTCATATGAGGACTGCGTTGATTCAGCTGTTGAAAGTCAATACTGCCAGTCATTCTGAAGGTGTTTCATCGGAGATTTACCACGTTCAGCTAGTCGTACACTCGCCCTATGTTACACTTCCTGACCAACTCAAAACACATAGCTTTCAAAACCCATTGTGTTTAGCTTTCGCTGCACCAGTTAATTTAAAAAATCGAATCAAGAAAGTAATGGATTTATTATAAATTAATTATTAATATTAATTATAAACCCATTGACGTGAGCAGATAAATAAGTTTTGTATGAAAATTACGGGTTGTAGATATCATCAAAGTTGACTATGTCTTTTATAAATGTCTCTGTTCCTCCACTTCTACTATTAGTTGTTTACATATATATATGAATCTACTCAATCGTTCTGACTTTTTAACAGATTTTTAATTCTCAGCCCCTTCATACTATGTGAATTTAATAAGGCTTTGTGAATATTTTGTAGGTTTATTTCATAACTCGTTGGGCATGCTGGAAATAATCGAACAAGGATGTATTTCAGTACGTTTTATAAAAAAGTTTGCCTCTATATTTATATTAGTAATATAAAAAGATATTCTTTGTATACACTACACTCACAGTTTCGTTATCAAGACAATCTGCCGTAAAATAGTCCCTCGAAGTAACAAAATATTCTTATCAAATTTAGTTACTGGAGCACGACACGTTTTTAAACAAATAGAGTCAGTTATATCGAAACTGGCAGTTTTAGTTTTACATCTTCTTGGAAAAATTTCTGCGGACGCTCATGGCGACCTTGGTTCACTTTACTCATGAGATTTTCTGCGTGATCGTTCCAATGTTGCTCGGAATTGCAATCCCTAGGTATTTAGTTAGGTATCTGGTCTCTCCCAAGAAGCACAGCCTTACCGTAGCACCGGCCGTGCATGTGTAATAGTGTGTGTTCCCGTGAAGCTGGAAGCCATACCGACGGTAACACAACCATAGGTACTGCCATGTCTAACCTATCTCGTCAGCCATCGACAGAGGAGGCAGGCAAAGTGTGCCCCACAATTCCCCATCTTCCTTATGTTCCACTCTCTTCTTACTCCTTTCCATCTCCTGATTTCTCTTCTATCACATACTTCACCAGTGTAGGTGGCAGTCACCGTCAATAGTCAAAGGGGGTGAGGCGAGTCAGTGCCTATGTGAGGGAGAAGGGGAAGAGGGAGTAAATGACTGAATGATGACTCTTGACTAGTTACACTAAAGTCGAATAGGTCTATGCACTAAAACTCGAGTAAAGTTTTAGGAGACATGGCATTTGTGTGTGAAGCCAGTTAATCCCCTACAGTTGCAGAAAAGGTGAGGGAGAATGGCTGGCAGCTTAGAACTGGTCCTTTCGGCTATAGCTGATAACTGCAGTGGGCTGGGCAAGGGAGCTTCGCCGGCCTACCTCAACCAATAACGTAAAGCGATTTTGTAGAAATCTCTAAGGAAACGCCTCAGTGTTGTCACAGCACTGTATAAGGCTACTGGTTTCGCCTGCAGCTGTGAGCACTTCGCAGCTGAAATCTGGCAATAGGCCTACGAGCTGTCAGGGGTCTTTTTACGCCGTGTAGACTGTAGGGTATGGCAACCCAAACATAATAGTTTCTGGTCCTCCAGGTTGGGAGTTAGTCACTGAAGTGACAACCCTACATCAGAATATTTTAATCTAGTTAAATGGTCAACATATCAGCCTTAGATGTCACATACATTAACTAGAAGACAAATGCAACTAGGCAGAACGATTTGATCATAACTTCCTGGAACGATCAAAGCCTCAACCACTAAGGTTCCGGTAGTAGCATCAGAGACAGCACATTATGAGATAGATGCAGTGGCATTGCAGTAAACAAGATGCCGAGGGATTTGTGAAGCATATAAGAAGATTATAACATTCTATGAAAAAGGGTCTAAAAGAAAATTTGGGACGGATTTTGTTGTCAGTAAGTGCACGGCAAACCAAACAAAGGAGTTCAGAGCTGTGAGCAAGAATGTGGCATACATTAAAATCAAACAGAAAAACTGATCAGTGTCCATGCCCCTACTGAAGACAAGACATATGACGAAGAAGAACAATTCTATAAACAGCTAGATTGTTCCTACGAAGGCTTCCCAAAACGGAATATACATGCACTATCACGTGATTTTAATGTAAAATCAGGGAAAGAAAATGCTGTTCTCCGAGCAGCTTGCACGAAGAAACCAACGATAACGCCTTCAAGACGTTTACATTTGCTGCTGCAAAGAACATGGTTATCAGCTCAACAACTTCCTCAGATAAGAAAATTCATCTAGGAACATGGTGCTCACTGGATGGAGAGACGTCAGTCAGATAAATCACGTAATAGTAGATATGCAGCAAAGGCAAAGCTATATTTCAGTGAAAACCAAGAGGAAACAAATGAAACAGAGATTGACATCACGAAAGGCATGCTGAAAGCAATAAAGCTCCATGAGAGACTAAGGTCCATGCAGAAATGTTGACGTATGGAAGAGGCAGACAACAAAGCGAGATGTGAAAAGTCATTCAGTTTACTTGGAAGGCAGGCGCTGCCACACAACGGGAAGGCAGCAGTCATTTGCCCAGTCTACAAGAAAGGAACCAAGATAGAACCAGGTAAAATAAATGCATAAATAAGAAATAAATAAAATAAGAATGCTCTAACTGCCAGGAAATCAGTTTACTTAACGTGGCATACAAGATTTTTTTCTAGAATTATTTTAGAAAAGCTAAAACGGTTTGCAGAACATATCGTTGGAGAGTATCAGACTAGGTGCCGCCCAAAGCGTTCAGCTACTTGACAATGTGTTTCATCTTAGGCATGTTCCTGAGAAATATTGGGAAAAAGAGAAAAAAATCCAGATACTGTTAATAGATTTTCAAAGAACTTACAACAGTATCCAACGTGTGAGCCTCTACAAAGACCTTGAAGTAGTCCCAAATTGCAAATAAACTCGTTGAAATGATTATAGTATCTACAAGTGAATCATAAATGGAAGAATCCTGACAACGAACTCATTCAATGTCCTTGTCTCACAGCCAAAAATTTTTACTGTTGGTGATAGCTTACGGCTGTGAGACATGTAGATTAAATTAGATCATTGTATGGAAACTAGTAGTAGCCCAGAATGGAAAGATCAGTATTGGGCTACACAGAGAAAGACATAAAGAAAGCAGTTGACATCAGGTACACAACAAAGGTTAGTGATACAATGGAAAGAGTGACGACCTTGAAATGGCAGTGGGCTGGTCATATCGCTCGAAGAAAAGATGGCAGGTGGTCAACACAAGTACTAGATTGGAGCCCAGTTTACCAAAAAGTACCAAGAGAAGACCAGCGCGCAGATGGGTCAGAGATTTAAAAAAGACAGCCGAGTGAACTGGCAAAGCGAGGCTCAAGATCAGCAGAAATGGAAGAACCTACAGGGATTCTATGTTGCACGCAGTCTCAAGGATGCCACATTACCAAGAGATCCAATTGGCCGCTGATGATGATGATGATGATGATGTGTGGATCAAGAGCGATAATTATAATTGGAAGAACATACTCACATGCCGGCCTCTGTGGCCGAGCGGTTCTAGGCGCTTCAGTCCGGAACCGCAATGCTGCTACGGTCCCAGGTTCGAATCCTGCCTCGGACATGGATGTGTGTGATGTCCTTAGGTGAATTAGGTTTAAGTAATTCTTAGTATAGGGGACTGATGACCTCAGATGTTAAGTCCCATAGTTCTCAGAGCCATTTGAACTTTTTTTTTTCTTTTTTGAGCATACTCACAATATTTCCCCATATGAACAGGATTAAGACTGGGAGACGCACTGACACGCGTACTGTTTACTCTTACCCTGGAGGAAGTCATAAGAGAAAGTTGAATTTGAATAATGTAATGGAGCTACGAATGGAAGATGGCAAGTTTCAGACATTTTCTTACCCAAAGGACGTAGCATTAGTGAGCGAGGGTGAACAAGATCTTGAGGGGATGTACTAAAGGGTCGCCACAGCAGCATTTGAAAGGAAGTCGGCAAAAGGCCCCTGAGAGGCGGAGATACTTGGAGAGCAAGAGAGAATAATGAAGTTTATGAGATCATGAACCAGCCTAATGTCTTACAATATCAAAAGAGCAGACGACGTCAATGGGCAGGTCACGTAACCCCTATATCAAAGACCTGACTCCCTAAGCAAGCTTCCATTGCCCACATCAAAACAAAAACAGCGTAAGCCAAGAAATAGATGGGAAGACAACACAGAGAAATTGACTGATGTATCTAACCTATAGATAAGTTATTTTCCTCACGTCCATGTTCTGCAACTGTTATGATATTTTTAAATCAGATTTTTTCCTGTTAGCCGTTCTTGCACAGTATGCAAATCAGAACCAGCAATTTCAAATCGCTTCCCGCGTACGTACTTCGTTAAACTCGCCAGTCAATAGCGTTTGCTGCTAACAAGATATGGGGAATATTGGGGATACCTAGGTTGTTAAAGCTTTTAGTTTCGACTGCAGTCTTTGTGAGGTTAACTACACTAGCGCATTAGTTATACTGGCGAAAGAAGGGATGCAGACGTAACAGAAGTAGATATTAACTGTACAAGAGATTGGAGTCGGTCAGCTTGGACAGGAAAGTAGAGAAACAAGCTATAATGGCAGCTGATACAAATTTAAAACGAACGATCAAGATGAAAATGTAAAAATAGTTTTGTACTCAATACAGGCCTAGAAGAGGCACGTGCCAAAGTAAATTGCGGACTACTGTTTCGGGAAAATATAAAATATGCATATACAAGAAAGATGTGACTCCAGAGGTGCACAGAAATCGGAGTGTGATAACGAATATTATTGACAGATGCGAAATTAAGAAAATATGTTAGACAGGGCTGTTAATTCCCTTCCCATTCATTTAACTTAACATAGAAAATACAGATTAATCATAAAAACCGGAAAAGGTGTGCTACCAATGAACCCATTCGATTAAATTAATTATACTTTTTATTCCAGTGATACATAGTGAGAAGATCTTCAAGAATGCTGAACATGTCGTAAACAAAAATATGTAATACATATTTATAAAAAGAATGAGATGTGCTAATTTCCTCCGAGACGACTAAGTGAAATAGTCCCAATGGATATGGACTGAGCCGGCCGGTGTGGCCGTGCGGTTCTAGGCGCTTCAGTCTGGAACCGCGTGACCGCTACGGTCGCAGGTTCGAATCCTGCCTCGGGCGTGGATGTGTGTGATTTCCTTAGGTTAGTTAGGTTTAAGTAGTTCTAAGTTCTAGGGGACTGATGACCACAGATGTTAAGTCCCATAGTGCTCAGAGCCATTTGAATCATTTTTTGATAAGGACTGAGTAAGAAAACTGAAATGTATCGTTTAACATATAACAAAAAACGTGTCACAAACATCTAAATTTCGTAGTCATGCGTTATCAAATAGAAAGCAGGTTGCAGTACTTATATACATTGATCACATTGCTTCCACTGAAGATGTGGAGAAGTAAGATTTTTACGTTTCATACGTTAATTAATAAGAAAATATACATCAATTCGCTCTACTATGAAATTATTCAGTGGTGTAGGCGGAGTTATAACTGCAATGATCGTAGCCTTTTATGTAAAGAATATAAGATATATGTTAAAAATTATGTGACCCACTAATTAAACTTAAGATGAAGATAAATACAATGACAATTAAATTAATGCTTGGACATAAACTTAAAAGAAATGACAAGAGAAACATCAACAAAGAAAGTACAACTGTAAGCTGTAATAATGATTACTGCTATTTGGGTAGCAAGGTAATCCGTGAAAACAAGATAAAAAATTACAGCGAATAATGAGCTAAAAGTTATCTACTGATAAATAATCACCTTAATATTTACTATGGAAAAAATTACCAAGGAGCTTTTCGGTATACTATGAACCTCGGAAACAGGAAATAAATAAAATAGAATGCCAATAGGTACGGAAATGAAGAAAAGGCAACCAGCGTGAAGACAAAATTCAATGAACAAGTAGAACAGAAAGTTAATGAAAGAAGTAAGTTGCTTAACACCATAAAACAGATAAATATGAAGCTCATCCTCATTTCCTTGGGCCTTTGTCCCACTTCAACGCGGGATTGGCTTTGTTACAATGGATTTGGTGATGTTAGTGTCAGAGGGTGGCCGGATGCCCTTCCTGTCGCCAACCCCCTCCCCTCAGACGGAATTAGTGCACCCCAGTTTTCTGTGTCTAGTGTAAGCCATGAAGTAGCGTGAACGTTATCGAATGTCTGCGAGGCGTCTAACTGAGGCGGACATGGGTACTAGCCGGTATTCACCTAGTGGGATGTGGAAAACCGCCTAAAAACCACATCCAGGCTGGATGGCACACCGGCCTCGTCGTCGCGTCGTCGTCAATACGGCGAGCGGGCTCGATGCGGGGACGGCGCGCTTTCCCGGGTCCAGGAAGCAGTGCATTAGCGCCCTCGTCTAACCTGGCGGGTAACAGAGAAATATGAAGCTAATTGAACGATGCCGTCTTTGAAGAAATGATTCTAGATAAAATATCAAGCAAAATACATAGGATATCATTATTACAATATGTTATTAGCTGAACTAACGGTGGCGGTGTAACCAGTTGCAGGAGGTAGAGAAGAGTGGTTACGTCAATGGGGTGGTGCTTTTAGATGGATGATATTGCTGATGGACAAACAAGGCGTGTTAAAATGATTAAAATGTCTATGAAATGGCGGGTACTTCATTGTAAAAGTATAATAACAAGGTGTGTGTTTACATACACATGGAGAGGCTTCAGGAAAAGAGCCATAAAGTGACTAGTACACTAATCACATTTGGTTGCTGGGGCCGGTGGAATGTGTCATACTGCGATGGACCATCGTACAAACCTCAAGTGTTGTGGCCGGACGGGGTGGCCGAGCTGTTCTAGGCGCTACAGTCTGGAACCGCGCGACCGCTACGGTCGCAGGTTCGAATCCTGCCTCGGGCATGGGTGTGTGTGATGTCCTTAGGTTATTTAGGTTTAATTAGCTCTAAGTTCTAGGGGACTGATGACCTTAGAAGTTAAGTCCCATAGTGCTCAGAGCCATTTGAACCATTTGAATCAAGTTTTGTCACAAATTGCGAAGTACGGAAAAAAGAAGCATGCATTGTACATGAAAGCCTAGAACAGTATATGCGTTTTCGACTGGAGGGAACATTTTCATGGTGGGAAGGAAATGTCGATAACGCACCATCTTTGAATCGAGCGTCAATGACACTGAAGGATAACAGCATAGAAATTGATAGATGGTGGCACAAAAACAGTTACTTTCTTTCAGACTGATATAAGCGGGATTGGGGATAATATACATATGAATGAAATACATCTTTTCAGCAAATCATCACCTGGAATGATGTTCCCAAATCTGTTCTGTGCGGGATGGGTAATCGAAATAGGTTGCAACCTGCCCCACGCAAGTAACGAGCAGCCCTTAGTGGCTCGCCATCACAGTTTTCATTATCTTAAATATCTTTATGACTAATGCCCTTTTGGCATATAAGTACGATAATTCCGTACTTATACGCTATCATATGTTTTTAGTCATAATTCTGTGACCATGTTATAGAATATAGACCATTCTTTGATTTAAATTCTAAGGAAGACACCGCTAGCAGTGTTGAAACCCGGTTAATTCGTTTAAATATAGTGACCGAGGGCTGTTTTTCTTTCAGTTGTAACTATTCACCGTCTCTGGACGTGCAGCCATGTACAAAATTTTGCGATCAGTAATAATTTGAACTACTGAAAATTATATTTTTGTTGCGCCTGGAATTATTTAGAAAGACAATCTCCACCCAGTGGGTGATCAGGTGACCGTTTTGTTTGAGAAATAAATATTTCTTTCCACAGTGTACAGAGTGCAGCTGCTAGCTCCAAGCTTGACGTTTAGGACACATGTCTAGAATCTGTTTTTATTATGCGTATTCTAAAGATCTGTTGTCTGATTTTTTTATATTCCATTGAAGCGCTGATTGTACGATTTTACGTGTTTGTCGGCTTAAATGAAAAGATCCTCTGCAAACTCTTTGTGATGACATACTGAAATAAATCAGTACCAAAGTGTTGTTATTAAGCGGATACATATTAAAAGATATCATTGCCAATTGCATATCAACTAATCAGGTCTCTGTTAATAAACTGAGCTTCTTGCATAATTTGTACAATAAAGAAGTCGGGATAGTGGCCCAGGTACGTAAATTTCTTCAGCGAAGCACAGCCACACGCCACAATGTTTACTGTAACGTATCAGTTTCTTTTCCGCCTTCCCATGCTGTTATATCATTTTCTTATTAAAGCTCAAAATTAGCATAAGTAATACGGTAAAAATAGTCGTGCGCCGTATATCACTGGTTTCACCACGAGACAGGTACTAGTTAAAAACGAAAGGAGTGCATCCTAGGACTGTCATATTGGCTTCAGTGTGTCATCCCAGCCTCTAGTCCTAACTATCCGTGTTTTAATGGTAAGGTCCTCAAATTATGTAGCCGGAGTTGCCGACAGGGCGTTGCGCGCGTCTTACGTGTCCTGCCATAATAGGCGTGTCCGTGAGAGGTGTGTGGTCTCAAACTTCAGCCGCATTTAGTCTGTTCATGACCCAGTATAATGAGGCGCTAGAAATTTCCATCGTTAAAATTTAGCGTTAGGGGAATGGGAAGGGGGCAAGAAGATTAGTGGTGGAGGCGTATGATTCCTGATACCACGTCGGGAACAAAATCCCGAGTTCCAACATTTCCTGTCTGTACTCTCGTGTGTAGACATAGACAATGTTGACAGTAGTGGACAAAGAATTCTTCTCGATGGAACACGCTTCATTTATCTGAAAGAGCAACATTTTTTGTTTTCATTTTTATTCTTTATTTGTTTAACGTTTTAAGATAGAAACTACGTGCTAGTATTGTCATTCGTATACTCCCTTTCATCTTTACAAACATTTTCTTTCCAAAGAGAAACAGAACATTTTGTCACAGTTCGCAGTCATCAAGGCTGCAGAGTTGACCATTTGAACACCAGCCATTTAGGTTAGACAAAAATAATGACGATGAACCTGTCGTAGTTCCTTACGTAAGCCAACCTAGGTGCTACTGTATTTTTACTCGCTTAGACTCGTTGCTCTTGTCTGACATATCGTTACCAGTGGCAATAAACAGAAATCAACTGCGGAAAAGGGTGCTTTCATGTGCCTAGAGCAGCGGGCGCAGCCTTTAGGCTTGATACTGTTCCCCAAAATTACTATTTTGTACAAATTCAGTGCTTTTAAAGAGCATTAGGATATTTATGCTGTTCAGTTACATGAATTACTAGTACTTTTACACAGAGTACGCGAAGGAACTTGCCGCCCTTCTTGCAGCGGTGTACCGAAGGTCTCTAGAAGAGCGTAGCGTTCCAAAAGATTGGGAAAGGGCACAAGTCATCCCCGTTTCAAGAAAGGACGTCGAACAGATGTGCAGAACTATAGACCTATATCTCTAACGTCGATCAGTTGTAGATTTTGGAACACGTATAATGTTCGAGTATAACGACATTTCTGGAGACTAGAAATCTACTCTGTAGGAATCAGCATGGGTTTCGAAAAAGATCGTGTGAAACCCAGCTCGCACTATTCGTCAACGAGACTCACACGGGTTCCCAGGTAGATGCCCTGTTTCTTGACTTCCGCAAGGCGTTTGATACAGTTCCCCACAGTCGTTTGATGAACAAAGTAAGACCATATGGACTATCAGACCAATTGTGTGATTGGCTTGAAGAGTTCCTAGATAACAGAACGCAGCATGTCATTCTTAATGGAGGGAAGTCTTCCGAAGTAAGAGTGATTTCAGGTGTGCCGCAGGGGAGGACCGTTGCTATTCACAATACATATAAACGACCTTGTGGATAACATCGAATGTTCACTGAGGCTTTTTGCGGATGATGCTGTAGTATATCGAGAGGTTGTAACAATGGAAAATTGTACTGAAATGCAGGAGGACCTGCAGCGAATTGATGCATGGTGCAGGGAATGGCAACTGAATGTCAATGTAGACAAGTGTAATGTGCTGCGAATGCATAGAAAGAAAGATCCTCTGTCATTTAGCAACAATATAGCAGGTCAGCAATTGGAAGCAGTTAATTCCATTAATTATCTGGGAGTAGGCATTAGGAGTGATTTAAAATGGAATGACTATATAAAATTAATCGTCGGTAAAGCAGATGCCAGACTGAGATTCATTGGAAGAATCCTAAGGAAATGCAGTCCGAAAACAAAGGAAGTAGGTTACAGTACACTTGTTCGCCCACTGCTTGAATACTGCTCACCGGTGTGAGATCCGTACCAGATAGGGTTGATACAAGAGATACAGAAGATCCAACGGGGAGCAGCGCGCTTCGCTACAGGATCATTTAGTAGTCGCGAAGGCGTTACGGAGATAATGAACTCCAGTGGAAGACTCTGCAAGAGAGACGCTCAGTAGCTCGGTACGGGCTTTTGTTGAAGTTTCGAGAACATACCTTCACCGAGGAGTGAGGAAGTATATCGCTCCCTCCTACGTATATCTCGCGAATAGACCATGTGGATAAAATCGGACAGATTAGAGCCCACACAGAGGCGTACCGACAATTTCTTTCCACGAACAATAGGAGACTGGAATAGAAGGGAGAACAGATAGAGGTATTGAAGATACCCTCCACCACACTCCGTAAGGTGGCTTGCGGAGCACGGATGTAGATGTAGATGAAATAAGTACATTGCTTCTAGTGGCCGACAAGCAAACGTCAGTGTGCCTACAATGCGCCCACCATCTGCGTTTCCCACCACTTCTTCGACAGCAAGCACCAGCGCGCTATTTGCCCAATACGAACGAGTCGTCAATCGTATTACACACACGTTCAGTCCCATTTCAGTCCTCTTCGTAACCTCGTTACATCCTTTTTAACTACATAGCTACGTATTCACAGCGCAAGTGCACTGCAGGCGGTACTAAAGCTGTAATCGTTTCTGTGCCTTCAGTAGGGAATAAAGATGCTTTAATGGTTCTCCACACAAGACGTTTATAACGCTATCTTCTGGATCACTAGTGCCCATCTATAGAAAACGCATCTGTTGCTGTTTCCTGTTAACCAGATTCTTTTCCTAAGGAAACAGCATTCGAGAGCTATTGAAAAGATGCGTATAATGACAGCGAGCTTGCCGGTCGGTGTGGCCGAGCGGTTCTAGGCGCTTCAGTCTGGAAGTCTGAATACTGCTCACCGGTGTGCGATCCGTACCAGATAGGGTTGATAGAAGAGATAGAGAAGCTCCAACGGAAAGCAGCGCGCTTCGTTACAAGTGGGCGAACAAGTGTACTGTAACCTACTTCCTTTGTTCAAATCCTGCCTCGGGCATGGATGTGTGTGATGTCCTTAGGTTAGTTAGGTTTAAGTAGTTCTAAGTCTAGGGGACTGATGACCTCAGATGTTAAGTCCCATAGTGCTCAGGGCCATTTGAACCATTTGACAGCGAGCTCGTAAACTTCTTTAGTGCGACTTTCCGCATAAAAAACAGGAAACGAGGGAAGTGTGAAGTTAAACCTATTGGCAATACAGTTTTAGGTTCGTACGAAATTTGTACCTACAGGTGATGACGCCAGTTTCGTCTTCATACAACAGGCTTTTCTCTACTTTTTTCTTGAAACTTTTACTGCGTATTTTATCAATATTTGTGTCTCCATACATGTTTTTTCAAGAGAACTCGAATGATACAAAACGCGCTACATCGCTCTTTTTGTAAGAATTTCCTTCAATCCCTCTCCGGTTTAGTATCCACCACGCACCAAAACACTTGCCTTTTACATATTATCGCTTGTGAAGTACCTTGTTTTAACACAATGGGTAGTAATTGAATTGACTTTTCTGACTACCGTGATGAGGCCCACCGGTGCCAGCCTGCCTCTCAGAGTAACACTTGCACCATGCGTCCTTAATTATTTGTTGGACATATTCCACTCTCTTTCTTCGTCATTGATTTTTATTCTCTACAGCTTCCTCTAATACCATAGAAGCTATTTCTTGATGTCTTAACGCATATAATATCGCCACGTCATTTCTTTTTGTCATCGTTTTCCGTGTGTTCCTTTCTTCGCCGACTTTGAGGAGAATCTCCTGACTCCTTACCTTATCAGTCCAGTTAATTTTTTACCACATCTCAAACACTTCGATTCTCTTCTGTTTCGGATTTCCTACAAACAATGATTCACTACCATACAATACTGAGCTGCAAACGTACATTCTCAGTAATTTCTCCTTCAAATGAAGCCCTATATTTGATACTAACGAACTTGTTTTGGCCAGGAATACCCTCTATGCCAGAGCCAGTCAGCTTTTAAAGACTGCATCCCTGTTTTACCCCTTTTTTTAATCCCAGAACTTCGTTCTTGGTCTTCCAATCTTATTCTTCCCTCTTGGTTCTTGCGTATATAGTACATTACGAGTCTTCCCTACAGCTTACTCCAATTTTTCCCTACAGCTTACTCCTGTTTTCCCAGAACTGTGAAGATCTTGCGCCATTTTACACCGTCGAATGCTTTTACCAGGTCGACAAATCCTACGAATGTGTCTCGATTTTTCTTCAGTCTTGCTTCCGTAAAAAAGCACAAGTCAGTGCTGCCTCTCTGGTGTCTTTACCTTTCCTAAATCCAAACTGATCGTCATCTAACAGTTCCTCAATGTTCTTTGCCATTCTTCTGTGTGTTAGTCTTGTCAGCAACTGGGATGCAGGACTGTGAGATAGTTCTCGTGCTTTGCCCTCTTCGCAATTAAAGATATTTTTCGAAAGCCTTATATCGTCAGTCTCATAGATTCTACACGCCAACGTGAATAGTCATTTTTTTGCCACGTCCCTCGATGATTCTAGAGATTCCGGTAGAATATCTATCCCTTCTGACTTACTTGATCTGTCTTCCAAAGCTCTTTTAAATTCTAATACTGGATCCCTTATCTCTTCCCTATAGACTCCTGTTTATTCTTCTATCATGTCTTCCTTATAGAGACCTTCAGTGTACTCTTTCCACTTATCCGCTCTCTCCTCTTCATCTAACAGTGGAATTTTCATTACAGTATAACGTGGCCCTCTTGTTTTTAATTGCACCGAAGGTTGTTTTGACTTTTATATATGATGAGTCAGTCGTTCCGACGATCATTTCTTTTTCGATTTCTTCACATCTTTCACCTTGGCTTTCCTGCACTTCCTATTTATTACATTCGTGAATGATTTACATTGCTGTTGTCCCTCCATGCACATTTTTTCCTTCCCACTTTCGTCGGTTAGTTGTAGTATTTCGTCTGATACCCACGGAGACTTCAAAAGTTACCTTGCTAGCAGCCATGTTTGTCTTTCCAACATCTATGACTGCTCTCCTTAGAGATATTCACTCCTCATCAACTGAACTGTTGTATTCATTATCGCAGTATCCACATCTTCAGCGAACTTCAGTCGTGTCTCATCGCTCCTCACTACTTCATTGCCCATTTCCACCCACACTGATTTTTCCGTATGATTCTCTTAAACTTCAGTCTACTCTTCTTCATTACTAAATTATGATCTGTGTCTATATATGTTCTTGGGTACGCCTTACAATTCAGTAACTGATTTCGGAATCTCTATCTGACCACGATATGACGCAACTGGAATCTTTCCGTATTTGCGAGGCGTTTTCCAAACATATCTCTTCCTCTTGCCATTCTTGAACAGTATGTTTCCTATTATTAACTGAAAATTCTGCAAAACTCAATTAGTGTTGGTCCTATCTCATTTCTACTATCAAGCCCATAATCCCCGGTAACTCTTACTTCTATTCCTTCCCCTGCAGTCGGATTCCAATCGCCCATGATTCTTAGATTTTCATCTCCTTTCACATATTGATTTACCCGTTCAGAATCCTCACACATGTTCTCTGTCGCTTCATCTCCTTGCGACATCGGCATGTACACCTGAGTTATTATTGTCGGCATTTGTTTGCTGTCTAGCTTCATGAGAACAACCGTATCACCTAATTCTTCTCAGTAACTCACTTTCTGCCCTATCTTCCTATTCATAACGAATCCCATTTCTGCTGCTGTTGGTGTTACTCTATATTCGTCTGACCAGAAATTCTTATCTTCTTTCCATTTCACTTCACTGACCCCAACTATTCCGCACTCCGACTGGTAAAATATTATCGTTTTGTTGGTTATTCCATCTTTTCCTCACAGCCGCCTCCCCACTGTCTGTCGCCTCTCCGAGATCCGAATGGGGGACGAAGCCGGAAACTTTGCCTTTTTCAATTACAGGCCGTATGTCCTGTCGTACACATTACGTGTCTTTAATACAATTTTTGCCTTCTGCATCCCCAGGCCATTGATCATTGCTGCTTTTTCCACCTTTTAGGGGGAGTTTCCCACCCCAAGGCCAGGAGAGTCCCCTGAAACTTTGTCCGCTCCTCCGCCCACTTTGACAAGGGCGTCGTTGTAACGAGGATGACTTCTTATGAGGGGAAGTGTTCGATCGCCATTGCTGATAATTTTCATTCAAAATTTATGCTGTATCCAGGTTAGAACCCGGCACTCATGAAGTTTTGATGACAAGCCAAAGACACTGCAACCTATATCCTCTTGAATCCGATTACTGTACTCCCACATTTTCCTCCTTTACTAAACTGTCTGTTCCTTGATGACTTCTTTGAGTCAAGATGTGCTTTAAATTTCTTCTACTCCAGTTCTATTCAAATTATTAATCCGATCTACCCAGCTAATCTTTAATATCCTTCTGTAGTATCACATTTCAGTAGCTTCTATTATTTTCTTGATTGTGATTTTTGTCGTCAAACATTTCACTTGTATACACGGCTACATTACAAATATCTTAAGAAAAGAGCGCTCCTAACATTTAAATTTATATTATACGTCAACAAGTAGCTCTTTACAGAAAGGCTTACCTTGCTATTGCCAATCTGCATCCTATATCCTCTCTGCTTGGGCCATCGTTACATTTCTGCTCACATAGCAAAACATATTTAACACTTATAATGTCATATTTCCGAATCTAATTCCCTCAGCATAACCTGATTTAATTCATCTACATTGCGTTATTCTTGCGTTACATTTGACAACATTCGTATTAGGCACTCTGTTCAAGGCCTTCCTTTCAACAGCTCAACGAAGCCCTTTGCTGTCTCTGACAGAATTGCAATATCACCAGTAAATTTCAGAATTTTTATCTCTTCTCCATAAACTTAATTACCTTTCCAGATTTGTCCTCTTTCCTTTACTGCTTGCTCAATGTGTAGGCTGTACAACATCGGTGATATTCTTCAAATGTCTCATTATCTTCCAAGCTGTCTCGTTCGTTGCGTGTCCTTTGCCTCTTATAGTTGCAGGTTGGTTTCTGTACAAGCTGTAGATGGCCCTTTGTAGCCTGTTATGTATTCCTGTTACCTTCAACGTCCACATATTATGTTCCAATCACCACTGCCAAAACCTTTCCTTAAATCTACAATTTCTATAAACGTCGGATTGCTTAGCTTCTCCTAATGTATGTATGTGTTATCCTATGGACTAGCTCGATTTAAATTAACAAATATATGTCAATAAAATTCTAATTATTTTGACATGACTATCTGTACCCATCTACACGTTGCTGTAACTCAGTCTGAGTAAATGGAAAAGAAAGAAGAGAAAAAAGCACACGTTTCTAATATGTATGAGAATTAGATATACGTCCTAGGTCCCTTCTCACCCTGTCTCTGTGCATCTCATCCTCCCTCTGTCGTTCTGTATCTCCTCTTCCTCCCCCATCTCCTTGTCCACCTTCTCCTCTCTCCTCCATCCCCGTCTGCCCTTCCCTCTGTGCATCTACTCCTCTGCGCTCTATGTGTCGATTACCTCCCACTCCTCTGTCCATCCGCTGTTCCATCCCCTCTATGACCTTGAACCTTGTTTATTGTTATTGTAAATTCAGATTGTGTAAGTAATATTCTAATCATAAGCCGATAAGCCAGAAACACAACTTTCCTGTTTCCCGTGAAAACCATTATTAGAATATCGCGTACGAATCTGAAGTAAATTGGTCTAGAGCTTTTCGAGATTTCTGATAAAAACATTTCCCTTTGTACATTACATATTATTTTTATACTATATATATAACGCTCGAGTAGGCGTATAAAAACAGTCTCGTATTCGAATGCAACGTTGTCTAAAAATTTCAAAGCAGTCTATGAAGAACTTTCGGAGATTTGAGATTTTGTACAAACGAAAATTTACATTTTTATTTATATAGAAGATTAATATAACTGATTTAACCAAATATCTGTACACTAATTAAATAATGGTATTTATTATTTGTTCTTATAATAATATAAAATATTTGCTTCTATCATTATGAATATTTTCTTATATAGGACAGTTTAAAATGAGTATAGCGATTATAAAAGGTTATAATTATTTAATGTTACCGACACGTCGGTAATAATTACAGTAAATATAAGAAAAAGTTCGAAATTCCGATCGTTGTGCCAGCACGTTGAATCCGAAGCTGCCGCATTCTCTGTGAAGCATAAGTTGAAAATTTCATAATTAAAGGTAATGGCTGATCCTGTGCAGAAGGCATTCTACGTGTTAGAGTGTAATAACTGTCGTATACTGTTGTTACATTGAATTTCTTTATACGGATTACGTGAAAGACATCGTCTATGCGACTTCTTCGCCAAAAACAATTCCAGAATTCCAAACGATCATTTCTAATGCGTTGGCCTCGGAGCCTCCACGTACGTTCCAGAATGTTTGACCGAAATTAATTTTTCGCTTAGGTATCTGTGTAATAATGAGGACTCATGATAATCGCGTATAAAGTATATAAAAAAGAAATGTACTTCTATATATGAAGATGGTAGTGCCCGAACTCTTACGGGAATCGGTAAAGCCGTGAGTAATGAGTGTAATGGGCAGGGTCACTACGAATATAGTGCGGGACAATAAGTTGAGAACGTGGGTCTCACGGGAGGCGTGCCAGAGACAAGTCCCTACAGTCGCACTATCCTCTGTGTCCTCGGTGGCTGAGATGGTTCAATAAAAAACTGAGTGAACGGATCAACGAATAACCTGAACGAGTGTCATCGGACGTCCGCCACGAACAAATTCAACGAACAATATAGAACAAAATTAGATAAAAAAAGATGGATAGAGCATCTGCCATGTAAACAGGAGATCCCGGGTTCGAGTCCCGGTCGGGGCACCCACTTTCAACTGTCCCTGTTGACATATATCTACGCCTCTATGCAGCTAAGGGTGTTCATTTCACTGTACTGAAATGTACTTACTTTTAAGAAACTTCAACAGCGCAGAGCGTCAGCAATCGTTTGTTAATATATTAAAAAACTAAAAACCCGCCTCGATTGCGAAAAAAGCTCCTAGTGTTAAGTGTTAACCCAGGTTTCGGCGTAGATAACTACACCTTCTTCAGAACAACAATAAAACTCACAAGTGCCTAAGAAGACCTTTGTCAATCATTAAAAGAACACCATAGCTATACATTTGGCAGTTTATGGCGGGTCATGGCCCATCGAACATAGGCCGGTGTGAGGTGATGCGTAAACTATTAAAGTTAAGTAGTGGTTTTGACTTTGTACATATGTACTGTTTGTGTTTTCCTTTTCTTTTTCGTTTATAAATGTATAGCTATGGTGTTCTTTTAATCATTGACAAAGGTCTTCTTAGGCACTTGTGGGTTCTATTGTTGGTCTGAAGAAGGTGTAGTTATCTACGCCGAAACCTGGGTTAACAATAGGTGCTTTTTTCGCAATCGAGGCGGGTTTTTAGTTTTTTAATACTTCCTTTTACATTTTTTGTATATCTTATAGATGTATCGCTATACATTAAATTGTTATAGCCGTTTGTAATGTATTTATTTGGAATTGCCCAGAATTATAATGTATTTCGCCAAAAAATAGATCCGTATAATTTTTAGAAGTATATGAATTAAAACTCTCAGTTTATACTAATTAAATAAAACATACTGTGACAATAGATTTAAGATTAATAAATTATTCTTTAAAACCCTTAACAGTGCCTCCTTAATTAAAAAGACGGGCACTAACCACACAGCAAAGCACTTGCCGTTTGCTCGCTATCTCTCGTGGAATAGCTTGTTTCGTCACTCTGTATATCAATTAGGTGGAGGGGGGGGGCGGTGTGGCGCAGCCATCGGCGGGAAGTTGTTGGTACGGCGGGAGGACAATCTTACGATGATAAAGCAGGAAGACGTAAGTTGCTCGGCGGCGGGCGGGCCGACGCTCCGCAGCGGAACTTTCACCGGCAGGCGTCCTTAATTAATAACTTGAGAGAGGAAAGCTGTGTCTCTGCCACTTAATGAAACACGTAAATTCGTTTTAAATGTAAATCGCGTTATGCATCTTGCCGTCTCACCGGCCTGCACGACCAGCCCCGCTGTCCCGCTGCCTGGTGCACGTGCCGAATTCCATAGGAGATTGGGGGGCGGGGGGGGGGGGGGGGGGGGGCTCTAGCCAGAGCGCTCCGCGTGCACACCCGGAAAGCAGAAATTGGCGCTGGCACTGCATCGTTACGTTATCAACCCTATGTTTCCTTCGACATTTCTACCGATCTACTATAGTTAATACCAACCATTCTGCTGAGTGGTTATACTCTACTGGCCATTAAAATTGCTACGCCAAGAAGAAATGTAGATGATAAACGGGTACTAATTGGCCAAATATATTATACTAGAACTAACATGTGATTACATCTTCTCGCAATTTTGGTGCATAGATCCTGAGAAATCAGTACCAAGAACAACCACCTCTGGCCATAATAACGGCCTTGATAGGCCTGGGCATTATGTCAAACAGAGCTTGGATGGCGTGTACAGGTACAGCTGCTCATGCAGCTTCAACAGGGTACCACAGTTTATCAAGAGTAGTGACTGGCGTATTGTGACGAGCCAGTTGCTCGGCCACCATTGACCAGACGTTTTCAATTGGTGAGAGATCTGGAGAATGTGCTGGCCAGGGCAGCAGTCGAACATTTTCTGTATCCAGGAAGGCCCGTACAGGACCTGCAACATGCGGTCGTGCATTATCCTGCTGAAATGTAGGGTTTCGCAGGGATCGAATGGAGGGTAGAGCCACGGGTCGTAACACATCTGAAATGTAGCGTCCTCTGTTCAGAGTGTCGTCAATACGAACAAGAGGTGACCGAGACGTGTAACCAATGGCACTCCATACAATCACGTCGGGAGATACGCCAGTATGGCGATGACGAATACACGCTTCCAATGTGCGTTCACCGCGATGTCGCAAAACACGGATGCGACCATCATGATGCTGTAAACAGAACCTGGATTCATCCGAAAAAATGACGTTTTGACATGCGTGCATCCAGGTTTGTCGTTGAGTACACCATCGCAGGCGCTCCTGTCTGTGATGCAGCGTCGAGGGTAACCGCAGCCATGGTCTCCGAGCTGATAGTCCATGCTGCTGCAAACGTCGTCGAACTGTTCGTGCAAATGGTTGTTGTCTTGCAAACGTCCCCATCTGTTGACTCAGGGATCGAGACGTGGCTGCACGATCCGTTACAGCCATGCGGATAGGATGCCTGTCTTCTCTACTGCTAGTGATATGAGGCCGTTGGGATCCAGCTCGGCGTTCCGTATTACCCTCCTGATACCACCGATTCCATATTCTGCTAACAGTTATTGGATCTCGACCAATGTCGCGATACGATAAACCGCAATCGCAATAGGCTACAATCCGACCTTTATCAAAGTCGGAAACGTGATGGTACGCTTTTCTCCTCCTTACACGAAGCATCACAACAGCGTTTCACCAGGCAACGCCGGTCAACTGCTGTTTGTGTATGGAAATCGGTTGGAAACTTTCCTCACGTCAGCACGTTGTAGGTTTTGCCACCGGCGCCAACCTCGTGCAAATGCTCTGAAAAGCCAGTCATTTGCATATCACAGCATCTTCTTTCTGTCGGTTAAATTTCGCGTCTGTAGCACGTCATCTTCGTGGTGTAGCAATTTTAATGGCCAGTACTGTAATTCAACTTTCGTAACTTGAGCCAGTGTAAGCGAAAACTATTTACCGTATGGGTACCCGACTTTAAAGGAATTACCAGTATGTTAAGAGTGTGTGCTGCAGCATTTCCACTGTTAGCGCTGTTGGGGTCGTGACTTGCCGTTAAGTGCCGTCACTGATACGATGACAGAGGGTTTAAACACAAGCATTAGTGTGCACTACAGTTGTAGGCAGACAACATGGGTCTGGACAGGGTGAACAGAGCAACGGTACTGCTGCACTACTCGAGTGTCGACGCGTTAAAGCTGGCATGGGCAACCGTGGTGACCCGCGAGCCTCATTCACATACTTACTTAAGTTTGAAGTTCGCTTCGTCAAGAAACGCAACATTAGCGCACCTTGCGTGGAACATCAGAAATATACCCCAATGAAACTACATGGCTCCACATAGCCTTTTTTGGTCTCAAATAACTATAACGTACGAGGGTAGTCCCAAAAGTAAGGTCTCCTATTTTCTTATAAGTACAGAGACCTGTTTATTTCTACAATAGTTTACATCAGTTTACAGCTTGAACATTTAGCTATTTTTCGACATAATCACCATTTCTGTCGATGCATTTTTGTAGACCCTGTGGCAGTTTTCGTATGCCCATGTCATACCAGTTCGCCGCCATGCTGTTCAGAAAGTTATGAACCTCTTCTTTCACCTCATCGTCGGAGCTGAATCGCTTTCCGGCCAAATGTTCTTTTAACCTAGGGAACAGGTGATAGTCACTGGGCGCCAAGTCAGGACTATAGGGCGGGTGGCTGATTATGTTCCACTGAAACTGTTGCAGGAGAGAAACGGTTTGCCGAGCGACATGTGGGTGAACGTTATCATGGAGAATGTGTACGCCCTTGCTCAACATTCCTCTTCTCCGGTTCTGAATTGCCCGTTTGATTTTTTTCAGAGTCTCACAGTACCTAGAATGAAATTTTCACTCTACAGCTGAGTGTACGCTGATATGAAACTTCCTGGCAGATTAAAACTGAGTGCCGGAGCGAGACTCAAACTCGGGACCTTCGCCTTTCGAGTGTCGGTCCGGCACACAGTTTTAATCTACCAGGAAGTCTCACAGTACCTGTCAGCGTTAATTGTGGCCCCAGCGATTCAGCTCCGCCGACGAGGTGAAAGAAGGGGTTCATAACTTTCTGAACAACATGGCGGCGAGTTGGTATGACACGGGCATACAAAAACTGCCACAGCGTGTACAAAAATGCATCGACAGAAATGGTGATTATGTCGAAAAATTGTTAAATGTCCAAGCTGTAAACTGATGTAAACCATTGTAGAAATAAACAGGTCTATCTACTTATAAAAAAATAGCAGACTTTACTTTTGGAATTACCCTCGTATATATCCAGAAAGTAGCGAACCATATACACTGAAGAGCCAAAAAACTAGTACACCTGCCTAATATAATGCACGGCCCCCGTAAGCACGCAGAACTACCGCAGCACGACGTGCCATGAACTCAACAAATGTCGGAACTAGTGCCTGAGAGAACTGACTTCACGAATCCATAAACCCCTAAGAGCCCGAGGGGTCGAAATCTCTCCTGAACAGCACGTTGCAAGGCATCCCGGATATGCTCACTAGTGTTCATGTCAGGGGAATCTGGGGGCCAGAGGTAGTGTTTAAGCACAGAATAATGTTCCTGGAGCCACTCTGTAGTAATTGTGGACGTTTGGGGTGTCGCATTGCCCTGCTGGAATTGCCCAAGTCCATCGGAGTGCGAAATGGACATGAATGGATGCAGGCGATCAGACAGGATGCTTACGTACGTATCTAGACGTATCAATGGTCCCATGTAACTCTAACTGCATACGCCCCATACCATTATAGAGCCTCCACCAGCTTCAACAGTCGCCTGCTGACTTGCAGGGTGCAGAGCGGAGTCGCCGCGCGGTAGAGGCGTCGTGTCACGAATTGCGCGGCCCCTCCCGCCGGAGGTTCGAGTCCTCCGTCGGGCATGGGCGTGTGTGTTGTTCTTAGCATAAGTCAGTTTAATTTAGTTCAAGTAGTGTGTAAATCTAGGGACCGAAGACGTCAGCAATTTGGTCCCTTAGGAATTCGCACACATATGAATATTTGAACATGCAGGGTCTATGGATTCATGAGGTTGTCTCAGTACCCGTACACGTCCATCTGCTCGATACAATATGAAACGCGACTCGTCCGACAAGGCGACATGCCTCCAGTCATCAACAGCCCAATGTCGGTGTTCACGGGCCCAGGCGAGGGGTAAAGTTTTGTGTCGTGCAGTCATCAAGGGTACACGAGAGGGATTTCGGCTCCGAAAGCCTATATCTACATCTACATCTACATCTATACTCCGCGAGCCACCTTACGGTGTGTGGCGGAGGGTACTTATTGTACCACTATCTGATCCCCCCTTCCCTGTTCCATTCACGAATTGTGCGTGGGAAGAACGACTGCTTGTAAGTCTCCGTATTTGCTCTAATTTCTCGGATCTTTTCGTTGTGATCATTACGCGAGATATATGTGGGCGGTAGTAATATGTTGCCCATCTCTTCCCGGAATGTGCTCTCTCGTAATTTCGATAATAAACCTCTCCGTATTGCGTAACGCCTTTCTTGAAGTGTCCGCCACTGGAGCTTGTTCAGCATCTCCGTAACGCTCTCGCGCTGACTAAATGTCCCCATGACGAATCGCGCTGCTTTTCGCTGGATCATGTCTATCTCTTCTATTAATCCAACCTGGTAAGGGTCCCATACTGATGAGCAATACTCAAGAATCGGACGAACAAGTGTTTTGTAAGCTACTTCTTTCGTCGATGAGTCACATTTTCTTAGAATTCTTCCTATGAATCTCAACCTGGCGCCTGCTTTTCCCACTATTTGTTTTATGTGATCATTCCACTTCAGATCGCTCCGGATAGTAACTCCTAAGTATTTTACGGTCGTTACCGCTTCCAATGATTTACCACCTATGGCATAATCGTACTGGAATGGATTTCTGCCCCTATGTATGCGCATTATATTACATTTATCTACGTTTAGGGAAAGCTGCCAGCTGTCGCACCATGCATTAATCCTCTGCAGGTCCTCCTGGAGTACGTACGAGTCTTCTGATGTTGCTACTTTCTTGTAGACAACCGTGTCATCTGCAAATAGCCTCACGGAGCTACCGATGTTGTCAACTAAGTCATTTATGTAAATTGTAAACAATAAAGGTCCTATCACGCTTCCCTGCGGTACTCCCGAAATTACCTCTACATCTGCAGATTTTGAACCGTTAAGAATGACATGTTGTGTTCTTTCTTCTAGGAAATCCTGAATCCAATCACAAACCTGGTCCGATATTCCGTAAGCTCGTATTTTTTTCACTAAACGTAAGTGCGGAACCGTATCAAATGCCTTCCTGAAGTCCAGGAATACGGCATCAATCTGCTCGCCAGTGTCTACGGCACTGTGAATTTCTTGGGCAAATAGGGCGAGCTGAGTTTCACATGATCTCTGTTTGCGGAATCCATGTTGGTTATGATGAAGGAGATTTGTATTATCTAAGAACGTCATAATACGAGAACACAAAACATGTTCCATTATTCTACAACAGATTGACGTAAGCGAAATAGGCCTATAATTATTCGCATCTGATTTATGACCCCTCTTGAAAATGGGAACGACCTGCGCTTTCTTCCAGTCGCTAGGTACTTTACGTTCTTCCAGCGATCTACGATAAATTGCTGATAGAAAGGGGGCAAGTTCTTTAGCATAATCACTGTAGAATCTTAAGGGTATCTCGTCTGGTCCGGATGCTTTTCCGCTACTAAGTGATAGCAGTTGTTTTTCAATTCCGATATCGTTTATTTCAATATGTTTCGTTGAATGGGTCGCACGCTGGCACTTGTTGACGACCCAGCAGGGAAATCTGCAGCAACTTGTGGAAGGGCTACACTTCTGCCAAGTTGAGCTATTCTCTTCAGTCTTCGTTGGTCCCATTCTTGCAGGATCTTTTCCCAGCCGCAGCGATGTCGGAGATTTGATATTTTACCGGATTCCTGATATGACTCACACGTGAAATGGTCGTCAGGAAATTCCCCGCTTCATCGCAATCTCGGAGATGCTGTGTCCCATCGATCGTGTGCCGACTATAACACCACGTTCGAACTCACTTAAATCTTGATAACCTGCCATTGTAGCAGCAGTAACCGATCTAACAACTGCGCCAGTCACTTTTTGTGTTTAAGGGCGTTGCCTGCCGCAGCGCCGTATTCTGCCTGCTTATATATCTCTGTATTTTAATATTGTGGTGTGCGTACTGTAAGACCTTCAGTACACACACCATCAGATTATTTGACTTGTCGCTCTAACGAAGTAGGCGAGTGTCAGCAATATGTCTCGTGGTCTTATCGTGCCGTTAGGGGGTTGGGTTGTTTTGGGGAAGGAGACCAGACAGCGAGGTCATCGGTCTCATCGGATTAGGGAAGGACGGGGAAGGAAGTCGGCCGTGCCCTTTCAAAGGAACCATCCCGGCATTTGCCTGGAGCGATTTAGGGAAATCACGGAAAACCTAAATCAGGATGGCCGGACGCGAGATTGAACCGCCGTCCTCCCGAATGCGAGTCCAGTGTTCTGCCGTTAGGTCAGACGATAGAAATGCCACTTGCATGCTTAGAGTAGCAGATTGACGGTAACCAACTTTAAACAGAACTGGATTAATTATCACAAACATTTATTAAAATAATAACAAGCATAAAAATTACTTAACTTGGTTCTGGATGCTATTTAGAATTGACAATCTGAAGTTCCTTTGGTATTGGTTCAAAAATGGTTCAAACGGCTCTGAGCACTATGGGACTCAACTGCTGAGGTCATTAGTCCCCTAGAACTTAGAACTAGTTAAACCTAACTAACCTAGGGACATCACACACATCCATGCCCGTGGCAGGATTCGAACCTGCGACCGTAGCGGTCTCGCGGTTCCAGACTGCTGCGCCAGAACCGCGCGGCCACTTCGGCCGGCCTTTGGTATTGGTACGTTAATCTTATTCTCACATATATCTCTGATACTTGACAAAAGTGGCCATACATTTATCGTCATGGCTATGTACAGGAATATGGTAATCTTATTGGGCGCAGACTGAAACTTGACTATAGACTGGTACAGACAAATGTAGAACTCGTACAGACTGTTGCAGACAAATGCAGACTGACTAATCGGAGGTCTGTACACTCGTTATAATACCTCGCGCGTTCAGGTATCACTGCGCGAGTGTGATCCGCGAGGAGAAAAGGTTCTACGTTAGCAGCAATCTCATTGGCTGCGTTACATATTAATACGCGGATCGGCGGAAGCAGAATTTGGTCCGTCTCTATGGCAGCGCCATCTCCTAGTGCGGAGACGGATGAGCGCTGCGCCTGCGCTGTTGTGCTTAGTGGGGCGCGCTCTAGTGGGAAAGTTGTGTACGCGCTGACTACGCGGAACTATGTACACAACAAATATGCATGCCTATACCAGTTTTTAGTGTAGATTCATCTAATTAAAGCACCAATGCCTGGGTTTCAGGCACGATCCCACCTCCGTTCGATGGTAAGGTGCTATTCCGCTACGATTGGAGAGCAACTGCAGCACAGTTCGAGTTTATGGTAAATACTAAGTGGGATGAGGCATGATGGGAGTTTGGGTCGCAGGGTTCTAACCCCGGCCTTGGTACAAATTGCTGATCATCGTCTTCAGCGTGCATATGTACAAAAATATACCGTCTGTGGCTATAATGTTTATGGGGTAACGTACCGATATGGATGCCGTTGTTCAAATCGGTACATTTCGCGAACAATCTGTGATTTTCGTGTCACTGTTGCCTACTACCAACATTTGCAGTCTATCGCTGTGTAGCACAGACGTAGGCAGCAAGGGGTCAGTAACGTGTATGTCTGTTGTCAACACTGATCCAGATGCGAAAATTCTTTTCCTTGCACCCCTTCAAGATAGTGAGCTGTTACCACCACTCTCCACACCATATGAGCACATGAGCCCAAGGTTTATGCTTACACTGGAAACGTATTTCTTTTTGTTATTCACACTGCATATACGCGCAGTAAGCAAAACTTTCACTGGTTTGCGTCATGAGTTGCAAACCCGAGGCGAGACGAACTTTGGGGACGGAATATCCGAAAATAAGACCGGACGGAGTTCAATGGGAGCGCCTTGCCCTCTCTCCAACGAATTTCCTCAGTGGGACGGATTGAACCAATCACGGGCCGGATTCCGCCAGCCGATTGTCGGTTGCCCATCCATGCATTAAAGTAATACGGAGAGGTCGTCTTTCCGCACTGGGGTTGAAGAATGTTATTCGGAGCTTCGAATTAACCGGCGAATTGGGAATTGCTTCTGAGAGAGGCTGACGGCAAACTGCGTCCCAAATTCTTGAAATAGTGCTGTTGCCATGGCTAAGGATGGCGGATGCAATGCTGGACGCTTATGATCGCTGGCTTACTTAGTAACATTTGGAGCAAACCGAATTATTAGTCGATCGTTCCAAACTGCGTGGCCACCAAAATTGCCAGATTTGAACCATGTTATTTGTGGCTGTGGGGTTAGGTCGGTTTATTGACGGAACAGTAACACACGTTGGAGGTGCGAGATGAACATGGCGAGGGAAGCAGCCAACATCCCATTTGAGATGTTTCGGGCAGCAGTAGAGAAACCTCTAGTGATGTTTCGGATTGTATGTTACCTGAAACGTAAACAAGGTATGCAGTTAACAAATGTTAACTACTCAAGTATAAATTAAAATGTGTTCCTTTCAATTGTTTATTCGTTATTTATCTTCCTTGTGTCCTTAGAAATGTCTTCACAAAGCTTCATTGTCCTACAATCACTCGTTTTTCGTGGGGACTCTCTCAAGTAGCGAAAGTTTGACTATAACCATCCCGTACATCGTGGCCGTATCGTGCATCGGTAGATTTCAACTCCGCGCAAGCCTCCAGACTTCCCGACGGTAGAGGAAAAGTGCCTAATATGAGACACACTTTTGTGGACCCATTTGAGACCTAAAAGTAAATGCAATTGTATTTTTTATGATGGTAATAAGATCTTGCATTATTTAATTTTGTCATACAATTGTCGTATTTGCAATAATAAACAACCTTTCAGAGTAGTTACTAAATCTTCACAAACAAGGCATTTCGTAGAAATGAGATCAAGGTTTCCTAATATGACACAGTAATAATATTTTCCTGTAATTATTTTATCACATAATAACGACATATGAAAATAAAATTTTTACATGTTCATTCATTTCTGTTATCCTTCACTCATTTCATACTACTTAGGTTTATATTTGCGGCATCCGGGGCAAACAAAATTGTCTTCTGTGACACCGCAATCTTCGTGAGCCCAGCGGTAACATTTCGTGCACTGTGCCCATTCCTCCCCGTGTTTGTCTTCAAAAAAGCGCCCAGTGCAGAACAGACACTCTCCATCATCATCACTGCTGTCTGAATCCCCACTGTCATCAAGATGGACATCGGATGCCGAGTCACTAGACGATTCTTCTGCTTTAGGTCTACGATTGGAAGATTTTCCACTCTTCTCCCCAAATAACTTTCTCGCTGCTTTCTTAGCTTCAGCCTCTGATTTCTTCTGTTTAGATTCTTGCAATTGCTTTGATGTCTGCCGGGCTGACAGCTTGACCATCACCATCAGTAGTTTCATTTTCGTTTTTGGCATCTCTTCCTTGTAGAGCGTTATCATGGCGATGAACTGAAAATTCATGTTCCCTAAAGATGTTTCTGTTGCATGGGATGAGGCCTGTTTTTCTGAAGGCATTCACAGATGCTTCCACTGTTGCTGCTGGGTTGCAAGCTGCCCCAAATAACTTGGCTATTAATAATGGGGTTATAACACGACCCGGGTTACTTGCCAACCACGTTTCTATCTCTTGGGCATAGTAGGTTTTCAAAGGCCCCATAAATCCGACGTCAAAAAATGGTTCAAATGGCTCTGAGCACTATGGGACTCAACTGCTGTGGTCATCAGTCCCCTAGAACTTAGAACTACTTAAACCTAACTACCCTAAGGGACATCACACTCATCCATGCCCGAGGCAGGATTCGAACCTGCGACCGTAGCAGTCGCACGGCTCCGGACAGCGCGCCTAGAACCGCGAGACCAAATCCGACGTCAAGTGGCTGCATTTTATGCGTTGAGTGAGATGGAAAACATACAACATGAACATTGTTTTCACGTGCTTTATCCAACACATCGAGATTCTTTGTGTGGGAATAATGCCCATCAAGAATCAAAATGACAGGGACATTTGAAGATGGCTTTACATGACTCACAAAATGATCAAACCACTGAGTAGAAATGTGAGTTTGTATCCAGCCACTTGGATGACAAGCTGATATTGATCCTGCAGGTGCACCATCCATCAAGTTCCAGAAAACATTCCAATTTCTGATCATAAAACTAACCAAAGTAATCCCCGTTTATCATAATTATATCGAATTACAATAAACGCAGTTGCGAAAATTTTACTACAATAAATGATGAAATATTGTTATCTCATAATAGTATTGCGTAAATTACATATAAAAAATCGTGAGAGAACGAGTTCCCCCAATATGCGATAGGTATCGTAATATGCGACACTGTCGCGTATTTGGATCCCCATATTATCGCATATTAGGAATTTCGCCATCTTACACAAAGAATCACGCACTTGCTAACAACGTTCGTTGGAAAATGAACCTAATTGTCAATAATTACAGGTAATACTGTTACAAATAACAACAATAAAAGAATGCAGTAATATCCACTCACCTGTAAGCTGAAATACTGTCTCAACGCCGATGTCGCAAAAACAAACACAAGAAATTTTGTATCAACCTCTACGTACTGTGTCCGGCTCAACTATGGCTTCCTACTCGCTGTGTCATCGTCTGGCACACAATAGACGTGTTTAAGAAACTCTCCACCAGAGTGCAGCCCCTAACATGAGCACAGTTGGGGTGTCTCATATTAGGTTGGGTTCTGTGCACTATGGGACAACATCTATGGTCATCAGTCCCCTCGAACTTAGAACTACTTAAACCTAACTAACCTAAGGACATCACACAACACCCAGTCATCACGAGGCAGAGAAAATCCCTGACCCCGCCGGGAATCGAACCCGGGAACCCAGACGTGGCAAGCGAGAACGCTACCGCACGACCACGAGCTGCGGACTCTCATATTAGGGAACTAACGCATAATTGGCACCTTTCCTCTACCTCGAGGTCCAACTCCCTGTGTTACTCCTGGTACTATGACATCAATCCGTGTCTACTCGGGTAATAATCATCAGATGCAAAATTCGAAATTTACTTATAGCTCAGTTCCGTTTCGCCATTTTGAGTGATCCCAGCCATTTTTAGCACACTAAAATATCTAGGACTAAATCCCCACGAACTAAAATGATGTCCCACCTATTAACGGTCCAACGAAAAGTCTACAACAGACTAAAACTACTTATAAAGTATAGGATGCACCAATCAGTCGTCCTTTTTTAGATTTTATTGCGCAAATCCAGATTTCGGCTTGTAGCCAGCCGTTCTCAATGCACTATTTTCTATTGTCAATGCATGCAAGTCCCTGTTGCTCGGGCGTCAGTCACAGTCCTTTGAATACTGTACAGCGACTTGCATGCATTGACAATAGAAAATAGTGCATTGAGAATGGCTTGTTACTAGCCGAAATATGGATTTGCGTAATAAAATCTAAAAAAGGACTACTGAGTGCTGCACTCTATAATTTATGTCGCATAACAGTCGCTGAGTTCACCCACTTGCCGAATGGAAGGTAACCTGACTAACGCTAGTCCGCAGCTCGTGCTCTCGCGGTCGCGTTTTCGCTTCCCGAGCACGGGGTCCCGGGTTCGATTCCCGGCGGGGTCAGGGATTTTCACCTGCCTCGAGATGACTGAGTGTTTGTGTTGTCCTCATCATTTCATCATTATTCATGCAGGTGGCGAGATTGGACTGAGCAACGGTTGGGAATTTGTACGGACGCTGATAACCCACAGTTGAGTGCCCCACAAACCAAACATCATCATCATCATCATCATCATCATCTGACTAGCACTCCTTATATAGCGTAACTACAATGATATACATACAGATACAACCCTTACATTTATATTTACTTTACACTGCACTGACTTCAGTTACAATATTTACAACGTAATATGTTCTCTGTGAGAGTGTTTTACAATTTTGTGTGGTAATTCTGCTTTTATTTGTTAAGTGTAATTGTGAAAGTGTAAAGCTCTAAAATATGTATAACAAAGATTGTGTACTGTCTAAGGACTTTTATTCGCATCCAGAAGATATAGCCGTTTTATAATCGTTTGAGTGTAGTCACTTACTACCGAACTGGGGGAACACTCCCGCTACGTAGCTGTGCTAAGGTTGGCACGTGTAACTCAGTTCGGATAAAGCAATGCTAGAGATCTGATAAACCGAGCAAATTGTTGTAAGAATGCAGCGTCTCGCGGCGGTAATATTGAATAATGTTCTCGGCCTTCCAGACGACTGGAGTGGTTAAAATGTCACGAGATTTCGCCCATGAACTCGTTGACCACTGCCGAGTGGAATGTTTTCTGATGTCACAACCGGCAGATAGAGTATATAAAGGCGTACCAGCAGCCCACTGGTTGTCATTCCACTTGACAATGGCTAAGGAGTGTTTTTCCGAAAGCTCGTTGCATTTTAACCACTTTATGAGACCGGAACCCTGAGAACTTTTTTTTTTTTTTTCAAGAAAATTGGTTCGAATGGCTCTGAGCACTACGGGACGTAACTTCTGAGGTCATCAGTTCCCTAGAACTTAGAACTACTTAAACCTAACTAACCTAAGGACATCACACACATCCATGTCCGAGGCAGGATTCGAACCTGCGACCGTAGCGGTCGCGTGGTTCCAGACGGTAGCGCCTAGAACCGCTCGGACACCCCGGCCGGCACATTTTATTCAAGAAAGCTGTTGTGTGCGTGGTGAGATGCATCGTTTGCGCGCTACAAATTTGTACTGATGCTGTCCAATACAACTTACTATGGCTTCGGATGGATTGGTGGTTGTGTGTACAGATATCTGGAAGAATCACTCCGTGTATCAATAGCCAGACGCAAGGAGAACGTGTGAGCGATGCCTGTACGATTGAATGTGGCGCAGTTGGTATAGCACTGACGAATGGGAGTTATTTGTTCACCTCGAGAAAAGTAAAGGCAAGATCATTTACTTTATTTAGTTGAACTTGTAACGGGGTGATCTTTAAGTTAGATGAGTGAACTGAAATTTTTAAAATATAGTGTCAAAATATCCGTTGTGTCTGACTGAATCCAAGACCGTCCTTAGTCTAAATCTTGTGTTTATAATTACGTATCTTGTTGCGAGCAAGTGAAAAAACACGTTTATTCGTAGAAAGATATATAGGTAACATAAAAGTTCTAACAGCACTGAAGGATAAAATTATCGTGAAGTCAGTTCGTTAAATAGTGTTGCAATCAGTTGAACATGATGAAGGCCTTCCGTCATGTTCATTCTCTTAACTTATTTGAATTTTGTATTTAAAGACTAAAATTATTTCAGTAAAGCTATTCAGTCGCGAAATTGATCATCTGTAGTGCTCCTTAACGTAATAGACATATGACAAAATTAGGTCGTTTGTGTCAGAAACCGATAGACATTTCAAAATTCCAAGTTTTCAATTGGTATTCTACAAAGTTAGAAATCACGTAAGATAATACTGGAGGTACTTACTGGCTTCGGACTCAGATCGCGTGTCCTCCACTCCAGGTAAGCTACATACAGTATGGAGAAACAAGCGTTGAAGTAAGAAGTATAAAAGAGAAGTGCTTTAATAACGGACGATTAGTTAATGTGTTGCTGATGTGTTGGCAGAAGAGCCAACACCGTTTTGCTAGAGGAGGCCGAAATGCACGCGTTTAAGCTCACGCAGACTGGCGTGAGGTCTGGAACAGTTAAAGTAGTTGAGTCTAATAAATAAAGTACGAAGCTCTTGGAATACTTAACTTTAATCCACAATTGGAGAACATCGCTCTTGTTGATACATGAATTACAATCTCAATATAAACTGGTAATGGCGCCTTGCTAGGTCGTAGCAAATGACGTAGCTGAAGGCTATGCTAACTATCGTCTCGGCAAATGAGAGCGTATTTGTCATTGATCCATCTCTGGCAAAGTCTGCTGTACAACTGGGGCGAGTGCTAGGACGTCTCTCTAGACCTGCCGTGTGGCGGCGCTCGGTCTGCAATCACTGACAGTGGCGACACGCGGGTCCGACGTATACTAACGGACCGCGGCCGATTTAAAGGCTACCACCTAGCAAGTGTGGTGTCTGGCGGTGACACCACAGTTGCTGAGCTTCGGATTAACAAAGCCTATCCTTTAGTATGCAGTGGTTTCTCACAGTCAACGGTTAGACCAGACTGAAAACTTGTGATAGAAAGAACGAAGTGATTTGTGAATGTATTAAGGCCAAGTTAAACATAAAACAGAACACAAGCAATGTGTTATTGCCATAGTTGGTAGGAGGAAACGCAGATTGTGGTGTTACTTTACGTCTTGCAGTTACTGATCGTTAATAACTTTCGCGTCCATGCGCTGTTAGATGACAGACAAAAATAATTTTTGGATAATGAATGAAATCGAATACAGAAGAATGTAAACTTTGTTTGTCTTTAATACAATTTTAGCGACGAAATAAAGAAAGTAAACTGGTATTTGAAAAGAAAACTTTAATATGTTCCATTAGCATCCATTCTAAGAACACAAATCTGCAATCTGCTCAATTCCTTCCAATCCTGAACCACAGCCACACCTACATTGCATGAACATGTACCCACTCCAATCCCACATTCCTTGCCATAATTCGTTGTCGACATCTACCTGTTCGTTCAGCTATACGCTTAGAACCATATCTAAGAATCAAGACACCAGTACTGCACTTTATCCCCTATCCCGACAGTCCGATATTGCAGTACTCGCAACTTACAATTGCAGCCCCGCTCACATAGTTCTCATCCCCACCCCGACCACCCACTGCCCAGTCCCACCAACTCCCTACCTCCTTAAAGACATAGTGGTCCATCTACGTTATCCTGTATTCAATGTTACATCCATCTCAACTCATCAGAGGCAGCATCTTAACCTACAAAGCGACATCTCTTACATATCGTCATTAGTATCTAACAACAACTTAATCATTAAGCTAATTAATGTTTCTTAATTAATTTTTTACAGTCGTCATCGTCGCCTTTGACTATTAAAATTTTTTATGTATGAAATATTCTGTTGCAGTTTCAGCCATTTAAGAATTCTTAAGTGGAATGTAGCGAAACTACTAAAGTTGAGTGCACATACAGAACTAAATTATTTTATTTACATAGTGCCACGCAGACGGCCGTTGTATTATAAAAGGACAGAGTACTCATTTTGTAGTTCAGCGCATCTCAACTAAAACAAAAAAAATCAGACATGTGTAGAGGATGTGCCAGAAATATTGCTACAAAGTTCCAGGGCTTGAAAAGGGTGTCTCTAGGTACAAATTAAGGATAGGAACCGCTGTCCGGAAACGTCATCCAACGACGTTACAGAGGGTGCAGGTTTTATGCACCGGCGCCTAGCACTATACCACCCCTTCGGCAGCAAATGTGACTTTGTACGCTGATGGACCACAGGCGGAACGTCTCGCAATGATGTTTTTCAGTGATCGGGCCTGATTGCCACTATCGCCAGTGGAGAAGCTTTATCTCCTATGAATGTGATCCTCTGCTGCCTTGGTGGATGGCAGTTTCGGAAACGGTTTGCCATCCATAGATTGTTTTTCTCCTGTATACCGGAAACATGGGATATTTTAGAGGGTGTCAGGAGTAAAATATACTGTGGATGGAAAGCCTTTCCTGAAATCGTCTTCCACCGAGGCAACAGAGCGTCGCATTCATAGGAGACAAGGCCTTTCTTCGCATCAACTAGTTCCATATCCTCCAGCAGCGATCGTGTCAATCAGTCGGGATCACTAATTAACAGGCAACATTGCGGGATATTCCGCTTATGGTCCGTCAGCGTACGAAGTCAGATTTGCTGCCGAAGGGGTATCACAGTGGCAGGCACCGGCGCCTATAACTTGGACTCTCTGTAACATCGATCTATGAAGTTTCTGGACTCGGGTTCCTAGCCTAGATTTGTTCCTCAAGACACCCTCTACAGCCGACCGATGTGGCCGTGCGGTTCTAGGCGCTTCGGTCTGGAACCGCACGACCGCTACGGTCGCAGGTTCGAATCCTGCCTTGGGCATGGATGTGTGTGATGTCCTTAGGTTAGTTAGGTTTAAGTAGTTCTAAGTTCTAGGGGACTGATGACCTCAGAGCCATTTGAACCATTTGAACACCCTCTAAAACCCCTTGAGATTTGTCGCAACATTTCTGGGAGACCCTTTCTATGCCATAATTTTTTTTATTGACGTGATCTAAAGCGCAATGAGTAATCATATTTTTGTAAAATAGCTAACATGTGCATGTCACCATGTAAGTGAAATTATTCATTTACGGAGACCTTTTGACACGTCAGAAATGTAAGGGCCTTGCGCATCAGAGATGATCGTGTTGTCCACTGTTGTCGCCAGGCCCCCACAACCGCACGAGTGGTCGACTGTGAAGAGCGGACAAATTGAATAGCTGGGCGGCGGCCATTAGAGTGGTAAACTGACGCGCGGAGTTCGAATGTTTATACATCGCTTTTGGTTATAAAATGCCTTCCCTTGAGTTAGGTCACAAACATAATGCCTCATTTAAATACTTTACTACAATATACTTTTTAATTTATGAACAAACAGCAACTAGTCACTGTTTATGAATTTATCTTACGTACTACATGGAATCTGCCGTAGCTAAAAGTTATGTACTGGAACCCTAGCATTTTTCGTAGTTCATTTACGATAGATGTACGCAAAATGCATCAAAATACTCTAAGATTTGCCCACTATATTAATAGATATTTTCTGACTCTACCTTGCTTTAGATTTTATGACGAGAAGTGCGTTACATATGGCACGACCAAATTATCAAGTTTCAACCTAATCTAGACCATGAAAACACTACCGATCAGCCAACTTTCTTCAAAATGATCAGAACGTATAAAACGGTATTCTGTCGGTCGGAAATCTTGCCTTCTGACAGCGTGTAACCATTTTTGTAACAGCTGTGGTTTTGAGAAAGGAAACCTGCAAATAGATACACAGACATTATGCTAATACCGTGTTACAAAGTCATTTATTAAGCAAGTGCACTGACATACAAAACACCTTAAAATATTCACACATCTGTGAAATGTAATATTCGTTCCTTTCTTGAATTTATTTGTACAATTAATCGCTGCACAACTCTTCACCATTGTACTTCTTTTGTTTGGAACGTACAGACAGTAGAATTACGAGTAAGAAATACTGTATGTACGCCCCAACAAATATACAACGTTGAATCAGGGTCTTCATGAACAACAATACTACACAACACATCAGACTACAACCACTATAATGGCGTCCAGCCGAAGGTTCAAATTATCCCGCGACTGCAGCGCCATCAGTGAGTCTAGTTATTTTTTACAAGGTCTTTGGTTGTCGCTGAGAGCACCATTGTCGGCGCTCTTCTCTTTGCTACAGCATCAACGGAAGGAGCATCAATAGTCGCCGTCCTTGTGTACTCTTGTCTTGATGCAGACAAATCCATTTCCTGATTCAAAGTATGTGACGTGACTGCACCATTCTGCACGACCGAGCGAACGGTGGTTGAGTCCTCTCGGGCGCTAATCGCTCAGGGTCGCTGAGATCTCTCGTGGTATTGAGCACGACCCTCCTGAACCCATCGATTCCCATGTAGCACGAGTAACGGGAGTAGCAATGTTGCGGAATGGTACACCGCACTTTCGAGATACCACAACACTTGCCGCTGTCGTATTCCGACATATGCTGGTAGACGCTTGTCTTACTTACACGATCTTGAGTTAAACCTTTCGAGCCGTGATCGACATAAGGGTGATTCGAAAGTCATGAATCATAGGACCAAGTGTATGTTGGTAATTCAATAGTCTTAGCCTACAGGAGAAAACCGTCGTATTGAGAGATATGGCAAGGATGATCATTCGAAGCAAAAAAGTCTATTGAAAATGGGTTCTAAAATGCGTGCCTTAACAGCTATGAGCACTTACTCATCTTCGACACTGTGAAACGGATCTCTTCCACTTCATGTTCTTTGCTTTCCATATTTTGGGAGGAGGTATTACGGACCAAAACAAGAAAAAAATCATTTTCATTTGCAGCTCCTTGTGTTTACCGTGTTTGCAGTTAAAATTGTAGGATCTGAGGTCCGCCAGTTATGCAAAACACCGTTTTCTCTCAGTACCCAAACATGTTTTAGCACCACTGTGCCATCATCAGTGGGTTTCCGTTTTATTTAATCTGTAACGTGAAACATTTTTACTAAATGATTACAAAATTATGTGGATATTTAGTTCAAAAAATAGTTCGTTTCTTTTTGTTAATACCTTTACACTTGGTGTGCATGATTTTTCAGGACAGCAGGTCATAAATGAATACACTACACTCTGCAAGGGCACACTATTTAACACATTAAAGGAACTTTACAAAAAAAGACAACACAAACAGATAAAGTCTACCCATACGGACAGAGGCTCACACACACACACACACACACACACACACACAAACTGGATACACTACACGCTGCCAAGACTCACCTATATATGCACAAAAGGAACACCATGAAAAAGGTATCACAAACAGCTGCTTACAGAAAACACACACACACACACACACAAAGATAAAATGTAAACAAAATTCAAAATTTGGCACCAAACTCTCTGATGAACAAATGAACACTGACTGGGCTGGGACACACAACAACCACAATTTCACTGTGTTTTACTTTTGAATACATTACGGGAAAGGCAGTGATCAATGTCTTACAAATATTTACTATTAAAACCAGTCTTGATCATGATTTATTTATCAAGGTGACCGGTTTCGACCACTACTGTGGTCATCTTCAGACCATTGAGTAGGAACCTCTTTCTGTTGGAGAATCACTACTGAAAGTGTGATTCTCCAACAGAAATAGGTTCCTACTCAATGGTCTGAAGATGACCACAGCAGTGGTCTAAACCGGTCACCTTGATAAATAAATCGTGATCAAGACTGTTTTTAGTAGTAAATAAAAAAAATCACTGTGTTTTGCCGGCCGAGGTGGCCGAGCGGTTCTAGGCGCTACAGTCTGGAACCGCGCGACTGCTACTGTCGCAGGTTCGAATCCTGCCTCGGGCATGGATGTGTGTGCTGTCCTTAGGTTAGTTAGGTTTAAGTAGTTCTAAGTTCTAGGGGACTGATGACCTCAGATGTTAAGTCTCTTAGTGCTCAGAGCCATTTGAACCATCACTGTGTTTGGGTGAAGTGCAAAGCGATTTTATGTCCTTATTTGAGAAAATACGTGTTATATTTACTTCTGCACCACGACACCTCACCATGATGATGAGAATAAAAGGGCTTGCCACACGTTAACGTTGTTTGTTGTTGTGGTCTTCAGTCCTGAGACTGGTTTGATGCAGCTCTCCATGCTACTCTATCCTGTGCAAGCTTCTTCATCTCCCAGTACCTACTGCAACCTACATCCTTCTGAATCTGCTTAGTGTATTGATCTCTTGGTCTCCCTCTACGATTTTTACCCTCCACGCTGCCCTCCAATGCTAAATTTGTGATCCCTTGATGCCTCAAAACATGTCCTACCAACCGATCCCCTCTTCTAGTCAAGTTGTGCCACAAACTTCTCTTCTCCCCAATCCTATTCAATACCTCCTCATTAGTTACGTGATCTACCCACCTTATCTTCAGCATTCTTCTGTAGCACCACATTTCGAAAGCTTCTATTCTCTTCTTGTCCAAACTGGTTATCGTCCATGTTTCACTTCAATACATGGCTACACTCCATACAAATACTTTCAGAAACGACTTCCTGACACTTAAATCTATACTCGATGTTAACAAATTTCTCTTCTTCAGAAACGATTTCCTTGCCATTGCCAGTCTACATTTTATATCCTCTCACGAAAACGTAAATAAAACAAATATCTCGATAAACAAAATTACGTTTAAATGATAGGTTAACTCCCAACAAAATTTCTCATCAACATCGTTTGGTTGCAGATGACAAGCTACCTGTAATAAATAATACACAAGTGGTCCTGAAAAATCATGCACACCAAGTGTAAAGGTATTAACAAAAAGAAACGAAGTATTGTTTGAACTAAATATCCACATAATTTTGTAATCATTCAGTAAACATCTTTCACATTACACATTAAATAAGGCGGAAACCCACTGATGATGGCACAGTGGTGCTGAAACATGTTTGGGTATTGAGAAAAAACGGTGTTTTGCATAACTGGCGGACCTCACATCCTACAAGAAAAAATGGTCTAGAAAACATAAGCTCTAAAATGGATACATCGAGAATAGAGCCAGTGTTCAGTAAAACAGATGGGTTTCACAATAGTGAAGATAAGCAACTGCACAAAGCTATTAAGGTATGTACTTTGGAGCAATGTTTACTAGACTTTCTTTGCTTCGAATGATCGTTCTTGTCGTAGCCTATAATATAACTTTTTTCGATGGACCAAGCTATTGGGTCACGCAAGCAGACTTTCTGCTATGGGGCATGATTTTTGAAGCACTCTGTATAATGACGAAACGACAGGAAATAATTTTATATATCGACCGTGGCCTCTCAAATCGTCTTAACTCAAGTAAACGCCGGATGTAATAACTTACATTACATAACACAGTGTACTCACAAACAAACAACATTCGAATGCTATTTTTGAGTGGAAAACTCGGTGCGTAATATTTCCTTAAACAAATAATGTAGATTAGAACTGAAACCTTGCGTCCTGCGACAAAATAAACGTAAATGTGCACGAAAACACCCAACCATCCGTTAATAAAGACAATGATTGTCTTAACACATTGAAAATAATATGGGACAAAAGCAAAAACCATCACGGGTGTAAAAGCGTGTGGTAGTTATAAAATTACCACCTCAAATTATCTTATTAACGGCATCTAAGACTAAACAATGAAAAATACCAATGAGGATAGCACAAAAAATGCTGAAGCATAATTGGGTAAAGAAAAGCTAAACAAAAATCTGTCTTGCATAAGGCATAATATCTCTCCAGTTTTTCTCAGCAAGCTCAGTAAAAAAGAAGAATATCGGCGTCCAAAACATCAGCTAATACTATCCAAGGATATAGAACACCTGATGCCAGTTTGACGTTTGTCGCATACCATCTTCGTGGTTTTGCGGTTTTAATAATAAGACTGTATCTGATTGCCCTGAAACCCACAAATGCAGGGTGTCGTCGACTGCTGCAGATGGATTCCGATTTCGATTTTTAGAATAGTCAGTTAAGCAGATGCTTCCCGAATCTCATAGCGATTATCACAGACACACAACTTACAGAGCAAGGGAATTTTTTATATTAACTTTAACTGTGTAACGTAGTATTACTAGACTACAATGAGCGTGGAAATGTATCTGTTCACTTTCGTGAAGTTAATCATTATTCGCTAATGCATACGTGTGGTCTTCGATCGGATCGACTTACTGTGAGCAGAGCTCTTTGCTCACGCATTGGCGTCCAATTGACGTGGTCGAAAGCTGAAAGAGAATGGACAAAAACATGTTCTATGCGAGTCCCGCGCTTGACGCTCTCAGCTTACACGTATATTCGTACTAGCAATATTTGAGCGCCAGATATAAACTATAAGCTATTATTATAAAATATAAGATAAACTATCGTTAAATATGAGTTCTATCTAAATTTCGCGTACCCTGTGGTGCTGCTAGCATTAATTTTTCGTGTTAAAGTATTTTACTGAAACTGGCGGCCCTCTCACTCGAAGTCGGAGTATGGTTAGGTACAAACACAGTCGTGCACAAGCTCCACCGTCATACCTGAGGGGAAGGGAGAGCAAACTCTGTAAAACGAGAACTTTGAATAATTTACGTCGTCTCAAATGACCTATGTCGACGGAATGTTAAACCATAATCTTCCTTTTTTTCTGAATAACTTATCCACCAAACTGAATTCAGTCATTTCTATTCATGACCTCGCCAAGTTAGTGAACAGGAAATCAGTTACCTCCGTTAGGTCACCTTAGGTGGCACAAAGTAGTAATCTTGGAGATTCAATATACTTGCAAAATGTGACTGCACCGGGGGACGACGGTCTGAAGAAGACTTCATGCGATCTAAGTAAAGAAGGACGGAGCAATATCTGGCGATACGGAGTATACGGAAAGCGAAAGTTGTTTCCTTGTGTCCCCGTTGGCAGGCACACAGCGTACCGCAGGTGTTCGGTCGGCCAGTGCAAGCGAGCATTCAGGCACGCGGCCAAGACGTGGATCATTAGCATGTGCGCAGTGCACACACGTACACTGACGGAAAGCGTTACACTGTGAAGGACAAGTCTGATATTTACCGAACTTCGTGGACACATTGTTCACGTAACAGGTACTTAATGGTTATATATCCTTTCCACTCACAAGGGAACCTCCCCATCGCAACCCCCTCAGATTTAGTTATAAGTTGGCACAGTCGATAGGCCTTGAAAAACTGAACACAGATCGATCGAGAAAACAGGAGGAAGTTGTGTGGAACTATGAAAAAATAAGCAAAATATATAAACTGAGTAGTCCATGCGCAGCATAGGCAATAACAAGGACGGTGTGAGTTCAGGAGCGCCGTGGTCCCGTGGTTAGCGTGACCAGCTGCGGAACGACAGTTCCTTGGGTCAAGTCTTCCCTCGAGAGAAAAGTTTAACTTTTTATTTTCACTTTATGTGACAAACTCTTATGTTTTCATCACTTTTTTGGGAGTGATTATCACATCCACAAGAAAACCTAAATCGGGCAAGGTAGAAGAATCTTTTTACCCATTCGCCAAGTGTACTAGTTAGGTGGGTCGACAACATATTCCTGTCATGTGACGCACATGCTGTCACCAGTGTCGTATAGAATATATCAGACGTGTTTTCCTGTGGAGGAATCGGTTGACCTATGACCTTGCGATCAAATGTTTTCCGTTCCCATTGGAGAGGCACGTCCTTTCGTGTACTAATCGCACGGTTTTACAGTGCGGTCGCAAAACACAGACACTAAACTTATTACAGGGAACAGAGACGTCAGTGAACGAACGGACAGATCATAACTTTGCTAAAATAAAGAAAGTAAAATTTTCAGTCGAGGGAAGATTTGAACTAAAGACCTCTCGTTCCGCAGCTGCTCACGCTAACCACGGGACCACGGCGCTCGTAAGCTGACCCTCTCCTAGATGTTGCTTACCTTGCGCATGGACTACTCAGTTTGTATATTTTGTTTATTTTTTCATAGTTCCACACAACTTCTTCCTTCTTTTCTCGATTGATCTGTGTTCAGTTTTTCAAGGCCTATCCACTATGCCAGCTTGTAACTAGATCTGAGGGGGGTGCGATAGGGATGTTCCCTAGTCAGACCTAATGTCCATCTATAGTATTCGTTGTGACGCGGAAGGGAACACCATCTGAACGTGACCCTGAGGAATGTCTTACCATGCCTGAAAGGTGTGCTATGTCAGTTGATGAAGGTTGCTGACTCGAGGGCGGTACAAAAGTATACGTCTTCCCATCACATGTTCAAGGCGTTTGTAATGTGAAGTGCAATTTGAGGCTTTGAATTATTATTCTGGAATATGACATTTGCTAACCTGGTCATGAATGTTATGAGAACAGGCTGTGCCGCTGTTGCCACTTACTGACAATCATTCATTCGCCCTTCAATAATGTTTACAATGTCTGTGTTTATACAGTGTCTGTATCTTCAGATATAGACACTTGCCTTCCTCCGACCGTAATGGGGATGAATGAAGGTGATAAAGGCGACACAACGACACTCAGTCATATCGGAGCAGGAGAAAATCCCTGACCCCGCCGGGAATCGAACCCAGGATGTCGTGCTCGGGAAGTGAGAACGCTACCTCGAGAGCGCGAGCTGCGGACATTTAATACATGCTAATATTTATTTACATGAAAGTGACATCTGTAAGAAGAAATCAAGATCTAGGTTGTGAAGGAACATTTCTTTAGAGAAAAGTTCCTATAAGTGATATAGATTTATTTGTTCTATATTCCCTGACAAAAAAAAATTGGAGCACCCAGAAGACATTATCTTACGTCAATGTAACTTCGTTCACGTACACAAACACATAAATTAGACTTGCTGTTTTCCGTAACATGTAGAAAGGCTATCAAGGTTCGCTGATGTCGTTAGTGTTTTGTTGTGTTACGAGGCCTGTCAGACTATATAAGGGGCGTGAACAGTCAGATGTTGGCTGGTCACTATGAAAGACACGGAAATGCCGCGAACTTGTGTGAGACAGCGGTAACAATACCAGATGGACTATGAAACGGATCTTATCGTGGGCCTCCATTCGGCTGGCTCGTCAATTTTTGCAATATCCAGATTTGTGGAGCATTCGGTTGTGACATGGACTGCATGAGAAAGTGAGGGAAGGCGTACTCGTCAAGATTCTGATGGACTGCGTCTCACCATCACAAGAGAGGATATCAGTGTTATGCACCAAGAACATCGCAACTCCTT